>NW_006399798.1:12594971-12606319 GCF_000299155.1 Elephantulus edwardii | reverse complement strand
CATCAATTCTACTTCTATCTTCCCTAGTTATTGTCCAACTCTCTGATGTCACAAGTACATCACAAAGAATGTTGATAGATGCCTGCGGGTCAAGTATGACCCGCAATAACCCTGGGAACAACAGATTGGAACCCTCTCCTGCCCCTTATGGCAGTCACTGCATCAGTCCACCTGGTTGAGAGTCTGGGCTCGTGAAAACCAGTCAAATGAAAAAGATATACTATTTCTGTGGGACAAATTGTCACGTACAATCTAAGAGCATGCGTAAAAGCAGAACATACAGCTGTCAACATGTATTCTACATAAAGCACGCCTGACATTGTGGAGATAAAAAAGAATTATGTTTGATTTTCTCTCCTATATCCACAACTTTTAGAGTATTAAATACTTTGTGCCAAGCAACCAACCCACTACCACTGAGTTGATACTAACTCAGAGAGATGCTGGATTGTATATTGCAATGCCCCATAATATTTTCAAAGATGTACTCTTTTCTACTCCATCTTCCCTCACTCCCCCACATCCCTTTCCCGCCACAGGGCAGCTAGTGAGTTCAGCAAGGAACAGAGTTCTTCTCTAGTGCCGATCCTCTACTCTCCCAAGCATGATGTCCTCCTCCAAAGACTCTCCACACCAAAGTACGTCCAAAGTATGTGAGATGGAGTGTCAAAATTCTTGCCTCCAAGGAGCAACCTTGTTTAACCCTCTCCAGAACAGACCTGTGCATTCTCTTGGCAGACAAGGATATGTTCAGCCCTCTTCTCTAGCACCACAACTCAAAGGCATCCATTCTTCTTTGGTCATCCTTAGCCATCGGCAGCCAGCAGCGTTGCCAGGGAGGCCCGAGGTGCTCACCACCAGAAGGAGGCCCTGGCACCTGACAGCTCTTTTCCCATCTTGTGCTGCTGCCTTGATGTGGGAACCCCTGACACCTGAGTCATTGTATCTGTATGTTTGATTGTCCTTATGTTGTACTCCTAGGTGTATTATAATAACATAGTTAGATAGTAAGGAGTGCTAGGAGGAATTCTGTTTGAGAAATTGGACTATATGAGGAAGAATGCAGCATCAGAGTTGGAAGAAGACTCATCAACAACCTAAAAGATTGAACTTGTCAATGATTTCATCTTGCTTGGAATAACAATCAACACCCTTGGTACCAATCGTCAGGAAATCAGTGGATACACTGCATTGGGCAAGTACACAGTCAGGGACTTCTGCAAAATACTGAACAACAGTGTTGTCAGCTTGAGGACTAAGTGTGCCTCATGCAGGCTGTAGTCTTGTCAATGACTTGCTACTCATCTAAGAGCTGACTAATGAATAGTGATGACAGAAGAAAAAGTGATGCCTTTGAGCTGTGATGTTGGAGAAGAGTGCTGACTATCCCCTGGACCAATGAAAGAACACGCAGATGTGTCTTGGAGAAAGTGCAGCCCAAGTGCTCCTTGGAGGCAGAGATGGTGCAGCGTTGTCTCTCAAACTGTGGGCATATTGCTAAAAGAGACTATTCCTTGGAAAAGGATGTCATGCGTGGAAAGGTGGAGGGTGAGCAAAGAAGAGGAAGACCCCCCCAGTGAGATGGGTTAACACAGTGCAGCAATGGACGTTGTTGTTGTTCAGTACTGTCTGGTTGTAGATGACTCATAGCGACCCTATGAAAGGCCTGAGCACTGTTCATAGTGTTTCCAGAGGCAAGCCATTCTGGAAGTGGATGCCACTCCTGCTTCACAGCTTGTTTTAATTGGGAAGCTCCACCAACCACTGTCCACCATGGGTTGACCATTATTGTGTTTGGCACATCAGTGTCACAGTGTTTAGCATCACAGCAACCACGAGTTACCTCTGAACAGCAAATGGACAGACCAGTGCTATACGACCTAGAAGAATGGACATTAATTTGTTAAAAATTAAGATGATGGCACAAAGTTCAGGCCTGTTATTCATAGGGTCCCTGTGAGACATATTTGACTTGACAGCACCTAATAAGACTAGTAAGTGCAGCTCTAGGGAGGGCCCTTTCTCTGTGTCAGCGATGGAGGAAATCTTCTGTTTAATTCAGCCCATGTAGACTGGGTGCTCTCTGGAGACCTCCATATGGTCTGGCCTTCTTCAGTGTGCAGGGTCCCAGCTCAAAAAAGGTGTTCTGGACTCCTGGAGATTAGGGAGGTCTCACGGTCTTGCGGTAAGAAGCTGTGTTGCTGTCCCGAAGGCCCACTGTTCAAACCCACCACCTGCTCTGACGGAGAAGGATGCGTAGTCTTCTCCCATGAAATTTAGTGTCTCTGAAAACCGGCTGGAGAGTTCAGCTATAGGTAGATTCTGACTCAACAGCACACAACAACAACTGAAGATCTTTTCTTGGTGGTACTGAGACCCTTTCTACTGTGAGTTCATAGGCAAAGAACTGACTTAAAGCTTCAGTGGGTTTTCAGAGGTTGTAAATACTTTGGGTTAACAGTACAACTCCTTAACCCTAGGCTAACAAAGCTCCTTTTATCTCTGGTGAGATAAACAATATTCCTGGCCATACCCTACGGGGAGTCCCTTACATCTATTTAGGGTTGTGATGGTATTAAGGAGTGCTTCATTCTACTATTTTATCAGTCTCTCTTATTTACCAGATCTTGGGGGGGGGGGGTTATTCTATAATTTCCACATTTTATCATCTTATTACTTGGGTTTTGTTTTGGTTTGGTTTTTAGGGAGACAATGCAATCAATTACACCATCCAAAAAGATTTTTTTTTTATTCTTTACATTTTTGTTTTTTAAAAAAGTTGTTTTAGATTGTATTTGTCTTTTTTGTGACTGACTCTTTCACTCAATACAATCTTCTGTGCAATGTTTTTAGAATTCTTTTTTGTTCTTTAGGGTTGCATAGAATTGATTGTGTGTATGTACTATCTTCTTTTGAAGGGAGGTGAGGGAAATGCACTGCAATAATTAGTCCAAAGAACTAAGAGGCCACACAAACCTCAACTGCCCTGACCGTCAGACTTAAGTGGTCCTCAGCTCCCACCACCGGACACTCTAAGAGGGATCACAATAGAATATTAAAAGAGGGGAGAACATTATGGGACAAAACAAAACACACAAACACCCTTGTAAGATGAAGCTTCCTGGTCCAATAATGACTAAAGAAAACCGTGAGATCAGGACCCTTAATAACCTTCAAACCTGGAGCAAAATTCACGTGCAACTTTAGCCAAACATGAAAGAGGCCTACAGATGGATCACATACCAGAAAAGCACTTTAAACCAGAGAAATGCTTACTTTTTTTTTTTTTTTACTGTATAGACTCAAAAGAGTAGAATTTGCCCCAGGATGAAGCATTGAAGGTGGGAAAGGAGCTTATAGAAGGAATAGTGGAAATGAGAATTGCAGGGAGATGTGTGGTCAAAGTATAATTGCATTGTGGATATTGTCGTTAATGCAAAAAGATATATATATATATGGATGTGTGTGATTGGCTGAAGGGAAAACCAACTTATTTTGTAAACTTTAACTCTTCTTAATTTAAACAAAGGAAACAAAAAACAGATAAAGTTTCTTTCAATATAAAAAAAGAAACTGGATCAAAGCGACGTGAAAGTTTGTGGATTGTGCCCATGATGGTATCAGAAATGAGCCCTGCTTCGGAGATTAGCAAGGCTCCTCAGTAGAAAAGCTTCCTTTGGAGAATAGATGACTTCATTAGCTTTTCAAAAACTTCCTGGGAGATACTGGCAGGGTCATAGATTCTTGCATGAGACAGCGTTAATCCCCAACAGTGCTAAGTGTTCATTTTCTCCTACTCTTTGTGTTCTAATTTTTTTATTTCAGAAATGTTCACTGACAGGTGGGATATGCACACCGAATGCTATTTTATAACATTAAACAATCCTTGTTACTCTTAAATTTGTATATGTGTAAACAACATAACATGAAATGCAATGCTGATTCCTTACAATGCCAACTAGACCGACATCCACTGCTGAAATTATGAGTGATTTTATCTTTATAAAAATGAATTTTTTACACATTATAGGTAATTCTGAATCCTTTAAAAAAAATCCCATTTTTAAAAAGGAATTACTTTTTCCTATTTTGCACCTCGTTTTCCAGCTTAAATGAGGATGTATTAAGATGTTAAACTTGAAATGTAATCACGTCCAGCATTTTCATTCTTTAGTCATTATTCTCAGGAGAAGTTTGTTGTTTTAGGTGCCATCATGCTGGCTCTGTGTACATCAGCACACACAGTGCGTGACCCTGTGAGGTCCTCGACAACTACTGCTTATGCTTGACGTCACGCTGAAGCCACTGTGTCAGTTCATTTTGTTAAGAGTTCTCTTCCTTTTCATGGATCCTCTGATTTTACAAGCATGGGGTTCTTTTCCAGGGACTGGGAACTCCTGACATCATATCTAAAGCATGTGAGATGAAAACTCACCATCTTTGCTTCTAAGAAGCATTCTGGCTGTATTTTCTCCAGAATAGTTTTGTTTGTTCTTTTTGGCAGGCCGTGAGAAACTCAATATTCCTCACCAACACCACAGGGTTTTTTTTTCCCTTTGGTCTTCCTGTTTGTCCAACTATCACACGCATGTGAGGCATTTGAAAGCAACAATATTTGGGTCAACCACACCTTAGTACTCAAAGTGACATCCTTGCTATGTGCCAATTTTTGCTATAACAACATTATTATTGAACTTACTGGAAAAATACAATAAAATGAATTTTCTAGGATGACAATCCAATAAGTTGTGAGTTAAGTGGGTTTTATTAGTTATTCATTCAAATATTGATAGTGTATCAACAAAATAGGGAGCTCTCAGAGCTGAGGAGGGCACGGGTACAGAGCCAACCTGTTGTTATAATTATGTGTTGTTGAGTCACTTGCGGCTCATAGTGATGCTACGTACAACAACCCTAAACTCTGTTCTGTCCTGTGCCAATCTCACTGTCTCTGACACACTCATCCTGACTAACCCAGTCACTGAATCAATCCACCTCATAGAGGGCCTTCCCCTCCTGCGCTGTCCCTCCACCCTACCAAGCATGATGTCCCTCTCCAAGGACTGGTCTCTCCTTATAACATGACCAAAGTATGTCAGACGAAGCCTCAGAATCCTTTCCTCTAAGGAGCAGTCTGGTTTAACTCTCTCTAGGATGAACCTGTTTGTTAGAAGTCCACGGTACCCTCAATACTCTTCTCCAGCACCACAGCTCAAAGACATCAATTCTTCTATCCTCCTTAGTGATTGTCCAACTCTCTGATGCATATCAAGTGATTGCAAAGACCATGGCTTGTATCAGACGCACTTTAGTCTCCAGAGACACACCATTGCTCTTCAGTACTTTGGAGAGGTCCCTAACAGCAGACTTTCCCATCGCAATAGGTCTTTTAATTTCCTGGCTACTGGTGCCAAGAGTGTTGACTGTGGAGTCAAGCAAACTAAAGCTGTGAACAATTTCAGTCTCTTCACCATCCATCCTGATGCTGCCAATTGGCCCAGTGGTGAGAATCTTTGTCTTCTTGACATCGAGTCTCAGTCCATACTGAAAGCTGCAGTCCTTGACCCTCTGCAGCAGAGATGAGTAATTCAAATCCACCAGCTTCTCCACCTGAGAGAAAGATGGACAGTCTCCTCCTACATGATTTGTAGTCTCTGAAAATTTGCCAGAGGGTCAGCTATGAGTTGGTTCCAATTCAATGACAAAGATTTTTTTCTTCTTTTTTTGTATCAACAGAATATGCAGACATCCACCATGAAAATGAAATTGAATCCTTTTGGGTCTTTTGGGGCTAAGATGCAGCATTCTGCTTCTGTAAAGATCACAGCCTGGAAACCCAGTTAGGAATCCAAGATAACGGAACAAAATGAGTTTGATTTGGTTTAGCTATTTAACTATTATTTGGGTTTTTTATTATTATTAATTTTAATGAAAATTTACAGAGACTTTGGATTTCCATTTATTCATTGTTGCACTTTTCTCCCTGCCCACCCATCCCCCGGTTCCCAGTTCGCTCTTTTTTTTGAAAAGTAAAAGAAAAATTCTTTCATTGTTATACAATCCCTCCCCACAAGTCCACTCCACTACACAGCCTTCATTCTGGACTCCTGTCATGACAATGATACCCAATCATATATCCCTTTTAAACAGTTCTCTCCCTCATCTGTGTCAATGCGGTATTATTGTTTGGTTTTATGGTATTCATAACTTTATGTATTTAAAGTTTGCCATTGTAATTGTCTCCTTGTCAAGGTCAAGAGAATATCAAAATCAAGTCTTATTTGTACCCTTGCTTCAGCCCTGGTAAAATAGGGAGGGAGTCTGCCTAGCATCTTGAGAATTTAGTCTATGTTTTATGCTGTTTTCCAGTAATACGCCAAGTGATTTCTTTTTCTGTTGAAGAATATCTGTCCATTTTCTCTTGCTGTTCTGTGCTGTTAAGTTCAAATTCATAGGGCTCAGCATAAATGGGGAAAATGTTGCTTGAACTACACATCTCCACAATTTCTGCTGTGTTTAAGCTCGTTATTGTGGTCTTTTTATTGAACTATCTCGTTGAGGGTCTTCCTCTTTCTTGTTGACTCCTCGTTTTATCAAAATTATGTGTTTATATGCATGTGTATATGTTGTTGTTGCTGTCGAGTCACTTGCTACTCATAGTGACCCTATGTACAACAGCCCTGAACCCTGCTCTATCCCTTGCCAATCTTAATGACTCCTACATGCCTATCCCCATTACCCCAGTGACTGAATCAATCCATCTTATCGAGGGTCTTCTCCTGGGCTGTCCCTCCACCCTCCCAAGCATGACATCCCTCTCCAAGGACTGGTCCCTCCTTGCAACCTGTCCAAAGTATGTCAGACAAAGCCTCAGAATCCTTGGCTCCAAAAAGCAGCCTAGTTTCACCCTCTCCAGGATGAACCAGTTTATTCTCCTAGCAGTCCATTGTATATTCAATACTTTTCTCCAGCACCACAGCTCAAAGGCATCAACTTTCCTTCTATCACCCCTAGTCATTGTCCAGCTCTCTGATGCATAGCAAGTACTTACAAAGACCATGGCTTATATAAAATGTACTTTACTGACAGCCTCCCTTGAAAAAGACTAATTTAAGAATCATGTTGTTATCATATTTTCTGACTGAAGAATAGTGGGAAACACAATGTATACAAACTTTGTAAGCAAATCAATATATTAAAAATCCCAAAACACAAGCAAATACCTCCCCCCACCCCCAGTTTCAGGTTCCATATCCTTGCTACATGCAAAGGTATTTCCTAGTTACTGAGCAGGATGTGTGGACCCTGTGAGGTTGTTACTAGAACATCCCTGAAATCAATCATGCATCTGTGATAAGTACTTAATAGAAAGATACTGAATGGCATAAAAACATGATCGATGCAATTGATCTCATGCAATTTTTCACATGAAGACTGTTTAAATGGCAACTATTAGTATTTGTATTTTCTCTCCTTATGTTTTCCTGGGTGCTCTTGGTAATAAATTGCAAGCGAATTGGAGTAATTTGAAAAAAAAAAAAGGAAAATGTTATGTTATCTATATTGTGAGAATCAAAATCCAAAGCCAAATGAAGAAAGAGAAAGAAATGCATTTAAGTATGTTTTATAGATTGAGGGGTACTCATATCTCTGTGAAGTCTGGCAGTAAGAAGCTGCACTGCAGTCCCAAAGTTAGACGATTTGAATCCTTGGGAGAAGGATAGGGAATCCTCTCCCATATGGTTTACAGCCTCTGAAAACCCAGTGAAGGGTCAGCTATGGGTCAGTTCCTACTTGACAGCATACACCACCATTTCTCTGTAGTTAGCTTGAACTTAAATTTCATTTCGTTTGTGCACTGTTTAGTAGATCTGTGGAGGGCCAGTCATCTTAGCTGGCTTAAGAAGTTCTAGTTCAGTCCCCTAAGGACTGTATCATGTTGGCTAGAGGCTTAACTGTCCCTCTATAAAATATCAAGCTACTGATCTCAACCTTCTACCTACCTCATGCACTTGCTGTAATTTTTAATAAAAAGCACTTTAGGGAGTGGTGGAGAGGAGGGAGCGAGATACTCTCTACAAACAGAATTGTTACCAAACTGTTCTTTTCATTTGGTCTTTGGATCCCCTTATGAAAAAGTCACAGGTTACCTAATGGTTGGGGATTTATAGATTGCCATTTGTAAAAGGACATCTAAGCACATTCAGACATTAAACAAACACAGATGTGCAAATGAGATTGTGAGAGTTCCTGATAAGAGTACAGCCAGCGTGGACCTGGGAATTGAAGGGAGGGACTTGTTTTTCATAACTTTATTTATTCTCACCCTGTACCATATATTGGAGAGATTAAATTGCTTGAGCTGACCAGCACTGAAATGGCAACCTTTTTCCTCCAGCAGTAAAAGAGAATCAGAAACAGACTATTTAATGCTTGGCCAACACTCACATTTTGAGCTTTTAAGAGATTGTATAAGAACATTATTGTAGAATGAGTATAAGGATCCAGGAGGGGTGGGAGAGGCTGGAAGCAGAGGGATGTGGATGTGCAGGGGGAAGAGGGGATTAATCATTGGGTTGTACAATTTGATGGATGAGGGGGTGAGGGAATAGAAAGAATTCGTTTGAATTTGTATTAGAATTTTATAGATAAACTAACGGAAAGAAAAAAAAATAAAGACTAAGGTAAGTCTTGCTGGGGGAAGTTTGAAATATTTTTTTTAAATATTTTTATTATTTTGTGTGTGTATCGTCAAATCAGATCTGACTGGTACAGGAGGAGATTGTTTCTCTTTTTTCAGCAGAGCATCTGGTGGATTCGAACCACACACCACTGTGATTGCAATGCAGCTTCTTGCCAGTAGGCCACCAGAGATCCAGAATAATATTTTTGGGGAAAAAAAAGAGATTTAAAATTTCACACTAGATTGCAGTCAATTCAATATGGTGATTCTGAAGAACCACAAATAACAATTTGTCTGACAAATGTGCATATGTTTGCAACTTGTCAATAGTTTGGGATGTTATTGTTGAAATATTTAAACATTTTGCATCATCCGAGAGAGGCCTATGACTGTCTCTAGCAATGTACAGACATTCCCTGAATGATAAATCCGTGTGGGGTACCAGAAGGTCTCGATGAAAGGTGCTGACTTTAGGTTTTTATTCTTTCCCCTCTCAATAAGCCCATGAATGATACAAACAAGAGGAGACGCTAATGTTGACAGTGAAACACTTTGCTTTGCATTCTTCACATTGGTAGCTTCCTTTACCCAAATCCACTAAACTATTGCTCAACTCGGCTTGATTCTCACTCAACACTGACCATCTTCTGTTACCATTTGGCAAGAGTTCTCTGCCCTAAACGTTCCTCTCTTGCACAATAGAAATGGTACCCATAAGGTCTCAATCAAACTGTCATGTGAATTATTTTACATTTCATAAGGAAGATAAAAATAAACTAGATTGGGATTGGAAAAAGCCATTTCCTATTGTCAACCTCAAGCCGTCTTCATGTGTAGTCCTTCCAGGAGGGTTTCATCTACCCTCTGACCTTCACCGCATCTCCGTGATGGTGACTCAGACCATTCTCCTCTTGCCCAATTCTTGTTACGACTTGGGAGGTTGTTGTCGTTGGTTTGTTTTTAATATCTTGCCCAATCTTTCCATTTTTAGTTCCAGACTATTGCTTTCAACCAATTTCAACTATGTGGTGCTTTGCAGAATGACACAGTACTGTATACAATCTAGCTCCAGTGCTTTTTCAATCTAATTCCAAGGTGATTGTATCATACCCATGAACACACACCAAAAAATGACAACCAGGAGATTAGGGTCCCTCAAAGTCACACCTCAACACTTACCCCCCTTCCTCTTTTTTTTAGAATTTATTTCTGTCTTTATAGATTCCAGTACTAGGGAGCTTGTGATTCTTATTGTTTTGGTTTCTTAGAATAAACTTACTATGTTGTTAACAAGCTCCTCTGCATAAATGAACAAACGAAGACAAGGAGAGATTAAGTCAATTGTTGAAGGTGACTGAATTAGTGGCCAATGTTATTAGTAACATGAGACCCCATTTATGTCTACCACACAGCTGCCTTCCCATTAATTTGCCTTCACGAAGCCTTAGGGTTTCTTTTTTAATTTTTTTTTATTTAATTTTATTCTTTTTGTGTGTGTGCACCGTCAAATTGGATCTGACTGGTACAGGAGGAGATTGCCCCTCCTTCTCCGGCAGAGCATCTGGTGGACTCAAACCCTGTACCTCTGGGATCACAGTGCAGCTTCTTGGAAACCTTAGAGTTTCTTATCTCTCAAAAAGTCCTCGTGTCAATACACCCACTTTTATAAGGTTTTAAAGCCCAGATCTTCCTGTTGTCAGGCTTTGTTTCTTTAGAGATGTGAATACCTGTGGTGTACATTAATAAATAATTATAAAAGTTATTTAAACGTGAACTTAAAAATAACTAAACAAGCCACCCCAGAATCTTGACCTTGAGTCAGTTGTCCTCTGGTGACCCTCTAGCAGAGAGTAGGACTTTCTCGTAGCATCTGTGAGGTTGGAATCTTCATGGAAGCAGATTGCTAGTCTGTCTTCTCCAGTGAGTCTGATGGACTGACTGGAGCTGTCTGTCATCCAGCTGGTTAGTAGCTAAGCTCTTAACCACCGTGCTGGCAGAGCTCCTGTAAAAGGAAATAGTCTGCATTAAAATCTGGGGTTATAAATACTAAAAATAATTAAATTCCCAATTAAAAAATTGATATCATTGCTCTTTAAGTAAGTAGCCAGGTGCCTATGTGGTTAACATGGCCGTATCCACAAGCTACCCTGTAGGGGAAAGAAGTGGCTGTCTTCTTTCACAAAAACTACAGCCTTGAGAACCTGTGTGTTCTGTCCTGTCAACTCAAACTCATTGCAGTTGAACATAAACCAATTCATAGTTGACCCTCCAGTGGGTTTTCTAAGACTGTACATCAAACAGCAGGAACTTGCCCATTTTTCTTCCACTAGTCCCTGGTGGATTTGAACCAGCTAATAGGTACCACCTTTGTGTTAACAGGGTAACACCCTATGGTCTAGGTTACCGGAATTCTATATTCACCCTCTAAGGCCACTATAAATCTTAATGGAACAGATGACAACTCATTCGGGTGCTTGAATTTATTTATTTATATTACATAAAAATGTGTGTGTTAGAAATACTATATAATAGCTACTATTGTGGCCTTGTGTTAATTTTCTTCAGCTTCACAGGGTGAAGTCTCTCTCAGGGAGGAGTGATAGGGAATGGCAAAGGATACACTGACAAAGAAGATTAATCAGAACTGGCTTTGACAAGCACTGTG
>NW_006399798.1:12592155-12594871 GCF_000299155.1 Elephantulus edwardii | reverse complement strand
AAAATATAATTATAGAAAAAAAAAGAAAAAAAAACACAGTGAAAATGAAAAAAAAAATTTTTCTTCAGCTTCAGTGTGAACTTGAATATGAGTTATTGGTGGTCTGTTCTATAGTCAGCACTTGACCTGGTTTAGACTGCTGATACTGAGCTTCTCTAAGGATTCTTTCCATAGATGAAGTCAATCTGATTCAACTGAGGTTCATGCATGTAGTTATCATTTGTGTTTGTGGTGGGTTTTTTTTAAAGGTATATTGAATTGATACATAATTGGTTGTGCAAAATTCAATATTTTGATCTCCAGCTTCATTTCTGTCACCAAGTCCATAATTTCCAATGAACAGCCCTTCTTCTTTGTTTCAAACTTTTGCATTTCAGATACCAATTACTATTAATGAATCCTGATTGCATGTTCAATCTACTTGAGACTGCAAGAGTTAGTAAAAATTCTCAATTTCCTCACACTTATTCAGTATGTTTGCTGAACAACTCATGTGAGAAGCCAGACCTTATGAAGAAGAATGTGACATCAGGATAGGTGGAAGACTCATCCACAAAAAAACCCCTGAGTTATGCAAATAGTGCAATTTTGCTTGCTGGAAGTCAGAAGAACTTGAAGCATTTACTGCAGAAGGTCAAGGACTAAAGATTTTGTGAAAGCAGCAATCGTAACACGGGGAAGGTCGAGCCGGACTTCTACTGACTTCATAAAGGGGAACTTTCCAAATCAATAATATCCGTTGTTGTTGTTGATTGCTGTCAAGTCAAGAATGACCCATAGTGATCCTATGAACAAAATGCCTGAAGCCTTTCTGTAACTGTCATCATTTATCAAAGTTAATAGAGTTTCCAGAGGCATGTTGTTTAGGAAGTGGATGCCACTCCTGCTTCCAAATAATATTCATATTAGCATACAAATAACTACATGATCAGACATCCCACTCACGTGCTTATGTACCTATTTTTACCAATCATTGGGTCTGATGTTCATTGCAAGACTCACTGACTTTACTCAAAGTTGGGACTTTATTAGGGAAATAGACTGGAGAGTGAAGGAGGCAAAGAATATCTCACAATTCAAGTACAGGTTTAGTCCAGCAATTCCATGACAGATTAAAAAGGCATAATTCCTCAATTAATGAAAGTCCAAGTTTAGTTTAACAGTATAAATGCAAGAAGCCTCTGGTTTCCTCATCCAGCAAACTTTATCTCAGAGCAGTTATGTCAGCTTTTTCTCAATCATCCAGCAAGCAAAACCTTTAACTTTAGTTTTTATCTCCAGAGTTTCTCTGCCTACTTCTTGACAAGCCTCTTCACAGCAGTGCCACAGTCTCATTACAGTCTCTCCACACAGTCACTTCTTTCTCACACAGTGTGGAAAGCCTTCTCTTATATTGGCCTCACAGCTGTTGATGATCTACGAGACCATGTGTGCACAGTCAAGATACCTGGAGACCATACCACCACCACAAGTGCTAATGCAATGTCTAGAAAAGCCAGTTTTCAAGGGATCTGACTCCCCAGCTTTCAGTATGGATTATATCTCAACATCAAGAAAACTGAATACCTCACTGGGCCTATAGGCAACATCATGATAGATGGAGAAAAGATTGAAGTTGTCAATGATTTCATCTTACTTGGGTCCACACTCAATCCCCTTGCTACCGGGAGTCGAGAAATCAAAAGCCGTATAGCACTGAGAAAATCTGCTGTCCAAGGACCTCTTCTAAGTACTGAGGAGCAAGGATTACTATTAAAGTCTAAGGTGCACCTGATCCAAGCCAAGGTCTTTTCAATTGTTTTCTACGTATCTGAAAGTTGGAAAAGGTCCAAGGATGATAGAAGAATTGATGCTTTTGTATTGTAGTGCTGTAGAAGAGTACTGATTATCCCAGGAACTGCTGAAGGAGCAAACATTCCTAGAGAAAGTGTGACCAGGGTGCTCCTTGGAAGCAAGGACAGTGACGCTTCATCACCTGTACTTTGGACATGTTGTTAGGAGGGGTCCATCCTTGGAGAAGGGTCATACTTGGAAAGCTGGTGTACAATACAGAAGACAAAGACCTTTAAAAAGATGGATTGACATAGTGACTGTATCAATGGGCTCAAGTATATTGGAAATGGTGAGGATGGCACAAGATATGGATCTGTTGTCTGTATCTTGTGCCAGATTTATCTCTCTTGTTCATAAGGCTACTGTGAATCATAGTCAACTTGACGGCAAATAATAACCTCTACTTTTCTACCTGGCCCACTGATTGGAAGAGATCTGTATTTGTTTCTAGTTCCAAAAAAGGTGAACCAATGGAATGTGGAAATTATCCAACAACATCATTAACATCACATGTAAGTGAAATCTTACTGAAGATTATTAAAAATGGCTAAAACAGTACATCAACAGGCAACTTCCAGAAAATATTTCATTGCTGATGTCGCATAGATCTTGACTGATAGCAAAGAATATGAGAACCATGTTTAGCTGTGTTTCATTGGCTATGCAAAGGCACTTGCCTGTGTGGATCCTAACAAATTATGACTAATGTTGAGGAGAATAAGAATCCCAGAACAGTTACTTGTCCTCATGGAAAATCTATACGTAGAACACAAAATTGTCTGAACAGAACAGGCAACTCTGCATGGTTTAATGTCAGAAAACATGTGTATATTGTGGAGAAACTGGAACCCTGATTCACTGTTGGTGGGAGTGTAAAATGGTG
>NW_006399798.1:12589260-12591069 GCF_000299155.1 Elephantulus edwardii | reverse complement strand
AATAAAAAAAGAGAACAAATGCAAAAAAAAAAGAAAACATGTGTATTAGAACAGTATTCTATATCTGTAACTATTCTCTATTTGCTGAGAAAATTCTTTTAAAAAATTAGACTATATGAAGAATGTGACATCAGGATTGGAGGAAGACTGATCAACAATCTGCATTATGCAGATGACACAATCTTCCTTGCAGAAACTAAAAAGGATTTCAAGGAATTGCAGCAGAAGAACAAAGACTTCAGTATAGATTTCATTACCAACATCAAGAAAGCAAAATTCCTCACAAGTGGACCAACAGGCAATATCGTGATGGATGGAGAAAAGAGAAGTTGCTGAGAATTTCACTTTATTTTGATCCACAACCACCACCCGTGGTAGCAGGAGGCAAGAAATCAAAAGATGTTGTTGCATTGGGAAAACAGAAACCTCTCCAAAGAGCTAAAGAGATATGATGTCAGTTTAGTGTGCAATGTGTTTGCTGTAAGCCATAGTATTTTCAATTGCTTTGTATGCATTCAAAAGTTGGACTGTGAACAAAGAAGACAGAGAAGAATGGATGCCTCTGGATTGTGATGTTGGAGAAGAGTATTGAACATTCTATAGATTGTGACAAGAACAAGCAAGTCTATCATAGAAGAAGTGCAATCAACATGCTACCTAGAGACAAGGATGGTGAAACTTGATCTCACATACTTTGGGCACATTGTCAGGTGGGACCAGTCATTGGAAAAAGACATCATACTGGGACAGGTGGAGGGGTCAGAGGAAGAGAAGAAGCATCAGCTCCTCAATGAGATGGACAGACATAGTGATCGTGGCGGTGGGCGTAAGTGTATCAGCCATCAGCAGGAAGACACAGGATAGAGCAAGGTCCAGATGTGCTGTTCATCAGGTCAGTCACTAAGAGTTATAGTTGACTGGATGACACCTAACAACAAAACCAACATGACTGTGAATGTCATTTCAACTCCACATTTGATGACATCATATTGGTTGCCAGAACTTAACCCTGATAGCGGTATTTTCATCATAGAAACTGGGAATGACTTTAAAACAATCCGTTATTAAATGTTTACCAGCATTCCATTGAACAAGTCTTTGCTTGGGATGGAAGACTCAATTGGAGACTTAAAGACATTCAGACTGCATATTCAGAAATTCAAAGGGTTCCACAAACCAAAAATTCTTTTCAGAGTATCTGTCCCAACACCCTTATTTCACAAATAAGAGAACTGAGACCCAATATAGTGATGAGATTTCAAAATCTCATGGGGAATCAAGGGGGGTGGGGAAGGAAGGCAGCCAGGGTTTGAATGCCCAGCCCAGGACTCTTCTAACTATTCTATATGCCACTTTTCCGTCCTTTCCATCCATTTACCATGAAATGCCTAAGATTGATTACCACTCTCATTATGTACTTTTCTCATGACAATTACTAGGTAAATCTTCATAGTTGACCCAGAAAGGTGCCATCATAGTTGGTGTGAGAAAAGCACACATTTATTTGAGTAAGTGACTGCAGTGCTGACTGGGTAGTAGTTGTGCTCTTTAGAGCATGTAGCTCATTTCCAAGTCATTGACATTTAAGTTTTCTGTCTTAGGCAGATTGTATCAAGAAATAGGAAAGGTAGTACAGCATGGTATGGTATGGTATGGTATGGAATGGTATGGAATGGTATGGTATAGTATGGAATGGTATGGAATGGTATGGTATGGTATAGTATGGAATGGTATGGTATGGTATGGTATGGAATGGAATGGTATGGTATAGTATGGAATGGTATGGTATAGTATGGAATGGTATGGTAT
>NW_006399798.1:12566412-12588870 GCF_000299155.1 Elephantulus edwardii | reverse complement strand
ATGGAATGGAATGGTACGGAACGGAACGGAATGGTACGGAACGGAACGGAACGGTACAGTATGGTACGGTATGGTATGGTATGGCACGGCACAGAACAGTATGACATAGTATGGTCTATGATGGCATGACAAAGCATGACATAGCATAGCATAACATGGCATAGCATAATAGGTGTTTGTAAATTATGTCCCCAGAGCTTCAAGGGTGCATTGAAGTGTTTTCCAGATATTGTAGATGTGTGCGTGGTGGGTATGGAGGACAGAGGTTGAATAAATGTAGTCTTTCCCTCCTTTCATCTCTTTTTTGGAAGATTAGCTCCACTGCTTCCTTTTGGGCTCTGCAGAGGATTAAATGAAAAAAAAAAAAAACCAGAAAAAAGTTAAAAGTGTTTAAAAAACAACCTGGGTTTGAAATAATTGGGTTCATGAGAACAGATTTTTTTTTAAATTTAAATACAATTTTTATTTTATACTGGTTTACTTGCAATTTTTATTGGTATTAGGCAGTTCCGGAATGAAATTATCAGTATGACTTTAGTAAAGCTTATTAATATCTCATACAGAAAATTCTATATAAAATATTTATGTAGCAAGTTTTTTGTGAGTATTATAGAAAACTGATCGATAAAGCTCTTAGCACTAAGACTAGTCCATTGGAATACTGTTTTAGTAATAGCCTCTGTAACTTTTCTATAAAGATTTCACATACCTTGTGAGTATTAATCTCATATCTACATGGTTTCTTTACAAACTAGCTCTGTTAACTTTATGATCTTGCTCAGTTTTAAGAGAAAATGTTTTGTAGTGTATTGACTTCTAGATGGAATGAATGGAAAGTTCTAAACCAAAACAGAAAACAATAGCAACAATGATAATTTATCTTTACTATCATCACAGCCTTCAAAGCAATCCAACTGGACTAAAGGGCAAACACTAAACTCTATTTTTCCGGATTAAGAAATGGAGGCACAAGGAGTAATATGATCTATGAGTCAAGGTTATTATCAGTCTTTATGTAATATTTCTTCTACCTGGGTTTCTCAATTCAAAACCTGGATCTACTGATTCTCCTCCATACCAAGCCAGCTTCTGTCTATTTGCCTGATTAATCTCGACTCAAAAGAAATATTAAAACGGATGATAATGCCAATGTTTCTCACTCCATAGACTCTACAAAGTTAGTTTATCACATTTTCTGTTTTGAGTGACCTGCAGTTCCCCCCAAGTTATAATTCTTCTTGATGACTTTCCTCCGTCCTATTACTAGAACTCCATTTGCTATCTCATCAGGATTTCCTACCTGATGCAATATCCTCACATTTTATCTTGCAACTTTGGTAGAGCTTATTTGCTTAAGTGGGACTGAAGATGATAACTTTGGATTCAGTAACCCCCACCCCCCCACAGGTTGCTTTTATCCTGCCCTCAAGTGTGTCTGTCTGTCTCTCTCTGTCTCTGTCTCTCTGTCTGTCTGTCTGTCTGTCTCTCTGTCTGTCTGTCTGTCTGTCTCTCTCTCTCTCACTTTTCCTCCACTTCCCCAACTCATCACAGCTTCAGGCCTTTGCTTCTACTTTTCTAGGCTACTGCACAGCCGTGTGTAATATACCAACTACATCAATCATATACAGAGGTTGGTGTCAGGCTCCAAACAGAGTCATCATTGTCCTTGAACTAAGAAAAGAGAATTGTCAACCACTTTGACAGCACTAACATAGTTTATTAATATGTTAACTGAAGAATTAAGATAGCATGTTATGAGTGAAGCAAATAAAAGTGAATAATGTCCCAAAATAGAAGAGTTGGGAATAAAGGCATTCCTTTGAGATAGATTTTTAGGTGATATTTAGGATGGTTATTTATATAACTAGGAGACTAAATGCTGAAGGGGAAGGGAACAAAGCATCTTAGAAAGAGAAATATTGTTTTAGGCAGGAAGGAGGAAAGAACAGACCCAGAGCGAGCGGAGGCAGTAGCATGCAAGCGAGGTAAGGGTGGAGAAGTTACGTGCCGAGAATGGGGCAGCACTTTGTGGCACGTTGAAGGATGGAAACTTGGACTTTCTAAGATGGGGAGGGGTTGGTAGAGAGATGTGGTTAGAACTGGAGTTTGGAATCAACTCCAAAATTGGAGTCTGGCAAAGAATCTACACATGGCATGTTGGGAAAGATGGATGAAAGAATGAATGAGATGAAAGGGAGGGGAAATTGAGTCATACTCCCCCTTTCCAAATCTTCACTCTGAAGGGGAGCAAAGCAAACAGCCGAGCATGAAAGAACTCAGGACTGGATACACCCAGTGAGAGTGAAACCCCTTGCTCCCACTTCCTGTTTGAAAATATAAACAACATGCAAATTCAAATAAAAAAATTCTTCCCGTGTCATATTGAGAAACTCTGTTTTCATTGTTAGTGTGACTCACTTTGAGACTATTCTTACAAGAATGCAATTTGGAGGGATGGGCAGACCTGTTGGGGGAAAAACAAGAACCTCTCTGGAATGTTTACCCATTGCTGGAATCATAGTTGTTGGTTCCCCTCTCCCGGCCCCCTCCCCCTTCTTACAAAAGTCCCTGCTTCTTTTAAAAGATCGCTTAGTAGTCTCGGTTTAAAGAGGAAAAAGAGTCTCAGAAAGTCAAGTATCACAAAGGAAAGGTATACAGATTTTTTCTTCTTAGAATAAACCTTAAAGAAGCAGTGGCTGATGTTCGATGATGTAACATTTTTATTAACTCAAGTCTTAGGAAGATGCAGCCTTTGGAAAGAACGGGGTAATAGGTGTTCTCATTTGGCGAGAGCTGGTACAGGAATAAAGAAAATCGGGCATTTAGTGTATTATTTGTTTCAGTTAGATGATGGGAAGGGAGGATATGGGAAGAACCAAAGGGGACGATATAACAAATACAATTAGAGAATCAAAGCCTAGTTTGTTACATCTTAACATTTTTAGAATGAATAGTCTCCTGGTATAAAGTATTTATGCATGCTTTGGATAGTGCCTCAAAAAGTGAAATTTCTCTTCTATATCTAAAACCCAAAATTTTAAATAAGGTAGATGAGAAAGATAAGTAAATTCCCTCAGCGTTTAGACATTGTTGAAGCCTTCATCTCTCCCCTTTCTTTGTAAATTTCTTGTTTCTGTAAGATTATCTTGGCTTTGGAGCCCTAAGTTCTGGCTTGCTCTTCAAAGATTCCTGTTTTTAAAGCAGGATAGAAAAAGCAATGTTTTCAACCAATTTTTAAACATCTCAACTTCTCTATCTTCTTTGGAGGCTATAAAACCCTGAAATAGGGAGGGTTAGAAAAGAAAAAAAAATAATGCACTTGTAGAAGAAGAAGTGTGTGTGTGTGTTTGTGTGTGTGTGTGTGTGAGTGAGAGAGAGAGAGAGAGAGAAAAGAGAGATCAATCTCAAATGAATACTAGCAATTTTAAGAAGTACATTGTGGGTTATATTTGGGACCTCTGAGCCAAGAGTTTGAACATGAGACAGTACAGCAATTTGTATTTTAGGAACTATAAAGATAGTATCCTTTCACCTGTTGTGACCTTCACTTTAGATTTTATTAAAAACTAAGCAAACACTCAATAAAGGAAAACACTGAGGAGAAAATAGTATCTTTCCCAATTCTCTTTGGAAGAAAGTTCTATTCTTTTATTTATATCACTTCTTAATTTTTATATGTATCTTAGTAAAGAAAATGAAATTTGTCAAGATCTACTATGAAAATGGTTGTGAAATGTTTTACCAGATCTACACAGGATATTTCAAATAATCCAAGTTCAAATGCAGTTATGCAGCATACACATGATTAATTTTGGAGACTCCCTGGGAACAAGATCAAAGGAATCTTGACTCATCCCCTTGAGAGTTAAAACCAAGACAGAAAAGACTTTCTAATGACTGTTTTGAACAGACATGAAATTTATACTGAGGACCATGGACAGAGAACATGATGGGTCTACCCTGGAGTTCAAGTCACAAGTCTCAATAACAGGAGTGCCAGAACACAGATATTTTTGAGAAGGATGCTTTTTTTACACTGATGACTGTTTGATTCAGGGAAATAACAAAGAAACATTTAACAAATAGATGAGATTATTCTAAATCTTTCAAAGAGTCAATAGAATGAAAAGAAACTATGAGGCAACTGCTGGAAGTGTACGGTAGGTTAGAAGATTGCCTTTGCATCTGTCATTTTCTTTTTCCACCTTAAAATGAGTTATATCCTTTAGAAAGACATTAGACTTCTTTGTGGACATAATTTGACTTTTCCAGCTGAATTGTAAGGATCTTCGGCATGGACTGGGCAATGTCATTCTTTTCTTACACAGTGAAGATAAGAATAGGTACAAATAAAAACAATCCATCTGGTCAATGTTGACTCATTCTTCCATGGAGTGACTAGTGGGTTTGAATCACTGACTATTTGGTAAGCAGCTCAGTGCATAGCTTACAGCACCAGCAGAGTTCCCTGGGATGAACACAGGCACATAGAAACTGCTCAAGAAATTTTTCAGTTAGATTTAAACTGAAGAGCTGGCTATCTGGAGTTAAAGATTCCGTTAAATCACAGTTCTAGAAGGTTAGAGTATAAATTTTTAGATCACTTTCAAAGTGTTTTGATCATGCTTTTAAAGCGAATTGCTGCTGCTTTTTCACATCAGAATTTGTTTTGCAATCTAAAAATTTTTTTGGGGCTTTGTTTTGAAAAAGGTTGAAATGAAAGGCATGGCAGTGAATCAGCGAGTTAAGGTTAACAATTAGTCATAACTTTAATAGATCAGACAATTACGCCATCTCTACCTTTTAAAAATAACCACACTTTTAATTAGATTTTAATCATAAAGGTCAGAGGTAGTGTAAGTTTAGAAAATCAGAAACACAGACTGTGTTGGCAAAACCATTTCATCTCATATGTGTTAGGTTGGCCAAATTAACTAAAACAGATGGTGAGAGGCCTGTGTTCCTAAAATGATCAATTGCTGAGTACGTGATTTAAAGAACAGTGTTTCGTGCTTCAAGGCGAGGTCTTAGTTTTATGGGTACAACTTCCATTTGTCTGTTGCTCACAAGACTCTGTGAAATGTCAGTTGCTCGCTTGCTCTCCTGTTTTAACAAGTCCAATACGGGAGTTTAAGGAATCTTGCTACTGCTGCTTGAACTTGGCTTTTGTAGAATTTGTGAATATTCTATTAGATGATAGTGAGTCTTACAATTTGCAGGTTCCCATCCAGACCTTCTCACTCAAAAACCCTGACTTTGGATGATGGTTGTTGCTCCAGCCACCTGTTACATCATAGCAAATTGCTTCAAAACTGAGTGATGTAAATAACAATTCTTACATTGTGCTTAAGATTTTTCCCCCCGTGGGAAGTTGTGCTGCTAATCCAAAGGCCATGCCTCTCTGGTGATTCTCAGTCATCCATGACTTCATGGGAGATAGATGGGTAATCTCTTGGCAATTTACGTCTTTGGAAATCTAATGGTGGATCAAGTATAAGCTGATTCTAATTCAATGGCAATCAAGTTAGTTTTGAACATAGTACTTTGTGGGTCAGGATCTGCGTCATGGCGCAGCAGGGACTGCAGATCTATGTCCTGTCATGAATAAGCCCTCAGGTGAGATGGCTCCAGTGGTTGAAGATGTCTAGGAAGGTTAGGCTATCAATGTGGTTTGGGAAGCTGAATGGTTTCCTTGTTGTTGTCATGTGCCATTGAGCCTATCCTACTCCCTTTGACCCTAGGAATAACACACAGGAACTTGTCCTACCTGTGCCATCCTTGTGATCTCCAGTGTGCTCAAGTCCATTGATTGAGTCATTGCACCGATCCATCTCTTTGAGGAAAGTTCTTGCTCTTTTTCTCTGACCTTACACCTGTCCTCAGAATAGTGTCTTGTTCCGAGGACTGGCATCTCCTAACAATATGTCTGAAATAAAAAGCAGAGACAAGAAACAGACCCTGTTAACATCCTCTGACACGTAAGTGAGGTAAGTATGTGAGATGAAGTTTCACAATCCCTGTGACCAAGCTGCACCTCAGTTGCACTTTCTCCAAGACGGGTTTGCATCCGTAGGAACCACGCTATACTTACCATGACTGTGGAATGGAATAGTATTAATGAAATGATATCATTGAAAATTCTGTGAATATGTTTTCTTTCCCTTGCAACTAATAGAAAAATCAACTCACATGAGTGTAAATTTAAAAAAAAAAAGATTACTTTTCTAGGGCTATGACATCATTCTTTTTTTTTTTAATTTCTGCTAGTTTATTTACAAAATCTGAATACAAATTCTAGCAGATTCTTTCCGTATCCCTAACACCCCCCACCCATCAAATTGTACAACCCAGTAATTAATCCCCTCCTCCCCCTGTACATCCACATCTCTGCTTCCAGCCTCCCCCACCCCTCCTGGATCCTTATACTCATGCTACAATAACAGTTTTATACAATATTTATCCTTGTGGGACTGAGTTAGTTCACTAAACATAATGTTCTCTAGTCCCTCCCAAGTTAGACAATAATTTACAAAATCATTGCTGCTGTCTGCTGCATCTTATTCCATTGTGTGAATGTACCATCATCTCTCAATCCATTCGTTTGTGGTTGGACATTTGGGCTGTTTCCATCTTATTTTTTCCCCTCCAAATATATTCATTTCCATTTTATTGTAGGTTTTTTAATCAAACTAGTTCAAATGCACTTCTTCACAGCTACTCTAGTACAGTTCTCTTGGAATTATTCATTCCTAGTATGTTAGTTAAAGAATGAATCTAAACAAACAATATTCCAAATGACCAACTTTCAAATGAGTACACAGGCTAAAGAATATAGTTATTAGCTAATGATTACGGCTGTTAAGCATCAACAAGACACAGCACTTCCTCTACTATAGGAATTAATATTTTAGATTAGGACTTTCAAACAATATAGGGCAAACAAGGGTACAAAAAATAAGGTTTCTGTGGTTCAAGCTTTCCATAGTCCTTACGCTTCTGACACATAAAGGCAAGAAATCTTTCCCCCAACCTAAATGAGATTGCAATATTTCAGTCTAATTGAACTTTCACGGAAAGAAATCTAAGACATATTAATATATATATACAATCTTCCCTATTGTTGTATTAATGAATTATGTCTGAAAAGCTTAATACCCATCCAAGTCCAAAAGTGGAAGAAGACATAAAGTGGTATGGTGATTGGCAGGAGCAGACTGTAAAAGCATAGGCTGGTTGTGCTGGCGCAACCCTGAGGGAAATTATCTTACACAAAGGCTGAGTAGAACAGTCCTGTTAGAGAAACCAGGGGAATCAGCGCAGTCAAGGTAGGAAGAGACAGAAACATTCTTCTCTTCCACATACGCCGCACCACACTGACCTTTTAAATCGTATTAGTGTTGTTGTTTTAAACTATGGTTTAGTGCTGCTCCTCTTCTTCTTTCTTCTTATTTTGAGGTATCATCCTGGCTGCCTGTGGAATCATATTAGGAATGTCATCAATGACAGGATAGGCTGTTCTAACTCTTCATTAATCAATTCATTGGTTGATGCTTCATATCTGAGCGGCTTCTTGGAGAATGGGCACACCAGGAACTCCAGCAATGCCGGGTCCAAGGAGCCAAGCGGCTCCTCCGCCCTCGCACGCGGGTCCCCCTGAATGTCGCGGCCACGATGCGTACAGATACCTGTGGGCAACAGGGCACAGCGGTGCACACGTGGCCCACAGCAGCAGTGAGGCGAGCCGGCCGCAGGCTCCAAGCTGCATCCTCCAACAACCAGCAACCTCACCTCTCCACGCCCTCCAGGCTGTTTCCATCTTCTTGTGAAGGTAAATAATGCTTCTATAAACATTGGTGTACAAATCTCCATTTATGCCTCAGTTCTCATGTTCTCAGAGTATATTCCAAGTAGTGGAATAGCTGGGTCAGGACATGAATCTCAATGGATGTCAACAGGTTCTGTTTCCTGTCACTGCTTTTTATTTTTGGACACGTTGTCAGGAAGAGTCAGTCCTTGGAAAAACTACAGTATACTGAGAAAAGTAGAGGTTCAGTGAAAAAAAGAAGAAGCCCCTCAGGGAAATGCACTGGGAACTGGCATGACAAGTGCAGCAATGGACTTGGATTTAAGTTTGGTGGAGACCATGGGGAGGAGGCAGCACAGGGTATATGGTTCATTGGGTCACTGTGAGTCCAAGTCAACTTCATAAAAAAATGTTGAACTCGTGACAATAATGTGTTTTCATACACTCAGCTTATCAGAAAGGAACGTCTTCCCAAGGAAGTCAAACTAAGTCCTCAAGCCTGAGATTTATGGCTTGATTGACCTAGCTTGGAGTAGAGTTTGTGTTCAAAGGGCTGGAAGGCACCAAGTGCCTTAGGCTGATTTTGTGATCTATTCCCAGCAAGTGAGGGCTAGAATGAACTCCATCAAAATGTAAGACTGAAAGCTGGGGGACATAATTCAAAATAAAAACAAGTGTGATCGACACAGGCTTAGGGGAAATTTCTAGTTGATATCATCATCAACTGCTCCGTAATAATCAAGCTCATGGATTCTCCTTCTGTTTCATCTTTCTTTGCAAAACCATCAACTTTATTTCTTCTCCATGTCTTCAGCACCTTGATATTGATAAACTGACAAGAAGAAAGAAATCTCATTGGTAGTAAATGGGGATGGAGGTGAGGCAAAGGTGTGTCAACTCATTTATAATAAAATACCCTAGGAAAATGGGTTGCTGGTGCTAAGGTCTCCAGACTATAGTGTCAGGAAATATCAAGATCAGTTGATATAACATAGCCAACAAAGACAATGCTATCTACTACACTGATGAGTAATGTTTGGGTCTTAAAAACTTGAGTCGTCCATAGGAGGTTGCACTGTCACACCTTTCTGGCAGCTCAGAGCCACTAGCAGTTCTGCAGAAGATAGATGGGCGATGTTTGGAGACCCAGCGGAGCATCAATTATGAGTTACTTCTGACTTGATGGCAACGAGTGAGTGAATGAACCAATAAAACATAGAAGATGCAAAGAAACAGATCAACGGACTAAATGGACCTCAGCTTTCACAACCCTGAGATCAGAAGAACAAGATCTTACCCAGCTACCTGTCTGACTACTTTAAAAAGGATCACAGTAGAAGGTTCTAGATAGAAAGATGTTTTTCAAATTCCTTTAAATCTCACAAATATGGCCAGGGTTACTGTCCCAGTATACACTGATTGAACTCTCAATAGTATAAACCTTAGTCAACGTTCAAACTGAGAATAAAACTCACTTCTCTAGCTTAATTTGCAGGCAAACAATCAAACAATAGACAGACTGATAAAATGAACAGTAATGTCAAGGGAGCACTCACTCCTTAGAATAATCAGCCACATAGGATTGAAAAAGTAATACTTGCCCAAATGGGAGTGAAAGAGCAATATTTGCCCCAGGATAAATCTCAGGAAACAATGGGTTGAACAAAAGGATTAATAAAAATAGGACATACAGAGATGACTTGGAAACAGCATCTGTATTGTCGTTGATGTCATAAAGTAAAATGTACATGGATGAGTGAAAGTAAAACTAATTGTTTTTACATTTTTAAAACATTCTCATGTTTACATTTTTCAGAAATAATATCATAAATTCCCTAATTCCTGTGGTGGTGGTGGTGTTATGTGCTGTCAAGTAGCCTGTGACTCATAGTGACCCTATGCACAACAGCTCTAAACCCTGCTCTATCCTTTACCAATCTTATTGTATCTGACACACGCATCCCAATTACCCCAGTCACTAAATCAATCCATCTCATCAAGGGTCTTTCTCTCCTGCCCTGTCCCACCACCCTCTTAAGCATGAAGTCCCTCTCCAAGGACTGATCCTGCCTTTTTCACTCAAATCACAATAAAATGGGGAGAAGCTAGCTGATAATGATGGAGCTTTTCTTTCAGATCCCCATCTCTATTTTTATTTTTAACAAGGGCCTAAATAATTCAAGCTTTTACCTCAAACCAAAGAAAGTATTGTTGTCTGAACATAGCTTCCCTGCCCCCTTAGTCTGTGTAATCTGAGTTCTGTTTCCTTAGTATAGTCAAAAGTCAAGAGCTCTCACACATGTTCATTTATAAAAATAGACTACTGAGATTATTCACATTATTATCCACTAATTTCCACTTGTATTTTTTGGACTTAAAAGTAGAGTTAGAGGAATAAAATGTGAGGAGGAAGACAATAGCAAAAAAAATAATGCGCGTGACAGGGATTGGAAAACCCTAACTTCTGTGGGTCACGGAGTACAAATTAATGGTTCATGGGAATCATACATATTCAATATGAAATAATTCAATTTCTGAATGACAAGTTACAATAATTTGGGGAAAAGAGTGGAGCTAGTGTAAGAATATTTTTAGAGACAGAGAAAGGCAAAGTCATTTTATATTTCCTTAATTAGCTTCTCTCTTGGCCAAGTGGTAAGAAGCTCCACTGCAATCCCAAAGGTACGTGATTTGGGAGAAGAATAAAAACTATGGAAAAAACCTATGATGCTTAGCAAAGTAGAGGATTAAGAAAAGAATGGAAAACCTTCAGTGAAATGGACTGACATAGTGAGTAAAACAGTGGGTCTGAACATGACAGAGACTGTGAAGATGGCTCAGGATCAGGCAAGGTTTCAGGCTGTTTGTCGTTCATGGGGTCGCTAGGAGTCCTAGTTGGCTCGGTGGCACCTAACTTCTCCTCCTACCCACCCCCTCCATAAAAAAAAACAAAAAACCAAAAAAACAAAAAACAAAACAAAACAAAACCAAACAAAAAAACCCTTTATGGAAGAAGACTGTCACAGCTTTCTCCCATGGAATGGCTGGTAAATGGGAATCATTGATTTTTCTGGTTAGTAGCCAAACACTGAGCTACTAAGATCCTGTTCAGATATATTATCTATTTCTAAATGTATAGCTAACTGTAGCAATGATATCTATGTGAAAAAGCATTTCCCCCTAACTCTTTACAGACTCTCCTCTACTTATGAGTAACTTGGATTCTGTAAGGGTGTGTGAGGCCAGAATGAGATAATACAAGTGACTATTAACATAAAAGGGAGCGGTGGTAACATAGTCTGTAGAGAGTTAAGCTCAGCCGTACCTTCTGAAGATTCAAATCCACTAGTGGCTTTATGAGAGAAAGATGGACAATCTCCTTCTGTGCATTTTATAGCCACCAAACCCCCCCCCCCGAAGGGTCTGTCATGAGGTGCTTCTGACCAGGTGACAATCTAGTTATTATTATGCTTTTGTGTCTATAATTTTTTAAGCAAAAAATATTCATAAGTAGAGGAGCTTCCCAACTAAATATCAAACATACACAAGCATTTCATACCAGATACCAGAACAATAGTCATACATGCTCACATAATAATTTCTCATCAGATAAGATCATAGCCAAAATGAAACTACACACAAATTCTGCCATAGAAGACAGTCCTCTTAGAACACGCTATTTGACAGTTGCTGTGAGTCTAGTGTGACTTGTAGAGACCCCAGCTATGCAGAATAGAACTGTCTCATAGTATTTTAATGGCTGAGGTCTCTCAGAAGCAGATCACTAAGCCTGTGGTCTGACGTATCTGTGGTAGATTTGAACTGTCAACCTTATAATGAGCATTTGATGGTTTAATCAATCAAGGACACTGAGGGAAGAATACATAAAAATGTCCCACTGTTTTTCAGTGTTGCATGATATTCTATTGTGTGTCTGTCTTCCACAGAGTGGCTCATGGATTTGAACCTCCAACTTCTAGTCAACATCTATTTACACTGATAGCTCCATTATCTCTTGTTTAGATCTAGGATAGTTAAACTATGGCTCACATGTGATATTTTTTTGAGCAACTTTGATCACTGCAACGGACCTGAATATGTAAGATGATTTAGTTCATGCACTATCATTTTTCTTCTCACCATTCTACTATACTAGTGTAAAAGGTAGGTTTGGAACCAGGTGGCACACTCAAAAGTATTCTCTTGAACACGGTTAGAACAATACAACTGAACTCACTGGAGTTTGAAATACTAACTTTTCAGGGCACAAAAGAAAAGTGGCTATATCCAAATCAGGCATACAACTTTCCTATTTAGGATTTAGTCTCAAAATTTAACATGAAAGTGAATAATAAAAACACATGGGACTAGTTAAAGGTGATTTCTTGTTCTTTCATGAAGATTTCTCTTTATCTATGTTGTTGTGTACCACTCTGTGTAACAGAGTTGCAACTGACCCATAGCTGACTCTCCAGCGGGTTTTCAGAGGCAATTAATTACATGGGAGGAGATTTCCCACCCTTTTCCTGTAGATCAGCTGGTCAATTTGATCTGTGTGCCTTTGGGATTGCAGTGCAGCTTTTTACCACAGACTATCTATCTATCTATCTATCTATCTATCTATCTATCTATCTATCTATCTATCCATCCATCCATCTATCATCTATCTTTGTTATGTGCGACCGAGTCAACTATGATTCATAGTCACCCTATGTACAATAGCTCTGAATCTTGCCCTATCCTGAGCCAACCTTACTGTCTCTGACACACCTGTCCCCATTGCCACAGTCACTGTGTCAATCCATTTTATCTAGGATCTTTCTCTCTTGTACCTAATCTTCTACCCTTCCAAGCATATGTTCTTCTTTAAAGACTGGTCCCTCCTGGCATCATGCTCCAAATATGTAACAGTTGGGAGGAGGGATTGCATAGCAATGAAAGAGTTTTCCTTTTACTCATCAAGGAGAAGAGTGAATTGGGGTTCTGGGCAGGGATAAAAGTGCCACAATGCATGACTGAAAACCCTAAGTCTCTGTAAACTTTCATTAAAATTTATATATATATATAATCCTTGCCTCCAATGAGTAACCTGGATCCACCCTCTCCAGGACAGACATGCTTGTTCTCTTGGCAGTCCATGGGATGTTCAGTACTCTTTTCCAGCACCACAATTCAAAGGACTTCTGGTGGCCTTGTGGTGAGATACTATACTGCCATTGCATTAGGTACATGATTCAAATCCACCAGCTGCTCTGTGGGAGAAGGATGGGTATAATCTTCTGTTATGCAATTTACTGCCTCTGAAAACCCACTGGAGGGTCAGCTATGAGTTGGTTGCTACTCAATGACACTGATCTCTCTCTCTCTCTCTCTCTCTATCTCTATCTCTATATCATTATCTCTATCTCTATCTCTATATCTCTATGTGTGTGTGTGCGCGCGCATGTTTGTGTATGTGTATATATATACATATACACACACAAAATTATTGCTGTTGTTAAGTGCTGACACATAGCAACCCTGTGAACAACAGACAGATCAGAAGATTACCCTCTCCTGTACCATCTTCATGATCTCTGCCAAGCTCAGACCCATTGTTCCAGGCTCTGTGTCAATCCATCTCTTCGAGAGTCCTCTCTTTTTCTGACCCTGTACTTCTCCAGTATGATGTCTTTTTCCAAAGACAGGCCCTTTCTGAACATGCCCAGTTACTTAAGACAAAGTTTCACCATCCTTGCCTCTAAGGAGTATCTATGTTTCAATTCCTCCAAAGTAGATTAATTTCTTCATTTTTGAAGCTGTGTTTTAGAGTTATATCCTTTGTCCATACCCACTCAATCTGTATGCTGAGAAAATAATTTAAGATGCTAGACTTTATGAAGAAAAGGTGGCATCTGGATTGGAGGAAGATTCATCAACAGGTTGCATTATGCAGATGACGCTTTCTTGCTTGCTGAAAGTGAGGAGGACTTGTGTTTAATGCAGAAGGTCAAGGACTGCAGTTGTCAGTATGAATTATATCTCAACATGAACAAAACAAAAAATCTCAGCAATGGGCCAATAGATAACATCATTACAGATGAAGAAAAGATTGAAATAATCAATTATTCCATCTTACTTGGATCCACAATCAGCACCCCTGGTACCAGCAGTCAGGAGATCAGGAGACTTGTCACATGAGGAAAGACTGCTACCAGGGACCTCTCCTAAGTCCTGAAGAGCAGTGACGTAATTTTAAAGACTAAGGAACATCTGGTTCAAGTCATCATCTTTCTCATCACCTTTGATGCATCTGAGAACTGGACAGTAAATAAAGATAACAGAAGAAGAATGGATTCCTTTGCGTTGTGGAGTTAGAAGAGTCCTGAATATTCCGTTGTATAGTTTATTGTTCAAAATGCATTTTATACCCATTAAATTTGACTTAGCCGTGTGAATGGGTACTAATATGTGACTGGAGTGTGTTTACTCATCCACCAGGATATTGGCTAGTTTCACCAGGACTGGGGATTGACTAGTCTTGCCATTAAATTAAGCAGATCCAGTAGTAAAATTAAAAGCTCTTCCTTGCCAGCAAAGAAGAAGAAAGAGAATGTAGCACGTCCTTCAGGCCCAGAAATTTTTGTGCCAGGTAGACCTACAGCAGCAGCAGCCATGGCCAAAGCAGAGGACCAGAGATCTGACATGAAAGAGAGTTGACCTTGAGACTTCCAAAGAACAGGGATAAAGCTAAACTTAAAAGCCTTTGTCCAAGTCTGTTTGACAACTTGGGCAGGGGCCGTTAATAATGGCAGGACTGAGAACTTAGTAACACTAACTTTAAGACACACGGTTGTAAGCTAAGGTGCCCATGAACACATTTTGGAAGCTGCTTAGACTTTTATTCTCCTACTAACCTGAATTACAGTCTTTTGACTGCACCAAAATGGTTCTGTGTGGCCTGTGGGCTATCACATTGGATTTGGAACCAAGTAAAGCAGTAAGATTGGGGTTGGGATGAGCAGAAAGAGGTGTGGAAGCATAGTGGACATGCCTGACATCAGGGGAATTAGTTTTGGGTTGCTGATTTTGTTGCCAAAGAGAGTCCCCCTTTGTGAAGCTGCTAGAGGTAAAATATGGCTGTCCCCACGCAGCCCTTGGTCTTTTTATACCCAGGAACTGTCAAAAGAACAGACAGATATGTCTTGGACAACACTCAACCAGAGTCTTCCTTAAAGGCAAGGAGCAAAGCTTTGTCTTACAGACTTTGGACATGTTATTAGTACAAGCTATTCTTTATGTTTGGAAAGATTAATTAAAAAGAGGAATACTCTCAATGTGATGGATTGAACAGTTCCTGGAGCAATGGGCTCACGTGTATTGGGGAGTATAAGAATGGATCAGGATAGGGCAGGGTTCACATTTGCTGTTTCATAGGGTCTCTATGGGCTGTGCTTGACTCACCTAACAACATCATATATTCAATAATCTTCACCAATACATTGGTTCTTCTTCAATGTTCCTTGTTCATTGTCTAACTATCGGAAGCATACAAAGCAATTGAAAATTGCTTAGATCTTTAGCTTTAAACTATTATCCTTGCTCTTTTATTTTATTATCCTTGCACTTTAAAGAAGCCCCTGAGAGAAGATTTTCCAAATTCAACGTATGTTTTGATTTCACGACCGTTGCTATGTTGAGTGTTGATTATTGATTGTTTCAGTCTTTTCTCTGCCATACTGTTCCCTTGGTCCATTGGTGAGGATTTTTGTTTTCTTGATTGTGAAATATATTCCATATTGAAGTCTTTGATATCCTACAGTAAGTGCTTCAAATTTTTTTCAGTCTACACACAAATATTCCTTATCTGCATAAATCAGGATATTGATAAGTCTTCCTCCAATCCTGATGCAACATTCTTCTTCAAATAGTCTAGCTCTTCTGAAGATTTGATTGGCATACAGATGGAGAAAGGATACAACCCTGACACATACCTTTACTGATTTCACACCATATGGTGTTCCCTTGTTCTGTTTGGACAGCTACTTCTTGGTCTATGCATGTGTTTCACATGTACACAAGTATTCTAGGAGTCCCATTCTTCTCATTGTTATCCATAATTTGCTCTTATATTGGCCATTTTGAATCAGACAATCAAATTCTCAGTATGCCAGAAATGATGAATTGAAGAGGAGTTATAATTCATTCATCATCCAAAAGATTGTTTCAAGATTTACGCTGAAGTGCGATGCTTTGAATGATAAGACACTTTCCATATGCATACAAGGAAGATCTCTCAGCACAATATAATTCAAATATATGCATCAACTCCTAAAATAATGATGCAGAAATTGAAGTTTTCTACCAAATCTTGTCGTCTAGAATTGACTAAATATGCAAATAAGAAGCATTAATGATAATCGGTGAGTGGAACACAAATGTTGGAAACGAGAAGGCTGGCAGTTGGAAAATAAGATTTTGTTGACGAATGAGATGGAAAGACAGAATTTTGTACATTCAATGATTTATCCATGACCAATACTGACTTTTTGTTTGTTTAGTTGAAATTTACAGAGACTTTGGATTTCCATTCTTTCATTGTTGCACACTTTCCTCCCTGCCCACTCCTCCTTCCCCAGTTTGCTTTTCTCTTTGAAAAGTAAAAAAATTCTTTCATTGTTATACAGTCCTCCCCCAAGTCCACTCCACTATGCAGCTTTCATTCTTGACTCTTATCAAGACAATAATACCTGATCACATATCCATTTTAAACAGTTCTCTCCTTCATCTGTTTCAGTGCGGTATACATTATTTATCCCCTCTTAGTTTTCCCCAAACCACCCCCCATGTTAATCCCACTTTACAACAGTGACACTATGCAGTATTTGTCCTTTTGTGACTGAGGTATTGCACTTAGCATAAGGTCCTCCAGGGTCACCCGTTTTGTAGAATATTTCACGAGTTCCTTGTTTTTCACTGCAGTATAGTATTCCATTGTGTGAATCTACCAGAGCTTTTCTAATCCATTCGTTTCTTGATGGGCTCTTGGGTTGTTAACAACTCTTTGCTGGCAAATACCTTTTTTAAAAAAAATATGGTGGCAATATACATGGACCTCATTTCAGGGATGATGTAAGAATCAGATGGACTACATTCATGAAAAGAGTTGATGGAAAAGTTCAGTATCAGTAGTCTAAGGAACTGACTACGGAATAGACCATCAATTACTCCTCTACAAGTTCAAATTGAAGCGGAAACAAATGAAATAAATCTATGAGAAACAAAAGACAATCTTGAATCTATCTAAATTTAAAAACAATCGCAAGTGTGGATTTAATACATTGAACACTAATGACTCAAGACTAAATGAGTTGTGAAATGACATCAAGGACATCATCCTTGAAGAAAGCCAGTGATCATTGCAAAGGTAGTAAAGAAAGAAAAGACCAAAGTGGATGTGAGAAGAGCTTCCGAAACTTGCACTAGCACACAGAGAGGCCAAAATAAAGAAAAAGATACTCGTTTCACTGAACATATGAATCAAAATGAGTAGTATGCATACTAGTATGCTGTGTTTTTTTTAAAAAAAGAAAAACACAACAACAAAAACCAAAAACCTCTTTCTCTTCCCCTTAGAGAGAGAGAGAGGAAAAAAAATGTTAATGGAATTTAGGCATCTGTTCACTTTGCAATAGTAGTAAGTTATCATTATCATTGCCATTGTTATTTAGAGACGTGGTCATTTTAATAAATGTCTTCTACGCTGAATTTAAATGTTTCCATAGGAAAATTATTCTGATGTTTTGGCCTCGTTACGAAAGAAATAGGAAATGGGAAAGAGATCTAGGGCAAATTTTTAATAATATGGATTTTTCCCCATTTCACATAGTGCGAGAGTTACAGTGGTTGCCAACGGCACTAAAACAGTCAGACCACTTTCCGAAATTCAGTCACCTCTTAAACACTTAGCGTCTGAATTGAGTGAAAACCCGTTTTCAGAAGAGTTTCCAAGGAAGTAGAACATTTCCACACCCTACGTCTTGTACTAAAAGAAATGGAAACTGGGTCCTGTCTGCCAAAATGTCTGAATTGTTGTGTCACAGGCTGTTGAGCATTATAATCAGTAATAAAAATGTAAACATGTTTGGTGCTATATTAAAATAGTTTGAAAAGCTTCGCTTAATAATATTTCTTGGACTTGAGTCATTTAATTTTTTTTTTAATTCTTTTTTGAAATGATCACAGTGTTTCCACATTCCAAGTTAACAATAAGAAAAACAAGAAAGGGGGAAAATAAAGGAAAAATGGAAATAGAAAGCTTCAGAAATCAGTATGTTGAAAAAATATTGTTTTAAAAAAAATATTGTTTTGACTCCCTGAGAAGCCAAAGGATTATAGTAGAAATTTTTTTATTATCATTCATTTTTTTATTATCATATATTTTTCTGATTATGAACATAACACAAGCTTGTAAAAACTGAGATAACTCAGAAAAATATAAAGGAAAAACCTAAAATTGATCCTTGTATTTCTTAGAGATTAGCACTGCTAAGGTTTACAGATCTATCCCAGATGACTATCTGTAGTACGTGTATATAAATACATAATTTATGTGAATTCTATTGCTTCAGCAGAATTTTGTATAAATGTGTTTATTCTGTTGGTTCTTTTTTTATTCAACAATATCTGGCTGACATTTTTTCCCAAGTTAATAAATACAACTGGAATATGTTTTAATGGCCTCATATTGTTGGGTTAGATGGATATTATACCATATGTACCACCAATATGTTGGCCATTTAAATTGTTTCCAATCTTCTGCTGTTTTAAATCTCAGTATGTAGTTTTATTGCCTTAATAGAATAAATTCCTAGAAGTGGAAGTCATTAATTTATTTTCTTCTTTGTTCACTCCACAAGTATTGATAGACTGCCTATATTTGCATGTTAGGTTAAGTACTGGAGATTTACAAGGATGAAAGTATAACTTTATTTGAAGACCCTATTCTAAGAAGCAACAATGCCACTCTAGAGAGTAAAGTGAGCCTGATCCAGGCCATCGTCATTGCGATTACTTGCTATGCATCAGAAGCTGGACAATGACTGAGAATGAAAGAAGACTCAATGCCTTAGAGTTGTGGTGCTGGAGAAGAGTTTTGGACATATCGTGGACTGCCAAGAAAGCAAACAGATCTGTCTTGGAGAGGGTTAAGTCAAGTTTTTCCTTCGAGGCTGGGCTTTTGAATCTTTGTCACACACACTTCGGGCATGTGGTCAGGAGGACTGGACCTTGAAGAAGGACATTATTCTTGGTGGAGGGACAGCACAGGAGAGGGAAATTCCAGATGATATATATTGTAACTGGGGCAATGTGGGTAGGTGTGTCGGAGTCAGTGAGACTGTCTCAGGACAGGGCAGGCTTCAGAGCTGCTGTACATAGGGTCACTATGGGTTGCAGGTGACTCAACGGCACATAACAACAATAGCAACAATCCTTTAAGGGATGAAAAACAAAACATATCTTCATAAAAAATGTAAACAGATAAATGTTGTTGTTGTTAAGTGTCTTTGAGTCGTAGAGAACTCATAGTGACCCTATGAATGAAAGACCTGAATACTTGTATAACTTTCATTGTTTCTCCAACTTCGTAGTTTCTGGAGGCAAGCTATTTCAGAAGTGGACGTCACTCCTGCTTCCACAACTGATTAATAAACACAGCCAATTAAGATAATAAGTTTTATGGAGAAAACCACATAGGATGGCTGGTGTTCTAAAAAAGTAACTGGTGGCTTAATTTAGGTAGAACGGACAAGCCAACCTCAGTGCTGAGACAGTATTTGAGTGGAGGCTCAAATATTTCTCTGTATAAAGCTTTGGGATAGAACATTCAAGATGGAAAGAAAAAATAATGCAAGGTCCTTCAAGTAGGAAAAGTTATAGCAAGATGGCAGGTGATTCAGTCATAGATCATATCAACAAGAAGTCCCACAAAGCCCTATATGCCCCATAAGGTCTTAGGAGTAAAGTCTTACTGTTTTGGAAAACTATTGAAGAGTTCTGTGCCAAATAGTGGTGATGTAGGATTTTGAGTTTAAAAATAAAAATTACCCTGACAACCCCTGTGAAGGCTATCATTAGTTGGGGGCCCAGAGTGAGAGGAGGGACACCAATTCAGAATTCAGTTCAGTTATGCAGGGCATAGTTGGGGAAAGGTTTTTTTGTTTTGTTTTGTTTTGTTTTTATGTGGAATGAGGTTTAGAAATAAAGATCTTTGTTTAAATAAGCTTAAGCTTGAACTGTGTCTTAGACAAAAATATAGATAAAGAGTAAAGTGGTATTATCTTGAGTTTAGAAAACCTATGAACTCAGGAGAAGTAAATTTGGAAGTCATCAGTGTACAGATGGTATTAAAGTCTTGGGATTAGAGATAAGGAAACTGTGGGGAATTCAATTTAGAGATTGAATAAAGGAGAGGCGATGGGAGGCTAGACAAGAACAGTGAGTGAGGTGGGAGAGAAATCAGGGCTGCGAGGATCGCAGAAATCAAGAGAAGGTGACATTTAAGAATCTGGTAGCATGAGCTGTGTTTAATCCTGTTGTGCCCTTAATAAAGTGGCGACAGCTAAGTGACCACTGAGTCTGGAAACACTGCTATCACTGTTGACTTTAATGACAGTTTCTGCGGATGAGTGAAGAGGGAAATCTGAGCAGAGTGAGTTTAGGAGAGAAAATGCTATGAACAAATGGAGACTACACTGCACCCTTCTTTCACTTTGTTTTTTTCTTCCCAGTCCTCCAACCCTTCAAATATGTAACTTTGCAATTATGTTGTTGTTGTTGTTATGTGCTGTCAAGTCACCTAGGACTCATAGTAATCCTATGTACAATAGCTCTGAAGCCCGCCCTGTCCTGTCTCACTGGTTCTGACACACCTACCCTCGTTGTCCTAATTACAGTATCAATCCATCTCATCCGGGCCCTTTCTCTCCTACATTGTCCCTCCACCCTTCTGAGCATGATGTCCTTCTCCAAGGATCAATCCCTCTTGGCCACATGCCCAAAGTATGTGAGACAGAGCTTCAAAGTCCTAGCCTCCAAGGAGAAACTTGGTTTCACTGTCTTTAAAACAGATCTATCTGTTTCCTTGGTGGTCCACGATATGTTCGTATCTCTAGCACCACAACTCAAAGGCATCAATTCTTCTTTTGCCATCCTTAGTCATTGTCCAGCTTTCTGATGCATAACAAGAAACTGGGAAAACCATAACTTGGATCAGGCACAACTTAATCTTTAGACTCATATCGATCGTTGCTTCTCAGTCCTCTGGAAAGATCTCTGACAGCAGATTTACCTAATGCAATTTGTCTTTTAATTTCCTGATTGCTGGTGTCAAGAGTGTAGACTGTAGAGTCTAGCAAGCTGCAACTGTTAACAACCTCAATCTCTTTTCCATCCATCATGGTGCTGCCATTGGCCCAGTGGTGAGAATCTTTGTCTTCTTTATGTTGCGCTTCAATCCATTTTGAAGACTATAGTACATGACCTTCAGTAAGTGCTTCAGGTCCACCTCAGTTCTAGCAAGCAAGGTTGTGCCATTTGCACACCATAGACTATTGATGAGTCTTACTCCAGTCCAAGGTACATTCCTCCTCATAAAGCCCAGCCTCCTTAATGATCTGTTCTGCATTTAGATTGAAAAGGTATGGAGAAAAGACACATCCCTGATTCAGTCCCTTCCTGGTTTTGAACCATGCGGTGTTTCCCTGCTCTGTTCTGAGTACTTCCTCCTGGTCCAAGTATAGGTCTCACCTGAGCACAATCAAGAGTTCTGGGATTCCCATTCTCCTCCTGGTTAATCACAATTTGTTGTGATTCACACAGTAAAATGCCTTTGCATATTCAATCAAGCACAGATAGGTTTACCTCTGATACTCTTTGCTTTCTGTCAAGATCCATTGGACATTGGCAGTAATATTTCTAGTGTCATGACCTTTTCTAAACTCAGCATTTATTTCTGACAGTGCTCTGTTAATGTACTATCCCGGTGGTCTCTGGATAATCTTCAGCAGGATTTTGCTTGCATGTGATATGAGTGATAATTTCCACATTCTGTCAGGTCACCTCTTTTTGGAATGGGAATAAATATGGATCTCTTCCAGTCATTTGGCCAGGAAGTTATCCTCCGGATTTCTTGGCACAACTGCAGAGCCTGTCCAGAATGGCATCTGTTTGTTGAAATATGTCAATTGCTATTTCATCAATTCCTGGAGCTTTATTTTCTTTGCCACGTCCTTTAGAGCAGCCTGAACTTATACCTTCATCATGTGGTTCGTGGCCACCAGCTGTTTGCTAGGAGAAGGATGGGCAATCTCCTCCTGTGTTATTAACTGACTCTGAAAATTCATCAGAGGATCAGCTCTCGGTTGGTTCTGACTCTACAGTACACAACACAGTGGTCTAGTGAGTTGTGCTGCCAACCTAAAGGCCAATAGCTCAAATCTACCAGTGGATTTGAGCTCCATGGGAGAAAGATGGGAAGTCTCATCCAATGTTATTTACAACCTCTAAAAACCAACTGAGGGGTCAGATATGAGTCAGTTCCAGCATGAAAGCACATAACAAGTGTGTGTGTGTGTGTGTGTATATATAAAATGTGTGTGCATATATAAAATTAT
>NW_006399798.1:12545454-12566113 GCF_000299155.1 Elephantulus edwardii | reverse complement strand
TTTTTCATTCTACTTTATTTTTAATATCAAATTTTTTTTCTTCCCTCTCCCTTGTTTCTCATTACTATTAACCCCCCAAATTTGGTTCTGTGTGTAAGCCATTTCTTAGCTTTTATATTAGTGGTCTAATGCCATCATCGTTCATAACTGTCCTTCTGTAACTGACTTATGTCATTCAGTACATGAGCAGTTCTTTTAAGACTTTGACTTTGAAGGGGGATAAAATGTGAGTACATATGGCTATAGAAGTAAGATAAGAAACTTGCAAAAATAAGACATTCTAAAGCCTGTTTCTATTCTGATGGGAGGTGACCCAGTGCTTGATTACCAACTGAAAATCTAATAGTTTAAGTCCACCTGGAGGCACTTCCAAAAAATCAGCTGCTGAAAATGCTGTGGAAACCAACTCTACTCTGAAACACAAGGTGTCGCCATGAGTCAAAATCAACGGAATGGCAACAGGGAGTGAGAAAATGAAACCATAAAAGCAAGATTACAAAAGTGCTCAGGTTAGTGATGGTGACAAAACTTGGGTGAAATCTTGGGGCTACTGAAGTGAGTCTGAGTAAAAGATTGTAGGGAAGATGGTGTGAAGATTGAGAAGTCATGATGTTCATTGAAGCATTTAGGTATATTAATGATTCATTGGTTTGGATGGTGAAGTCACTCACTAGAGTAACAAGACGAAGCTCAGTTAGTCTGTTAATAAAATGTCCATTGAATTCTAGTGAATATTAAAGAGAGATGGTCAGTGATGAGGTTACCACAGGTGATACCCACAGACAATGCAGGGATGTGGTTATCCTCTGTTAGTACATACTTCAAAGGAGATGCATAAAGGAAAGGATGGGAGAAAGTTTAGAAATTATGGACAAAGACATGATCATTATTTGTCTAAATCCCAGGTTATTTGAGGCTTAAGAAAAATTCACCTTTAATGAGAAGACACAAAAGAGAGATGCTTCATGAGAGATGTCTCCAGGCTTCCCATAGGTAAAAGACAAAATCAGGATTGAATTGGGGGATGTGAAGGAATTGTGTATGCTGGGACATGAATTTCTTGGATCGCAGTGGAAGAGCTTGTGAACATGGAGAAGGCAGAGTGCGAAGGCTCTGGTTAGCCAGTGAAGATCCATTACTAGGTGAAGCTGAATGACACCAGGAGTAGACCTTCTCATAGAGACTAGGATCACCAGCGATGTGCAGCATGCATTTCCAAGGACCCTTACAGCCGGGTGATGATTGTGTCAACATAACTATGCTGATTCTGTCAATATTCTGGAAGATATGAGGAGAAGGAGAGGTCAACAAGCTGTGCCTCCCAGGGAGACGGGAAGTCTGAAGGCAGGTTAGAGTAAGAGCCGCTGGTGGAGTAGTGCTCTCACTGAAACACTGAAAGATTCTGTGTGAAAGGGGACATATATTCACAATAATTTTACATATTCATAAACTCATCATACCACTATGTAAGGCTTCCCCTCCTCCCCCAATAGTTTCTTTGACTGAAAGCTTTTCTTGAAAGTAATTACCAGATCTTTCTCCTTTACAACCACTGGGTGAGCTTGAACCTTTTGCTTAGTAACCAGTTAAACATTATGCCATCACGATTCCTGCATATGCAAAAATTGTCCCTGCCAAAACACTGTACCGATTGATCCACTCAGGAATTAGGGACTGAGTATCTCCTCTCAACCTCATCAACAGTGGGTATAATTGCTTTCTAGCATATGCCATTCCAGTAGACCCAAATTTGTTAAGTTGCTTATAAATAATGAAAAGCATATTATAGATGTAAATGAATATTTTTGAATGTTTTCTACTATATATGTATGTTATTATGTGCCATCGAGTCGACTACAACACACAGCAACCTTATGCTCTGAGCGCTGCTCTATCTTGAGCTAATCTCAGTGTCTTTGACACACTTGCCCTCATTACTCCATTACTGTGTCAGTCCACCTCACCCAGGGTCATTTTCTCCAGCACATTCCCTCCACCCTTCCAAGCATGGTGTCCCTCTTCAAATACTGACTGGTCCCTCCTGGCAACATGTCCAATATATGTGAGACAGAGCCGCCAAGGAGAAACACATACAAGTACTTTAGATTTTTCTTTTTTATATTTGTAAATGTCTTCTCCATGTTAATGTTAAAGTGTTTTTCATTTTCCTTTACATGAGTAGATCTTCCTTAGAAAATGTACTTGAAACATGGTGGTGGTAGATGTGTAAAAGGAAATTTGGATCCTACATCTGCTCTTCTTCACCTTGTTAAGATTGCGTGGAGGGCATCACAACTGGAAGAACCACTATTCAGTTCTTCCTCAGAATGTATTTTTCAGTTGTGGTTGGTGCTTATGTGGTGTTCAGTTTGAATCATTACATTTCTTCTTGTTAACTGTGTGATGGGGAGTGATTAATGTGACCTAGTTTAACTACAACTCTCTGATCTGGAAAATGAGAGTCACATTCCCACCTGATGGGTTTGCTTGAGCATTAAATAGGATGTGAACAAAATTACCTCGTGTGTTGAGTGACAAGCGGTTATCTGTCACAAACGTAAGGAAATGGATGCAGGGTAGCAAGGGAGCCTGCTGTAGTGTTAAGACTTCACTGATTATAATAGGAAATGCAATTACAAAAAGGGGATCCTGCAATGATTCGCCACTTTCTTTCTTTGGTGGTATTTTTTTGCCGAGCTCAGAAGGTAGACTTCTACCTGTACTCTTGGAAAATATAGGAATTCTATTTATTTAGTCAATAGTTAAGCCTATTGCTTAAAATGTGTTCTACGCTTTACTGGGACATGAGTTTACGAGACTTTGGAATGCAGTATAATATCATCTTTCAAACTTATTAAAATTGCTTAGCCTCTTTTGAGGGACTGGAAAGCATGATAACCCAATTGCATTTTCCAGTGTTGGGCGTAACAATATTTCCCATTCCACGTACAATTTTAGGATGGAATTTTGCTATCTTCCAATGAAGAGATGAATCTAATTCCTCTCCTTTTGGGTCAGGACTGGCTTTATTTACGTCCTGTTTGTAACAAACAGAACGTGGTAGGGGTGATGCATAACTTCCGAGGCGAGGTCAGAGAAGGCCATGCGATTTCTGCTTGTTCTCTTGGGATAATCTGGGGAAGTCGAATACGGTGAAGGAATCCTAACACTCGAGGTCTATCAATTGGAGAGACCACATTCAGATGCTCTGATTATAGCTCCAACAGAGTTCCACTACCAGCCTCGTGAGTGTCTTTGCTGGAACGCAAGGATCGCAGAGAGACAGCTGTGAAGAGTAAGAATTTATTGTGTTAGTTTTGGAGAAGAAGTCCAAATTAAAGCATCAATGGGAGGTCAAGATTCTTCCTTGTCAGGATACCCCGAGTCTCTTGGCATCCCTTGAGATCTTTTGAGTCAGTAGCCTGGAGTTTCTTAGAGTTCTTTCATGCTTCTTGATGTTCTGTGGAGCCTGTTTTCCTGCTGTAATTGTGTCACTGCATCTATTCTCCTTATTTAAAGCTGATTGTGTCTAGAACATTCTCTACTCTGGCATGGCATCATGAAACTTAAAAAAAAAAAAAAAGGAGCCTTTATTTCCAAAAAGGGGCACAGTTTAAAGGAACAGGGATTAGGATTTCAATACATATTTTTGGAGGCCTCGTTCATTTTGTGATTATGAGCCATGCCTTTTGTGTGTCTTGGCCACTCAGTCCATTAAAGCCTCCAGATAAATAGAATGGTATCTGGTTGCAATTGCATGAAACACTCTAAGTGAGAAGTATCCAGTCAATACCTATCTGAATTCTGCACCCACCCATCATGAGAATAACAAAGTGTTATTTCAAGTTGCCACATTTTGGGGCTCCCCGACTATGAAGAAATAATCGTGAGAAGAGGCAGGAGATAGAATTAATTGAACTTTGCCTCCAATTTTGGTTTCCCAAATTTCCAAGTGGATGTCTTTTCAGGGAAAAAAAACCAAACAAACCCATGTATTTTATAACTTTCATTTTAAAGCAAAAACACTAACCAAAAATGAAAAAAAGGAAGCAAGAACTGAAAATATTTCTTTTCTTTTTTTTTCAATATGCCAAGTTCTTTATTGGTTTCATTTCTTGCATTTGAAATGCTCTTCAATGACATCCTTGGCCTGTGATTCTTTGCCATAGTCCTGAACAACTACACAACTGAAGCCGACTACTTTGGGGGCTTTCCTTCTCGGTCAATTTTGCAGAGGCCTCCCCACTCCCCCAGTTTCTTAATATCATCAACCTTTATCAGGTTGATTTGGTGTTCAGCACGAAGGGCCTCTACTAACTTGACATACATGGGCTCATTACAATTGGATGCAAGCACACATAGATGGGCTTGGCGCTTGTTTAAGGTTTTGGCAGTTTCGTGGATTCCACGTGCTAGGCCATTGTGGATGAGGGCAGTCTTTAGCACCTCATGTAAAGCGGTATTAACGTCCATTACACCTCCAGCAGCAATGCCTTCCTCGGCCATGGCGGTGGGTTACGGGTGGAGCGGAATCTTGAACGCACCCGGGCTTCCGCCTCCGCACAACTCAGCGGTGACAGGGGAAAAGCTGGAAAGATTTCTAGTGTATTATTTTAGTGATTCGGTGTTAGTTGCCATGCATTTCACACCCTGAGGTAGGAAGCAGACAGCCTGCCAAAGGAACAAGGAGGAAAGGTATGATTTTGAGAGGAATAGTGAGATTTCCATAAAACTTGAGGGGTAAAGGAGAGAAAGCTTTCTGTGGACACATAAAAGATGACCTGGAGAAATGCTGAGCATCCAATTGGAGACAATGGAGTTTTTGTTTCCACTGACAGCCGATAGCCACAATAACTTCTTCCATCCTAACTACTCTTAGATTAACTTCGCCATACCCCCCATGAAGAGGTATAGCGAGTCTGATTGCATTTCCTTTGACTCTTGGATTGCTTTATGTGTCACTTGTAACCAGTAGAAGGCGGCAGATAGAACCCTGTATGACGTCTGAGGCTAAGCTAGAAAAGTCCATATGGCTTCTACCTATTTCATTGGAGAGATTCAAGTCGGGGGAACCAATTGCCTCCTAGAATATCTGTTCATCTTGATACTATTCTGAAGGAGAGGCCACATATAAGACACTGATCAGAGTCACAGCTGTGCTGAATCTTCCACTCCATTACTGCCAAGATACCAAACATATGAGTGAAGCTGTCTTGGGCCCTCCAGGCCGTCTTTCAACCAACTATCACTGAGTAAAGCTGGCCTGGGAAACAGAAGAATCACCAAGCTAACTTCTACTGGAATTCTCGAGCTACTGAATTCAACTTAGTAAGAAAATGGAGATTATTTATGCTATTGGGAGGGTGGAGGGATGGCACAGGAGGGGAAGACCCTCTATGAGGTGGATTGATTCGGTGACTGGGGTAATCGGGATGGGTGTGTCAGAGGCAGTGCGGTTGGCGCAGGATAGAGCAGGGTTTAGGGCTGTTGTACATAGGGTCGCTATGAGTCACAAACGACTTGACTGGCACATAACAACATTAAATTTTCAGTCAGTTTGTTTTATAGCCATAGCAACTGAAATAGAGATCAGTGATAAAAATGAGTGTGTAGCTTTCCCCCCTCCCAGAATGAATTAGAACTTAGACAAGCACTGTGGCATTTGGACAAGAACAAACTGGGAGGAGGGTAGAGAGAATAGTGCAACAATGAATGAATGGAAACCCAAAATCTCTGTAAATGTTTATGAAAATTAATAAAATATAATTATAGAAAAAAAAAGAACTTAGATATGGAAGCATAGAAAGACAAAGGTGTGACAGTTGTTATGTGCCATCCAGACAGCAACTTGCACAGGAAGAGACCGGCCATCTTTCTCCCATGGAGCAACTGATGGATTTAAACCACCTGTCTTTGGGTTGGCATCAAAACTCCTTATCATTAAGGCACCAGAGCTCCCTATATGGTGTTATTTTTGTTGTGTACCATAATAGCTTGCCTCCGGAAACCCTATGAACTTGGAGAGAGGATGAAAGGCACCCAAGCCAAGGACTCTCCTTCATAGGGTCGCTATGAATCGCCTGTGACTCGACGGCACTTAACAACAATAACATCAACAGAGAGAGAAAGACAGATCGAGAGATCAGCTGGCCCAGCGAAGAGAAAACCATGTGACCAAGACAAAGGTGGGTGACTTTTAGTTCGCGGCCCTCAGGACAGTCTTTCATTGTTTTTGTTCAGACATTCCTCTAGGTCATATAACTGTGGGTACAAGTTGCCGTCCCGCGGTCACTTGTGGTTGCTGTGAGGCTGAACACTGTGACACAGATGTGTCAAATGCGTTAATGGTTGGCTACAATGTGGACTGAGAGTGGGGTGGAGCTCCCCGATCGAACAAGCATGGAAGGAGGAGTGACATCCACTTCCATAATAGCTTGCCTCCAGAAACCCTATGAACTTGGAGAGAGGATGAAAGGCACCCAAGCATCAAGGACTCTCCTTCAAAGGGTTGCTATGAGTCGCCTGTGACTCGACGACACTTAATAACAACAACAACAACAACAACCATAGGGTCGGAACCAACCCATAGCTGACCCTCCAGTGGGTTTTCAGAGGCAGTTAATCACATGGAATGAGATTCCAAAGAACTTGATAATAGAGGAGGGACAAATGACAAAGTCAGTTTAAATCTAAGTGTCATTGGAAGCAAGATAGCAAGTCAAAGTGAGAGCAGAAATCCATTGCCATTGAGTAGATTCTAACTCATAGTGACCCTGACGGATGAAGTAGGATTACCTGACAATGCCCAAGGCATTTCTTTATAAAAACAAGCTTCTACATTTTTTCCCCACAGAGTAGGTGGGTTTATACCTCTGACCTTTCACTTTAACCTGGTACTTTAACCACTATTATCACCAGGGCTAAAAAAAAAAGGATCCTGGATTCAAAGAAGCATCAAATGTTAAGGTCTGTTGGTCTTGATCAATCTGGTGGCTGGGTGTTGTGGAAGTAAGGACTGAAAAAGCTGGAGGATATAAAGAGGGGGGGGGAACCAAAAACTGATGGCCAGAATGGCAGGGAACGATGTAGTATTAAAGCAATGTGGGTGGGTATCATAATTACACATAGTAGAGAATAGAATTAATGATCTGAAATGCAGAAGGGAACTTAGTGGCAGGGACTTGTGTTGTCCACCCAAAGGCACCTGATAGAGTGCTGTTGACGGACTGGGGCACTAACTAGTTAATGTGTTCTCTGGCAGCAAACAACTTCATTTTTCTCAGTTTAAAAAGGAAAACCTCTTCAGCTAATATTAGGATGTGGGTTGGTTGCAACCGGTCACTCCTAAGCTTGGCTCCATGTCCAAGCAGATCAAGCAGCACATATTCAGATGATGGAGGACGAAAGCAATCAAGGCAGGATCAAGCAAAAGAAGCAAGATTTCTTTAAAGTCTTACCCTGTGCTGGTGTGTCTGCTTTCAGTAGCATTCCATTGGCCAAAGCAAATCATGTGACTTAGCCTGGACTCAGCAGGTAGAGGAGCATGATATTTGCACACTTAGAAATGTGGTAAAAGTTAAAGGAGACTAATAAATATGAACATATAGTATAACATATAGTATAATGATTGATAACATGAATACCGAGATCGTAAATCTTCTGAGATCTTAGTATGAAGCGGGTGGTTATAAACCTGTTGCAGAAACTTAAAGTGATAATAGTTTTTTTTTTAAATTTCTTACTTTATTTTATTATTTTTGTGTGAGTGTACCGTCAAATCAGATCTGACTGGTACAGGAGGAGATTGTCCCTCCTTACCCGGCAGAGCATCTGGTGGATTCGAACCGTGTGCCTCTGGGATTATAGTTGCAGCTCCTTGCCACTAGGCCACCAGAGCGCCCCTAATAATTTTAATAATGAGGACTGTATGGCTTTTCAACCTCTATGCAGAACAGATCATCCGGGAGGCTGGGCTCTATGAGGAGAAATGTGGGGTCAAGATTGGTGGACCATTTATCAACAATCTGCGTTATGCAGATGATACAACCCCGCTTGCTGAAACTGAGGAGGACCTGAAGCGCTTGCTGCTGAGGGTCAAGAACTGCAGCCTCCAATATGGATTGAGGCTCAATGTCAAGAAGACAAAGATTCTCACCACTGGGCTAATTGGTAGCATCAGGATGGATGGTGAAGAGATTGAGATTGTTCACAGCTTTAGTTTGCTTGGCTCCACAATCAACACTCTTGGCACCAGCAGCCAGGAAATTAGAGGATATATTGTGATGGGAAAGTCTGCTGTTAGGGACCTCTCTAAAGTACTGAAGAGCAACGGTGTGTCTCTGGAGACTAAGGTGTGTCTGACACAGGCCATGGTCTTTGCAATCACTTGTTATGCATCAGAGAACTGAACAATGACCAGGAAGGATAGAAGAAGAATTGATGCTTTTGAGCTTTGGTGTTGGAGAAGAGTACTGGGGGTACCATGGTCTGCTAGAAAAACAAACAGATTCATCCTGGAGAGGGTTAAACCGGGCTGCTCCTTGGAGGCAAGGATTCTGAGGCTTCATCTGACATACTTTGGTCATGTTGTAAGGAGAGACTGGTCCTTGGAGAAGGACATCATGCTTGGGAGGGTAGAAGGCAGGCGCAGGAAGGGAAGGCCCTCTGGGAGGTGGATTGATTCGGTGGCTGGGGCAATCGGGATGAGTGTGTTGGAGACAATGAGATTGGCACAGGACAGAACAGAGTTTAGGGCTGTTGTACATAGGGTCACTATGAGTCGCAAACGACTCAACGGCACATAGCAAAAACAACAACAACAATAACCATCATCATCATAATCATCATCATTAAATTATCAAAAAGATCATATTAGCGAGATAGAATTGGACAATGAAAGAATGGATTCCCCGTCCACCAGAAAAATATGCTTTGAGTGGTCACAGGAGTCCAGTCACCCGAGTCATTTTCCATCCTGTGTTCAGTGTTATGGTCTCTGCTTCAGAGGATGCTACCATTAAGGTGTGGGATTATGAAACTGGAGATTTTGAACGAACTCTTAAGGGCCATGCAGACTCTGTACAGGATATTTCATTTGACCACAGTGGCAAGCTTCTAGCTTCCTGTTCTGCAGATATGACCATTAAACTATGGGATTTTCAGGGCTTTGAATGCATCAGAACCATGCACGGCCATGACCACAATGTTTCTTCAGTAGCCATCATGCCTAATGGAGATCATATAGTGTCCACCTCAAGGGATAAAACTATAAAAATGTGGGAAGTGCAAACTGGCTACTGTGTGAAGACATTCACAGGACACAGAGAATGGGTACGTATGGTGCGACCAAACCAGGATGGCACCCTGATAGCCAGCTGTTCCAATGACCAGACAGTGCGAGTATGGGTGGTAGCAACAAAGGAATGCAAGGCTGAGCTCCGAGAACACGAACATGTGGTAGAATGCATCTCCTGGGCTCCAGAAAGCTCCTATTCTTCCATCTCTGAAGCAACAGGATCTGAGACTAAGAAAAGTGGCAAGCCTGGACCATTCTTGCTGTCTGGATCTAGAGACAAGACTATTAAGATGTGGGATGTCAGTACTGGCATGTGCCTTATGACCCTTGTGGGTCATGATAACTGGGTACGTGGAGTTCTGTTCCATTCTGGGGGAAAGTTTATTTTGAGTTGTGCTGATGACAAGACCCTACGTGTATGGGATTACAAGAACAAGCGATGCATGAAGCCCCTCAATGCGCACGAACACTTTGTTACCTCCTTGGATTTCCATAAGACGGCACCATATGTGGTTACTGGCAGTGTAGATCAAACAGTAAAGGTGTGGGAGTGCCGTTGATTGATTCTCATTTGGCCCCTCCCTTTTTCCTCTGGATGCAATCTGATGATACCATGGTTACCCCATTGAGCTCTGTTTAAATAAATATTGTCCTTTCATGTAAATTAAAAAAAAAAAAAAGAATTGGACAATGAGCACACTTTGGAATCCGTGTGCTCAATATCCTATCTGTAATCAGTCTTGAAGAAGTCCTAGCAGGGTGCTACATAGAGGCCAAAATGGCAAAACTTCATCTCGCAGACTTTGGATATGTTGTCAGAAGGGACTAGTGTTTAGAAAAAGGCATCATGCTGGGAAAGGAAGATCTTCATGGAGATAGATTGACACACTGATTGCAATATGGACTTGAACTTGGTGATTTTGATATGGCACAGTATAGGACATGATTCCAATCCACTGATCATGTAGGATTACTGTGATTTGTGGCTGATTTGTCAGCACTTAACAACAACAGCATCTTTTAAATTTTGTTTCGGGGGGGGGGCTCAAAAGGTTATAATCCAGATTAATAGCAGAATATAGTCAAGACAGCTCCCAAAATGTGTATGCAGGCACCTCAGCCTTGAGCCTCATGGCTTGGTGTTCCCAAGTTTTCAGTCCTGTCAATATTGACTTCCCACCCATAGTTGTCCAACGAAGTTCTCAGTCCTGCCTGTATTGGCCCTCCCTTCAGACTGTTCCCACCTCACGTCAGGTAGTAGGTGTTGCTGGAGCAAGAAGGGTGTCCCACAATGTCTTGCTTTCTCTTCAATAGCATCAGAACAGTGTCTTTAAAAAAAAAAACTGAGAACATTCAACTACAAATCAGGTGGTCGAGCACTGCAAAAGAAATGTCCTAAATGAGATACCAATCTGTGAAAGCTCACCAAGTTTACCAAATTCCTTTCCAGGAATATCTTTTTAAAACATACACTACCTTTTCCTGTTGATGAATGTGCTGGAGTGAAATACCGATCTGCTGAGTGGAGCTGGAAGTGCTTCACGTCTCCAATCAAAAGCTTGGCGAACTTCTTGCATTGCTTTTGTATTTAATTAGACATTAAAGATATAGAGACATTATTTTTTTGGAAACCACAAATAGTTGCATGACTAAGCCTTAATTAAAACAAGAATTTTATTTTAAGGAAGGACAATATGGAAGATTTGGTTCTAGTCTGGCACATGCTTGGGAGGAAGGATCCACAAGAATCCTTTGAAAAAATTCTGTAAATAACTCTGTAGTTTCGGTTTATCACAAATGAGGAAGCTATGAATATAGTCCTATATGGATTTCTTCTATGAATGCCTGATACTTTCTCTCTATATAAAAATAAAAATATTATATTGTGTTGCTGTTATGTGTTATCAAATCATAACCAACTCGTAGCTGATCCTCCATTCAGTTTTCAGAGGCAGTAAATCACACAGGGGGAGATTACTTATCTTTCTCCCATGGAACAGCCAGCAGTTTTGAACCACCAGTCTTTGGGTTGGTAATGCAACACCTTACCACTAAGCCACCAGAGATCCTAAATAATAACTAAAATAGCTAATGTTTATGAACTATTAATAAGTGTTAGGCATTTCTTGGTGCATATATTGCCTTAATACATAAATCCTCATAATAACAGTGTTTTCTAATGAAAATCAAAGACTGCAGTGTCGAGTATGCCTCAACAGAAAGAAAACCACAACAAAAACCCTCACAACTGAATCAATCAACAATTACATTGAGTGATATTAGTGTTGCCAAAGATTGCATTTTCTTTATCTTCATAATCAATGCCCATGGAACCAGCTGTCAAGAAATGAAAACATTACATTGGACAAATTTGCTTCAAAAGATTTCTTTTAAATAACACACAAAGTTGTCACAAGAGGATGAAGGTACATGTGGCCCAACCCATCATAACCTAATATTCTGTGTGTGTGTGTGTGTGTAGATTGTTCAGTGAATAAGGAGGACTGGAACATAATTGATGCCTTTTGATCGTGGTGTTGGTGGAGAATACTGACAGTGTCATGGACCCCTCATGACACAGCAGTTAAACGTGTATCTGTTAACCATAAAGTTGTAATTTTAAACCAATTTTGAACCTACCAACCACTCCATGGGCCAATGATGGGGCAACGTCCTTCCATTACTATTTACAGTCCTGGAAGCTTTCCAAGTTAAGCATTCTGTTCTAGGCTTACTATGACTTGGAATCTACTTGACAGCAACAAATTTTATATGTCGTTAAGTATCTCACTTTATACTTTAGAAACTATGGGTTGGAAATTGAAATTTGTTTGTGATAGTGCTCTTCTTCATCAACAATTTGGTGGTAATTATTAAATATCATAATTACGTGAACAGATGCAGGCTCCTTCCAGATCATTGGAATCACGGCAGTGCTCCTCTGTCTATACCATCCTTCACTGTTGCTGTTGTTGTGTTCCACCGAGTCAGAACTGACCCCTCGCTAATCCTCTGGTGGGTTTTCAGAGGCAGTGATTTGCACAGGAGGAGATTGTTCATCCTTTTCCTGCCAAGTGGCTGGTGGATTTGAACTGGGTGCTTTTGGAATTGCAGCGCAGCTTCTTGCCACTAGGCCATCCCCAGAGAACTTACTATTAACCACTAAAGCATCCTTAGAGAGTTCTGGTGGCCTAGGGGCAAGAAGTTGCATTGCAACCCCTCAGGCAAGCAGTTCAAATCTGCCAGCTGCTCTCTGGGAAAAGGGAAGGCAATTTCCTTCTGTGGCCTTCACTGCCTCTGAAAACCCGCTGTATGTATGGCTCCATTCTGACTTGACCATAAACAGCAACAGGAAAAGATTTTTAATCTTTGTTCATGCACTTGTTCATAGTTTATTATTAAAATATAGTACTTATTAACCAGGCTCATTGGGAAGTTTTGCTTCCATCTGACATGCAGTGCTAATTGTTAACCATCTGCTTTTCTCATTAGAGAAAATGACAGACAAAACTCTATGTCTCTGGCTCCCCAAGCTGATTCCTATAGAGTTCTGGTGGTCTAATGGGAAGAAACTACACTGAAGTAGTACATAGTTTAAATCCACCAGCTGTCCATGGGAGAAGGATAGGCAGTCTTTTCCTGTGCTAAACGGTAGGTCAGCTATGGGTCATGTTCAACTCGACCATTCCTACGGAGCGATAACCTTCAGCAAGGAGAATCGCCTTTTAGTAAAGCTCTACTTCCTCTACCTGCCACCTTCTAATCAAACGCTTTCCCCACCCTTCAGCGATGTGACTTATCTCAGCAATCACTACTTACCCTGCATTGACTAACACAGGCAGAGTTGTTTCTTTCTGCCCAGCGATCTGCCTAGAACTGAGTGACCTTGACACAGTATTATTGTTGCTTTTGTTGACTACTGTCAAGTCCATCTTCAACCCTTGGTAGCCTGAAGCACTGGAGAACACTATTCTGATCCTGCACTATCCCCAGGATGGTTTGAATATCAGAACAGTGTGATCCATCAGGTTTACATTGGCTAATTTCTTAAAGTAGTTCACCAGACCTTTCTTCCTAGTCTTTCCTCGACTCTAAATGTTCCTGAAACCTGTCTAACATTGTAGCAATTCACAAGCCACCAGTGACAGTTGGATGGAAGTTGTGTACGAGATACATTGATTGGGAAATGACCTGGGTCACTTTCTTAGAGGCTAAGAATTCTACTATTGAGCCACGTGTGATTCTGCTGACATTTTCTAGGCACTCAAAATTGTTGATTCCTCATTTGATTTAGGGTTATCATCCTAATCCCTTGCCAACTAATTTCTTTGTAAAATATTTTCACTGTGAATGAAACACAACAACGTTTAACCGTAACAACCATCTATATTTGCCTAAAATGCACAAGTAGATTCTCCATTATCTTTTTTTTCTCTCACTAAGCTGAAAAGATACACTCACAAACTAATGTCTTTGGGGAAAATTTGTGGGAGAAAAATGTAAACATAAGCCGCGCATGAACTTCTGTTGGGAAAACGGACTGCTGTTTCTGCAAAAGCTCATGACTCAGTTATGAGTGAGACCATCAACAGTCTGACTCCTTCAGAAAGGTTCAGACATTGCTTCAAATGTTAGAACATGCTTAAATAGCATTAATGATGGTAATAACAAGACTGTAAACAAGTGCAATTATATTAAGGCTTAAAAGCAGAATGTTCTGCCATGGTAGATGATTCATTGCATTTTATGCTGAAATGAATATAATTTTCACACTGTGTGAGAATGGCTATGTGCGTGAGTGACATTTCCACCTTTATTTTTGCTTTTGTTAGACTTTTAGCTGAAAGATGAGTATGTCTGTTGTCGCTTTGGAGATTACTAATTTATCATTGAAGGCAAATGGGAGCATTTCAAATAATTTTGTTGCATATATTCTTGTTTCTTTTTTTCCCCTGTATAAAAGGAAGAAGAAACACTCTTTTATTTTATTGTGATTTGAAAGTGTGTGAAGCAATTACATTTTTATGCTAAAGCATTAATTTCTGTAACAATATAATCACAGCTTTTTAAACGTCTCTATAATTCTGATTTCTGTTAATCCTTCTATAAATGCTTCAAAATTCTTTGATGACATTATACAGGTAATACCCTTATTTGATACTGCCTTTCCCTTCACCACCTAACATGTGCCTATTACATGATTATTAATTTTTACGACTTAAAATACTAGATGTAGATCAAAGATTCTTCAATATAGATTACGTTCTAGTGTCAAGAAAACAGAAATCTTCACCACCAGGCTTAAGGCGACATCATGCTAGAGGAGAAAAGATAAACATTATTAATAGTTTAATCTCACCTGGGTCCACCACAGTCAGCACCCTTGGTACCAGCAGCCAAGAAATCAAAAGAACTTTTCACTGGGAAAATCTGCTGTCAAAGACCTCTCCAAAGTGCTGAAGAGCAACGAAACCAGTTTAAAAATCAAGAGGCACTTAATCCAAGCCATGATCTTTTCAGTCACTTGCTATGCATCTCGAAGTTGGACAGTGACTGAGGACAAGAGACGCCTTTGAGTTGTGGTGGTGTTAGAGAGTACTGAGTGTCCCCATGGACTTCCAAAAGAAAAACAAATGGAGAAAGTGCAAACAAGAAGTTCACTGCAGGCAAGAAGGGTGGAGCTTTGCCTCACATACTTTGGGTATGTTGTTAGGATGGGTGGTGGTGGTTGTTCTGTGCCATTGAGTCGCTTGCGACTCATAGTGACCCTATGTGCAATATCCCTAAATTCTGCTCTGTCCTGTGCCAGTCGCACTGTCTCCGATACACCCATCCTGATTACCCCAGTCACTGAATCAATCCACCTCATAGAGGGCCTTCCCCTCCTGCACTGTCCCTCCACCCTCCCAAGCATGATGTCCCTCTCCAAGGACCGGTCCCTCCTTACAACATGTCCAAAGTATGTTAGACGGAGCCTCAGAATCCTTGCCTCCAAGGAGCAGCCCAGTTTACCCCTCTCCAGGATGAATCTGTTTGTTTTCTTGGCAGTCCATGATACCCTCAATACTCTTCTCCAGCACCACAGCTCAAAGGCATCAATTCTCCTTGTATCCTCCCTAGTTATTGTCCAACTCTCTGATGCATAACAAGTGATAGCAAAGATGGGTTAGTCCTTAGAAAAGAACGTCATACTTGGAACAATGGAGGGTCAGCAAATGAGAAGAAGATCCTCAACAAAAAAATAATTTGACACGGGGATAGTAACAAGAAACACAGGTGTAGCAGAGTTGGTGAGGACGGCACAGGATAGAGCAGGGCTCAGATCCATTGTTCAGAGGGTTAATATTAATCACAATCAGCTAGATGGCACAGAATAACGGCAACAACAACAAAACCAACAATTTTTATCTTGGACTGTGCAGATCATCATAACTTAGGAGAAATGATGAGAAGAAAATTGTGCTTATGCGAAACTTACATCTCGATCAAGAGGCTATCGTGCAAACGGAGCCAGGGAACACTGGTATACTGTTGAATCAGACCTGACACATAGCTGATCCTCTGCTGGGTTTTCAGAGATGGTTAATTGTACAGGAGGAGGTTGCCCGTCCTTCTCCTGTGGAGCAGCTGGTGGAGTTGAACCGTGTGCCTTTGGGATTGCAGGACAGCTTCTAGCCAGCTCCCTAAGGGAATACTACATGGTTTTATAATTAAGAATAGTGGGTTTCAGGGTTATATCCTCACTCCAAAGCTACTCAATTTGTATGCTGAGCAAATTATTCAAGAAGCTGGACTCGATGAAGAACAATGTGATATCAGGATTGGAGGAAGACTCATCAGTAACTTCTGTTATGCAGAGGACACAATCTTGCTTTCTGAAAGTAAGGAGGACTTGAAGCACTTGCTGTAGAAGATCAGACTTCTTCCTTCAATATGGATTGCTTCTCAACATTAAGACAACAAAAATTCTCACCACTGCGCTGATAGGCAACATCATGATAGATGGAGAAAAGATTGTCAATGACTTCATCTTTTGTAGATTCACAATCACTAGATACTAGTAGTCAAAAGATCAGAAGATGTATTGTACTGGGGAAAGTCCACAGTCAAGGACCTCCCCAAATTACCAAGGAGCAATGATGTTAGTTAATTGACTAAGGTTTGCCTGATTCATGTCTTTTCAATCACTTGCTTTGCTACTGAAAGCTGGCCAGTAAATAATAATGACGAAAGAAGAATGGTGCTTTGAAATGAGGTATTAGAGAAGAGTACTGAATATCCCATGAACTGCCCAAAGAACACACTTTTAAAATTTTTATTTTTTTCTCTCAGCAAGACAAATGTTTACTTCTGTAGAAGGCTGTTCATAGGGCACTTATTATGGCAGACAAGTGTAAGCAGAGGTCAGCTTGGAATTTATCTGTGACTCAAAAGCTAAGGTTGTGTGTTTCTCACTCCACTGGTCCAGGGGTTCGACTTCACAGTCTAGCTGATTGGCTAATTTAATTTGTGGTTGAAAGGAGAGAGGAGAGGATTAAAAAAAAAAAGAAAGAAGAGAGAGGCCGTGAAAGGAGAAGGCTAGGGTTTGAGGTAGTTCGGATGTCTCTGTCTTGGCAGATGTTGTTGTTGTTGTTATGTGCCGTCGAGTCGTGTGTGACTCATAGCGAGCCTATGTACAACAGCCCTAAACTCTGCTCTGTCCTGTGCCAATCGCACTGTCTCTGACACTCCCATCCCGATTATCCCAGTCACTGAATCAATCCACCTCATAGAGGGCCTTCCTCTCCTGCGCTGTCCCTCCATCCTCCCAAGCATGATGTCCCTCTCCAAGGACCGGTCTCTCCTCCAAACATGTCCAAAGTATGTTAGATGGAGCCTCAGAATCCTTGCCTCCAAGGAGCCACCCAGTTTAACCCTTTCCAGGATGAATCTGTTTGTTTTCCCAGCAGTCCATGGTATTTAGCACATCAAAAACTGGTTTTGGCTACTTCACAAGAAGAGGACAAGGACAATGAGGAGATTTTCTTAGCAATATTGAAGAGAATTCTTAGTTCTATTACTTTGGCTTTAATTCCCTTATGTGACTTTTGGAAGAGAAGACACATTAAGTCTTTTTCTTTCTTATATGAGGCGTGAGGAACACCTAAAAGCCTTCCCACATACCTTAGGCGTTTCTCCACCACAGGTCTGTATATATTCAGGAGTGAGATGGCATGTCTAATGGCTTTCCCATATTTCATGAGGATTCTCTGCACTGTCAATTAATGAGAGCACACCTTTCTTGAAGAAGGTGAAGCCAGATTGCTTCTTGGGAGCAAAATGACAAAGCTTAGTTTCATATATTTTGGACATGTTGCTAGGAGAGAGACATGATGCTTGGGAAGGCCGTGGAGACACAAAAGAGAGGAAGGCTCTCAACCAAGTGGATTGACACTGTGAGTTTAGCAATGGGCTAATATATGTCAGAGATTGTAAGGAAGACACAGGATAGGACAGGGTTCAGATTTGTTGTTTGTAGGGTCACTATGAGTTGTACTTGACTCAAACACATAACATCAACAATAGCTAATCTCGAATAGCTAGTAGGAAGACAGCTACCTGGTCAATTAGCTGGAGTAGATCTATATTTGTCCCATTCCCAAGATTGGTGATCCAACAGAACATGGAAATTATTGAACAATATTACTAATATCACAAGCAAACAAAATATTGTTTGGTTTTTTTAAAACTTTAAAAAAATTTTATTATGTTATTTTTATGTGTACCATCAAATAAGATCTGATTGGTACAGGAGGAGATTGTCCCCTCCTTCTCCAGCAGAGCATCTGGTGGATTTGAACCACGTACCTCTGGGATTGCAGTGCAGTGGCAAAATATTGTTGACAATCATACCAAAACTTCCAAAACAGGACTTTGAGAGAGAACTCCCAGAAATTGCATTTAGAAGTCATAACAGTAGGAATATCATTGCTGATGTCAGATGTATCCTGGCTGAAAGCAGAGAATATGATACGAATATGTTTTAGGGTTTTATTGACTATTTAAAGGTAGTTGACTGTGTGGAATATAGCAAACTATGGCTAACATAGCAAAGAAGGAGAATCTCAAAACAATTGTGCTCATGCAAAACCTATACCTAGACCAAACTGCTGTTGTCTGAACAGAGCAAGGAAACACTGCATGATTTAAAATAATTAAAGATGTGCATTTGATTGATAAAGATTGATGCCTTTGAGCTGTGGCACTGGAGAAGAGTATTGAATATACCATGGACTGCTAAGAAAACAAATAGATTCATCCTGGAGAGGGGTAAACCAGGCTGCTCCTTGGGGGCAAGGATTCTGAGGCTTTCTCTGACATACTTTGGACATGTAATAAGGAGGTCCTTGGAGACGGACATCATGCTTGGGAGCGTGGAGGGACAGCGCAGGAGGGGAAGGCCCTCTATCAGGTGGGTTGATTCAGTGACTGGGGTAATCAGGATGGGTGTATCAGAGACAGTGTGATTGGCACAGGACAGAATAGAATTTAGGGCTGTTGTACATAGATAGGGTCGCTGTGAGTTGCAAGCGACCTGACAGCACATAGCAACAACAATAACAACAATAACAACAATAACAAAGATGTGCATCAAGGTTGTATCCTTTCTCCATACCTATTCAGTCTGCATGCTGAGCAAATCATCCTTTTTTTGGTTTCTTGTCATAGTGCTTTTTAAAATTTTCTTTGCATAGGTCTTTTGTATCTGCTGTTATACTGATCCCTAATCATTTAATCTATTGGGTAGCTTTTAAAAAAAAATAGCATTGCTCTGTTCCCTTTTCAGAATACTCTTTGCTTCTGCTGGCTCCAAGGCTGTGTTTCTCTGCCACTTCAAATCCTCCAGTAGCTCTGTAGGAGAATGGCAGGCAATCTCCTCTCGTGAAATGTACAACCTCAAAAACTCACTGGAGGTTCAGCAACGAGTTGGTGTAGGCTCACCGGCAATGAGTTTTTTTGTCACTTTGCTAAATGAGTCAGTTACACCCAGTAATTTTCTTTCTGAGTTTTTTGGGATTTTCGCTTTATAAAACCATATCATCTGCAAATATTGAAAGCTTTATTTCCTCTGCCAGTTTGGATCCTGCTTGCGTCGGTGTAAAGCTTTGCTTCACCGGGCTCCAAGGCTGTGCCCTCGAGGAAGCACGCTGCCAGGCCATTCTTCCAAGTCACCTCTGGTTGCTACAAACGGCCAATCACGAATCCTTTCATTTCATAAAAAACAATCAAATAATAGCAACACAAAGTGAAAAATAATTTAAGTTTATTTGAAGTGCAGAAATCCCAAAGGGCACTCTGCTAGTCAATTATTTACGTGAATGCTTGTATAAAGTATGGTAAATATGTATGGTTTCAGGTCAAATTCATTGGTTATTGAAATGTGATATTTAATTTACTTTTTCTCTCAAGTCTGCCTGTCCCTCTCATTCCTTATTTCTATTAGATTCTTCTGGAACACTCACTGCTGTCGAAACTATTCCAACTCACATCCACCCAGAGCAGAAGAGTCTGATAATGTTTTCAAGACAGCAATCTTTACAGAAGCAAACTGTCACATCTGTTTTTACGGAGGGGCTCTTGCCTTCAGACCACTGGCATTTTGGCTGACAGCCAAGCCTTTACCCCTTGTGCCGTGAGGGCCCCGGGCTTGTGCAAACGATGTATTAAATGAGACCCTTGTAAGCAAGAAAACAATACGAATTGATGCAAATGATGAAGCCAGGTTACTCTCACTGCAGTAGAGCAAGCGGTGATATCCAATCCCCACAGCCCTGCCAGATAGAACCGGAAAATTCAAAGCAACCCTGGCGATCTGGGAATGGTTTGATTAGAGACAGGTGAAAGGCTTTTTGGTTCTTCTAGAATGCTCTGTGGCAAGAAGGCTGAGCTCTGGCGGCCTGTGCGTGTCAGACAGAGCATCGTCCAATGTGCTGCTCCCGCCAAGTCTGTGCTTCGCCTATGCAGAGAGAAGGCTTCAGACTTTGGAAGTGAAGGAGGGTAAGGTCACGGCAGCGTGCTTTCCAAATGGAAAGATGCTAAGTTGATTATGAATCCCTGACAGTTCCTTGCTTGGGTTTATCTCATGTTGTTCAGCCAGAGATCATATCTTTGCTTTGGAGACGGAGATCAGCGTTTGATTATATTTAAGTTTTCTCTCCTCTCTGTCTCTCCCCGCCGCCCCACTTCTGCTCAAATACGGAGTAATTTAGTGTCTCAGATCAGTTTGTATCATTTTTCTTTCCTTTGTTTTAATATTGCCTTTCAAACATTTTAAAGTAGGATGCAAATTTAAAATTGCAGGGTTTCTTTTTTCTCCTCTCCTCT
>NW_006399798.1:12530258-12545354 GCF_000299155.1 Elephantulus edwardii | reverse complement strand
GGCTAGTAAACGTTTCCCTTTCTTTTTTAAAATACAAGCTACTGACTACAATATCCCAGAGCCATCAACATCAACTGTGAAGTTAAGGCCTATTGAAAGTAAATTAAATGTATTGCTGTATTGCCATGGCTATGCCATAGAGGAGAGCCGGAGGCTTGAGCTTATTTTCTTTGAAAGAGAAGCCCCATTTCAACTCAGATTGGCAGTGTGGGAAACGGAGTTTGCAAATAATGTGTATTGATGTCTCCGAACTTCTCCCTGCTGTCCTACAAAATGCTGGGTTATTGCTTTTCTTGGATTCTCCTAATTCTTTCATAATTATTTGCAAGTTTCCCTGGCTCACTAAACTGAAAATAGTTGATCTCTCACCATCTTCCTCCTGACACTTAAGGAAATAATAGTATGCCCTCAGCTTATTTCAGTCTTAAAACTTGATTTTTCTCTGGAATAAAATAATTTATTTGATGGTGGAAAGATGACACTTTATTTTAAAACTTTAAAGAAGAAAGTCAGTGCTAGTGCTGAAACAGGAAATCATGGAAATTTCATGTTGATATTTATTTTTGTGGAATTTCCACAACAGAATCTACCAGAAAGTAATCTGAAACCTTTTTTTTACACTTAGCAATCATGAGCCTTTTACATTGACCATTGAAAAATGGGCACTTTGAAGTCAACACTTGTTTAAAGGGTCCATGAAGAAAAGCATCCAGTCTCACTTTTGGTCCCTTACCCACCTTCCTTGATGTGTTTATACTCTTGTAATTACTGTCATCTGACTGTCCAAGCTCACCACTGATAACTATTCATGTTGCAATGATTATGAAGAGAACAGGAACGTGAACAAAATGTACTCAGTTCTCCTACGACCAGAACTATAATCTTGCGGCTGCTTTTGGAGACTAGAGCATGAGAGTAAGAGACACTGTCTTCGACGCTGGACAAAAGGTTAGGCTTTAGATGGGAAAGAGGCTCAAACTGAACTTTGATTCACATTTCAAATGTCTCCCTCCCCCATTTAGTGTCTGTATTGTATGTTGAAAAAGAGATAGATGATGGGTGAGGGAAGTTGATATTCAAGTGTCATTTTACATAATCAGATCTAGTTACAGTAGCAACTAAATACAGTAACTATAGGTCAGAATTATCCATTGACTTGTGAGACATGATAGTTACAGAAAGGCTTGAGGTCTTTTGTTCATGGAGTCGCTATGAGTTGTGCTGGCCTCGATGGCAAACAACGACAAACTGGAAATTTAAGGATCTCTGAGGCATATTATATATTGGATGTTAACAGAAAGAAGTTTGAATTCATCAGTCGCTCTGAGAGAGAAATATGGTTGATCTCCTCTGGTAAAATTTACAGCTTTGGAAACCTTGTGGTGTGACTTGAAGACAGACAGAACTCTGGCAGTGGGTTTAGGATCTGGAAATGTCTGAGGATATTTGATGAATGCATAGAAAGTAAAATTCTCTGTTGAATGTCTTTAAAAAAATTCATAATGATTCTGGGTTTGATAACTGAAAGGAAGTAATTCATTTGCTTTTTAAAAAGGTGGCTGATTTTAAAGCTGGAAAATTATCTGTGCTTCTGGTGGGACTTTCTAGGGCACAGCCAGTGAACTTTTATTTGGACACCTTTTTCTTTCTGAGACTCAGTTCACTCATCACTATTGAAAAGGATACTCTCTTTAGCACTGTCTATAAGTAGAAGCCAGAGTGCTCCGGGGAGGCAAAGAGAGCAGAGCTTCGTTCCTCATCTTTTGGGTATGTTACTAGGAGAGGCTCTGTCCTTGGAGAGGAACTTCGTGTTTGGCAAGGTGAAGGGGCTGTGGAAAAAGAGGAGACTCAACCAGCTGGATTGACACAGCGACTGCAGCAATGGGCTCAAGCCTGTCAGAGGCGATGACGGCACAGGATAGGACACGGTTCAGATCTGTTGGTCATAGGATCGCTATGAGTCATACTCAGAGAGAACTAACAAAACAGTAACAGTGTCTATAAAGAGCGAAGAAGGAGTCCTGGCAGGTTGATAACTTGAAGGTCTGGCTAATTTGAATCCACTGGAAGACCCCTGGCAGAAAGCCACACGGCAATCTTCTCCCATAAACATTTACAACCTTGGGAACCAATGGAGAGTTGCTGTGCGTCAGGATGAACTAGACAGCAATGGGTTATTTTGGGTCTAGCAGTCCATGAAGGATCTCTTGTGGTGCAGTTAGGCTGTTAGTCAAAAGGTTCGTCGTTAGAATCCACCAGCTGCTCCAAGGGAGAAAAATGGACAATCTCCTCTTGGAAAGAAACTGGCTGAAAGGCCACTGTGACTTGGAGACAGTTTGATGGCTGTGAGGTGGAATTAGAAGTCGTTGTGGTAATTGTTAGGTGCCATCAAGTCGAGTAAGACGCAGAGCGACTCTCCAAACAGCAGATCTGAATCCTGACGTATCCTGCGCCGTCCTCATCACTTCTGACACATTGATGCCCATTGCAGCAGTCACTGTGTCAACCCATCTGCTTGAGGGTCTTCTCTTTCACGAACCTTCCCCCTTTCCAAGCGTGAGGTCCCTTTCCAAAGGATGGATTCTTCTAGCAACATGCTCAAAGTATGTGAGACAAAGCTTTGTTATCTTTGCCTCCAAGATGCATTCTGGCTGCACCCTGTCCAAAACATATCGGTTTGTTCTTTCGGCAGTCAAAGGGATGGATATTCATTATGGCACCGTGGCCGAGGTGGTTAAAATACCTGTCTTGTAAACAGGAGATCTTAGGTTCAAATCCCAGCAGTGGTTGGCCCATCAGAAAGAAATCTCTAAAGCAAATTTAATATAAACACTCAACTATTAACTAAATAAAAGATTGGTTATTTGAACCCAGGAAATACTTCAGGAGAAAAGCTTTGCTGTCTGATCTATTTTGAGGGGTTATAGGTTTGAAAGCCATGCGGCGTTTTACTGTGGCAGGAAAGAGGTTGTGAAAAGTCAGAAAGAACTTGATGGCAACTGGTTTACTTCTCAATTTCATTATTGTGGGTGGTGTGTGTGTGTGTGTTTAACATAAGAAACAAAGTTGACAAGGAACAGTAAAGTATGAATACCATATACCCCACTAACTAATACCAAGGCACTGCTGTCTATTTAATTCTGACCCATTTCAACCCTTCATCTGTTCCCCAAGTTTGTAAATCCTTATAGCAGGGAACTGTCCATGTATCCCTCATGGGCCAGCTGCTGGATTTGAACCATTGACCCTTTGTTTAGTAGCCAGATACATTAACCACTATGCCATGAGCACCCCTCAGATAGCCCAGTAATCCTTGGTTAGATTTTGAGCCCTTTTAATGTCTTAAACTGGCTTAGTGTTGTGTGCCACTGAGCCAGAACCAACCCAGAGCTGACCCTCTAGTGGCTTCTCAGAGGCAGTAAATCACATGGGAGGAGATTGCCCATCCTTCTCTGGCAGAACAGCTAGTGGATTTGAACCATGTACCTTTGGGATTGTGGTCCAGCTTCTTACCATTGGCTCTCCAGAGGTCCCTTGAGCTGGCATAAGTGTCTTTATTTAAATGACCTTTTACATTATTTAAAGCATATGTACTATTCATGATGAGATGGATTCATTCATAGATATATCAGTAGTCCCAGGGTCTTGATTCAATGAAGAAATACTACACTTGATCTTAGCCAAAAGGCCGAGAAGCGATCAATGAGGAAATACTGACATAATTTTCCTCCAGTGAGAAAGTGGTTGTTCTGTTCCATTTCCTTCGCTTGCTTTTTGCGAAGTCAAGAACTATCTCCTCTGTATGCTTTCTCATTTAGTTCCTATAGATGCATAATGTTCCGTAATACATTGGGTAAGCAACCACGTTGCATACCAATAAGGGCTCAACTCTGTGTCTCTTAGACACTTATTCAAGGACAATTCCTCTATTCAGTAGCACCTATTATGGTAGGTTTAATTATCCAAAGGACAGTGTGGTATAAGCGGATGAAGCAGACACATGGTTCTGAAGGCTTTCTCTCTTTGGAAGGTATAATGACTGAAGACGATACCACAAAGAAAAATCAAGCATTTTCCCAGATATTGGGGGAATAATTTTCAGTTTACTTAAAAGGAGAAGAGAGAAATGCCCCCTGATTCTGTTTCTTCCTAGAGTATGTCATCAAGAGAATGAAGCCAGTTGACTTTGTAGCATCCAGAAGTTCTTCTTGTTGGGAGGCGGGGGTTGGTCTCCTCAAGTCTATTTTGAATCTGTCTCAAAATAAATTCTCAATAACACATAAGACACTAGTTTAATGTACTCAGCACTTTTCTCAACTCAACAGCAACTCAACTCATTGCTGTCGAGTTGGAAATGACTCATGGCTGACCCTCCCGTGGCTTTTCAGAAGTTGTAAATCACTCAGGAAGAGACTGATTTCTTTCTCCCTTGGAATGGCTGGTGGATTTGAACCATAGGCCCGTAGGTTGGCAGTACAGCTCCCTATCCACTAGGGCCATCAGGGTTCCCTTTTATTTTTTAATGCCTTTGAAGTTTATTTCCATTTATAACTGCTTTTCATCTACATGTAATATATAATGATTTAAATACACTATTTCCATTGTAGATGTTATGGGCAAGGCCTCTATTCATGTCTGCCAGATAACTGAGTTTCTCATGTAACTGCTTGAAATGGCAAATGATGAAGTTAGAAAAGCTCTTGTTTATCTTCTTATATGTGCTATAACCTCAAAATTGTTCATAGACAACAAATATTTGTTATGCATGGGGAAAAGTAGTATGTGATAAGTAGACAACTAGACATTATGCGTATTGTCACTGACGCTATAGAAAAAAAATGTATGTGAATTATTAGGAAAAAGCCCAAATGCCTTTCAATGTGTTCTATAAACTCTTCTGCAAATCATAGTAAAAAACTGTAAGTTCAGCTTACTATAAATAGACTTTAGAGAGGAAAAGTATAGCTCTTCTTTCTCCCCCCATTTGCTGTGTACTATCCAATCAGATCCAACTGGCACAGGAGGAGATTGCCCCTCCTTCTCCAGCAAAGCGTCTGGTGGAAATTTCTTCTTAAGGTGTCATTTTCTTGATTATACAAAAGACATGTTCTGATTGCGCCACCTCCACTCTATTACAGCTCTTGATGACCTGATATGATAGAATATTATCTTCTCATAGGGTTTCCTAGGTCACGACTTCTATAGGACACATTCTAGGTTTGTTTATTTTTTTTTCTCCCTCTTGAAAGTACCTCTCAGGTTTGTTGCTGTTGTTATTGCGTGCCATCAAGTTGGAACCAACCCACCGCTGACCCTCCAGTGGATTTTCAGAGGCAGTGAATCACATGGGAGGAGACTGTCCATCCTCCTGCAGAGCAGCTGGGGGATCCGCAGCCCTGCTAGGGTAGTGGTCTATATTATATATTGGTCTGCTAACTGAAAGGTTAGGGGTTCGAATCTGTACGATGCTCTGTGGGAGAAAAATGAGGCGGTCTGCACCAGCTGAGAATTACAGCCTCAGCAACTGGATTTCTGAATTGGAACTAGCTTGACAACAGTGTTATTTTGGGGTTTTCTTTTTTGTTGTTGTTATTTGGATATCCCGCCTCACTTTTGTGTCCCTTTAGATCTTATAGCCAGACAAAGTCCTTGGACACTTTAACAACAAGCTACTAATAATATTATAAGTGTAATAGGAAGTTTTCACAAGACTTCTCATGTTGGAGTACTTAAGGAGTTCTGAAACAATGCCAGCAGGTTTGAAAAGGCTGATAAAGACTTTTTGTAGCATTTAATTTATTCTAAAGTAGTTCAAGATCAGGTCCGCTTTACAGCCCTAAAGGGTCCCTCAGTTGCAAACAATAAAATAGCTGTATAGAGTTTTTTTGGGCTTTTTTACCCAGCTGCTAGTTAAACTCAAATCATTTGTGGGAACTTTCCCTGGGAGTCAACCAGCATCTTAATTTCTGTATACGGATATATTGAAAAGGGTAATTAGATTCTCTTCTTATTTCTTTTCATTTCCTTATTTTCCACATTTCCTAAACTTCAGCAATCAAAATGCCATGCTTCTGAATCTGTGTGTGTGTGTTCCCAACTTCTTCAGTGACTGGGTATGTATTTTCCCCCTCTCTCACCCCATTTTTTTCCATGCCCAGGAATTGCTGAAGTTTTACAGTGGCAGCTTGCCTGCTCAGTGCCAGGGCTGTTGCTTGATGCAGCCAATCTCAGTGGTCTGGCTCACTCTCAGGAGACTTGCAGTCCATTTTCCCACCTCTGCTACTAACCTTTAAGCCGATGTTGAAAGAAGAATCAGAACATGACTCTTTCCTTGCTTCCTTTACTAACTTCCTATTATTTACGCACTGCAGACAACTGAGGTCACAGGGAAATCTCAAGTTAATGATTTGCTGTGGAGTCGATTCTAAGACATCGCTACGCTATGTGGTTTGTAAATGTTTCTTTTGCTCTCATCTTTGTCTCCCTGGCTTCCTTCTGCATCTGTACCCCTGTCTCTTCTTCTCTTTTGGTAATAAGTAAACAGACAAATAGTTAGCACTGAGCAGATTCCAACTGATGGCAGCCTATGTGTGTCAGAGTAGAAACAAGCTTCATAGGGTTTTCAAAAATGGATTCTTTTTATTATTATTATTAATTTTAATGAAAGTTTACAGAGACTTTGGATTTCCATTCATTTGTTGCACTTTTCTCCCTGCTCACCCCCGCCCCCCGCATTTCACTCTTCTCTTTGAAAAGTAAAATTCATTCATTGCTATACCACTTCTCCCCCAAAGTCCACTCCACTGTGCAGCCTTTGTTCTGGACTCCTGTCATGACAATAATACCTAATCATATATCCCTTTTAAACAGTTCTCTCCCTCATCTGTTTCAGTGCTGTATACATAATTTATCCCATCTTTCTCAGTCTCTCCTCAACCCCGATGACAGCCACCTTTTGCAACAGTGGCACTATGCAGTATTTGTCCTTTTATGACTGAGATATTTCACTCAGCATAGTGTCCTCCAGGGTCACCCATTTTGTATAATATTTCATGAGTTCCTTGTTTTTCAATGCAGTGTAGTATTCCATTGTGTGAATATACCACAACTTCTCGATCCATTCGTTTATTGATGGGCACTTAGGTTGTTTCCAACTCTTTGCTCTTGTGAGCAAAGCTGTGATGAACATGGGTGTGCATCTATCTGCTTGGGTGGTGGTTATGGTTTCTTTAGTGTATATTCCCAGTAGTGGAATTGCTGGGTCAAATGGTATTTCTATTTGCAACTTTTTGAGAAAGCGCTATACAGCCTTCCATAGTGGTTATACCATTTTATCAAGAACTGATTTTTATGAAAGTAGATGATCAGATCTTTGTTCTAACCCACATACCTTTTAGGAGCATCTGAAAATGTTAACAGTTTGCATCACTTCAGGACTCTCATCACCAAGATACTATCATTGCAAGAGCAGATTACCAGGGTCTCAGATTAAGCGATACCCATGGCAGTGGTATTCCAGAAATAAAAATACACTTGACAGTTGGAAAACCTGCTATTACAGAGAATTGTTTAAAAGGGATATGTGATTAGGTATTATTGTCATGACAGGAGTCCAGAATGAAAGCTGCATAGTGGAGTGGACCTGGGGGGGAGGGATTGTATAACAATGAAAGAATTTTTCTTTTACTTTTCAAAGAAAAGAACAAAATGGAGGGGAGGTGTGGGCAGGGAGAAAGGTGTAACAAAGAATCAATGGAAATCTAAAGTGTCTGTAAATTTTCATTAAAATTAATAGTAATAATAAAAAAAGAGAAAAAAATAATGTATTAAAGAACAAAGATGTCTGTTTTAAGACTAAGATAGACCTGTCTGAAGCAATGGTGTTTTCAGTTGCTTCACATGCATATGAAGAGTGAACAATAACTAAAGAAGACAGAAGAAGAATCCATGCTTTTAAACTGTGGAGCTGGTAAAGAGTGTTGGCTACATCATGAATTGTCAAAAGAACAAGCATGTCTTGGAGGAAGTGGAACCTGGGTCTCCTTAGCTGCAAGGATGATGGAATTTGGTCTCACACATTTAGGGCATGTTGTAAGGAGGCATCTATCCTTGGAAAAAATACATCATGCTTAGAAAAGTCAGTGAAAGAAAGGAAGACCCTTCCAGGAGATAGACTGATAGAGTGATTGCAGCAATAGGCATGCGTAGAGCTGAGATTGTGAGGATTGCACAGGATAGGATAAGATTTCCATTTGTTGTTCATAGAGTCTCTGAGAGTTATCGCAGAATTGTCAGCACCAAATAGCTACATAGTTTAGGGCCATTGATTTAGTGAATGCATTTTTTCCCAAATTTAAATAGAATGGAAACAGGATGTATTGATTTTCTTGCCCAAAGTGCAAGCTAATTTCCCTCGTAGTCTGAGGAGCATGGGTCCCTTGAACAGTCTGAAGAACATCACACCAGTCTGCTGTGGAGGTGCTGTTGTGTTACTGGCCTGGTTGAACAGTTGATAAGTTCTTCGAGGTCTTGGTGAGAGAGATGCACACAAGAGATTACATGCAAGCCCCACGATGATTGAGGAAAGCAGCTCTGTATGTGACAAAAAAGCGAAACATTCAGCTGCCAGCTGAAAAGTCAGCAGCTTCAGCCTCTCTATCCAGAGGTGATTCTTGAAGTGTATCTTCGTGATGTCCTAATAGAAGGTGGACCGTCAGAGCCGGAGCGCTGCTCAACTCCAACGTGTGAGACGGCCGTGAGTCAGAATGGACTCTGTGGCAACGAACAACAACAACAACAATGGGATCTGCACATGCCAAAGCAGCCCCACCACTGAGGGGAAAACACGACCCTCAGCAGACCTGTTGGGTTTCTGGAAGTCTTGAGTTGGCAGAATAGTAGACATCTGTTTTTTCTTCCTGTGTGTTTCAAAAATAGACTGCCCTTCAGTACCTAAAGTAATAATAGTAAAGAATAGCTTTTCATCCCAGCGCTTCCAATATATCCTGCCTTTGTTGGTGGTCAGACTAGGAAGTGAATCCCTGTTTTCCTTAGCTCAGTCATCCTCGGAGGATATTGGCCACAGGCCATTGTAACCACTGGGAAAATAAGACTGAATGATGCTATCATGTGTATGACAAAGCTGGGGGCTGAAAATATCACTCACTTCCTATCAGCTTCGTGGCTGCAGTGCCTTTCATGTGGGGCTACCCCTCACATGCCTGCTCGGTCACATGGAATCATCTGCACTCATCAAGTGTCATTAGCATCAATTTCCATGGCACTTTAATACAGCCAATTAAATCCCTACATCTATATAGTGAGCTCTGGTGGCCTAGCGGTGAGAAAATCCGCTATGAGCTGGTTCTGACTTGATGGGATACAACAAGAGCAACAGATGTGTGTGTGTGTGTGTGTGTGTGTGTTGTTATATAATTTAAAAAAAATTGCTATACTTGAAAAATTTTGCTGGATATTTCCCATTGTTATTTGGTAGACTATAGGACTACAGATATGTTTGGAGCTCTAGTGGCCCATGGTAAGAAGTTGCACTGTAATAGCAAAGGCATGTGATTCTAATCCACCACCTGCTTCATGGGCCATCTCCTCCTGTGTCTCTGAAAACCCACTGGAGATTCAGCTATGGGTTGGTTCCGATTCGATGGCAAATAATCATAACAACAGTGGATAGGTTTTCCTCTCAAGCTTTCTCACACTGTCACGAGGCTCTGAAGGGTCAGCGCAGGAGAGAGGACCCTGGCTGCAATAGACTGACACAGTGACTGTGGCAATGGGGTCAAGTGTGTCAGAGATGATGAGGTTGGCTTAAGACAGGGCGACGTTCAGGGCTTTGTTCATAAGGTTGCTATGAGTTGTAGTCGACTCTATAGCACGTAACAACAGCTAATGATCTCAAGTCTTTCTCACATGTTTGCATGGTAAGGAATTTCTATGTTCAGCTTTTTGAGGAAATGCCAAACTGCCATCCAGAATGGTTGTACCATTTTATAATCCCAACAACAGTGTATAAAAGAGGCTAGAAAACATTATGCTGAGTGAACTAACTCGGTCTCATTAGGGCTAATACCGCATAAAAGAATTATTGTAAAAACAGAAAGATACCATTTCATCCAGATGCCAAATAAATGTGTTCTGACAGCTAAAAAAAAAAATAGAAAGATAACTAATAAGGTGTGAATAAAAGTTCAAAGAGGGAAGGGGAAGGGATGGGAATACTAAAGAAGACATCTAGGGGGTGCACAATTTGGTGGACAGAGGGAAAGGATGAAGGAATTAGGAAAGATTCAGTGGGGACCTGAAAAGATGAGGTAATAGTAGACATAGATCAATGGTGATTAATATTATAAAACACATACATGGTAATGATTGTATGAAACACAATGTGAATGAAGGAATGTGTGAAACATAACGTATATGAATGAAACACAATGTATATAAATTTTGTATGCAAACTAATATGAAATAAAAATAATTTTTTTTAAAGAAGACCAGATATACTGTCTGATAGAGACTGGTGGCACCCCAGAGACTCTGACTCTTACATACCTTCAAGCCCTGAATAGAACATATGTCTGGGGATCAACCTTGATCCAAATAGTAAATAGATGTATACAACGTATGAAAAAGGAGCTCTGCCATCGTAGGAGATTGTTAAAACACAACTGCTGAGAGATCATCGGTTTGAATCAACTGGCTGCCCCACAGGAAAAAACGATGGTGGTATTTCTGTAAAGATTTAAAATTTTCAAACTTATGTGGCAGTTTTGCTCTGATTTATGGATTGCTGTGAACTGGAATAAATTCTACAGCAGCGGGTTTGAGTTTTCAGTTTTATAAAGTAAACAATAACACCACGAAGAAATATATTCCCTACAGTCAAGCATATGAGCCTGAAAAGACAGAGTTTGTCCAAAAATAAAGTCTCTAAGGCAAGAAGGGGCAGGAAAGGGCAACAAATGGGAAAGGGGGGCCCGGAGAGAACATGGGTGGGTGCTGTTCCATTGAGGGAATTGCAAACAAAAGACATATAAATTGCCAAAAGGAAAACTCATTTGTTTTTCAACCTTTGGCCCAAATTACAATAAAAAACTAAAGAAAATGTTCTCATTTGTGTATGGTTTGGGGATATTATTCTTCTTTTGGTTTTTGCTTGAGTTTTGTTTTGTTTTATTAATATATTTATAGAACTCCTGAAGATCTTAGAGGTCCATGTATTTCCTTATTAGGTGATATTATTTTGGGAATTATATGTCTATTTCTTTAGTGTCATTATCATCATCACCACCTCATTTCTGTTAGTAGAAACCAATTCATAGCTGAGACTCTAGTGGCTTTCTGAGGCTGTAAGTCTCATGGAAGGAGATTGTTCATTTTTCTTCCTCTGAACTGCTGGATTTGAGCCCCCAGAGAGGTGCCACCCTGTGGTTAACGGCACAGCTCACGACAGACCACCGTCCGATCTCCCTCGCTATAGTATGCTGTCAAGTCAGAACCGACCCATAGCTGACCCTCCAGCGAGTTTTCAGAGATAGTAAAACATGTGAGAGGAGATTGGCCATCTTTCTCACACAGAGAGAGGAGATTGGCCATCTTTCTCACACAGAGAGAGGAGATTGGCCATCTTTCTCACACAGATCAGCTGGTGGATCTGAATCAGGCGCCTTTTGGATTACAGCACAGCTCCTGACCACTAGGTTCACAATATTTTCAGTTGTAGTTTTAGGGCTGTTGTACAGAGGGTCACTATCAGTCACAGGCGACTCGATGGCACATAACAACAACAACAACAGCAATAGCAACAGTATTTTAGTTGTAATATAGGTTCATAATGTTGTTTGTAGCTGCCATTGAGTTGAGTATGACTCATAACGACCCTATGAGCAAAAGATCTGAACCCTATGAGCAAAAGATCTGTTCTATCCTGCGCCATCCTCACACTTTCTGACACTCAAATTGCAACAGTCACTGTGTCAATCCTCTTGGTTGAGGGTCTTTCTGTCCTTCATTGACCCTCCACCCTTCTTCCCAGCTTTATGTCACTCTCCAAGGAATAGCCCTTCCTAACAACATGCCCAAAGTATGTAAGGCAAAACCTCATCGTTCTTGCCTCCAAAGAGCACTCCAGCTGCACCCTCTCCAAGACATAGCTGTTTGTTTTCTTTGCTGTCCATGGGATGTTCTTCTCCAAATCCATATTTCAAAGGTGTTAATTCTTTTTCTGTCATCCTTATTCATTGTCCAACTCTCAGATGCATAGCAAGTAATCAGAAAAACTGTGGCCTCAATCAGACGCTCCTTAGTCCTCAAACTGATATCATTACTTCTCAATAATTTGGAGAGGTCCTACTTGAACATTTGGCAGTTCCCTATCTGTGCACTGTTCCAGCCATTTTTGAACGATCTTCAGCAGTATTTTGCTTGCATGAGGACAGTCTGATAGTTTTCACATTCAGTTAGATCAACTTTCAGTTGGAATGGGAACAAATATGGACCTCTTCCTCTGGCTCTTTTGGAGACAACTGTCCTCCAAATTTTTTGGCATAGACTGGTGAGCGCATCCAAGGTTCAATTTGTTAATGAAAACAAGTCAATTGGTTTCCCATCGATTCCTGGGGCCTTATTTTTTGCCAATGCCTTCAATACAGCTGCTTCTTCCTTCTTTATTACCATTGGCTCCTATTTATATGGTACTTGGTGAAGTTTTTCAGGGTCAACCAAGTCTTTCTAGTACAATGTTTCTGTGTATTCCCTCCATCTTATTTAATATATTGCCCATAGCATCTTTCAATATAGCAACACAGGTTTAAATTTATTTTTCAGTTCTTTCAGCTTGAGAAAGGCCGAGTAAGTTCTCTTTTTATTCTTCAATTCCAACTTTCTGCAATATAATAAAACAGAGATCCTGATTGTAGCATCTCAGGCGGATTAATGTTAATTAACTTTAATCTTATCCTGGAACATCTTAACAACTGTTGATTGCATGAGACTATCCTTGATAATAGAGACACTCTCTGCTTGGGATGTTACAAAATAGAAACCTATGCTTGCCTCCATTTTTTTTTCCATTTAAATAAAATTTTATTTTATACTGGTTTACTTTCAAAGTTCAAATACATTATTTTTACTGGATTTTTCCCATTTCCTTTATCCACCCATCCTTCCACCCACCAAATTGTGAAACGCTATGATTAACCACCACCCACTCCCAGCAATCCTCCAATCAGCATGTTCCTATCATCTTGAATAGATATATATACCTGTTTATAGTTATTTCTAAAGTTAATCTATTATAAAATTGTTGTTGTTGTGCTGTTGATTGCCTTGGAGTCGAGCACAATTCATAGCGACCCCATGAACAAAAGGTCTGAAGTCCCTCTACAACCATCGACATTTATCAAAGTTCATAGAGTTTCTGGAGGCATGTTGTTTAGGAAGTGGATACCACTCCTGCTAGTAATGATTTTAAAAATAATAAAGGCAAGTCATTAATGACTACTGATGTGTAAATATGTGTTTAGAACTTTTCTGGTGTTAATGTTTGTTGTTGTTGTTTGATGCCATCGAGTCGTAGACGACTCATAGCGACCCTCTGAACGAACAGCCTGAGCACTGTTCGTACATAGAGTTTCCAGAGGCAAGCCATTTTGGAAGTGGATGCCGCTCCTGCTTCCAGGCTTGATTTAGTCGGGAAGCTCCAGCCAACACTGTCCACCATGGGTGCCCATTACCACGATTGGCACATCACTGTCGCAGGCTTCAGCATCACAGCAACCATGAGTTATCTCTATACAGCAACGCACAGACCAGTGCTATACCACCTAGAAGAATGTTTGACAGGAAGACAATTTGAACCTGGCCGAGCGCCACAGATGACAATCACCCACCTTCGGGATGGTAGCACAGCCTCCTTCCGCTAGGCCAACATAGCTCTCTCTTGGTCGTCGTCATTGTTATTGTTGTTTAATGCCGTCGAGTCATAGACGACTCATAGCGACCCTATGAACGAACAGCCTGAGCACTGTTCGTACATAGAGTTTCCAGAGGCAAGCCATTTTGGAAGTGGATGCCACTCCTGCTTCCAGGCTTGATTTAGTAGGGAAGCTCCAGCCAACACTGTCCACCATGGACATTCATAATTCAAAGTAGCTTTTCAAAAATTCTTAGAATAAATAATATCATCCATGTTTCATAGTTGAGAAAATTAAAGCTTGGGCCAAAATGAAACAATTTGACCCAAGTCCGTGATCTAGAAAAAGACAAGGCAGAATTTTTACCATAATCCTCTTTCTTTCTCTATATTGTTTTTAAAAATATTGTGATTTTGTTGATATTTTACAGAGTAAATACATTTTTCACTCAACAGTTAGTCCATATTTTATTTTATGACTTGATTGTAATACCTGCAATGTAATAGCACTCCTCACTTCCACACTGACACTGTGTTTACCATTTCCATTTGTCCGTCCTTCTTGCTCCTTCCTGCTTTCTGGGCTTTGCCCCTGGACTGATTCCATTCTTTGATCTTAGTGGTTGATTATATCCAGAGTATTATAAGACAACTCATGGTCTTGCATGTTGTTTGACTGGAAGTTGGGTTATGGGAGCCAGTTCAATTCCAGCCTAAAGAATATCTAAGGGCTGTGGTCTGAGGGAATCCATCAGCCTCTGTCAGATCAGTAGTCCCTGTCTTTTATTATTCTTTTGAGTTTTGTTTTGCATTTCCCCCCACTCCATTCAGGATACCCTCTTGTGCTTTTTCGAGTGGTCAGCAGTGCTATCCAGGCACCCTCTACTTCTGATCTCAAGCTGGTGCAGCCTGTTTTTCCCATGGCCACCCCACTCTCCCCACCAACCTCTACTGTCTGAGTGATTTTTTCTCTCTTCCCCTTTTTTCTGCCCCATTCTTTTCTCCTCCTCTTTCTCTTTTTGAACATTTATACTTATCTTACTCAGTTAGCCTCTTATTTTACGTTTCATGTCAATTTGACAGGTGTATACACTTATGTGTTTCATTGACTATGCAAAGGCATTTGACTTTGTGGATCATAAGAAACTGTGGCTGACTCTGAGAAGAAT
>NW_006399798.1:12527611-12529223 GCF_000299155.1 Elephantulus edwardii | reverse complement strand
AATACACTTATGTAACAACTATCAGAATCAAGATACAGAATTTGCACTCAACCTCTGTTCTCTATCATAGCTAGACAACCAACCACGTTTGATTTATATCAGAATAGATGAGATTTGTCTGTTCTATAGCATCATATAAGAAAAAAAACTAGAAAATACTGTGTCTTTTATTTTGCTCAGCATATTTTTAATTTTTTTTTTCTTATGCACATTCACCTATCAGTAGTAGATTGCTTTTTACTTCTCATTAGTATTCCATTGTCTGGATGTCCACTATGCAGTATTTATTCATTTTGTGGATGAACAGTGTCCATAATTGGAACTGTTATCTTTAACGCTTCTATAAGCATTGATTTACAACTTTTTGAATGGACATAAACTACAGTTCTTTATAAATGAAATTTCTTGGTCGGATGGCCAATACATTAATATACGTACTCATAAGAACTTGCCATGCTGTTTTTAAATTTTTTCCCACCTATTTATTCTGCTACCAACAAGATATGAGGATGCACATTGTTTTCTAATCATAGCCACATTTACCATTCTAACTTTAAGATTTCCCATATGGACTATCACTGAAGTTTAAATTAGTATTTCTTGGGTGTCTAATGAAATTGAGCATGTGCTGATGCGATGGTTATTCATGTTATCTTCTTCTGTTAAAACTCTTTTCAATATTTTGCTTACTTTTGGGAAAAAAAGTTGCCAGTTCTTCTTTTACTATAAGAGTTGTTTGAGTTCTATGTTTTCTGGATACAAATCCTTTGAAGTTTGTCCATCTGTCATCTATTAGCATATAGCCTTTTTATTTGTTATTTCTTTTTCTTCACAATGTCTTGAAGAACAGAAATTTTCAACTTCGACTAAACATCATACTGATGTTCTCCCCACCTCTGGACACTCACGCACCCCCCCACACACACACATTTTGTATCCTACATAAGACATTTTTGCTAAGGTTACAGAATTTTTCTTCTATGCTTTTTTTCTAGAAGTTTTATAATTTTGGCTTTTATGTTTAGTTCAATTTCCATGTCAACTACAAAATTTTATTATCTAGATCTATATATATGTTGTTGTTGTTGTTGTTGCTATTGTTTATTGCCTTTGAGTTGGGCATGACTCAAAGCCACGCTATGAACAAAAGGTCTAAAGCCCCTCTACAACTATCAACATTTATCAAAGTTCCTAGAGCTTCTGGAAACCAGTTGTGTAGGAAGTGGATCTATAGCTATATTATCTATAGCTATCTAGCTATATATTTAGTTTAGTCCAGTCTCAAATATAATAATCCATGTCTTATAAAATGAAAAGAAGCATTTTCTCCTTAAACTTTCTGCATGATATGTAATATGTTTAAGAAATCTTAGTTGTATTGCAATTAAAGCATTGGCTGGTAACCAAAAGGTTGGTGTTTCAAATCCAGAACCCCTGCTGCTGGAGGGAGATATGGTTATCTGCTTGCACCAAGATTACAGCCTTGGAAACCCTGTGAAGTAGTTCTCATCTTTTCTCTGTGGTTGTTCTGAGTCAGGATCAACTTTACAACAATCCTTCTGCCACATTGTGAGTTCCACAATAATGTGTGTTAAACAGAACAATGAAATGC
>NW_006399798.1:12523875-12526131 GCF_000299155.1 Elephantulus edwardii | reverse complement strand
CCTGAGGGCTGCAGATTAAAATCACTCACCTTTGGCTTGGTAGCATTGCTTTGGGTGCACTAGGCCAACTGAGCTCTGTGAGTAGCTAGTCGGTTCAGATTGTTTGCCCTTGGGTTCATAGTTGGAACTCCTCGCTCACTAGGCCAGAGCTAGAAAATGTGTTGTTGCTGAGTACCATTTAGTCAGAACCAACCCATAGCTGACACACCAGCATGTTTTCAGAGGCAGTAAATTGCATGGTAGGAGATTTCTTATCTTTCTCCCACGGAACAACTGGTTGGCTTCAACTGCATACCTTTCCATTGTCAGCACAGTTCCTTACCACTAAGGTCTTTGTTATACAGGTGATACAATCTTGCTTGCTGAAAGTGAGGAGGACTTGAAGCATTTGCTGTAGAAGGTTAAAACCTGCAGCCTTCAATGTGGGTTGCATCGCAACATCAAGGAAACAAAAATCCTCGCCAGTGGACCAATAGACAACATCAAGGAAGATGGAGAGAAGATTGGAACTGCCAGTGACTTTAACTTACTTGGATAAACATTCAATACACCTAGTACCAGAAGCTAGGATATCAGGGAATATATTGCACTGTGAAAATCTACAGTCCGAGACCTCTGAGAAGCACTGAGGAGCACTGATATCAATTTGAGGACTAAAGAAGGTATATCTGATTCAGTCTTTTCAGTTAGTTTCTATGCGTCTGAGAGCTGGATAATAAATAAAGATGACAGAAGAATCAATGCCTTTGAACTATGGTGCTGGAGAAGAGTGTTGAATATCCCATGGACAAACAGATATGTCTTGGAGAAGGTGGTGCGGCCAAAATGCTTTTTGGGGACAAGAATAATAAAACTTCATCTCACCTACTTTGAGCATGTTGCTAGGAGAGGCTATTCCTTGAAGAGGCACGTCATGCTTGGAAAGATGGAGGGATGACAGAGCAGAGGAATACCCACAACCAGGTACATTAACATAGAGACTGCAGCAATGAACTTGAGTGCGTCAGAGTTCAGATTGGTAGTTCTTCGAATTACTATGAGTCGTATTTAACTTGATGGCACCTAACAACACAAGGTCAATGCCTGTAGCCTTCAATATGGATTGAATCTCAATATCAAGAAAACAAAAATCCTCACCACTGTGCCAATAGGCAGCCTTATGATAGTTGGAAAAATGATTGAAGTTGCTAAAATTTAATCTTGCTCAGATTCACAAGCAAAACTCTGGCACCAAAGGCAAGACGTCAAAAGATAATTTGCACTGGGAAAGTATGCTGGTATAGACCCTCTGGAGTGCTGAAGAGCAAAGATGTCAGTCTAGAGACAAAGATGTACCTAATCTAGGCCATGTTCTTCTCAGTTACTTGCTATGCGTCTGAAAGTTGGACAATGGCTAAGGAAGGCAGAAGAAGATGACTTTGAGCTGCGGTGCTGGAGAAGAATACTGAACATTCCATGACCTGGAGAAGGTGAAACCAGCTTGCTCCTTGGAGACAAAGAGTTGGAAACTCTGTCTCACACATTTTAGGCATATTGTCAGGAAGGACCAGTCTTTGAAGACAGAAGTCATACTTGGGAGGATAGAGGATGAGCATAGGTGAGAAGGACGCTGGAGGAGATGGATTGACATAGTAAGTGTGACAGTGGGGGCAAGTGAGTCTGAGACAGTGAGGTCGGTTCAGAATAGGACAAGGTTTAGGGCTATTGTTCATAGGGTTGCAATGAATCATAGTCAACCCCACCTCATAACAAGAAGTAACCAGAGCTCCCTGAAAGTTTACTTTTCCTTCATAACTTTAAACATGTAAGTCAATTGCCTGTGACTTGCATTATTTCTGATTAGAACTTGATGGTGACAATGCATAATTTTTCCTTTTTATTTTTTATGTGTTGGTTTCCTGGAATTTGACTGCAGTGTGCCTTGGTAAGCTTTTCTTTGTATTTATTCTGTCAGGTATTAGTTGAGTTCTTTGATCTTGGATTTGTGGTTTTCATTACATTTGGGAAATTTCAGTTATTCTTAAAAGCTTTTCTCTAATAGTCTCTTTCCTTTTCTTTCAGTGATTCTATTTACACAGCGTAGTGGTTGTTTTTTTGTTTTTGTTTTTTTTCCTTCTGGAAATTATTGAGACATTTTGTAACCATTTTAATTTTATCAATTTCTATTTCCCTATCCTCAGGTTCACTGATCTTTTCTTGCAATGTCTCATCTGTTACCAAGATCATCTAGTTATTCTGTTTAGATACATTATTTTT
>NW_006399798.1:12523002-12523560 GCF_000299155.1 Elephantulus edwardii | reverse complement strand
ATGTTTTATTCTTCTCTCCATTATGTTTATGGTTTTAAAGCATGTACTATTTATTTTAAACTGTTTTTGAAATATTTATGTATTACATTTATAGAAATATTGAAATCGGAGATTCTATCCATACACACATGATATACATCACTTAACATCTATGATATGTTCTAAGGAACAGAAGTTACCCAATTCAAACAATGTAGGAATACTGTATTATTATGAATAGTCAGTCTCTGACTGACTCTGTAGAGTCCATAATTAAATCTCTGTGAAACTTACCCGAGTAGAATAAAATCTGAATGCTGTATTCATCAGACACAGCCTTTCCAGATATCTGACTGAACTCAACAGTGGCTGTGAACGCAGTCAAATTGGGATGTTGCCCATATCGGGGTATAAGATAGCAAGTTAGTGAATAAGAGGTGTGTGAAGAAGTGCTCTCAAGGTGGCTTGTTTTAAAATTAAAGAACTGATCTCATTTTAAAAACAAAACACTTCATAGGACCATGGATGTTTATACGGTCCTTCCTTGCCATAATGGACATTAAGTGACATATATATATA
>NW_006399798.1:12521612-12522640 GCF_000299155.1 Elephantulus edwardii | reverse complement strand
AACTGACATGAATCCTGCCCTTCTCTGTGCCGTCCTCATCATCTCAGAGACCTGAGAGCCCATTGCTGAAGTCACTTTGTCAACCCACCTCTTTGGAGTCTTCTCCTATGTTGCATTTCCATCTTTCCAAGCATGATGTCCCTTTCCAAGGAATAACCTCACCTAGATATATATATATGAAACTTTGTCATTTTTGCCTTTAAGGAGCATTCTGGCTGCCCTTTTTCCAAGACAATATCTGCTCATTCTTTTGAAAGTCCATGGGATCTTCAAGACCCTTCTCCAGCACCCGCAACCTAAAGGCATCAATTCTTCTATCATCTTTATTCATTGTCCAGCTTTCTGATGCATAGCAGGTTATTTAAAAGGTCACAGCTTGAATTAGGCTCACCTTACTCTTCAAACTAACATTGTTGCTCTTCAGTATTTTGAGAGGGCCCTAAGAGCAGATTTGTCCAATGCAATGCGTCTCCCTTCCCAGTTCCCCTTTGGACTTTTATCCACATCTTACTTGTTGTTCTTAAATTTTTACATTAATGGCCTTTATGTAATATTTGTCCTTATGAGATTGAGTTAGTTTACTCAGTATAATGCTCTCCAGCTTCTGCCATGTTATATAGTACTTGATGAGATCGTTGCTCCTGAATGCTGCCTAGTATTTCATTGCGTAAAGTACCACAATTCCTCAGTCCATTCGTTTGTTGCTGGACATTTGAGCTATGAACATCGATGTATGTACGAATCTCCTAGGGTGACAAATATTTATGCAGCCTGAGAAATGATGTATGGCTTGCCCTTAAACTGGTTATAAAGTAAATATATGGGTCATTGCAAATTAAAGTACTAGGATCTCTAGATTCTCCTTTGGTCTGTGAACTGTATTGTATTATGATCAATGGAAAACAAAATACTTTCATTTATCATATTCTGTTTGCGGGGACCTGGCGTTTTGCCCTTGCTGTGAATTGTCCAAAGAAAAATGCTCTGTGTTTCCCAAACTGCTTTCAAAGTATTTGGTGTTATGTAAG
>NW_006399798.1:12503462-12521375 GCF_000299155.1 Elephantulus edwardii | reverse complement strand
ACTCCACTCTTCAACCCTCATTCTGGACTCTTATGATGATCATAATGCCCTAAAGTATATTAATTTTAAACTATTCTCTCCCTCATCGGCTTCAATGCAGTAAACATAATTTATCCAGTTTTTCTCAGTCTTACCCCCACCCCAATGTCAGCCTCATTCTACAACAGTGGCACCATATATTTGTCCTTTTGTAATCAGATGAACAACTTGAAAAGTCTTCTGCTTATTTGTGTCTAAGCAAAAAGAAAAAGACAAAAGCCCGTTCCTAGATATCATGTTTCTTTCTCAAGTGGTGGCACTAGTTTTAAAATTCCAGGACTTAAAAATGTTTAGTCACATTTTTCAGCCATGACACCATGTGTTTCTCAAGCATATGCAAAACAGTGATGGAGAAATCACCGAGCTTAGAAAAGTGAAAAACAGCAGCTCGATGCGATAGTTTGTTAACAAATATTATGATTTGTTATTTAACAGTTGTCTTCATTTGGCATTTGAAGACTTTTTTTTCTCAAATGCAAGAGTGAGTGGTGTATTAAGAATTATTTGTGCAATAGGCAAACATCTTTTGGTGAAATGTGGCTGGCATATTTCATTTACTCAAAAACAAGTAGACAACACATCTTGTGGATAGATAATATTTCAGGAGATATTTACAAACAGAAAACATTTTACTGATTTTCTGGAGTTTTCTATTTCTGTCTGTAAGTTTTCTAAGGGTGTCAAGCAGTCAAGATAATTATTCATGTATCTTTTTCTTATGATTCAAAGTAGACCATGATTCAACATAGACCATACTTGCAATATTTCAGTAGACCATAATTCCTTTAGACAGCTACCTCTTCAGGCCAGTGTTAACCTCTTCCACCCATCTCTTCACCTGCAGTTTAATTCGTTCATTTGCCTGCTAACATATTTTATGCATATTTATTGTGCTCTTCCCTGTGAAGTTTAGAGACCATCAGTTTCTTTTCTAGTAGAAAAAAGCAACTGCTAAATACATGGTTTTTAGTGGAAGGAATATAACGTGTATCTGTAAGGTGAATTCAGTATCTTCTACTTTCAGAATAAATGTTTGAGCATCTGTAAAATTTAAGATTAATGGAGATTCTGAAAGTAACAAATTCAGTCCTACTGAGGATTATTGTTGAATTTTCATCTGTTTATAAACATGTAAGTGCATGTCCACTAAGGGCTTTCTTGAGTTGTGTTTTGTTTACAACAGGCTATAAAGAAATTTCTTGATATGCTTTCAGAGCATGGTGCGGCCAGTAGTTGATGGTATTTGTTTATTTGGCAACCTTGACCTTCCTCTTAAGGAATCATAGATTGTATTAATATATTAGGAGTTGGAATCACAAGCTTCCAGATTAGAAGTGAAATGCAATGGAAGGCAAATATCTACTGAGTTTCTTTTGATGTTAAGATTATTCAAGAATTCAAAAGACAACTTTGGAAAGATTGGAAGAGTATACATCCACGAAGTTCTAGGAAAGAAATTATCCTGACCCATTGTCAGGACCACTAGTTGCACAAGCAGGGCTGTTTTTCTGTAGACTTCTTCCAAGTTCTTACACACCAGGCATCTTGATCATCTTCATTTCATTTCCTGAGTAGACTTCTCTACTAAGGAGAAAATGTGTTGAACAGCCAACATGAACATCAGTCTGTTTGGCAGTCAGAGCCTCATAAATTATTCTGTGGGTTCTTTGACATGAATTCATTTCATATGTGTCTGAATTGCATAAGCCGGATATTTTTTCTTATTGCTTGATTATCACCAACAAAAAATGATCATTTAATAGCCTCTCAAGAGACCTAGTACTAAGAAGAATAACCTCTGAAATAAAGAAAGATCATGAAAATATCCCCAGTATAAATCACAATATGTAAGATATTAAATGTTTGATGTTTGTTGTTGTTGTTAGTGTTGAATGCCACTGAATCAGTTCTGACTCACAGCAACCATCTGTGCAACAGAACAAAACGGAGCCTGGTCCAATAGACCTTCGTCATCATAGCTCTGTGTCAGCCCATTGCTGCCGTCATTATCTCAATCTTCTCCTTGATGGTCTTCCTCTCTTCACTTGCCCCCATCTTAGCAAGTTGTTGTTGTTGTGTACCATAGAGTTAGAAGCAACCCATACCTGACCCTCTGGTGGGATATCAGACACAGGAGGAAACTGCCCATCCTTCTCCTGTGGAGTAGTTGGTGGCCTCAAACTGTGTGCCTTTGGGTTTTCAGCATAGCTTCTTACTACTAGGCCACCAGAGCCCTCAATGTCAAGAAAACAAAGATTCTTACCACTAGACTGATAGGCGACATCATGAATGGAGATGAGACTGAAATTGTCAACAGTTTCGTCTTACTTGGATCCACATTAACACCCTTGATGCCAGCAGTCAGGAAATAAGGAGACATGTTGCACTGGGAAAGTCTGCAGTTAGGGACCTCTCCAAAGTACTGAGGAGTGTTGATGTCAGTTTGAGGACTAAGGTGTGTCTGATTCAGGACATAGTCTTTTGGATCACTTGCTATGCATCTGAGAGTTGTATAATGAATAAGGATGACAGGAGAAGAATTGATGCCTTTGAGCTGTGGTGTTGGAGAAGAGCACCGAACATCTCATGGACTACCAAAAGAACAACAACAACAATGGAAATGTGTCTTGGAGAGGGTGCAGCCAGAGTGCTCTTTGGAGACAAGAATGATGAGGTTCACCTCACATACTTTGGGCATGTTGCTAGAAGGGGGCTTGATGCTTAGAAGGACATGATGCTTGGAAGGGTGTAGGGTCAGGGAAGGAAAAGAAGGTTAGTCCTTGACCAGATGAATTGAGATGGTGACTGGCACAATTAGTGACCCTAGTGTGTCAGGAAGTATGAAGATGGCACAGGATAGAACAGGGTTCAGATCCGTTGTTCATAGGGTCTCTATGAGTTGTATTTAATGACAAAAGCCACAAACATCATAATCCAAATGCATCAATTCACCCGCATATCTGACTCATTGTCTATCTCTCAAATGCAGATGAGATCATTGACAATACCATGTCTTCAGTCAGGCACACATCTTTTATTTTTTGCTTTTAAATACTTAAAAAACCTCTCTTGCTGTGGATTTGCCCAAGGCAATATTTCCCTGTGATGTTTTGGCTGCTGATTCCAAGGACTCTGACTATTACGGATCCAAGTAAAATGCCACCCTTGACCACTCCAATCTTTTCTTCATTTACCATAATGTTGCTTATTGGTCAAGCTGTGATGGATTTTAATTTTTTCTTTTAATTGAGATGTAATCCCTGCTAAGGACTGTTGTCTTTGATCTTCCTCCTTAAGTGCTGGAAATGCACTTCCCTTTCAGAAGCATGATTGTGCCATCTCTAAGCTGCAGGTTGTTGATGGGTCTTCCTCCAATCCTATGCTATTATCTCCTTCCTATGATACATCAGCTTGGCTATTTTATATGGTCCTGTGATTACAGATTATCAAATAAAGTTACAGTATCATAATCCTTTCAGTGGGTTCTTGTCAAGAGGCACGTGAATCTTCTAGATCACCCCTTGGAGCTCTGGGGGTACTGTGGTTAAGTGCTTGAGTAGTAACACACAGATTAGCGGTTTGAACCCACTGGTTACTACATAGAGAGATGTGGGAGGCTGTGTCTGTCAAGATCACAGCCTAGAGCCCCCTGTGGGGCAGTTCTGTGCGGCCCTGTAGGTTACTATGGGTTGGAATTCAATAGATGACAATAATTGTTGTTCTCATTGATTGCCTTTGAGTCGAGCACCACTCATAGCAACCCTATGAACAAAAGGCCTGAAGCCCCTCTACAACTATCAACATTTTATCAAAGTTCATAGGGTTTCCGGAGGCATGTTGTTTAGGAAGTGGATACCACTAAAAATAAATGAATGAATGGATGAATGGTTTTGGAACACTTGAATGTCCACACTAAATCTTTCTCTAGGTTTTCTTTGCCCACTAATCCTGGCTGTGGAATTGAACGGAAGCAATTACTAATAATCCCTGTAGGTGCGAATAGGTCTGAGAAAGAGCGCTTACACATTATGTATTGTCCATGGCTTGGCCCTTTGACTGGCATCTTTTGAAATCATGTCCAACATGGCTTTTGCTTAGAAAGTTTTAAAAAACTGTAAAACTAGGGTGATTTGAGTTTGGAAAGGTTTTCAGTCTTCTGCGTACCCAGTGAGCATACTGTGGAGTTTGATAATGGTAAACTTATCGATAGAGTGAAATAAATGGATCTGAAAGACAGACCTGCTAGTGAAAGGATTATGGGAGACGAGTAAGAAAGATAAGTGGGATATCTTCTAGATTTCTAGTTTCATTAGACAGACAAATAGTGACAGAATTTATAGAAAGAGGAATCAAGGAAAAAGATGCAGATATGAGAAGTTTGGGTACTATTGACTCTAAGGTGCTTTTAAGACATCCGTAAGAATATCTAGGAAAGTCAGTTAGGTCGTAGCATATTTTGACTTGACTTTAGACCCTGCCTGTGAAGCTGCTCCATTATTTTATTTACAGCTTTTATTTGTAGAGTTATTTTTATACAAACTTTCTATTTCCCTAGAGTCTCCACCTATTAGCTCTCTCAGGGAGGAGTGATAGGGAATGGCAAAGGACACGCTGACAAAGGAGATTAATCAGAACTGGTTTTGACAAGCACTGTGGCAATGGGACAATTAAAACAGACTCTCAAGGAATATTCAACCTGAATCCTTCTGGTCATATGGAGACTTTTGAAAGTATGTCTTTGAGTTTATTATGTTTAATTTGTTTGTGTAGAAAGAATGCTCATCTAGATGATAATATAATTATGATAAAAACAAAAGGGGGGAAATATGGGAAGCCAATACTAAATATTTGTATTAAACTGAATGCTATTAAAAAAAAAGAGAGTTTTTACTTTGTTAGCCAGGGTAGCAGGGCCGGCAGTTACAGACAACAACAGAAATGGTTCTCTTAGTTTTGTGGGTGTATGTGTGTGTGAGTGAGTGTGAGTGTGTATGTGTGAGTATGTGTGTGTGTTTGCGTTCTGTATGTATGCAGATTAGGTCTTAGCATTGAATCTCAGCTTGAAATGTGATGATAATTCTCGGCCATATCTCTTGAGTCTTGATAAATACAAAACAGCACTTTTTTTTTTTAACCTTTGAAATCTGACTACAAAATCATCCCACACTTTGACACATTCATATTTCTCATTTTTATAACTCATTGTTCCATTCTTTCTTTTGTAGTCTGAGATAATTTTGGAGATTTTTCCATCCTTTTTCATTTGGTTTGTCCTATCAGTCAGGGTATTGACACTAACGTTGTTGTTGTTATGTGCTGTCGAGTCGCTTGCGACTCATAGCGACCCTATGTACAACAGCCCTAAACTCTGCTCTGTCCTGTGCCAATCGCACTGTCTCCGATACACCCATCTCGATTACCGCAGTCACCAAATCAATCCACCTCATAGAGGGTCTTCCTTCCCCTCTTGCACCTGCCCTCCACCCCACCAAGCATGATATCCCTCTCCAAGGACTGGTCACTCCTTACAACATGTCCAAAGTATGTCAGACAAAGCCTCAGAATCCTTGTCTCCAAGGAGCCACCTGGTTTAATCCTTTCCAGGATGAATCTGTTTGTTTTCCTAGCAGTCCATGGTATTCTCAATTCTCTTCTCCAGCACCACAGCTCAAAGGCATCAATTCTCTTTCTATCCTCCTTAGTCACTGTCCAACTCTGTGATGCATAACAAGTGATTGCAAAGACCATGGCCCGTATCAGACGCACCTTAGTCTCCAGAGAGACACCATTGCTCTGCGGTACTTTGGAGAGGTCCCTAACAGCAGACTTTCCCATGGCAATGCACCTTTTAATTTCCTCGCTACTGGTGCCAAGAGTGTTGACTGTGGAGCCAAGCAAACTAAAGCTGTGAACAATCTCAATCTCTTCACCATTCAACCTGATGCTGTTAATACGTAGTTGGTAAAAATGAGATTAGCACCATGTAGATAGAACTGGAATATTAGGATAAATTAAAGAACAGAAGAAGCTACTTTATAAAGGGGGACTTCCTGATGTTATAACACACTCCATCCTTATGAAAAGAATACATTTAGGATTGTTCTTCCACCTTCTTTTGCGTTTGTGGAAGCAGATGCTAAACCACAATTTTTTCTTTTCAAAGGAAAGGACCACAAAGCATCTTTGGCCACCAAAGAGCTCAGCTCTTACAAAATATTTTGATGAGCTAAGTGTAAATGAATCAGGACACATGCGGATTGAATTTCCACCACTACCCTCATGGAGGTCTTTATTTTTTTTTCTTTCCTCCCCTAAATAGGAAAAAGAACGTAGTTGACAAACAAAGATTAGATTTTTCTCAATCAAATATTTAGAATTAGTTCAAGAAAGAGATTCTCTCGATCTGAATGAGCAAAAACTAGCCCCACCCAGTTTATGATTTATTCATGTTCATTTGTTTGGAGGGAATTTATTTACTCAGATGACCAAGGAAGAAAATGAGTAAATCTGCACAAGGTAAACTTATAGGTAAGCGTTCATTTTAAGAAATCCCATAATAAATTTCTGTCTTCAAGAGTTAAATAGATATTTATTACTCATTTGTATGTCAGTTTTGACTTTCTTCTCTCTGCTTAGCCATTCAACCAGTATTAAGTGTTTTGCTTCTGAGAAATGATAGTTTTTTGAGGCCAACATCCCAAGTTTTCTTTTCTTTTCCTATCTCTTCCAGTTCCCAAAACAAAGTTGTGATGCAGTCTCAGAGAAAGCTACTGAGATATGGAACTCAATTTTGTTTGTTTCAAGGACCTTGTTGTGATTGTACACAGTTTTAGTTTGCTTGGCTCCACAGTCAGCACTCTTGGCACCAGTAGTGAGGAAATTAAAAGGTGCATTGCCATGGGAAAGTCTGCTGTTAGGGACCTCTCCAAAGTACTGAAGAGCAATGGTGTGTCTCTGGAGACTAAGGTGCGTCTGATACAGGCCATGGTCTTAGCAATCACTTGTTATGCATCAGAGAGTTGGACAGTGACTAGGGAGGATAGAAGGAGAATTGATGCCTTTGAGCTGTGGTGCTGGAGAAGAGTATTGAGAATACCATGGACTTCTAGGAAAACAAACAGATTTGTCCTGGAAAGGGTTAAACTGGGTGGCTTCTTGGAGGCAAGGATTCTGAGGCTCCGTCTAACATACTTTGGACATGTTGTGAGGAGAGACCGGTCCTTAGAGAGGAACATCATGCTTGGGAGGGTGGAGGGACAGCGCAGAAGGGGAAGGCCCTCTATGAGGTGGATTGATTCAGTGACTGGGATAATTGGGATGGGAGTGTCGGAGACAGTGCGATTGGCACAGGACAGAGCAATTTAGGGCTGTTGTACATAGGGTTGCTATGAGTCGCAAGTGACTCGATAGTACATAGCAACAACAACAACAACATGTATAAAACAGGAATTTAAGAAAAAAATTTAGCTGATATCCTGGAAGTAAGAGAAAGAAAGGCATGAAATAGCCAAAATTATAACTTGAGTAGGATGACACCGAACTTGCAAGACAGAAATGGCACAAGATTTATTTTAAGAACTATGACTTAACAATGTATTGGTACTTTGTGATCAGCTTGGCTAGGGTCATTGGGTGTAATAATTACATATATACATATAAAAATCTTCCAAAACATGGTCATAAGTGTGACTTTTGGGTGATTATGTCAGAATCTAAATAATTCTTAAGAAACTTGTATAATATGCTTTTGACTATCTATCTCACATACTTCAGGCATGTTACCATGAGGGGACAGTCCTTGGAGAAGGGCATCATGCTTGGAAGGGTGGAGGGACAGTGCAAGAGAGGTAGACCCCAGAAGAGATGGATTGACACAGTAACTGAGATAATGGGGGCAAATGTGTTGGAGACACTGAGACTGGTTCAGAGCAGGGTTCAGAGCTGTTGTATATAGGGTCGTTATGAGTAGCAGGCAACTGAAAAGCACATAACAACAACAACTGTTTACCTAAAGAGACAAGGGTATCGAGATGTAATTTGATCTACACTTAGCAAATTAAAAAGATTCTAGTTTTCATTTTATGGTATTTAGAAAAATTAAGAGAACGGTATCTTTGTTGAGTGGACTTATGAACTCATGGATTCCTGAATTAGAGACAATAAGCATTATTGTGATGACCCTTAAGCAGAAAGCTGCACCATTATCCCTGATTTTAGAAATGATGTAGGGCTTAGAAATCCTGCAGGTTGAGGGAGGAAGAAAGGAAGGGGAGGGAGAAAAATGTGCAATGATGAGTGAGTGAAAATCCAACTTTTCTTGTGTTAAAATCACAATAAAGTTTCTAAAAAAGAAAAAAAAAAACCCAACACAAATGAAATCCTACAGATGGGAACTTAAGAGATGATCAAGTTTACCTGGAATCTTCACAATATTTATTGTTTTTTTCCCAAGGCAAAATGTATGTAAGAATGTCACACCACCCAAAGAGATTTAACAAAGACATGTCCACTGGAGACAGAAGTGTAAATTCAGGAAGTCACACCAAGTCTGGAATCCTTTTTTATGTTCTTGACATGAATATGTACTTGAAGGAGTTACTTGACTGTCTCAAATTTAGTTTTCTTCATTTAAAAAGCAGACCAGTATTTACCAATTAAAATTGTTGCAAGAAACAACTGGGATTATGCATATATGTATATCCTTCTGTACAAGGTGGCCAGCAGTCAGTAGAACTCTGAACATGTATTTCCTTGGACTTTCTCCTGCTGTGGGGCACTATGATCTAGTCACACATATAGTGCCCATTACTCTCAAGCTCTGTCCCTGGTCCTTAATCAAGTATTTGCTAACCACTCAATTTTGAGTAAATTGAGTCAATGAAACCACTTATCAATGGGTTTTGGAGATGCCCTCTCAAGTGTTGAGAAAACTATCCAGAGGAGAATTGCTGAACAGAAAGCCTAGTTTAATTTTCAAAGTTTTACAAATCAGAGTGCCATGAGTTCCTTCTCTCCTTATATTCCTGTCTGGTTTTTTGCCTCCAGGGGAAATAAAAGCAAGCTGTCCTTGAGTTTCTTCCGAGTACAAGTGTAAGAAAAAGGCTTTCTAAACAATTTCTGCCCTTGCTATACTTTGCCAACATGTGGAAGCTTGTGCAGTTTGTGGCCAAAATTGTAATACGAATAATTGGTTAGCTATAGCTTCCAGCCTGCTTGGCTATTCCAAGCCATCATGTATGTTGGGAAATTTCTTTAAATGAATCTGATGCCATAACTCACTCAAATGTTTCCAGTTCCAGTTTCAGTCAATTGGAGCACACAATGGACAAATAGGACCTTCTAAAAAGTAAGTCCCCATGTGCATCAAAACCATTTTACAATAAGATGAGAAGAAAACCTATTGACTGGGGTAAAAAAATTTGGTAATGATAGCTCAGACAAGAGTCTCTTGAGGAAAGTTTGCAGAATACTACAGGACCTCCACATGAAAATGACTAATAACCTACTAACAAAATGGACAAAAGTCATTAAAAGACTTTTCATCATGGAAGACACTCAGATGGCCAACAGACACATGAAGAAATGCTCAAAATCACTGGCAGTCAGAGAGATGCAAATCTAAACGAGATAGCATCTAAACTCAGTAGCAGTGGCAAAGTTTACCAGGACACCAAGTGATATATGTTGGATTCCAGCTCAATGGACACTCATGTGTGTCAGAATGGAACTGTATGCCTTGGTGTACATGAATCTCCAACCTCTTTTTCCTCTGAACCTAAACTTACCCCATCAATTTATAGTTAAACCCCACCCCACAGGTAAATGAGACCTAGAGGCCTGGCAGGTCAAGGCATCACCAGAAACTGTTGGGCACAAGCAGAAGGTGCAGAATAGGAATTTTCAGAAGAGAAGAGAGGGGCCAGCACACGGGAACTTCAGCATCCCCCACCCAGCAGGTAAATGCAACCTAGAGGCCTGGCAGGTCAAGGCGTCACTGGAAACCGCTGGGCACACATAGAAGGTGTGGAATAGGAATAGGAATTAAACATATACAGAGATGAAATATCAGGGAGTTGTACTCTCTTTTTTAAGTCATTGACCTTATGTGTCGTGGAGTTCAGTATGACTCACCGTGACTCTCTGAACAGATCTGAACCTTGTCTTTCTCGCACCACTCTCATCATCTCTGTCATGCTCAAGTCTGTTGACGTAGTCACCCTGCCAATCTGTCTTGTGAAGGGTCTTCCTCTCTTTTGTTGACCTTCTGCCATTCCCAGTATGATGTCTCTCTCCAAGGAATGGTTCCTTCTGAAAACGTGCCCGAAGTAAGTGGAATGACATTTCACCATTCTTGCCTATATACGTCTGGAGGCTGATGGGTAAGGAGCTGTGCTTCCATCCACAGACATAGGTTTACCCGCCAGCTTCTGTGTGAGAGAAGACGGTCCAACTCCTCCTGTGCGATTAAAATGCCTCTAACAACCCACTGCGGGGTCAGCTATGGCTCAGTTCTGACTCAACAGCAAACAACAATAACAACACAGCATAGAAAAAAGTAGGCTTTCCAAGGCTGTGTCCTCAATGGAAGCTGATAGCCACACCTCCATCTCTTATGGAGCTGATGATGGACTTAAACTGTGGAGTGCTTGACCACTGCACCATTTAAAATATAAGCTTGGTATGGAAATTTTTCCTAGAAATATTAAATATTAAAACACGTTTTGGAAAAGAGTTATAGACTTTCATCTCTTTGTCATTTAATTTCTTATTGTTGTATATCGTAGAGTCAGAACAGACCCATAGATGTCTCTCCAGTGGGTTTTCAAAGGCAGTTAATTGTCCATCCTTCTCTTGTGGAACAGCTGGTGGCCTTGAACCTTGTGCCTTTGAGATTGCAATACAGATTGTTATTAGGCCACCAGAGCTCCACTAATTATTTCTAGTTAATGATGTCTAATAATTTTTATTGTAAACCCACAAGTGCACTTGTACTGCGGCAAATATTCCACAAGTGGACCTGTTCCTGACCGCAAAGACATGCATTTTCCCCCCCTTTTAATTATTATTAATTTTAATGAAAATTTACAGAGACTTTTGATTTCCACTCAGTCATTGTTGCATTTTTCTCCCTGGCCAGCCTCGTCCCCGCCCTGTTTGCGCTTCTCTTTGAAAAGTTAAAGAAAAATTTTCTCATTGTTATATAATCCCTCCCCCTAAGTCCACTCCACTGTGCAGCCTTCATTCTGGACTCCTGTCATGACAATAATGTCTAATAATATATCCCTTTTAAACAGTTCTCTCCCTTACCTGTTTCAATGCAGTATACATACTTTATCCCATTTCTCCTGGTCAGGCATGCATTTTATTAAGAAAAAAAGTCCAAAGGTTTATTTTTGACAATTTTCCTAAATACCTGACTAAAAAGAGTTAGAAAGCTTTGTTGGCCTAATAGTAAACAGCTGGGCTACCAACCTGAAGGTACATGGTTTGAATCCACCAGCCTGCAGAAGAAGGATGGGTAATCTCCTTCCACATGATTAACTGCCTTTGTAAATCTGCTTGACGGTCATTTATGGGTTGGTTCTGACTCAGTGGTACTCAGCAACATCAAAAATAATTAGCAAACCTCTACGATTCAAAAGAATTTAAATGTGGGAATTACTATTTCTATAGAAGCAAGTATACACACACATACACATATATATTTATTTTTTGAGAGGGCTTGACTTTCTTTTTTTTAACATTTTACTGTGATTTAACTGAATGGTTAAGGATGGCAGAGGGATAGCCTTTGAACTGTCGTGTTGTAGAAGAATGCTGAATATCGTCTCATCTCATGGACTGCCAAGAAAATAAACAAGTCTATCCTTCAGAGAATGAAACCAGGTTGCTCCTTGGAGGCAAGGGTTTTTTTTTTTTTTTTTGGTTTGTTTTTTAAATTTTATTATTTTTGTGTGTGTGTGTGTGTGAGTGTACCGTCAAATTGGATCTGACTGGTACAGGAGGAGATTGCCCCTCCTTCTCCAGCAAAGAATCTGGTGGATTCAAACCAAGCACCTGTGGGATTGCAGTACAGCTTCTTGCCTCTAGGCCACCGGAGCTTGCAGAGGCAAGGGTTTTGAAACTCTGTCTCACATACTTTGAGCATGTTGCTAGGAAGGACCAGTCCTTGGAGAAGGACATCAGGCTTGGAAGGGTAGCGGCTCAGCACAATAGAGGAAGACTCTGGATGAGATGCATTGGCATAGTGACGGCGGCAATAGGGAGGCAGGTATGTCAGAGATGGTGAAGTTGGCTCAGAATAGGGCAAGGTTCAGAACTATTGTTCCTAGGGTTGCTAGGCATCAGAGTGGACACAAAGACACATAACAACAATAACAACATTGTTTGGCTTAGTGTTGATCCCCAGGGGTAATTTCAATTTCAGACCCAAAGAGTAGATTGATAAAGGCTCTTCTGTAACATTTCACCAATGTCTAGCAGACCAATAAACTTGGCCTTCTTATTATTACTTTGAGCTCTGCTCTACATTTCTCTCTCATTCTGTTATTGTGCTATTTTTCAGAATATTCAGCAGTGGTAGCCAGGCACCATCTAGCTCTGAGTCTAGCAGAGCTGTGGAAGCTGAGTTTCTCTAGGTCAATTAATTCTATGGACTAATTGTTTCTATGTGTCTTTTAAACTGATCCACCCTTTTGACTCCAACTTATTTTGCTGCGTCTATTTTGAATGTGCTGGTGTGTTTGTAAAGTTACCCTGGAGTCTTTCCTTTAAAAATAATCTCTTCCTTTATGTTGTTGTTGTTGTTATGTGCTGTCGAGTTGCTTCGACCCTGTGTACAACAGCCCTAAACCCTGCTCTGTCCTATGCCAATCACAGTGCCTCTGACAAACCCATACCGATTACCCCAGTCACTGAATCAATCCACCTCATAGAGGGTCTTCCCCTCACTCCCATTAATGCTGTCTTAATAGTAACACTGTTGTTGTTAAGTGCCGTCGAGTTGTAGACAACTCATAGCGACCCTATGAACAAAAGACCTGGACACTTGTATCATTTTCATCCTTTCTCCAGGTTCATAGGGTTTGCAGAGGCAAGCGATTTCGGAAGTGGATGCCACTCCTGCTTCTAAGTAATAACACTAGGGAGTAAGTAAAAATTCATAGTTTGCAATAGGATGGAAGGGAAGAGGATGAGGGTTCAGTTTTCTCCCCTTTCCCCTTTTGAGACTTTCGAACATCACCCCTTTTGCAAGAGCTCTCATAGTTCATGACTAAGCAGTCTTTTCTGAGTTCGGAAGAACTGCTGTCTACCCCTGCTTTGACGGCGTCGTTCAAGGAATGCAGCTAATCCAAAGGCCATGCATCTGTCTTGGTTGGAATTCACTAGCAGCTTCCTAGGAGACAGATGGGTACTCTCCTTCCATAAAGATTTACTGCCCCGGAAAGCCAGCGGGAGATGCTAGGAGTTGGAATCCTTGCCCCCAGAGAGTGAATGACCAACCCATGTTCTGAGTATAGATGTAGCTTCTTTTCTTTCTTATTTTTAAATTGAAATAAATATAGACATTAGTGTTATTATTTCTTTTCCAGATCCACAGTGTGTTGTTTTAGACACTTTCTGGTATCCACAAGATATAAATCTATCAGATGTGAAGAAAAAGGATCATTAAAGTTGACTCTGAATTTTATGGGAGGAGTCAAACTACAAAAGGAATGAAAACTGGGAGGTCAATCAAGATTAAAATGAGGTCAACACATTAAAATCCCCTCCTGGATCCATGGAAGCAGCAAGTTCAGGCAGGGGAGTTGAGCTCTCCAAAACTTTTGAAGGATAAAATGTCTCTAAATGTCAAAAACTATTATCAGGCTTAGCTTGAATTGGCTTTAGAGCTTCAGCCTGTGGTTACACAACAGACATCTTTCACATACCCTTTCCACGAGCGGTGGCTGACGCTTGAACCTGGGAGGAACCCAGCCTCCTGTCCCCTCAGCTGCCAGCAGGCTCAACCAGATGCACAAAGGCTCAGTGGCTCTTTGAGGTCTCAGAATTTGCTGATAATGGAAGTTGCCAGTGTAGAATGATAGGAAGTCAAATGGTTTATTTATAACTTTTACATATTATCTCTCTTTCTCACTCTCCCCCTCCCTCTCCCCTTCTTCTCTCTCCTCTCCTCTCTTCTCCTCTCCTCTCCCCTCCCCTCCCTTCTCCTCTCCCTCCGTACACATATATATATATTCATGAGTGCACACACACACAGAAAACACACACTCACACTCAATTATTTTATAGCCCTGCTCATTTATCCCTGTTTTATATGAAACAGTTAAGATATTTAAGAAGTGTTCAGAGAGTTACAATGTCTTGGTATAATGAAGGTTTTATGTTATTGAGTTATGTTATGAACCCACAAACTCTGTTATGATTTTTTTTTTTTTTACTTCTTGATTACTTTGCTCTAGGCTCTTTTGTATTTTACTAACAACTAGATTTCACTGCTTGCCCCAGGGTGAGGTTTCAGAAATTCCTGGAGGTCATTCTGGCTTACTCGTCCAAGAAAATATTCCCTTTAATGATTTTTAAGTGTCTGTAGAACTTCTGGGCTTACTTTTGACCTGTTGAGCTTGTTCTTAACAGAGCATCGGGTGCTAACAACAACCGGGGGACTTGCTAGGGAGTAGTTCAGTCATTTCTGGACATCTTTCTTAGGGCCCCTTGGTAAGGCCACTAGACTTTTCCATTCCATTTTACTGTCACTGTCACTTTCATTACTAATGATCTCTATTTGGAATTGTGAAACCTTCCCACCAACATTTTTTCCCCCTCCTCGATTCTTATTCTAGACCACCCACAGGACAACCAGTCAATAGATTGGTACTCTGTGAGGTGTTCCACTTATTAAAAGTTTATAATTTTATTTTGTTTTGAACACACAGGTGGTAATAATCCTGGGCTGGTGGTGACCAGGAAGCTCTGGTATCTTAGTGGTGAAGGGTTGCGTTGTTAACCGACAAACACACGGTTTCAATCCACCAGCTGCAATCTCCTCCTGTGTGCTTTATTGCCTCTGAAAACACCTCAGGGTAAGCTGTGGGTTGGTTCTGACTCAATGCCTAGCAATGTTAGTGTTAAGAGAGCCAGAAGAAAAAAGAAGTAATGGTCAAGAGACACCATTTTGAGGAAGCCTAAAGTCACAAGGTGGACTATGGTGGGTTAGTGGGTAAGAAGTTGTGCTATGAATCCAAAGGTAAGCTGTTTGAATCCACCAGTTGTTCCATGAGAAAAGATGTGCAGTTTCCTCCTGTGCAATTTAGTCTCTGAAAACCCAATGGAAGGTCAGCTGTGGGTCTGTTCTAACTTGATGGCACATAACGGCAGCAGAGTAGTTATATCATAATGCAGTTAATTTACATGCTTTACATATCAAGTTTGAGTATTGCTTGTCTGTAAACATAGTCTTTAAATAAAAGTTAAACTGATTTCTGCTCCACTGAGCCACACAAGCTAGGAATGTGAGGTGGAGTGTCTCCACATTTGTTTCCAAGGAACACTCTGGTTTCTCTTTCTCCAAGACAGACTTGTTTGTACGTGCCTGACTGGAAGTCAGAAATCTTGAAAATTGGCTTTTCTAGTCATTTTGTTAGCCCTTGTTGGGGAAGGTAAGATTTCCATCTACCTTAGCTGCAGACACATGGTCTTGTAAATCATCAACAGCTGTGGGGTCAATATAAGAGTGCTTGGTGGTGATGGTGGTGGAGAGATTGAGAAAAGATTGTGGCAAGGTGTAACCTGAGGAACACTGGAGATAAAGACCAGGTAAAGGTTTTTCTTGCTGGAAGGTTGAAGGAAAAGCTGACCCATAACTGCTCTGAGATAAAGTTTTCTGGATGATTAAGGAAATCAGAGGCTTCTTGCATTTGTGCTATTGAACTGAACCTGGCATTTCACTAATTGAGGAATTGTGCCATGTGTCTTTAATCCTCAATGCATACAGTTCAAGGCCACCAGGTGCTTCATGGGAGAAAGATGGGCAATCTTCTCCCATCTGATTAACTGACTCTAAAAACCTGCTGGAAGGTCAGCTATGGGTTGGTTCTGACTCTATGTGCACAACAAACAACAATCTAGCTTAGCACTGCTGGACAAAACCAGGACTTGCATTGTGAAATATTTGTTGCCACCCACCACCCTCCAACCTATTTCCGTAATAAAACTTACAACTGTGAGTAAAGTCTGTGAGTCAATTTGCAACGAACATCAAATTCAATGATTTGTAGAAGCAGGTGCAGAAGGATGTGGGACGGCATGTCTGATCATGTAGTTATTTGTTTGGAACTATGGATATTATTGATGAGGGCAATTCCCCCTTTTTAAGCACGTATGCTCTGGTGGCCTACTGGCAAGAAGCTGCGCTGCAATCCTGAAGGCACACCGTTCAAGGCCATCATCTGCTCTGCAGGAGAAAGTTGGACAATCTCCTCCCATGCAATTAACTGCCTCTGAAAACCCACCAGAAGGTCAGCTATGGGTTGGTTCTGACTTCACACTAAACAACAACAACAACATGGATATTATTGATGGGGACAATTCCCCTTTATTAAGTATGTAGATATCTGACTAGGTAATCTACCTTGCATTTGTTCCTTTTCCACTTCTCTTAACTTGTTTAATCCTCATAATATCCTATTTCTGTAGGTATTATGAGTACATTTATCTTATCAGCAAGAAAACTGAGGCATAGGGGAGCTCTGGTGGCCTAGTGGCAAGGAGCTGCAACTACAATCCCAGAGGCACACGGTTCAAATCCACCAGATGCTCTGCCGGGAAAAGGAGGGTCAATCTCCTCCTGTACCAGTCAGATCTGATTTGACGATACACTCACACAAAAATAATTAAAAAAAAAAGAAAACTGAGGCATAAGCAAAGGAAAGAACTTGTTCAATGTCACACTGTTAGCAAATAAGAGGACTTCGGTGTTATTTCAAGGGGTATGGTGGCACCGCCGATGGTACTGCTCTGATTGTATGATGCACAATGTGAATGAAGACTAGTGTGGGACACAATATATACTAACTTTGTAAGCAAAATAAAAATTTTAAAAAGTATATGTGGCTAATCAGAAAGGTCTGCAGATCGATCCAAGGCTTCCAACTTCCAAGGATTCGTTCAGGTTCAAATCCTTGTTGAGAGCGTGCCTTTTCAAACCTGCTGTATTGGATCAGAAATGATATTTTAATGAGAGTTTCTGTAACGACTACAGCTTCGGAAACTCTGTGAGGCATTTCTCTGTCACATGTGGCTGCCATGCATTGGAGGAAACTGGACAGCACGCAACAACAACAACAACAACAGTTTTTCTCTCAAGCATATGTTGCATGGCACCCTAGCCTCTCCCTTTTCGAAAAGCTTTGTAACTAAGTGCAAATCTCCTGGTGCAAGTTCAAGGTTTGTCTTTAAGGTCCCTTATCTTCTGAGTGATACTGAGCAAATAAATAACACATGAGATCAGCTAATAAGAGATCATGGAAATATTGAGTAGTACACTGAAATGAAGACAAAATTAGTAAATTTATCATGAGAATATGACCTAATCGGGAGCTACATATGGTTCAGATTGAATCCAAACTCATGGAAATCCGACAAATTTCCTCTTTGTTTTCTCTGTGAAGTCTATGTTGGCGAGACAAATATTACTCACTTTTCGTGTATCTGTTTGATGCTATTCCCTCCCTTTTGTTCTTGCATGCCAAGGTCATAAGAAGATTGCAGGTACTTGGGCAATTTCTTGGATAACTCAGAGTAGAAACTTGGTCTGTGGCTAAGCTGCTTGGATGTGATCAAACTTAGAGTCTGAAGGAAAGAAAACAATAATGG
>NW_006399798.1:12496972-12500126 GCF_000299155.1 Elephantulus edwardii | reverse complement strand
ATTTTGAAGAAATTGAAAAGGTGATACAACAACTTCCAACCAAGAAAAGCCCTGGACCAGATGGCTTTACAAGTGAATTTTATAATGGTCATACTCTTAATGATTTATTTGTGCTTTTTATATTGGAGTACAATTCATACTAAAAAATGTAGTCTTTGTTCTTTAATAGTAAGTGCTTCAAGTCCTCATCGGTTCTTCACACAGTCATGTCACCTATGTACCATGAGTTGCTAAGAGACTTTCTCCAGTCCTGATACTATATTCTTGTTAATACAGCCAGGCTCTTGGACTATCTTCTCAGCACACAGATGGTATAAATAACTATATTGAAAGGGTACAACCCAGAGGTACAGACTTTCTGATTCAAAATCACGCCATTTTCTCTTATTCATTCAAATAATCACTTTTTTTTTTTAGTCTATGCTCAGGTTCTTAATAAGCACCATTAAGTGTATAGAATTACCATGTTTTTTGCAATGTTATCTGTGTTGTGTTATGAGCTGCATATTAAATGCTTTGTCATAGTCTACAAACACAGGCAGGCATCTATTAGTATTCTTTGCTTTCCTGCCAAGACACATCTAACATCAGTAATCATATCCCCGATTTCATGTCCTCTTTGAATCTATCTGGTTTTTCTCCCAGTTCTCGGCTGTTGTACTGCTGGGTGGTAACGGAACCAACATCATGGAGAAATATTGAAGTTGTCAAAGATTTTATTTTGCTTGTATCCACAATCAACATGCATGGAGCAGCAGTCAATAAATCAAATGTAATATTGTATTGACAAACTCTCCTGTCAAAGACTGCATTAATTTGTTAAAAAACAAAGCCATCCTGGGTCTTCCTCTCCTGAGCTGTCCCTCCACCCTTTTAAGCATGATGTCCCGCTCCAAAGACTGATCCCTCCTGGTAACATGTCCAGTGTATGTGAGTCTGAGCTTTAAAATCCTTGCCTCCAAGGAGCAGCCTGCCTTTACCGTCTCCAGGCCAGAGCTGTTTGTTCTCCTGGCAGTCCACGGTGTGTTTAAGACTCTTCTCCAGTACCACAACTCAAAGACATCCATCCTTCTTGTATACTTGTGAAAGCTAGGCAATAAATGAGAGAGTCAGGAAGACTCATATCTTTGACCCATGGTATTGGTGAAGAATACATTGTATAATTACAATGAACTTTCAAGTGAGAAAAAAATAACAAAAGTCTACCTTAGAAGAACACCCAGAATGCTCATGAGAAGTGAAGGCATTGCTTTGGACACTGTGGTGTCATGTCTTATTGGTTAAAATCATGTTCCTATGCCATTGCCTTTGACTTTTGTCAGTTGACTGGGTGGGAACATGCAAATAAGGTATGAAAGTCTATCTATGAGAAGATTACTAGTTTTTTCATCCTTCAAGGTTTAAATTAAGCAGGCTCAGCAGCAGAAATTGGGACTGACACTATCTGCAAGAAGAATCAGCATAAAATGTAGCACACATCTTATGGGGCCAGAGATTCCTGGGCCAGTCTTATCAGAATCTACACCAGAGAGAGCAGATGCAGCCTTGACAGAGAACCACAGATTGACATGAAAGAGGCTGATTTGGGACTTGTGCCCCATGGAGCAAGAGTTGGGTTTGCAACCAAATTTAATGGAGAACTGAGTGAGAGGCACCATAATTGATGGGACTTAGAAGAGCTTTGTAACACTGATCTAAGTTGTGAGGCTGAAGGTTGAAGGACCTGAGAACATGCTTGAGAAGTTGTCTTGAATGAGGAATTATCGCCACAGGTGTGAATATGTTGTTCATCTGAATTGTAACCTATTTACTTCCTTCAAAAAACTCATAATTGCAAGCATGGCTTTGTAAGATCTGTGTGGCCATTGCAACAAACTTCAGGCCTGTAGTGAGCAGTGAGCACCGTGGGAGGAATAGTTGATGTTATAATTACTAAAAGTAGTTACAGGGGTTTTGAAAGAGGAGGACATAATCTGATCTCACAGGAATTAGTTTTGTTCTGGGATATTGTTGATGGAGATAATTCCTCCTTGTGGAGTTGGTAGAGGTCAGAGATGGTCATGCCACCTTGAGTCTTTTTACATGCACATGGTCAAAAGGATCACTAGCTGGAAGAGATTAATAAAGTAGAGGGCCAGGGAAATATAAGAGATATCTCCATGAGATAGTTTGATATAATGGTTGTAACAATGGACTAAAACATAGAAATGGTTGTGAAGATGGCACAGGACTTGGTCATCTTTCATTCTGTTGTAACATTAAAATTTTCTACTTTCTTAACGTGGTGGATTATACTGAACATGAGATAGTAACACATTTTCCTACTTGGGGAAAAACCCCTTTGGGGTTATTATACATTTTATGTTTTACTGGATTCACTTTGCTATCATTTTGTTAAAAATTTCAAAATTTACATTCATGAGAGCAATGGCCCTATAATTACATCTCTCTCTCTTGTAATTTTCTTATTAGATTTGGAATCTAATTTTTGTTACTTCAAATAAATATAAGAAATATCAGGAAGCAGTCTTCCTTTTTCTCCTACACTCAGAAAGAGTTTGTGTAACATTGACCTTATTTTGTCCTTAAATATCTGGATGGATTTACTAGCGAAATTATCTGAACCTGGATATTTCATATGGGAACATATTATTAAGAATGTAATTCTGCAGTCTTCATTTCTTTTTTGATAAATTTAGTGAAGTTTACTTTTTCCTTTTAGAATTTTTATTTTTCCATGATGTTGCTTACAAGTACCTTCCTATAACATTATTCTTTTACTGTCTGTAGGGTCTGCGGCAATGTTCTTTTTTATTCCTTATATTGATAACTTTTATTTTAAAAATTTCCCTGATATTACAGTGACTTGACTCTGCTTTGGGTTGGTGGTTAGTTGCACACTTTAGTGGGTGAAGAAGGAGAAGGGAAAGATGCAGCTGGGATCTGAAAAGACAGGGTAACGATGGGCATAGTTCCATGGTGATTAATTTTATAAAACGTAATGAATGAAAAGAAACATTAAGAAAATGAAGATTCTCACCACCAAGCCACTTGGCAGCATCACAATGGATGGAGAAGAGATTCAGATTGTTAACAATTACAGCTTGCTCGGTTTCACAATCAACACTCTTAACACCAGCAGTCAGGAAATCAA
>NW_006399798.1:12495389-12496111 GCF_000299155.1 Elephantulus edwardii | reverse complement strand
ATGAACCTTCTTTTTTCTATTAATTATGAATTATAAATATTTATTTTTGCACTGCTTTAACTATGTCTCACATTTTTTAATACACTATGATTTTGTAATATTTAAAATATTTTCTCATTGTAACTATTTATTTGGCTCAAGCAAAACGAGAGATTTTTTTTGGTTATTTTCCAAATATTTAGGCATTTTCATATCACTTCTCTAGTTTTGCTACCTTAATTTTGTTCTCTGCAAATAATCTATTTGATTTTTTTAAATCTTGGAAATTAGGTGATAATGTTTTATTGTACAGATTTTTATTTTATTTAATAGTCTATAAGCACCTATGAACAAAACATTTCTTCAATTGCTGGGTGGTTGTTGTTGTGATGTGCCGTTGAGTCTCTTGTGACTCATAGTGACCCTATGTACAAGAGCCCTGAACTCTGCTCTGTCCTGTACCAACCTCACTGACTCTGACACACCTACTCCCATTACCCCAATCACTAAATTGATCCATCTCATGGAGGGTCTCAGAATTATAATTTTGAAGTTTTCTATACATTAATTTAATCAAACTGTTAGCTGTGTAATTCAAATTTTAAACTTTGTGGGCATATAAAGTTAGTGGATCACTTGTACTTGCATGTGGACACCCTTCCCTCATGGCAATCTTAGAATTCAATTTAGAATATTTATACTATTTATGTGTTAATAAAATATTTGGTTAACATTTCTGAAGC
>NW_006399798.1:12459556-12495289 GCF_000299155.1 Elephantulus edwardii | reverse complement strand
GCGCCCCCGCCCCTTTCACCAGGAGTATGCAAATAAGCACCGGCAATGCCTATATACTCAACAAATTTCCTGTGTGGTCATAGGTTTGGACTCCACAAAATCTCCATCTATCACTCCAGGCTTTGTTTCTTTTGGAAATGCCACTGGTCTCAGTTTTCTGTAACGGAATATATCTAAGTGTGCCAACCCAGTCCTCACCCTGTGACCAGATCTGGTTATAAGTGCACCTGTATCCAGTAAGAAACGATCACTAATGACAGGTCTTTAGGGAATGACTTCCTTCTCTTTGAATTTCACTTCTTCTTCTTCTTCTTCTTCTTTGTGTTTATTTTTAAATATCAATTTTCTTATGAAGTTCGTATACATTGTATTTTGCACTAGGCTTCGTTGACATTGTGTTTCACACAATCACTTTTTAAAATTAATTTATTTATTTTTCATTTCAGTGAACATCTACAGAGATTTTGGAATTCCATTCATTCATTGTTGCACTTTTCTCCCCGCCCCCTCTCCCCCCCTCAGTTCGCTCCTTTCCTTAAAAAGCAAAAGAAAAACTCCTTCATTGGTACACAATCACCCGCCCTGCACACCCCCCACTCCCACCCCAAATATAATCCACTCTGCAACCCTCATTCCGTACTCTTACGATAAACATAATGTCCTAAGATATAACACTTTTAAACTATTCTCTCCCTCATAGACTTCAATGCAGTAAACATAATTTATCCAGTTTTTCTCAATCACTTTTATAAAATTAATCAGCATTAGACTATGCCCACCACTACCCTGTCTTTTCAGGTCTCTGCTAGATGTATCCCATTTCCTTCACTCCCTCCATCCACCAAATTGTGCAACCTTGTGCACAATTGTGCAAATTGTGATTTCCCCCTACTCATCCTCACCCTGTGCCCCCACCCCTTCCGCCTTGAATTTCCATGCACGCTTTACTAATTATCGTTCTATTTTTACAATAACGCTCTTATGCAATATTTGTCCTTATGAAACTGAGTTAGTTTCACTCGGCATAATACTCTCCAGTTTCTCCCAAGTTACGTAGTATCTTTTCGAAGTCATTGTTCCTGAGTGCTGCATAGTATTCCATTATGTGAATATATATATTATCTCATCTTGTTTTGAACCTGGGATGACAGCACAGCAGCAGAGGCAGGAATCCTCAAATGGAGAGACCTTTCCGAAGGGAATTTCAGTCCCTTCTCTGCTCCGCAAGTCACCTGAGAGTGCTGGCTGTGGGGAAGAGTGCTTCATCAGCTGGTGCCTTCTCTCCTGAAGCCCAGTTTCTCTCTCATATCTTTTCTAGCTTGGGTAGGGTTTTCTTCCTTCTCATTGCTTCTTTAGTTCTCTATGCCCTTATAATTTTTAATTTATTCCCTCTCCTTGCAGTTCTTCAAAAAGGAGCTAAGACCTACCAGCAGAAATCCTATCTGTAATATAGTTTTTAAATTGTTGCTATTGAATATTTGAACATTGACTAGGAAGGGTTTTTTTTTTCCTATTTCCTTTCTTTTTTTGATTGTGGTTTAAGTGAACATATACAGAGATCACTGATTTTTAATACAACCATTCATATATATTTTGTCTTTTTCTTCTCTAAGCAATTGTTGGCAAACCAGATATATTTTAATTCTTAGTGTTATATTGAGAAAAAATTTTATGTTTCAGGTATGAATTGTATAATTTTGAAGGAATTTGTAGAGATTATCTTCTGTTAATAGTCCTTTTAAATGTTTGTCAGGTGACTTTTTATTGTCCACAGAGAAAGCTGTAAGAGATTGTCTCGGAATTTCTTTCTATGTCAGGATATTTAGCTGAGTGACTGTGTTTTAATATGGCTGTGAATAATTAACTATACCCCAGTGAGTCACATTAACTGTATTTTTGTTTCAATATGCCCCCTTTTTGGAGATTTCAACAACTGATCCAACCCCACTGAACATGAGAAATCGAGATTAAAAACATGATGGTCTTAACATTTTAGAATAGAAAATATTTTATATTTATAAATTCATGAATACATAGTCTCTTGTGACCTTATTATTGAGGTTAGAGAAAGGATCCTAGGAAGGGAAAAAAAAAGCTCACTGAGTCGATTCTGACTCTTAGTCATCTTCTGGATTTATAAGACTATAAATCTTTATTGGAAGCAGATTGCCACATCTTCCTCCCTCAAAGTGAATGGTAGATTTGAACCCACAGCCTTTTTCTCAGGTGTTGAGCATTGTAATCACTGCACTGCCGGGGCTCTTCCAGACAAACAAGAAACATTGACGGGTTAATGTCTTCAGCTTTACTGAAAATTGGTCTTTATCAGTAACATACGCACACACCGTTACACATCACTACAATAAATAAACAAGCACAGCCAAGTGGAAAAGCATTGACTGTTTTCAGTAAGTAGATTTCTACTTTTAAAATTGTTTCTATATTTACTAAAAGCAGAAGATCAAGAATGCAGCCTTCAGTATGGATTGCATCTCAACCTCAGGAAAACAAAGGTTCTTATCACTGGACCAATAGGCAGTGTCATGATGGATGGAGAGGAGATTGAAACTGTCAACAGCTTTATCTTGCTTGACTCCAACAATTAACAGCCTTGGTACCAGAAGTCAGGAAATAAGGAGACACATGACACTGGGAAAATGTACAGTTAGGGACCTTTCCAAATTGTTGAAGAGTAGTGATATCACTTTGAAGATGAAGATACGTCTGATCCAAGATGTAGTCTTTCAGATTATATTATTAGCTATGCTCCTGAGAGTTGAACAATAAATAAGGATGACAGAAAAAGAATTTATACCTTTAAACTGTGGTGTTGGAGAAGAGCACTGAACCTCTCATAGGTGGCCAAGAGAATGAACAGATATGTCTTAGAGAGGATGTAGCCGAAGTGCTCTTTGGAGGCAAAAATGATAAGGCTTCGCCTCACATACTTTGGACATGTTGCGAGGAGGAGCTATTCCTTGGGGAAGAACATGATTCTGGGAAGAGCGGAGGGTCAGTGAAGGAGAGGAAGACCCTCAACCAGGTGGATTGACACAGTGACTGCTGCAGTGGGCTCTTCTGGGTCAAGAAGTGTGAGGATGGTGCAGGACAGAACAGAGTTCAAATATTTTTTTCATAGGGTCGCTACGAGTCGTACTCAACTCAACAACACTTGACAACAACAACAACAACAACAACAACAACAACATATTTACTAAAATCACCAAGAAGCGTGCAGCTTAAGAGGTATTATTTGCTTACCTATACAATAAATATGAACACTCCTGAAAGATACATTAAACTTGCATTATGACTTTGTTGAAAGATATATTACTGTTCAAGCACTAAGCCTAGATTTATATTACTGAATCACAATGTAGAAAAGTTTTATGCAGTTTCTCAACTCCTTGGGAGTTCTGCTCTCCCATATCTCAGGCCTTGTTTGTCCAGCTATTTTACTCTAGAAAAATCTGTTAGCTGTGCTCATTTAGAAAATGACATGGTCTACGTGGGTGTGTGTGTGCGCGCGCGCGCGCACACACACACACACACACTCTCTCACACTAACTCTTACTTCTAGGGCTCCCTAATAGTTTTCATAATACTGATTATTATTTTTGCGATTTGGTGGTGTAATCCGTAGTGTGTGATATTGCTAACAAGAAGACCGTACATCTCTGGCAGTTGAAACTTACCGGAAGTTTCTTGGGAAGAGAGTAGCAGAGATGGACAGTGTCCTCCAGTTCAGATTTGCAGTCTTTGAAACCTAGTGGAGAATGTTTAGGAAAATATTATTTGTATCAATTATTAGTAAGATAAAAGCATCATGATGTTTCCTCCCCTTTTAAAGTTTCTTAACTATGTTTGCTGGTGTTGTCTGTCTCTCCACCCTCCCAAGCATGATGTACCCCTCCAAGGACCTCTCCCTCCTTACAACATGTCCAAAGTATGTCAGACGAAGCCTCAGAATCCTTGCCTTCAAGGAGCAGCTTGGTTTAACCCTCTCTAGGATGAATCTGTTTGTTTTCTTGGCAGTCCATGGTACATTCAATACTCTTCTCCAGCACCACAGCTCAAAGGCATCAATTCTCCTTCTAGCCTCCTTAGTCATTGTCCAACTCTCTGATGCATAGCAAGTGATTACAAAGACCATAACCTGTATCAGACACACCTTAGTCTCAAAAGTGACACCGCTGCTCTTCAGTACCCTGGAGATGTCCCTAACAGCAGACTTTCCCATTGCAATACGTTTTTTGATTTCCTGGCTACTGGTGCCAAGAGTGTTGACCGTGGAGCCAAGGGTGGAGGGACGGCACATAAGGGGAAGACCCTCTATGAGGTGGATTGATTCAGTGACTGGGGTAATTGGGATGCGTGTGTCAGAGGCAGTGAGATTGGCACAGGATAGAGCAGGGTTTAGGGCTGTTGTACATAGGGTCACAAGCGACTCGACGGCACATAACAATAACAATAGTGTTTGCTGGAGAGCTCGAATGGCTTAGTCCTTAGGCAACTGAGGTGCTATCCTTTCAAAGGCAGCACCTCTTTGCCAGTTTGAATCCATCAGTGGCTTCACAGGAGATGGATGGGCAATCCCCTTTTATGCAGTTTATAACCCCTGAGAACTCCCTATATGGTCACCTAGGAGGCAGTTCTCAGTTTAGAGCAATATGTTCAAGTTTTCACTATTTTTATAGGGTATTTATAAAAGTTGAGGAATACAGTTCTACCTTGATCTACTTGGAGTTGTCATGAGTCAGAAACAACTTGATGACAATAGATTTACTCACTAGAAGGCATTTTAGATACTGCATTGAAACAGATGAGGGAGAGAACTGTTTAAAAGGGATATATGATTGGATATTATTGTCATGACCGGAGTCCAGAATGAAGGCTGCACAGTGCAATGGACTTGAGGGGAGGAATTGTATAACAATGAAAAAATTTTACTTTTCAAGGAGAAGAGTGAATTGGGGGGGGAGGGGTGGGCAGGGAGAACAGTGCAACAATGAATGAATGGAAACCCTCTGTAAACTTTCCTTAAAATAAAAAAAATGTGTTTTAGAGAAAAGGGATAAACTTAACTTTTGCATATTTTGAAATGGAGGGAAGTGTGTGTGGTGAGGAGATATGTTAACACTAGAAAACCTCTTTATAAAACTCCAAACTACATCTTTGAGAAACCTTAGTGTTAGATTTATTCTAAGAGCACATGCTGCCTCCAAGCCTTGGACAACCATCTGTCAAGTAGAACAAAGTGTACATGACCCTGGAAGCTGTCTCTTTGTTATTATAAATTAGCATTGCTGTAATGATGATAGTAGGGATTTGTAAAGACATACAAATGCCAAACACAGAAAGTTTAACCTTGCTTGACAACTTGCTTAATGTTGACTAAGGATAAATTAAAAAATAAGTTCTTCACAAAATGGGTGACCCTGGAGGACATTATGCTAAGTGAAATATCTCAATCCCAAAAAGACAAACACAGCGTAATGCCATTGTTATAAAAGAGGACTGATATAGAGGCTGGGGGGAGACTGAAAAAGAGGGAATAAATAATGTATACTGCATTGAAACAGATGAGGGAGAGAACTGTTTAAAAGGGATATGTGATTAGATATGACTGTTTTGACGGGAGTCCAGAACGAAGGTAGCATAGTGGAGTGGACTTGGGAGAAGGGATTGAATAGCAATGAAAGAATTTTTTCTTTTACTTTTCAAAGAGAAAAGCACATGGGGGGGAGGGGTGAGCATGGAGAAAAGTGCAACAGTGAATGAATGGAAATCCAAAGTCTCTGTAAACTTACATTAAAATAAGTTTTTTTAAAATCCCCAAGTTGTTAAAAAAATTAAGATATTAGTATACTTAAGTTTGTGAATATTTCTCTGTGTTCCATTCACTTTTCTATTTCAGAAAAAAAAAAAACAAAAAAAACCCCAAAAAACAACCAGGAAACTTTCTCGGGAAAATAATGGGTGAAATCCCTCAACACTATTCTCAGCACATACTGCTATTTGGTGATAGAAAATCTCAGGTATAATTGGATGCATATGGTATAATGTGTCAGAATTCTTTTAAGCTTACAAATATAAGAGACAGATTAATTAATTCCTTTTACCATCAACTGGGTTCTAAATTTCTTTCAACATTCCTTTCTGGTTGTGAAGTACAAAAGTAAATACTTTATAAATAGTATACACTTTGAAAATGATGTTCACTTTAGAAATATATATGGTGAACTCTTAGTCATACACAAACTATTTTTATGTTGCAATAGCTTATAAATAGAAATAGATTTCTTTTCAGTATATGATGCAAAAGTTTTTAAGCATTTAGATGTTTATTTTTATTGTGACTTGAGTGAAAGTTTACAAAGCAAATTGGCTTTTCCTTTAATCATTCCTACATGTTTTGTTTTATAATATTAATTATAATATCCATGATATCTGATAATACTCTTATTGATATTGAATATAAATATATTTGAGAGCTAGGAATGACTTTTATTTGAATTACCTTCCATAGGAAGTGTCTTTGTAAAATTAGTTAACAACAACAACAACAACTTCTCACATAGGAAGCTTTGATAGCCAAGAGCTAAGAAGCTGCATTGCAATCCCAAATCACAATCCACCAGCTGTTCAGTGAAAGAAAAATGAGCAATCTCCTTTGTGATTTATTGCCTCTGAAACCCATTGAAGGGTCAGCTATAGGTCAGTTCCAACTCTAGGGCACACACCAACAACTATATCTAATCTCTATCTATCTCTATCCATCCCTATCTCTATCTCTATATCATCTATATCTATTTTTATATATCTATCTCTCTATCTAACTATTCTATAAAAAAGAATATCACTAAGCTTATATTGCTGTTGTTATGTGCTGTCTCCTGTGACTCATAGCAACGGCTATGCACAACAGTCCTAACCCCTGCTTTATCCCTTGCCAATCTTATTGTCTCCCACACCTATCCCCATTACCCCAGTCACTGAATCAATCCACCTCATCGAGGGTCTTCCTCTCCTGCGCTGTTCCTCCACCCTCCAAAATCTGATGTCCCTCTCTAAGGACTAGTCCCACCTTGTAATATGTAATATGTAATATGTAATATGTAATATGTAATATGTAAAGTATGTCAGATAAAGCTTCAGAATCCTTGCCTCCAAGAGGAGCCTGGGCTCACCCTCTGTAGGATGAACCTGTCTGTCCTTCTAGCAGTTCATGGTATACTCGGTACTCTTCCCTATCACCACAGCTCAAAGGCATCAATTTTCCTTCTATTATCCTTAGTCATTGTCCAGCTTTCTGACACATAACAAGTAATCACAAAGACTACGGTCTGGATCAGGCGCTCCTTAGTCTCCAGACTGACATCGTTGCACTTCAGTATACTTTGGAGAGGTCTCTGACAGCAGACTTTCCCAATGCAATTCGTCTTTTAATTTTCTGGCTGCTGGTACTGGGAGTGTTGATTGTGGAACCAAGCAAACCAAAGCTGTTAACAATCTCAATCTCTTCACCATCTATCATGATGCTGCTAATTGGCCCAGTGGTGAGAATCTTTATCTTCTTGATGTTGAACTTCAGTTCATATTGAAAGCTGCAGTCCCTTCACGTAGTCCTTCAGCACTTCCTGTCCTCCTCAGTTTCAGCAGGCAGGGTTGTGTCATCTGCATAATTCAGATTGTTGATGAGTGTTCCTCCAATCCTGACGCTCCATTTCTCCTCACAGTGCCCAGCCTCCTGGATGGTCTGTTCTACATACAGATTGAGAAGGTGTGAGAACCAGTTGTGTGGAAAATGAGGATGTGAGTACTAGGAGTTCAGTTACTCTTTCAAGATCATGTATGAATGAAGGAGAAGGGAGATGAGAGGTAAAGGGGGGAGATGCATGATTGAAGTTATCTTTGCTTTGTGTCAGACTGGAAAGTCTTGACCATGTTTAAATATTGTTGAAAATGAGTTAATACATAAGGAGGAGTGGATAGTCCTGGAAAGAAATGAGACAGTCAGAAGGGAAGGATCAAGGGGTGAGACTTTGAACTCAGGAGGAAGACCACCTCTTCTCTCGAAATGAAGTGGACAATTTAGACTCAGGATAGTGTGCAGTTCTACAGAAGACTACAGAGAGGGTGAAACCAGGCTGCTCCTTGGAGGCAAGGATTCTCAAGCTTCGTCTGACATACTTCGGACATGTTGCAAGGAGGGACCAGTCCTTGGGGAGAGGTGTCATGCTTGGGAGGGTGGATGGACAGCGCAGGAGACGAAGACCCTCGATGAGATGGATTGATTCAGTGACTGGGGTAAAAGGGGTAGGCGTGTCAGAGATGATAAGGTTTAGCTCAGGATAGAGCAGGGTTCAGTGCTATTGTACATAGGGTCCCTATGAGATGTTAAGCGACTTGATGGCACATCGTTTTAGAAGTATCTGGGCTTTATTTCCTTCACTTATGATACATTAGTGGTGCATTTGGGAATGGAAGGTAGGAGGGGTGTTCCTGTAATTGTGAGTTGAAAGGATCAAATCCAAGTATTGGGACGAAGAAATAGGAATTATCTGAGAGTAGGATCCAGACTTCTGTCTTTCCCATGAAAGTTCAGATCTGCCTCCTCGTCAAGCCTGTTCTTCCCTATCTTGTGCTTTCCTCCTCTTGCACTAGCAGCTCTGCTTGTGTGAGAACAGTAATCCAGCAGGAAGTGTTTTGTGCTGGACTGAAACCCAGTTAATGCCCCACATGGCAGGAAGCTTAGACTGGGCTCACATTGGGTTTCATGAACCACCTTAAACTATTTGAACTATTTTCCAAATATTTTTGGTTCAAAAAAGCCCAAACCTCGTTGGGTCAGCCACTTTTCTGCTTCCTCTTCTTCGCTGCTAAACCTATATATGTATTTTAAGGAAAATGCAATCCATATGTTTCCGATTCCTGTCCACTTAACTCATTAGGCAGGATTTGTCAAAGCTATTTGATGTCCTGGATGCCTTTTGAGCCAATTCTTCATGATTTTCAGAGCTTTTTATTCTCTAGAAAAACGAAGCTGCATTTTATGAAATGTAAATGAGCTTGAACCCCCAAAGGTCTGATTTGGGTCAGAATTCGGAATGATTGGGATTAGAAGCATAGCTCTCTGCTTTCCAATGCATAAAATTGGCTAAACCTTAATTAGAGCATGCTTCTGTGGGAGAAAGCAAAAAAAAAAAAAAAAAAGGCAAGAAACAATTTATCAGGAAGAGACTATAACATTCATGAAAATGAAAATGAGTATATATTTCTGATTAAATAAGAAAGACCTCAGTCAGCTAAATTAAACTTAGAAACAAAACTCCATCATACAAATCCCCGCAGGTCATTAAATATCATTCCCACTGCTACATTGCTGTTTTAATTTTACGGCCCCCAAATGAGTCTCAAGTAAATAATTTCTTTCCCCAGCACCTCCCACCAGCTCAATTAAGAGAATTCTCCAGGGGCAAAGCTGTCTTCTTGGAGAAATCTCCTATTCTCCTACAACTTCTATTTTACCAGCATAAAATTCTAGTGACAAAAATGATACAAACTCTTAATCTCAGCTCCTCTTTCTGTTTTGGTGAAGAAATCCTGTAACGAGTGTGCCGTTTGCTAAAACAGATTCAATTGAAGGGCTGTGTAATCCTGCCTCTTCTGCTTGGAACGCTCTTACTCCAGACTCAGTTTCTCTCTCATCCTTCCGGTCTCATCGCAACGTGGCTGGACCCCTCTGGCTCGAGTGACTCTTCTCACCCCAACTTCAAATGTCTCCCCAAGCTCCCAGCTGCTCTCTGTTCAGTTTCTCCAGTTTCCATTTCCCCACAGGAATGAAGGCTATCTGAAGTTGAATATTCATGGAGCTGTTTGTGCACTTAATGTTTCCTTGTTAACACTAAGAATCTAAGTTTATCCTCATAACTCTCAGTACCAAAACATGGCAAACTCCTTGCAAGTACTCAATCATTATTATTAGACTTAATTGCATTTATTTTTCCACCAACATGTATTGACATTGACTGTGCCACCAGGTGCTCCACTGGGGGAAAAAACCCTGGGAATGTTCTCCTATAAAGATTACTACTGAGGTATTACAGTTAACTGCTCTAAATAAGGATAATACAATCCCAAAGGTACATGGTTCAAATCCACCAGATACTCCACTGGGGAAGGAGGGACAATCTCCTTCTGTGCCAGTTGGAATGGAGTTGATGGTACAATGTAGGAGGTCCTACATAGAGTAGGCAGAAATTGTGGAACAAAATTAAAAATCATAAAACTCAGAAAGATTCCTGACCTACATCAGACACATCAGACACTGCTCAAAATCACTGGCAATAAGAGAAATACAAATCAAAACCACAGTGAGATACCTTTTCACTCCAGTAGCAGTGGCAAAGTTTAACAGGACAGTAAGTAATACATTTTGGAGAGGATGTGGTGAGATAGGGACCCTTATATATTGTTGGTATGAGATTGTAAGATGGTACAACCACTCTGGAAGGCAGTTTGGTGCTTCCTCAAAAAACTGAACATAGAAATTCCATATGACCCAGTTATTCCACTGCTTGGAATATATCCCGAGAAAATGAGAACTGAGGCACAAATCGAAACTTATACATCCATGTTCATAACAGCATTATTCACCATCACAAAAACATGGAAACAGCCCAAATGTCCAACCACAATCGAATGAAAGGAGAAATTATGGTACATTCACAGGATGGAATACTATGCAGCATACAGGAACAATAATATTGTAAATCACTACCCAACGTGGTAGGAACTGGAGAGCATTATGCTAAGTGAACTAACTCAGTCTCATAAGGATAAATACTGTATAAGACCATTATTGTAGAACGTGTATGAGGACCCAAGGTGGGGAATGTATCAACCAATTGTTTAAGGTAAAGTGACTCCTACCTTCTTTGGATGCTTTTAGCATTGTTCACTCTTGTGTCCGAAGAATCTTTCAGTTTTGCAACTTGAACCTTCGATTGTTTTCTTTATTTTATTTTTCAGCCTGAAAAATGCCAAATGTATTCTTTTCTTTTAGATTCGCTAGTACCATGTCTTCACACACTTCATTTTAGTACTTTACTTTTTCTGCTCTTGTCACCTTTGTCATCTTATTTTTTTAACTCTTTTACTTCATTTCTTCCATGCGCTTGTTCAAGAGCAACTTTCAAGGTCTCTTCTAATAAATATTTTGATCTTTTCTTTTTTCCAACATTTCCTTTTGCTTTCTTCATGTATGATGTGTCTGATGTTATCCCATAGCTTGTTTGCTCTTTAATCAGTAGCGTTCGGTACATCAGCTCTGTTCGTAAGTGGTCTCTAAATTCGACTGGGACACACACAAGGTTGTAATTTTGTTGTTATGTCCATATTTTTGTTTTCTTCAGCCTCATTTGGAACTTGAAAGACAAGGAACTGATGATCTCTTCCACCTTCAGCTCCTGGCCTTGTTCTAATTGATGCCATTGAGCTTGCTTTGTGCAGATTTTAATTTAATTATAATTTATTTTTGTGTATTCCATCAATAAAAACCATGTGTTAAAATTGCATTTAGGGCTCTTGTACATAGGGTTGCTATGAGTTGCAAGTGACTCAATGGCCCATAACAACAACAATGTTATTGTTGCTCTTAAAATATCCTATCAGGCCATCTCTGGTGTTACTTCTATCATTAATATGTTTTCGATCAATAGCTTTTCCTCTTTTCTAATATTCACAATCAAATCGTCAATAATTGTCAGTGCACCTTTATTGTATGCTTGATCTATTTCATATTGCAGAACTTCATAAACATCTTTGATTTTACTGTTATGAATTGGTGCATAAATTTTAATAATGATCTTACTAGATGTTCTTTCTTGTAGATGCATAGATATTAACCTATTACTGAGATTATATTTTAAGATAGATCTTGAAATGATCTTTTTGATAGTGAATGTCCTTTTCTCTTAAATTTATCATTCCTAGAGTAGAAGATGATATCATTATCCTTTTCAAAATGATCAAGAAGGTCTACATCAGCCCATTAAAGCTGGAGATATTTCTTCGTATGCATTCTACAGCGTTTTGGATAGCTGTCAATTTCCCTAGATGCACGATCCATGGATTTTTATGCTTCCATTTTTTAACTGATAAATTACCAATCTTTATTGTAGCCTTTAAATTCTTATTAAACATCCTTTGTTAAAGCAAAATTTACACATGTAAGGGATGCACTGATTACAAGCTTAGAAATTAGTTATACAACTTAAATGATCCATTTAAGAACATATATAAAAAATAATTGACAAAATTAGTAAATGCTGGCAGATTCTAGGCACAAAAAAATGATGCTAGACTTGAAGCCAGTGTGGGTTAGAAGAATTATTTCTAGTTATTTGCTCCTTTTTGAAGTTTCCCTCAAGACTATCTATGTTTTCATTTTCATGGAAGTTTGCAGTTGTTTCTTTACATTTTGAGTCATGCTGCATTAGCCAATGAGGATCTGGAAGCTTTACTCCATCCCCAGGAGGAAGGTTGACACTTTTGAGAAAGCAGCTCTTCTCTAGTTGTATTTCATGTGCCTTCTAACTTAACAAGTTTGTCTTCTGACTTGTGACAGGCCAGTACTTTCTGTTATTAGTGAGGTTTTCACAGACCCATTTTTTCAGAAGCACTTTGTGCTTCCTCGTGTATCTAACTATCACTTGTCTGTGTCTTATCTGTCAGTTGGTCCTGCGGTGGCTTGCACATTGCTGTGATGCTTGGAGCAATGCTATTGGTACTTCAAATACTAGCAAGGTTGTTCAGAGTGGACTGATTTCAGCTGAGCTTCCTTCCAGACTAAGATACACTAAGAAGGAGAAAGTGGAAATGTCCTTCTGAGGAAAAAGAAAAAGATCAGTGAAACTTATGAAGGGGCACTAATTTTCTTTTTCTCCTTTTTCTATTATTTTACTGCTATCACAATACACTAAGAATATTTTCAAATTGTCTCCTTGATCTTACCAGGTTGAAGGTTTAAATGAAGAAGGTTATGTCTTAAATAGAGATATTCTAAATGGTCTAGTTTTAGAGATTATTACTATTATTGTTGTTGTTGTCATGTGCCATCAAGTCGCTTGCGACTCATAGTGACCCTATGTACTACAGCCCTAGACCCTGCTCTATCCTGTGCCAGCCTTATTGTCTCTGGTGCACACCTCTCCCCATTATCCCAGAGACTGAATCAATCCATCTCATCGAGGGTCTTCCTCTCTTGCACTGTCTGTCCCTCCACCCTCCCAAGCATGATGTCCCTCTCCAAGGACTGGTCCCTCCTTGTATCATACTTGTCTAAAGTATGTCAGATAAAGCTTCAGCATACTAATTATGTTAAAATTGGAAGATTCTGTGTTTGGTCACTCGTCTATGATGAGTCATTGTCAACAGTTCACATGAAAAAAAAAACCACAACAAACCAAAACGCAATTCCTCCAGCTTCATACTACTGGTATTTCATTCATAAAAATGAATTGTGCCCTGAGACTTCATTGAGTGGTTCCCGGGCCATGCCTGTTCGACTGGTTGGGCTCCTATATAAACATGATGACATTTTGAGGGCGGTGTTTACTTTGTCCTAATTAAAACAAATTAGAAATTCCATTATATTTCAGCAGTGAGTTCTGACAGCAACATGCTCTGGGAATTGCTCATGGTCTTTCTAGAGCAAAGCTTTTCTTCGTTCATCATTCATTTGTTCCCTTAAATTTTAAATTCATTCCAGGCTGTAAGTGTTTAAGCCGGCTTGGAGACCTTGGTTTTTCAGGATCATTTAAAAACAAGACTGGGAGACCCAGAGGAATTCAGACCAACCACTTGTGATGACATTAGATGTTTTCAGGGTTGATGCTGATTCTTGTTTGGTGAACACATTGTTTTCTTCTCTTTTCCCCCCAACTCTAACCATTTCCATAAAATTGAGGCAGACATCCAATTGAAATCTCTATTTGGTAGCAAGAGGTTATTTATAGGGACACAGAATATTAACAGAAATGACCAGGATACCAATGAGAACATGTCATCTGGACAACAAACATGGACTTTTTATTTCCACAAAGAAAAAACTTTCTTGAGGTTAAATTTGCCACAAGACTGTAAAGCCTAAAAGGATTTAATTTTCCTCTAGAGCTAGCCTTATTCTTTGCATTTTAACTAGCATTTAAGAAACGAGTACATCTGAGCTTGGGATTTTTAAAAGAGTAATGGATTGAAGCTCAATATCAAGAAAACAAAAATTATCACCGCTGGGCCAATTGGCATTATCATAATAGATGGTGAAGAGATTGAGATGGTTCACAGCTTTAGTTTACTTGGCTCCACAATCAACACTCTTAACACGTTGCCGCAAATAATGGCAAATGTATTTCTAAGGACGGTAGTCAATTTAAAAAGTGTATGGCAATGTGTTAAAAGATATATTGTGATGGGAAAGTCTGCTGTTAGTACTGAAGTACTGAAAAACAACTATTTCAGTTTGGAGACTAAGGTGTACCTGATACAGGCCATGGTATTTGCAGTCACTTCCTATGCATCAGAGAGCTGGACAATGACTAGAAAGGATAGGTGGAGAATTGATGCCTTTGAGCTGTGGTGTTGAAGAAGAATACTGAATATACCATGGACTGCTAAGAAAATGAACAGCTTTGTCCTGGAGAGGGTGAAGCCAGGTTGCTCCTTGGAAGCAGCTTCATCTGACATACTTTGGACATGTTGCAAGGCAGGACTAGTCTCCCTAAAATCATAGTCACACTTGATTGTCTTGACCATTTTTCAACTCATAATTTTCAAAGCTAAATCTTAAGTACTAGAAGTCTTCTTGTAAGGAAGTTTATTCACACTGTTCCTGACAGAATCAGTTTTGGGGGGGGGATAAGAGGGTAAAATAAAGTCACATGAGGTTTGGGGAAATGTTAGAATGTTTTCATGTTCCCTGATGAGGTTATTTCCAAAGACTGTATCAAGTTTACAAACGGGATAAAGAGCATATCTGATGAGTGAAAAATTTACAGCCCAAACCTGAAGAACACACTGATCTATTGTTTGGCTTTTTGAGTTAAAAAAAAAAAAACAAGAGAGGAAAATGAAAGGAAAAAACAAGAGGAGCAGGTAAAAAGGAAGAGAACAGTTTTTGACAGTAAGAAGAACTACATTGTTTTGATGACCATCAAATGGCATGGAAATAAAAGTCAAAGGATTTGTGCTCACTTCAACAGCACGTAAACTATAATTGGAATGATACACAGAAGATGAGCATGACCCCTGTGCAAGGATGACACACAAATTTGTGAAGCGTTCCATATTCTTTTATTTGAAGAGGCAAGGGACCCCAAATAAGCAAAACGCTTCTCAGAAACAAAAATGAAGTGGGCGATGTAATTCCCTTACCTCAAACCTGCTACACAGCGATAGTAACCAAATCAGCCTGCTGCTGGTACAATGATAGGCACACAGATCAGTGGAACATAATTGAGAATCCAGAAATAGACCCAGCTATCTATGGTCAACTGATATTCGACTAGAAAATACAACCTATCAAATGAGGAAATTATAACCTCTTCAAAAATGATGCTGGCACAACTCAACTGCTATCTGCAGAAAGCTGACACAGGATCCACATCTCACACCATACACAAAAATCACCCCAAGGTGGATAAAATACTTGGGAGTAAAGGCCAAAGCCATAAAGTTTATAAGAGACAAACTGGGATCAAGCTTAGAATCCCTAGTCTATGGTATAAAGAGATGGTTAAATACAGCCAGAAATGTACAATCTGAAGAGGACAAAATTGATGAATGGGACCTTCTAAAGATTAAATTCCTGTGTTCATCAAAAACTTTTTCCAACAGGGTGAAAAGAAAACCTACTGACTGGGAACAAACATTTGGTAATCCTATTTCAGACAAGAGTCTCATAACGAAAGCTTACAGAATACTCTTGGGCCTCCACAAGAAAAAGACTGATAAACTAACTACAAAATGGGCAAAAGATATGGAAAGAATTTTTACAGAAGAAGATATTGAAATTGCCTACAGACATATGAAGAAATGCTCCAAATTACTGACAATAGAAGAGATGCAAATCAAAACCACAATGAGATACCATCTCACTCCAGTAGCAGTGGCAAAGTTTAACAGGACAGCAAATAACAAATGTTGGAAAGAATGTGGTGAGATAGGAACTCTCTTATATTGTTGGTGGGATTTTAAAATGGTACTAACACTCTGGAAGGCAATTTGGCGCTTCCTCAAAAAGCTGAACATAGAAATTCCATATGACCCAGCTAGTCCATTGCTTAGAATATACCCTAAGAAAATGAGAACTGAAGCTCAAACAGAAACTTGTACACCAATGTTCAAAGCAGCATTATTCACCATTGCAAGAACATGGAAACAACCCAGATGTCCAATCACAAATTAATGGATTGAGAAGTTGTGGTACATTCATACAATGCAACACACAGGAGAAATGATTTTGTAAATTACTACCTAACTTAGGAGGGTTGGAGAATATTATGCTGAGTAAGCTAACTCAGTTCCACAAGTACAAATATTGTATAAAAACATTATTGTAGAATGAGTATAAGGATCCAAGGTAGGAGGGAGGGTGGAAATAGAGGGGTGTGGATGGGGGATAGGGTGTTAATCATAGGGTTGTACAATGCAGTGGGTAAGTGGGGTGAAGGAAATGGGAAGGGTCTTTTGGGAAAAAATATATTCAAACTTTGTAAATAAATTAGAATAAAACAAAAAAAATGAAAGAAAAAAGTGTTTCAGTGACATCTGTGATTATCATGATCTCCTAAGACATTTATAGCACAACTAATATATTTAAAAAAATAATTGAATATGAAATCTAGGTTAGTACAAGGGTTTTCCCAAGGCATTTTCTCCCTTCTGACTCTTGTTGTACGTCAGCTCATGAACTGGAAAGAGTAGATAGGAAAAAGAAAAGGAGATGCAATTTTTCTCAATTAGATTTGTAGATGTTGTAACTTCTGAGCAGTCCTTTGAGGACACTGGCGGGGAAAAGAGACGGAATGGAAATCTTGAGAAATTATTTTCTTCACTCTGTTCTACCTTGCCTTTCATATTCAAAGATAATCAAGAATTGGCTGTAAGTTAAAATCCCTTCTCAAGCAGAGGTATTCTACTTACTCCTAGACCACCTGTTCAACGCAGTCATGGGATTTCTACTTTGCTTAAAATTAGCTTTATGCAGACAAACATCTCATAAAATCGGCATAGGGGCCTGTGAAATAACAAGAGGGGATATTTAAAGGGTCTGAATTTAAGAACCATAACCAGATGAGTTTGGTCAACTGGGGTCAGTTAAACCTCCCCTGGCACTGGCCATTAGTAATATTTTCCACCCACTAAGTAAAACAACGGAAACTTCTGGTTGAGCCTCCAATGTCTATGTCACTTTTAATGGTTTCATCCTCAATGATCACATCTGGTTCAGCCTCCAATACCTGTGTCACATGTAATGGTTTCCGAACTCTTGATATGAAACAGCACTTCGATGGTCAAAGAACGTGTCATTGTCCAAAGCAATGAAAGTTGCTTATTACCATTTCCTTTAAAGGCTCTCCCCTTTGGTTCATGTTGCTAGATTATTTCATCTTGATCCAAAGAGAGTTTGAGGCTGTGCTCATCTCTTCCTTCTGCCCTCAGCCTTACAGAATCAGCCACAAGCATCCAGAGAATCATCTTACAGCTCTTGTGGCCGCCACATTTTTTATTGAAACATTTTGGTTGCCTGGATGATTTTCTTTGAAGGTAGAGAATCAGATTGAGAAAGACATAATTCTAAAACCAGCTTCTGCCTTACAGGGTACATTCTTTATTCCTACCTTACATGTTCTTTAAGCGTCTCTGGGATTTAGGAAGAGGATTTGCACAAGCCTGACTTGTCTTTAAGGCACCTGTTTTGCATTAATATTAAGGAATGATGTTTTGAAGTTCTTATTGTCTTATTGGATAGAGTTAGTCACCAATCCTTTAAAGACTATAGAGGCTTCAGCTCAAACGTAGAAGTGTTCATGCCCTTCTTGTTCACTTTTGAATCTCCGGTACTCACCAATCCATGGAGAGACACTCAATATATATTGTTTACCTCCTACTATATAAGGTTTTTTTCCCCCTAAAAGCAATATACACAGTTTTTAGTTTTAATTAAACCAAAATCCAATCTACTCTCCATGAGACAGCTCTGACTTCTGGTGGCCCTTCTTCCTCAGATTTCCAAGGCTGTGTAGCTTTAGAGGGGAGTTCTGGTGGTGGAGTTTGTAGGAAGCTGCGCTGATAACCCAAAGGCTGTGTCATTTCTGGCCATTCAAAGCCACTAGTCATTCTCAGGGAGAAAGAGAGACAATCTCTTCACATGTGACTTAGAGGTTCAGATACCCAACGGTGGGTGAGCTATGAGGCATTTCTAACTCAACGGCAATGTGTTTTGAGTTTTCTATCTTCACTGGAAGAAATTGTTACATCTTTCTTCTGAACAACAGTTGGTGGATCTCAATTACCTTTCTTTCTTCCATCAGCAGTCCAACATGTAATAATAGACCATGTCTATTGTCTATTGTGCCCTGGTGGCACAATGATTAACCCCTCAGCTGCTAACTAAAAGGCAGGCAGTTCAAGTCCACTCAACAAAAGAAAGATACAGAAGTCTCCTTCTGTAAAAGTTACAGCTTTGTAGACCAGTGCTGGGGCAGCTCTATCCTGTCCTGTGGTATTGCTAAGAGTAGTAATTGAATTCATAGTAATGGGTTTGGGTTTGGGTTTGTATTATATGTTCTTCTTGAAGGGTGTTGAACTGATACTTGGAAGTCTTAGTAAGAGTTCTCTGTTAGAAAGAATTACAAGTAGATTGAGAAATACTTGCTGAGGGGTTATTCTCTGCCAGGTTCTATTCTAACCATTTTACAAGCACTGACTTCTTTTGGATGACAACTCTTCATTGAATAGGGCAAGGTCCATCAGATCTGTTGCTCATATGATTACTTGGAGTCAACATCAACTCAAAGGCATTTAAAAACAAGCAGCAATCATGATGAACTATTCTACTGCTTTGTTCACAGTAGCAAAGATTTGGAAACAACCTAAATGCCCATCAACAAACGGATGGATAGAGAAGCTCTGTTTAAATTCACACAATGGAATGCTATGCTGCACTGAAGAACAAGGAACTCAAGAAATATTATACAAAATGGGTGACCCTGGAGGACATTATGCTGAGTGAAATATCTCAGTCACAAAAGGACAAATATTGCATAGTTCCACTGTTGTAAAATGGGACTGACATTGGGGTTGAGGGGAGACTGAGAAAGAGGGGATAAATAATGTATACTGCATTAAAACAGATGAGGGAGAGAACTGTTTAAAAGGGATTTATGATTAGGTATTATTATCATGACAGGAGTCCGGAATGAAGGCTGGAATGGAGTGGACTTAGGGGGAGGGATTGTATAACAATGTATAACAATGAAAGAGTTTTTCTTTTAATCTTCAAAGAAAAGAGTGAATTGGGGGGGGGATGGGTGGGCAGGGAAAAATGCAACAATAAATGAATGGAAACCTTAAGTTTCTGTAAACTTTGATTAAAATTAATAAAATAAAGCTGAAGAAAAAATTTAAAAAGGTGTGTTGTGTATTATCTGTGATTACCATATTTTTACAGTAATGTCTCACCACTGTCTCAAGATTAATGGACGATGTGTTTTAAATCAGCCTCTTTTGAGCTGTAAGAGTTATTGAGCAACCAAAGAGAGAAGCAGAGCTGGGAGAAGAGATGTGCCAAACCACAAGAAGATCCCCCAGAAGCAGAGGCTCAAAGAGATAAGAACCTTCCTCTAGAGCTGACAGACTCCAGAGAATTTCATTGTCATTGAAATTCAGCACACTGGATGCAAACTGTGAGAAAAGTTTCCTTTGCACATGTGTACGTGTTCACACGTATGCACACACTTGTATACACACACACGGCTACAGTTTGCCGGCCTGCTCATTGATTGATGGGAAAGCATGATGGAACTTGGTATCTGTAAAGGAAATCTCAAGGTTTCCAGATGGCCAAGGTCAATGCCATCGTTTCCTCTCCTGAGACCCTTAGGTTGAACAGGGATTTTTTTCCCTCCTGCCAGGACCCTTATTAGCAAAAGATAGCTCTCTGTCTTCATAGAAACCTATTCAGATGAAGCTTCCAGAGGATTTTCAGGAGAATAAAAACATCATGGGAAGAGACTGCCCATTTTTCTCCTACGGGGCTGCTGGTGGATTTGAACCGCTGGATAAGCGCAGTCTCTTGGTTATCAGTGCACTTCCTTGCGAACTATGACTGCTCCACTGTTTGTTAACGTACTTTCAGTCATCAATGGGAACACAATTTTAAATCTCGTGTAGATGAATGATAGAATCCAACATCACTACGGACATCCTTGTAGAACTGATTGTCATAGAGTTTTACATAATTTTCTTAGAGAATTGGTTGGATAATTTAGTGCTGGTTTTGAGATATTTCAATGTGTCTGTGTATATGAGCTCCAACCTTCCTGAATTTCCTTAGATGTGGACCCGTGTTATATTATAAAGATATGATTTATTAAGTCATACAATTAAAAATGAAGTTAGCTCTACATTAAACATTAAACATGTGAGAGATGGATCAAAATGTTCCCTTTGTAACACATTCACAAATGTACATTTAAAACTTTGCTTACCTCATGTAAATACATCTAGTCTATTTCTTTTCCTTTGCATCAGTTATGAAGAATACAGGGGTTTTCTCCATTTGGACTTTCATACCTCAGATTTCTGTGGCTTCCTTAGACAGCCCTTCTCCTCAGTGTTATCCTCAACCCGCTTTTCTTTGGATTATGTAGTCTTTTCTTCCCCAAGAATGAGTGTCTCCTATAACCTGTACTGCATCATGCAGCTCTCTGTTCACATGTTAGTGTGTGTCATAACAGGTGGGAAGACATTTTTGGGTGGCCACATATTCTTTTTTTCATTGGTATTGACAAATAAAAATACTCCATCTTTTCTTTTACCAGATGAATTTAATCTCTAACCAAAAACACATATTTTTCCAATTCTCACCTGTGTGTATGTGTGCATGTGTGTAACAGTATTGTGTGACATGTGGGAAACAGGAAATGAGGTAAAGACAGAGCTAAAGATGGTATCATCTCCCTGGTGCATCCTCTTTTGTTCCTGGTTGGTTTTAAGGTTTTTGTTTGGTTTTGCCTTTTCTGGTTTACAAGGACTTATTCTAACAGTCAGTGCTGTCTTCCACCTCTGGCTGTCAGCTAATAACTCCTCTGGGGAGCTTGGGTGGCCCTATGGGTAAGGAGTTGTGCTGCCAACCCAAAGCCAGGCAGTTAGAATCCTCTAGCTTTTCCACGTGAGAAAGATGGGCAATGTCCTTCTGTTTGGTTTGCAGCCAAGTTCGACACTTTCTCTTACATTCACACGTCATAGATTCAAATGGTGGTGTTTGGAATGTGGAAGACAATGTAGCGGAGGAAAGAGAGAAAGACTTGCAATGAGAGTTCATTACGGTTTGGGAATCAAGGCTGTAATTAACGTATTTGTTAATTAACTGCCATATTTGTAAACCCCAATACAAATACTGGCACTCTCAGTAATTTCAGGATGTGAGAAAACACTCAGGATCATTTGAACTTTCAACAAGCTGTGACGATATCCACAAAGTAATGCAGGCAAATCTCCTTTTACGGGGATGCCCAAGTCACTGAATTTCTCACAAATTAGAGGCCAGTGACAACCCGGCATCACGTAAATCTGTTGGTGCCATTTTCCCCCAACTACACATGTTCTCTTTGTGTCTCTGTGTCACATTTTGGTAATTCTCACACTATTTCAAAACGTTTCAAAATGCTGCTGTACGTCTAACACGTACATAGACTTCTCATGCCCATTGCCCGCTATTCGTTTGGCTGTGATTCCTGTCAGCACTGCACTGGCTTTCTGAGGCTCTAATCTTTGAGAAGTGACCATCCCATCTTATTTCCCTCAGAGGGACTGGCATATTTGAACCACTAACTTTTAGGGTTAGCAGCCCACGTAACGCACTCTGTCACCAGGACTCCTTTTAATAGACGGCAGTATGTTGTGTACCATCAAGTCTGAATGGACCCAATAGCTGATCGGCAGGTTTTCAGAGGCAGTTAATCACATGGGAGGAGATTACCCATCCTTCCCCCACAGAGCAGCTTCTTGCAACTAGTCCACCAGTACTCCCTAGATTATAGCATATAGTATAAGCCTAACTTTTATGTACACTGGAAAGCCAGAAATTACTGTGACTCGCTTCATTTCCATACTCACTTTGTTGTAGGAGTCTAGAAGTGATACTGCAATATCTCTGAGGTATGTTCCTGTATCTAGAGTGTGAAGAAATTTTATGTTCCATCAATTTTTCCTGCATTAGTTTGTAAGACAGATCACACTGCATGGAAAAAACTCTTCCCCAAATTGGCAAATACAAATCTGATGTTGTTGTTGTTATTGTGAGGTGCCATTATGTCGAGTATGACCCATAGCAATCCCAGAACAACAGATGTAAACCTTGCTGTGTCCTGCGCCATCCTCACACTTCCTGACGCACCAGAGCCCATTGCATCAGTCACCATGTCAATTCACTGGTTGAGGGTCTTCCTCTCCTTTGCCGACCCTCTATCTTTCCAAGCATCATGTACCTCTCCAAGGAATGAGGCCTTCTTAACAACATGCAAAGAATTGGCCGACACAGAAGAATTTGATGGAAAAAATATATGATCAAGAGATAGTGGTGATGAAGGAGGAAGTTAAGGCTGCTCTGAAGGACTTGGCAAAAAACAAAACAAAAAAACAAAAACAAAACAAAAACAAACAAACAAACAAAAAGCCCCAGGAATTGATGGAATACCAATTGGCATATTTCAACAAACAGATGCTGCCCTGAACGTGTTCACCAGGTTGTGCCAACAAATCTGTATTATAACTATCTGGCCAACTAACTGGAAAAATCCATATTTATTCCCATTAAAAAAAAAAAAAGGTGACCTGACAGAGTGTAGAAATTATCAAACAATATCACCCACTAGCAAAATCCTGTTGAAGATTATCCAGAAACTACTGGAACAGTACTTTGACAGAGAACTACCAGAAATACAAGCTAAAGTTAGAATCGGTCGTGGCAGTAGAGATGTTATTGCCAATGTCACATGGATCTTGGCAGAAAACAAAGAGTACCAGGGGAATCTCTATCTGTGTTTCATCAACTATGCAAAGGTAATTTGACTGTGTGGATCACAACAAATTGTGGCTAACCTTGAGGAAAATGAGAACCCCGGAACACTTGCTTATGCTAATGTGAAACCTGTACTTGGACCAGGAAACAGTCCTCAGAACAGAGCAAAAACAGGAAAGAAGTGTGTCAGGGGTGCATCCTATCCCCTTACCTTTTCAACCTATATGCAGAACAGATCATTCAGCAAGCAGGACTTTATGAGGAGGAATGTGGCATCAGGACTGGAGGAAGACTCATCAACAACCTATGTTATGCAGATGACACAAACGTGTTTGCTGAAATTGAAGAGGACATGAAGTGCTTGCTGTGGAAGGTCAAGGACTATAGTCTTCAATATAGATTGAAATTCAGTATCAAGAGGACAAAGATTCTCACCCCTGGGCCAATTGGCAGCACCATGATAAATAGAGAAGAGATTGAGGTTGTTAACAACTACAGGTTGCTCGGCCCCACAATCAGCTCTCTTAGTACTAGCGGTCAGGAAATAAAAAGTCGAATTGCATTGGGAAAATCTGCTGTAAGGGACCTCTCCCGAGCACCTAAAAGCAAAGATGTCAGTCTAGAGACCAAAGTGCACCTAATCCAGTCCAAAGTCTTCAAAATTACTTGCTATGCATCAGAGAGCTGGACAATGACTAAAGATAACAGAAGATGATTTGATACCTTTGAATTGTGATGCTGGAGAAGAGTCTTGAACATACCATAGACTGCCAAGAAAACAGACAGGTCTGTCTTACAGAAGGTGAAAACAAATTTCTCCTTGGAGGCTAGGATTTTGAAGCTCCACTTCACATACTTTGGACACATTGCCAGGAGACACTGATCCTTGAAGAAGGACATCATGCTCGAAAGAGTGGAGGGACAGTGAAGGATAAGAAGACCCCCGATAAGATGAATTGATACAGTAACTGGGGCAATGGGAGTTGATGTGTTGGAATTAGTGAAACTGGCTCAGGACAGAGCAGGGTTCAGAGTTATTGTACATAAGAGAAACTATGGGTCGCAAGCAACTCAATGGCACATAACAACAGCAACATGCCTGAAGTATGTGAAGTGAAGCCTCATTATCTTTCCCTTCAAAGAGCATTTTGGCTACATCCTTTTCAAGATATATCTCTTTGTTCTTTTGGCCATCCATGGGATGTCCAGCAGTCTTTCCCACCACTGCAGTTCATACCATGCCATCAATTCTTCTGTCACGCCTATTAATTGCCAGTTCTCAGATGCATAGCAAGTGATTAAAAAGACTATGGCCTGAATCAGATTCACCTTAGTCTTCAAAATGACATTATTACTCCTTAATAGTTTGGAAAGGTCCCTAACTGTCGACTTTCCCAGTGCAATACCTCTCCTGATTTCCTAACTGCTGGTATCAAGGGTATTAATTTTGAACCCAAGTAAGACGAAGTTGTTAATGGTTTCAATCTTTTCTCCATCTATCATGATGTTGCCTATCAGTCCAGTGGTAAAAATCTTTATTTTCTTGACACTGAGATGCAATTCATGGTGAAGGCTGTATTCCTTGATCTTCTACAACAAGTGCTTCAAGTACTTTTTACTTTCAGCAAGCAAGTATATGTTATCCGCATAATGCAGGTTATTGATGAGTCTCCTTCCAATCCTGATGCTACGTTCCTCTTCATAGAGTCCAGCTTCACAAATAATTTGCTCAGCATACAGACTGAAGAGGTATGGAGAGAGATTACAACCCTGACACACACCTTTCTTCATTTTAAATCATGTAGTATTCCCTTTTTCTATTCTCTTAACAGCCTCTTGGTCTAAGTATAGGTTTTGCAGAAGCACAATTACATGTTCTGGGATTCCCTTTCTTCTCAATGTTAGCCATAACTTGTTATTATCCACACATCAAATGCCTTTGTATAGTCAATAAATCATAAGTAGAATTCTCCTGGTATTCTTTATTTTCAGCCAGGATCCATCTGATACCAGCAATGATATCCCTGGTATCATAGCCTCTTCTAAATCCTGACTGAACTTCTTGCAGTTCCCTATCTACTGTTCTAGCTAAATGAGGAAAAAGTAATAGTAAACATCATTTAAAAATTGGAACATGGAATGTACAGAGCTTGAATGCTGGAAAACTAGGAATTGTGAAAAATGAATTGGAAAACTAGGAATTGTGAAAAATGAATTGGAACTCATGAATATCTACATACTAAGCCTTAGATGAAATGGACCAGCTTTGGCCAATTTGAGTTAGACAACCATATGGCATATTATGCTGAGAATCAAAACCAGAAGAAAAATGGTGTTGCATTTTTAGGCAAAAAGTCAGTTTCAAGTTCCATCCTGAAATATAATGTTCTGAATGATAGTATATTATCCATATGCATGCAAGGAAGACCCATTAATAAAACTATTATTCAAATAAATGCTCCTACATCTAGAGCCAAAGAGGAAAAGGAAAAGTTTTACCAAATCTTGCAGTCTGAAATTGACTGAACATGCAATTAAAATGAGTTAATGATAATTGGTGACCGGAATGCAAAAGTAGGAAACAATGAAGAAGGAACAGAAGTTAGGAAATATGTGCTTGGTGAAAGAAATAAGGCTGGAAATAAAATGATCGCACTTTAAGCATTCAATGATTTATTCATTGCAAATACCTTTGTAAAAAGACATAAACGGTGACTTCACACATGGACCCTACCTGATAGGCTGCATAGGAATTAGAGTGACTACCTCTGTGGATGGAATCATTGGACAAGTTCAATTATCAGCAGGCAAAACCAGGCTGGGGAAGGCTGTGGGTCAGACCATCAAATACTCATGTGTAAGTTCAAATTGAGGCTGAAGAAAATGAAAGTAAGCCCATGAGAACCAAAGTATGATCTTGAATCTATTGCATCTGAATTTCAAAATCATCTTATGAATAGTTTTGAAGGATTGAACATTAATGATTGAAGACCAGAAGAATTGTGGGATGATGTCAAGGATATAATCCATGGCAAAAGCAACAGACCAGCATAAGAGGTACATCATTGCCCAGAGGACTTTGGGCAGAAGGAGACAGAGGACTGCTGGCGGGGGTGCAGGGAGGGGATGCAGAGAGCTGCGTGCAGGGGGAGGTAGAAGACTGCGGGCAGGGGGAGGTAGGTAATTTTGCAACAATGAATGAATATTAGGAAAAAAACTCCTCAAATTTAACTGGGGGAGGGGGACAGAAAGTAGTGGGGGTAAAATCTGAAACAATGAACGAATGAAAATCTAACTTTTCTGTATGCATTCATTAAAACCACAATTAAAATAAAATTTTATTTTTAAAAAAAGCAAAAGGTAATTACAATGAGGAGAAAGGAAAAATGGAAATGGAGTCTGATGAGATAGACGAAATCAGAGCATGCAGAAAGAGAAAGCAATCTTGAGTATGGTGATGTTTTCATAAATAAACATTTTGCCGTAACAGTATTTATTGTTGTTCGATCCCATCCAGTAGAAGCCAACTCATAGCGACAGATCAAAACCTTGCCAAATGGTCTTGCTTAAGGATTGATTTAGTAATTACAATTAGGATACTTCAAGAAAGTTTGTCAGTAGACCAGAACAACAGGAAAAATAAGTATGAGTGAGACCCACAAATATTTATTAAACCTCAAATAAAGTAGCCATTGGAGTAGAGTAGGTTAGTTATTGGGTTGCTAACTCAAAGGTCAGCTGTTCGAACCTATTGGCTACTCCATTAGAGGAAGAGGAGGCAGTGTCATCTTCCTTTTTTTTTTTCTGGCAGTGTCTTCTTGTAAATATTTACAGCTGCAAAAACAGTAGAGGGTCATGTGAGTCAGAATGAGGTTTTAGAAGAGTGTAAATTGATTTAGAATATGAGAAATTAAATGCTTGCTAAATTATACACACACATAAGATTGCTTTACTCTGGCAACTAGCAATTTCTTTGGGGAATGAAATAACACATAAATACTGAAAGAAAGCAAGAAAGGGAAGAAGGAGTAACAGATCTCTTCACCAGTTAAGAAAAGTAACAAAGGAAGATTATGAGGAAATGGCACACAAGCTGACAGCAGCATTTTTCACCAAAGGAAGGTACCTCTGTGCAGTGGAACTATCTGGGACGAGGGAGCATCTGAGCTAGATCTGAATGTTTTGAGGAAAATGTATCTGTGTGGGAATAAAGGAGGCAGAGTCCCTGCAGAGCAAAGGACGTGAAGAATGACGTGCAAGTGTAATTGGAGACTGGAGATGTGCAATTGTTGCCTTGGTAGTGTGTACTTCAAGGAAGTGAGTGCTGGAGGACGGACGGTGCAGGGGCAAGTTGGGGCTGGACCATGGACAGCTTTGAGGAGTGGTCATTATCCTGTGGTCAGTGTGGAACTCCCCGTGTTCTGTGAGGCAGAAGGGTTGACATTGGGCTTTAGGAAGACTAATAGCACCACCTGATGAGGTCACACTAGTTAGAAATCCTACCATTGTTATTTTGATTTGCTTTTCTTGAATAGCTAAGGATCCTAAGCATATCTTCAAGTTTTAGTGATCAGGATTGCTTCTTTGTTGAAGAGCTTTTTCATATCCCTAGTCCACTTTAGAGTTGCATGATTTGTCTTTTCCATTCATTTCTTTCTTTCTTTCTTTTTTTTTTTAAATTGAGGTGGTAGAGAGCTCTATAGGGAATTCTAGTGGCCTATTGGCAAGAAGCTGCGCTTGCAATCCTGAAGGCACATGGTTCGAGGCCACCGGCTGTTCCATGAGAGAAGGATGGGCCATCTCCTATGAGATTAGCTGCCTCTGAAAACCACAGGGTTGTACAATTTGGTGGGTGGAGGGAGAGGGTGAAGAAAATGGGAAGGATCTGGTGGGGATCTGAAAAGATTGGATAGTGATGGGCAGAGTCCAATGGTGATTGATCTTGTAAAAGATAATGCATGGGAGTAATTGTATCAAACAATCTGAATAAAGAATAATGTGAAACAAAATGTAAATAAACTTTGTAAGCAAATCAATACAAAAGGAAAAAAACAAAAGTTGATCACAGAAACTCCATATGACCTAGCTATTCCACTGTTAGGAATATACCGCAAGGAAATTAAGAGACACAAATGGAGACTTGTACAACAATGTTCATAGCAGTGTTATTCACCACTGCAAGAATTTAGAAATAGTTCAAATGTCCAAACACTTTTGAAAGGGTTGAGAAATTGTGGAACATTCACACAATGCACAACTTTTAAAAAATTTTAAACTGCATGTCACTGTTGACTTAAATTTATTTTGAAAATTGTTGTCTTTGGTATGTTTTTACAATTATAAATAATATTGATTTGATAAAATTGTTTTATATTGTTAGTTACTGGTATATCAAAATGCAAGTTAAAAAACCAACCAAACAAAAAAACCCTACCATAATATTCATAAGTAAGGAAAGAAAGTGAATTATGTGAACATACTTGAAATTCAAATACATGAACATTGTGTCTCACCAGGATGTCAAAACTTAGCACACTTTTGCGTTGTTGGGACATCTGCTCTTGCTGTGTGCATTTCTCAAGTGTAGGTAACAACGTGATAGGTTCTTCCCTCCAAGTGAGGATTCCAAGGCAGGGATCAAGACACAGAGAGAGAGAGAGAGATTGACAAAGCTCCAATCCTATTATGGCCTGACCTCAAAAAGACTATTCCACTAAGATTCAGTTACGAGTTGGCTCTGACTAGGAACAGCTCTGTTGCTGTGAGGTGCCATTGAGTTGGCTTCAACTTATAGCAACCCTGAGTCCAACTGAACGAAACAAGGATTCCGTGTCACCCTCACAGTCACTACCGTGCTTAAGGACATTCTTGCCACCTGTCAGTCTACAGCTTCATCCATATTCAATTGATTAGAAGTGTGTCACCCTTAAAGGAAAAGGAACCAATTACTCCAAATCCTGGGTACCGGTTTTGGTAGCCACTGTAGGAGTTCTTATTACTGAAGGGAAAGGGTACTAAGATAATTCCTCTGTCGTCTCGTTATCCCACCAGGGTTCACAGATTGCCAGAGAGCTTGTCAGAAAAGCAGAATCTCAGGTCCTATCTCATCCACACTCACCCACCCAGAATTTGCATTTAACAAAGTTCCGGATTGTCTTTTTGTGAATATTACTGTTGGAGAAGCTCTGCTTGGTAAGATCTCCACACACTAGCTACTAAAAGACCCCACCGTTAAACTACATCAGGATTTCCATCTAGGAGGCGAAGATGAGCAGTTACGTGCAATTCCCCTTTATATGTCCTTCAGAGAAACACACAGGCAGACTAATCTAGGCTCTTAAAATGCACGCACAGTCACTGCTTAATGGCTTAAAGATGAAGTCTGAACTTTTGTTGGCTATCAGACATAACAATGACCACATGGACGTCTCCTATTCCTGTACAGCATTTATAGGGCAAACCAGATCCTTTGAACTCCTGAAAAACCCCAAAACCCATCATGCAAGCATCTTTCATTCCTGGAGATTATCAGTGTTTTCATTACAGGTTAAATTCTTTGTAAGTTTTTCATGTGGAAACTATCCTGTTACCTCCTGTTAGTTCTCCTCCTGCTGAGAGCAAATGGGGTGTACGTTCTACTTCCTACAGCTGCTTTGGATTTTGTTACATTTTCCAGGTTTTAGGGGGGAAAGTGCTGACAGAACGTGGGGTCATCTACAACTCTCAACTGATTTCAAGAGCATGAACAGAAATATGTTTCCTGATTCTATGAGCCCATTAAACAAAAATAATATCCTTACATTCAAAGATCCACTAGGGCCTTTAATTTTAGAAACAGGGCCCTGAAGAGAAACAGAAAAACATATTGGGGAGGTATCATTATAAAGAGAGACAGCACATGTGGCTAGACACAGTGAGGGGAAAGGAACACACTTTTAAATCACATTGTTTTTTACTGAGAGAGACTTGCTTCTTAAATGGGGAAAAACACCCTTCTAATTCACCTCTGGGCAGAAAGTCAGAATCAAATAAATATAATTGGGAAAGTTTACTAAATAATGGATTTATATTACATGCCCCTTCGCTGGGCCTTTTTGTTTTCTTTCACATAATGGTGCAAAATCCCCGTAAATAAATATCTTTAAAAGCACATATTCAAAAGTCACCTTGCATAACAGAAAAAAAGAGAAAATTAATAAAGACACTTTACAGCCATGCATACAAGGACAGGGCTTTCTCTCCCATTCTGATTAATGAAGGGAGCTTTGGTGGCCTCATGGTAAGAATCTGAGCTGCAACCCTGAAGGCACACAGTTCAAATTCGACAGCTGTTCCATGGGAGAAGGGTGGACAATTTTGTCCCGTGTAATTACTGCCCCTGGAAACCCACTAGAGGGTCAGCTATGGGTCATTTCTGACTCAATAGTACATAACAGCAACAACAACAACAACAGGAAGGGTTGTGTGTTCTCATAGTGGACTGACAACCTCGGGATCTAGAATAAAGTAGCAAAGGGAATATAAGGGACTCTGGGGTTTTAGAGATGAAGAGACTGGGAGGGCACGAGCTTAGGGCCACGTGGGGACTTGATCTCTGTGAAAGGGCAGATCCGATAAGGTTTAAGGAACTGCTGGGGAGATTGGTCCTGTCAGGGACACTAGGGCAGCTGAGACTCGGACTGAAAAGGACAGGACAGAGAACCTGAAATGGGACTAATTAAGTGACACAGAAGGTCCACTCTGCTTCCGAGAGGATAGTAACGGACAACCTTAATGCAGAGCTATCATAGAAAATCTGACCTCATGCTAGGGTGTTTGTCCCATTTGAGGATTTTGACAAGATCTAGGTCATAGCACCCCTAACCAGAACACGCAGATACTGATAATGAGCTTACTCATTTCCCAAGGGTCACTGGGGATGTGGTTTGTCTAGTCCTGAGCCAAGGCGAAAAGTTCAATGCCATGAGATGGAACACGTAATGGTTAAGGGATTAAGAGATGGGGAGAGGGAAGAACTTAGAGACTCGGCATGTCTCCTTGACCTGCTGCCTAAAGTTGTGATTGATAACAGAGACTCTGGGGAGTTCGTGCAGAGTTAGAACACGATGATGTTAGAATTAATTGACCCTGACTTCTTAAGGTGACTCCTCGCACCATGGAATGAAATGCTGCCCAGTCTTGTGCAATTTCCATCAATGGCTCTAAACTGGATTGTGTGAACCATCATTTTTTTATTAGCTACTTTCTGGAAATAGATCACTAGACCTTTCTTCTTGTCTTAATCTGTACGCGTCTCTGAAACTTGTTCATCTTCACAGGAACATACGAGTTTTTAACTGACAGACAGGAGGTGGGTACAAAGTACACGCGTTGGTCTAGACATCAAACTCAGGTCTCCCATGTGGAAAGGGAGAATTCTACAGAACCAGCAATGTCCCACAGAACTCAATGCTTGGCTTTGGATTTAGTGGTAAGTCACCAGATCCTGGGTCTGGGCTTTTTGATTCATGTGCTTTTGATCCCTTCAATCTGTCCCCAGAGAAGAGTGGAGACAGCCAAGTAAATAAAAGACAGGGGCTGTGTCTGTATGGAGCCAACTGAGATCATCTAGACCTGAGAGGAACAAGCAGAGGGGAAATAAAGATGGCACCCTCATTTCACTCTGGTCACTTTCCTTCTAGAAACCTGTTTTCCAGTCCTGCAGAGGCTGCTGGCCTCGGGGGGTTTGCTAAAGACGTACTTACAGGTTTCTATTGTTTTGTTTTATGTGGTTTCTCATGAGCAAGAGAGAAAGTGCTGATCCTCATAGCTCTATAATCAAGAAGACGCCCTTATTAGATCCCATTCCGGTAAATAGAAGCAGTGTCTAATTTCCTTTGGAAGCGAGGCACTAGAGGAGAAAGGGTATACCACCGTGAAAGGCAATCTCGCCTGGAATCAATGTGTCTGAGCATTGAACTTTGGGTCACACTGAGTTTTTCCCAGCAATGATATTCGACTACATAATTACGCTGCTCTTCATGTGGTATTGGTAGTGCAAAGAGCAAGTGTGTGCTTCGTATTTATTTTCCAGATTCCCCATTTATTGTTCCTCAAATGGAATGACGGGGCAAGTTTTATTCCACCACATTGCCAGATAGCCACTCTTGACTTCAGGAGAGGATTGTGTTCCTTTCCTCATAACCCTTTGTAATTCTGTTGGTTGGTTAGTTGTTTTGTGGTTACTGTCTTGGCTGTTGTTTCCTGTTGGAGGTCAGGCACGATGTGATCAGGTGAGGTTAGGGGACAATTCATCTCTGTCCCTTATGAGTACTAATCAGCTCCCTGGCAGTGGGCAACGGGGTCCAGAGAGTTTGCACGATGCATCCCGAGACTCATTGTACAAGGTTAGTCTCTGTTTTTCCCAGTGGTCTGAATGCCATGGTCATTGCTGCTGCTGCTGTTACTAGACAGCCTCAAGTCAACTCCAATTCTTAGAGGCCTCGTGCTCAAAGGCAAGGAGACCTTGCATGATCCTGCACTAACTTCTGAATCTCTGCTCTGCTTAAGTTCATTGTTGTAGCTACTCAACAACATTGTTGTAGTTATTTAACAATAGTAGGCGCAGTATGGCATCGTGTAAAAGAATCTGCATTTGTTTGTCTCATTTTAAGAAATCAGAAAGACTGTTGGTGATGGTCTGTTATTCCCTCTGGCAATATTCTGTAACCCTGGACTAGTAATAAACTCCTTGGGCAAGGTTTGCCCAGTCAGCATCCCTCCATTCCACTCTCTACCTCCATCTGTTCTCTTCATTCTCTCCTGTTACCTGCTTCATTCCTGTGGCTCTTTACAATCACAGGACCTACCACAGCATTTGTGAAATATATTTCAGCATCAACATTTTATGTGGTTGTTACTCCCACCGTGGTAATGCATCATGAGTGTGTAGAAGGTCAAGTGTTGTGCTTTCAGCAATTACACGTGGACTTCACATGAAGTTGAGAGTTAAGCTCATGTGTGGTGTGTATGTGCGTGTGTGTGAGTGTGTATTTCCAATATGGACACCTTCACATGAAGTTCATAGCCGTGGACTTTGGCACCAGGGGGCTCTGTTCAAATTCTAGCCCTGTTATTTACTGGTACTGGTAGTGTGGCTAATTTCCAAAAAGTTACTTGAACTAGTTTTGCCTCTATTTCTTCATCTGCAAACGGATGTTAGAATAACATTGTTTTGGATGTTAGATAAGTTAGTGCGTGTACAGAGCTGAGGAAAGTGTGTTGATCTGTAACAGATACCTATCACTATTGTTTCCTTTGTACATCAGGAACTTACTCCTGGGTAGAACTTTGAATCTCTAAATCAAGAACTTACATTCTCAACAAGGGTGTTAATCTTTCACCAAGGGATAAAAATTAGGGAGCAAAAATGTATAAGCACAGGTATACACAGAGCATTTGAATAGAAACATGAGTTCAACCCATCTCAAGCAAGGACTGGTCCCTCCCGGTCAAGTGCCTAAAGCATGTGAGACAGAGATTCAAAATCCCAGCCTCCCAGGAAAACCTTGGTTCCACCCTCTCCAAGACAGATCTATTTCTTTTCTTGGTGGTCTATGGTATGTTCAAGACTCTTCCCCAGCACCACAACTCAAAGACACTGATTCTTCTTCTGTAATCCTTAGTTATTGTCCAGTTCTCTGATGCATAGGAAGAAATTGTGAAGACCATGGACTGGATCAGGCTCACCTTAGTCTCCAGACTGACATCATTGCTTTTCAATACTCTGGAGAGGTCCCTGACAGCAGATTCCCCTAATGCAATTTGTCTTTTGATTTCCTGACTGCTGGTACCAAGGGTGTTGATTGTGGAACTGAGCAAGCGGTAGTTGTTAACAACCTTAATGTCTTCTCCATCTGTCATGGTGTTGCCAATTGGCTCAGAGGTGAGAATCTCTGTCTTCTTGATGTTGATCTTCAACCATATTGAAGACTATGGTCCTTGACCTTCTGCAGCAAGTACTTCAGGTCCTCCTTAGTTTCAGCAAGCAAGTTTGTTTCATCTGCTTTATGTAGGTTGTAGATGTACACTTCTTTATATTTTATGAGTTTGTTCCACATTTTCTCCCATTCCATTGAGACATTTCTGTCATAATCCATCTGATTTGTTATTGTCAGAGGATACTTTGGATATTAGTAATTTTTTTTTCTTTTTAAAAAATTTTGTATTGGTTTGTATGCAAAATTTATACACATTGTGTTTCACATTTCCTTTATTCACATTGTGTTTCATATGATCATTCCCAGACACTGTGTTTTATAAAAGCACTCATCATTGAACTAGGCCCACCACTGCCTGGCCATTTCAGATGCTTTACTGCTTCTTTCCCATTTCCTTTCCCCTGGCCCTCCTCCACTCACCAAATTGTGTGACCCAGTGATTTCCCCCCTTGCGGTCTCTTTCGGAATGGTCATTGGTGAGAGTCAAGTACCGTCAAGTTCTTCTGGCTGATCTTCTGAAGTAGATCACTAGGTCTTTCTTTCTAGCCCAAGTTAATGTAGAACCTCTACTGAAAACAGGGAGCTCGGGTGGCAGAGTGGCAAGAAGCTGCACTGCAATCCTGAAGGCACACGGTTGGTATCCACCAGCTGCTCTGCAGGAGAAGGATGGGCAATCTCCTCCCGTGTGATTAACTGTGTCTGAAAACCCTCCCGCGAGATAGCTGTGGGTCAGTTCTGACTCAAAGCTACACAACAACAACTGCAACAACAACACTGAACCCTGTTCAGAATCACAGCAACGTGCAAACCTGTGCTAACAGACACCTTGTGAGGTATATTGATCAGGGATTGAACTTGCATTTTATGCACCTAAGATAAGAGTCATCCCACAGAATTCACATGTACAACACAGTAAACACTAAACTTGCATTCATGCCTATGGATCCAAGATCAAGGCCAGATTAGCCTTTTCAGGCTGTGTGATGTCGTACTTGACTGCTTAGCTCGGCCACTGTAATGTAAAAACAGCTAGAGCAATAAAAAAAAAAAAATTAATGAACAATCAGAATAAAGTCCCAATAACACTTTATATTCAAACCCAAACGTTGGCTGGATTTGGTCACTGGGTTTACTGACTCTCCTCTGGGAGCGTTTGTCATGGTCACTGTGTCAGCCACTGTCACTTCTCATTCTACCCCGTCACTTCCTCCCAGCGCCTACACACACATAAAAGTGTGGACAAGGGCTATTTCCTATCCTTTTAATCTAAGCTGTAAAGAGCCATGCCAGTTGCTACTCTAAATTGTCTCTATCAGAAATGAAAAAGGAGGAATAAACTTCATTTACCTCACCCTGCTTGCTGAAACTGAGGAGGACCTCATGCACTTGCTGCGAAGGGTCAAGGACTGCAGCCTTCAGTATGGACTGAGGCTCAATGTCAAGAAG
>NW_006399798.1:12437092-12457771 GCF_000299155.1 Elephantulus edwardii | reverse complement strand
TTGGCACAGGATAGAACAGCGTTTAGAGCTCTTATACATAGGGTCACTATGAGTCGCAAGTGACTCGATGGCACATAACAAAAACAGGAGAACACACAGGTTCAGGCTAGAGAGGGTGAAACCAGGCTGCTCCTTGGAGGCAAGGATTCTGAAGCTCCATCTGACATACTTTGGACATGTTGCAAGGAGGGACCAGACCTTGGAGAGGGATGTCATGCTTGGGAGGATGGAGGAATAGTGCAGGAGGGGAAGACCCTTGATGAGGTGGATTGATTCAGTGACTGGGGTAATGAGGATGGGAGTGTCAGAGATTGTGAGGTTGGCACAAGATAGGGCAGACTATAGGGCTGTTGTACATAGGGTTGCTATGAGTGGCAAGTGACTCGACGGCACATAACAACAACAACAAGAGAAGGGGAAATAGTTAGCAAGTGCTGCTGTAACAGAAATACCTCAGGTGGGATGGCTGTAAGAATCAGATCCATTTTCTCCTAGTAAACAGGGCTAGAAGTCGGTATTCAGACCACTAAGTCCATGGGGAAACTGTCTTCCTCTGTCCATCCTTGCCCAGCACCTATCTGTAGCTTGGAGTTGCTTGTCTCCTTGGTGATTTTTATGTGAATTTAATCTCCCCCATGCATGTGCTGACTGGTTTGTCTCTGGGTTTAATCTGCTGCTTATAACTCAGAAGTGACTAGCGTTAGGACTTGACTTCTTTTTGGATGGCTTTATTAACGTAACAAATAACCCTGTTTCCAGACAGGCCTCTGCTTACAGGTGCATGTAGTTGTTTGCCATCCAATCAATTGTAACTCAAAGCTGTGACAGAGCAAACTGTTCTGTAGGGTTTTCTGGACTCTCATTGTTAAGAATTAGGAGCCCCCGAAGCATAGTGGTCAAAGCTTCTAGAGTCTACCAAGGAGACAGGCATGTTGAACCTACCACAGGAGAAAGAGAACCTTCCACTTCCTCTAAGATTTACGACCTGGAAAACCCTACTGGACAGTTCTACTCTGCCTGCCCTACAGTGTCACTATGAATCTGATGTGACTTTATGATGTTTAGTTTTAATATTTACAGAAAGAAATCATCAAGTCTTTCTCCTTCAGTCTGGGTGGATTCAAACTGCCAATCATTTGGATACCAACTGAGCTTTTAGTCAATGTCCCACTCATCAGGATTCATTTCCACAGGCTTGGAGCTTGGACTCAAACACGCTGGGGTTGGGAGGAGCTGAGAAGGCGTAATTAGATAAACTCAGAACAGGAAGTTTTTCCTTGTCAAATGCTTATTGAGTGTAACTGGACAGTGTTCATCCCCAAACATCTGAAATCTGGGTGGGAGAGGGGAACAGATAGTCTCGTGGACAGAAGCTGCTTATTTCCAGCAGGTTCAAAGGCTCAGAGAAGTGGAAATGTTTCCACCACCACACTTCCCTTCCTCTAACCTAATCTGAGCTTTGATTTACTAAAAGTCCATGAGGAAGAGCTGCTGAATTGTTCTCACTGGGCTATTTTCAGGATGCAGCCTCTAAAGGGAAGATAAGAGAGTTAGTTTCTGTACCGCTGGGGCTGTAGTGACCACTGGGGCTGTAGTGACCACTGGGGCTGTAGTGACCACTGAGGCTGTAGCGACCGGAGCTCTGTGTCAGCCCCATCGTCAGCTTCATTTATCTCCGACAGGTCCCCAGGGGTGAGCAACATCTTGAAGACAAGGGGAACTTGTAGAGGAAGCAGATGCCTTCATTTTTCTTAGAGAACTCATTTTGCCTCCCTTCTATTCAATTCTATCTCAAATGATCTGAAGTAAAATTGTAAAGGGATTTGAATATTTTGGGGGAGAAAATAACATAGCAACCAAATTAAGATACAAAATGACAAAACTTCCCTCACCGTGATCTTGTAATCTATGGGATAGATTGATACAGTAACTGGGGTAAGGGGTGGAGGGTGATGTGACAGAGTCAGTAAGACTGGCTCAGGGCCGAGCAGACTTCAGAGCTGCTGGATATAGGGTCACTATGAGACGTAGGCAACTCGATGGCACGTAACAAATAATAACAACAGGCTTACTGGCACGATAGCTCTGAACTCTGCCCTATCCTGAGCGAATGTCACCACCTCTGACACACCCACCCTCATAACCCCAGTTAATGTGGCAATTCCTCTCACTCTGGGTCTTCCTCTCCTGCACTGTCCTTCCAACCTTGCACGCATAATGTCATTCTGATCAGTGAGAGGAGATGAAAGTCATGAGAGTGTGGCCCTCGGTCTTCCTTTGAACGTAGAACAAACCTCTCTAGTTTAATTTACAGACAGACAGACAGGCCTATATATTGTGACCAATGACAGCAGGGAGATACTCAATCCTTGGAATAATCAACGAGATAATGTTAAAAAAAAAAAAAAAGAAAAGCAGCATTTGCCCAAGCACAAAGCCCTGAGGTTGGGGGAAAGGAAGGAGAATAAAAGGATTAGTAGAAATACAAGAACTACAAGTAAGAAGTGAGGGAAATATAATTGCACTATGAGTATTGTATTCAATGTTATAAAATAAAATTTGTGTGAGTGGTTAAATGAAAGCTCAATCTGCTTTGTAAACTTCCATTCACATATTTAAAAAAGCAGTACAAGCAAAATACAACCCTATCGATTATGATGGTCCAATCAGTAAGGGATCAGAATGATGGTGTAGGACTGACTGGGCAGCATTTCAAGTTGTGCGTGAGTTTATCACCAGTTGGAGACAAATATATGGCAGCTAACAATAACCTGTTGGATATGTTGTATACCTTCTCTTACCCAGAAATCCCAATAGTTATTGTTCTTAGGTGCCATTGAGTCAAGCATGACTCATGGCGACCTATGACCTGAGCCCTGTCCAAGCCTGTGCCATCCTCAATCTCTAACATACTCACCCCCGTTGCTGCAGTCACTGTGTCAGCAAGCTGGTTGACGGTCTTCTGCTTTTTCTAAACCCCCATCTTTCCAAGCGTGGTGTCCTTTTCTAAGGAATAGTCTCTCCTAGCAAAATGCCCAAGGTATGTGAGAAGCTTTGTTACTTTTGCCTTCAAGAAGTACTCTGTTTGTCCCTTCTCCAAGACATACCTGCTTATTCTTTTGGCAACCCATAGGATATTTACCACTCATCTCTAACAATGCAGTTCATAAAAAGTCATTTAAGTAAAAAAACTATTCTATCATCAGAGAGCTGGACAATGACTAGGGATAATAGAAGGAGAGTTGATGTATTGAATATCCCACGGACTGCTAGGAGAACTAACAAGTTTGTCCAGGAGAGGGTGAAGGCAGACTGCTCCTTGGAGTCAAGGATTCTGAAGCTTCGTCTGACATACTTTGGACATGTTGCAAGGAGGGATCAGTCCTTGGAGAGGGACATCCTGCTTGGGAGGGTGGAGAGACAGTGCAGGAAAGGAAGATCCTTGATGAGATGGATTGATTCCATTACTGTTGTAATGGGGATAGGCATGTTGGAGAAAGTAAGATTGGCAAGGGATAAAGCAGGTTTTAGGGTTGTTGTACACAGGGTCACTATGAATCGCAGGTGACTCCACAATACCTAACAACAACAACAACAACAACAACAACAACAACAACAACATTTCTGTTTTATGTATGAAGAATGAGAGAGAGGACAGGAAGATAGTTTGCTTAAGCTTATAGTGATGGTGACAGGGATATAGACGAATGTGTGTCTAATTACATAGATTTCTTTTTATTTATGGATTGCCTTATATCTAAATTCTCATTGGTTTGTTGGTTTGAATTACAGACTGAAAAGAAAATATTTTCATGTACCAAACTAAGGCCATTGTCATCAAATTGGTTCCAACTCACAGCCATCCTATAGGACAGAGTAGAATGGCTCATGTCAGGTTCTCCAAGGTTGCATTCATTAGAAGCATATTGCCATAGTAGCTGGTAGGTTTGAGCCAATAACCTTGTGGTTAGCATCCCAGTGCTTTAACCACTGCCACACCAGAACTCTCTAGGCACCAGACAAGTAAAATCAGAAGGGCAAGAAGGAACGGTCTGTAGTATTGCGGTTGAACTGGAAAGGATAAACCCTGCCTCAAGGCATTAGAACTTGAACTGTTTTTATAAAGGTCTGAGAGCCAAACAAAACATGTCTTCAGACCTTTTTCGGTCAATGGGTCTCCAGTTTGTGAGCTGTGGATGGAACCATGCTCAGGTTGGGCAAGAAGGATGAGAATCTCAGGATGGAAACCAGAGAGGTTGTTTGTCTCACCCTGGGCTCGGTTCACTTCTTCCAGAACCTCAGAGATGGCTGTGTGGAGAAATCACAGCCTTTGTGCTGGACACACTGGCTTTCTCATCCTGTTCCCGCCCTTGGTATGCCTTTGAACAAGGAGGTTGACCTCTATAAGCTTCAGTGTTCTCATCTTCAGATGTCCAATTCTTGAATTCAACCACTGTTTATTGGAAATAGTAACATTATACTTCCACCCTACCAGAACAATCAGGTAAGGAATGGTCCGTGTTTTCTCTCACCCCGTGGCAAACATGCCAGCATATTTTGTTGGCTCAAAGTTTGAGATACATCCCCAAGCCGATCACCTTTTATGTCTGTCGTGACCATTTGGTTCCAAGCCATCATCATTGCCTCCTTACCTGGATTGTTGCAAAAGCCTCCTTACCTGTCTTTATTTTGGCCTGTGCCTAGTTTAACAATCTATTCTTGACCCACTAGAGGGTCTATTAAATGTTTGAGTCACATCATGACGTTCTTCATGGATTCCACCCTCAGAGTACAAGTCAGCATTTTTACTTTGACTCTCTCTTTCTAGAACCTCTGTGATGACACACGCCTCTGACCTGCTAACTCTGCTCCAGTCCCATTGACAGTCTTGTCTCTTCCTCAAGAATGCTGTTGTTGGGAGAGGCTGTTATGTTGGTTCAGACTCAATGCAACCCTACGTACAACAGAATGAAATGCTGCCGGTTCCTACACCATCCTCACAGGCATTGCTCTGCCCGATTTCACAGTTGCAGCCACCGTGTTGACTCATTTCCTTGAGGCTTATACTTTTTCACTGATCCTCTACTAGTCCAAGCACAATGTTCTTCTCAGATGGCGCCCTCCTGATGACATATCCAAAGTACGTGAAATGAAGTCTCCTCATTCTAAGAATTCTGGCTCTATTTCTTCCACAATAAATATACTCCTTCTTGTCACAGTCAATGATGTAGTCAGTACTCTTTGCCAAACATAACTCAAATGCATCAAATCTGTTTTCAGTCTTCATTGTCCTGGAAACTCTGGGAGATCCATAGGGATTTATGCTGCTAACATAAAGACTGAACCTTTCTGGTGGCTTGAATCTTCCAAAAATTTCTCAGGGGAAAAATGAGCAAACTCTTCCTATATAGTGTACAGCATTAAAAAAAACCACTGGGGGAACACCTAGATGTCTGCTTGTATTTGATGGCAATTCGTTTCTTTGAGTTATTCGTTGTCCGGCTGGCTCAGATTTATGAGGTGATTGAAAATTCCATGGCTTTGGTCACCTTAGTTCTTAGGGTAACATCTTAGCTTCGAAACCCAAGTACAAGGTCGTTTGCAGCAAATTTCTCAAATGTAATACGCTGCTTGCTTCTTGACTGTTGCTTCCATCTGTCCTTATTGTGGATCTGAAGAGAAGTGAACTTCTTGAGAGCTCTGGTGGCCTAGTGGTAAGAAGCTGTGCTGCGATCCCAAAGGCACGTGGTTTGGATCCATCGGCTGCTCCGTGGGAAAAGGATGAAAACTGACTGGAGGGTCAGCAGTGGGTCTGTTTAGACTCGATAGCACACAACAATAACAACCACCACCACTACCACCATGTATCACTCTTGCCTCCATTTATCATGATGTTGTTTACTGGTCCGGTTTTGAGATTATTTTTTTCCCCATTGTTGAATTGTAATCCATACTGAAGGCTGTAGTCTTTGATCATCATCAATAATTTTTCATGTATTCCATGTTTTAGCAAGTGAGAGTGTATCATCTGCTCATATCTTTTAAATCAGTAATTCTGCCAATTCTTATTTTCACCAAGGTATCAATAAGACAATTTCCTTGTTCTTTCAAGTCTATTTGTATTATCTCAGCGAGGACTTATCTTAACTAGATAATTGAAAATCACACAGATGCCTTTTTATTCTCTCTCCTCTTCTGTTTTTTTGTTTAGCAGTTACCATGCACTAGCATAATTTTGCCTTTTTATGTTGTTTTATTTTCTCTTTTTCACTGCAAAGGCTGAAGAAATATTTTTTCACTGTTTCATCTACAACATTTTGCAAAGTATTATACACAGTGTATATACCTATTTGTTGTTAGACCTTTTATTCATTCAATCTCTTATTATGAATAAATTTGCCATCCCCATCACCTTGTATAATCTGAGATACAATTCTAGTAGAGGCATCTCAATTCCTAAATTCTGTGGTAATTGATAAATAGTTTGCTCCTGGCTCTAGGCTATTGATGATGGAAATGAATTCCCCAGACAAGCAACGTCATCATCATCTGGGGACTTGTTGTTAAGTGTCATCGAGTCACCTGCGATTCATAACAACCTTATGTACAACAGCCCTAAACTCTGCTCTATCCTGTGCCAATCTCACTGTCTCCAACACACCTACCCCCCATTACCCCAGTGACTGAATCAACCCAATCCACCTCATAGAGGGTCTTCCTCTCCTGCGCTATCCCTCCATCTTTCCAAGCATGACATCCTTCTCCAAGGATTGGTCCCTACTTTCAACATGTCCAAAGTATGTCAGATGAAGCCCCAGAATCCTTGCCTCCAAAGCGCGGCCTGGTTTAACTCTCTTCAGAATGAACCTGTTTATTTTCTTAGGAGTCCATGGTATATTCAACACTCTTCTCCAACACCACAGCTCAAAGGCATCAATGCTCCTTCTATCCTCCCTAGTCATTGTCCAGCTCTCTGATGCATAACAAGTGATGGCAAAGACCATGGCCTGTATCAGGCACACCTTAGTCTCCAGAGTGACATCATTGCTCTTCAGTACTTTGGAGAGGTCCCTAACAGCAGACTTTCCCATCGAAATATGCCTTTTAATTTCCTGGCTGCTGGCACCAAGAGTGTTGACTGTGGAGTCAGGCAACTAAAGAGGTTAACAATCTCAATCTCTTCACCATCCATCTGATTTTGCCAATTGGCCCACTGGTAAGAATCTTTGTCTTCTTGATATTGAGTCTCAATCCATATAGAAGGCTGTAGTCCTTGAACTTCTGCAGCAAGTCTTCCTCAGTTTCAGCAAACAGGGTTACTAGAAAGTAAAATTTTGGGGTACAGGTGAATCAGAAAACTTGGAGTAGAAGCAGTAATTGAATATGCTCACCTGGTAAATTTGATGCAAGCTGGGATTTCACCATCACTGCCTGGATTGAAATGACTAAAGGTGACTAAGTTGAATCAGGTAATTAAATAATGGTGAGCACAGGCTGGGGATGCCCAGAAGGCCATCTTCACCCGGCAGACAAACATCACACGTGGCTGGGGTCATTCAGAGCCCCGTCTTCACCTAAGAGAACCCAGACAGATGGTGCGTGTGACCGGGCCTGAGCCATCCTTGCCGGGAAAAGTGAGTAGGCTCCACTAGGCAGGTTCAAATTGAAGCTGAAGAAAATGAAAACAAGTCCTTATGAACCAAAGCTTGACCTTAGGTCTATCCCACCTGAATTTAAAACTTATCACTAGAACAGATTTGAGTCATAGGAAGACTGGAATTGTGGGAAGACATCAGAGATTGCATCTATGAGAGAGCAAAAGGTCATTATAAAGACAGAGGAGAAAGAAAAAACCAAAATGGATGACAGAAGAGACTCAGAAAATTGCACTAGAGCATTGAGAAGCCAAAACAAAAGAAAGAGAAACTCAGGAACAAGATATGAATAAAAGATTTCAAAGGGCAGATTGGGAAGAGAAAGCAAAGTAATATAATGGAGTGTGCTGGAGTTGGAGGAAAAAAAACCATACAAGAAAGAACTCATTCAGCATGTGGCAAGTTGAAAGAACTTAAAAGCAAATTCAGGCCTTGAGTTGGTAATAATGGAAACACTATAGAAAATATCATGAATGATCCAGGACGCATCAAAAGAAGATTGAGAGAATATAAGGAGTCTCTGTACAATTTAAAAAAAAAAATCATCAACATTGAAATATTTCAGAACGTACCATATGATCAAGAGCCAATAGTGATGAAAGAGGACATTTAAGCTGCATTTAAGGCATTGGCAAAAAAATTAGGCATTCTTATTCCCTAGGAATCAATGGAATACCAGTTTACATGTTCCCAGTAATAGACACAGCCGTGGACCCACTCCCCACTCCTTGCCAGGAAATTTGGAAGATGGCTAACTGGCCAACTGGACTTGAAGAGATCCATATTTGTTCACATTCCCAAGAAAGTTGATCTAACAGAATGTGGAAAATGTCAAGCAATATCATTAATATCCTACTCAAGTGAAATATTGCTGAAGATCGCTCAAAACAGCTAGAACAGTACGTTGACCGAAAAGTGCCAGAAATTCACGCTGGATTTAAAAGAGACCATGGCACCAGGGAAATGATTGCTGATGTCAGGGAGGTCTTGGCTGAAAGCAGAGACTATCAGAAGGATGTCTATTTGTGTTTTATTCACTATGCGAAGGCATTTGACTGTGTGGATCATAACAACTACAGTTAATATTGAGAAGAGTAAAAATCCCAGAACACTTAATTATGCTCATACAAAACCTATTCCTAGATCAAGAAACTGCTGTCCAAACAAACAATGCAACACCACATTGTTTAAAATCAGGAAGGTGTATGTCAGAGTTGTATCCTTTCTCTATACATATTCAATCTCTTTGCTGAACAAATTATTTGAGAAGCTGGAGTCTATGAAGAAAAAATGTGGCATCAGGTTCGAAGGAAGACTCATCAACTACCTGCATTTTACAGGTGACATCCCCTTGCTTATTCAAAGTGGTGAGGACTTGAAGCACTCAATGCAGAAGATCAAAGACTACAGCCTTTTATAAGCATTAAATCTCAACATAAAGGAAACAACAGTCCTCCCCACAGGGCCAATAGGCAATATCATGATAGGTGGGGAAAAGAATGAAATCATCAACTCTTTCCTCTCTCTTGAATCCACAGTCAACACCCTAGGCACCATCTGTCTGAAGATGAGCAGATATAGAGCTTTGGGAAAGTCTGCTGTCAAGGACCTCTCCAAAGTTCCAAAGAGCAGTGATACCAGTTTAATGACTAAGAGTGCCTGATTCAAGATTTAGTATTTCCAACAACTTGCTGTGTATCTGAGAGCTACGTAATGGATAAGGATGATGTTGTTGTTATGTGCAGTCGAGTCGCCTGCGACTCATAGCGACCCTATGTACAACAAATATTACAACAAAATATTACAATGAAATGTGCAAGGAGTTGGAGTCAGAAAAATCAAAAGGGCCAAACTCGCTCAGCATATCTTAAGCTCAAGGAACTGAAGAACAAATTCAAACCTCAAGTTGCTATAATCAAGGATGCTTTTGGCAGAATGCTAAGTGATCCAGGAAGTATTAAAAGAAGATGAAAAGAATCTACTGAGTCACTGTATTGAAAGGAATTGGAAGACACAGAAGAATTTCATGAAACAACATATGAGCAAGAGCCTATGGTGATGAAAGAAGAAGTTCAGGCTGCTTTCAAGGATATGACAAAAAAATAAGGCTCCAGGAATAGATGGTATACCAATCAACATATTTCAGTTAACAGATGCTGCCATGGACGTGCTCACCAAATTGTGCCAAGAAATCATTTCCTTTTGAAAACCTTTTTAGTTTATATTGGTGTACATACAAAGTCCATATACTATGTTTCGTATTATTAGGTTTCACAATATCCCTCACTCACAGTTTCATTCATTCAATGACCACTTGGCCAACTGACTGGAAGAGATCAATATTTGTTCCTATCCCAAAGAAAGGTGACCCAACAGAATGTGGAAACTACAGAACAATCTCACTGATTTCACATGCAAGCAAGATTTTACTGAAGATTATCCAAAAACGACTGGAACAGCACATCAACAGAGAACTACCAGAAGTCCAGGCTGGTTTCAGAAGGGGTCGTGGTACTAGAGATGTAGCTGATGTTAGATGGATCTTGGATGAAAGCAGGGAATACCAGAGGAATATCTATCTGTGTTTCATTGACTATGCAAAGGCACTTGACTGTGTAGATCATAACAAACTGTGGCTGACTCTGAGAAGAATGGGAATCCCAGAACACTTGATCGTTCTAATGCGAAACTTATACTTGGACCAGGAGACAGTCGTCAGAACAGAGCAAGGGAACACTGCATGGTTCAAAATTGGGAAGGGCGTATGCCAGGGATGCATCCTATCTCCATACCTTTTCAACCTATATGCAGAACAGATTATCCGGGAGGCTGGGCTCTATGGGGAGAAATGTGGGGTCAAGATTGGTGGACGATTTATCAACAATCTGCGTTATGCGGATGATACAACCCTGCTTGCTGAAACTGAAGAGGACCTGATGCGCCTGCTGCAGAGTGTCAAGGACTGCAGCCTACAATATGGACTGAGGCTCAGTGTCAAGAAGACAAAGATTCTCACCACTGGACCAATTGGCAGCATCAGGATGGATGGTGAAGAGATTGAGATTGTACACAGCTTTAGTTTGCTTGGCTCCATAGTCAACAGTCTTGGCACCAGCAGCCAGGAAACGAAAAGGCGCATTGCCATGGGAAAGTCTACTGTTAGGGACCTCTCCAAAGTGCTGAGGAGCAATGGTGTCTCTTTGGAGACTAAGGTGTGTCTGATACAGGCCATAGTCTTCGCAATCACCTGTTATGCATCAGAGAGTTGGACAATGACCAAGGAGGATAGAAGGAGAATTGATGCCTTTGAGCTGTGGTGCTGGAGAAGAGTATTGAGAATACCGTGGACTGCTAGGAAAACAAACAGATTTGTTCTGGAAAGGGTTAAACCGGGTGTCTCCTTGGAGGCAAGGATTCTGAGGCTCCGTCTAACTTACTTTGGACATGTTGTGAGGAGAGACCGGTCCTTAGAGAGGGACATCATGCTTGGGAGGGTGGAGGGACAGCACAGGAGAGGAAGGCCCTCTATGAGGTGGATTGATTCAGTGACTGGGATAATTGGGATGGGAGTGTCGGAGACAGTGCGATTGGCACAGGACAGAGCGGAGTTTAGGGCTGTTGTACATAGGGTCGCTATGATAAGGATGATAGGAGAAGAATAAATGCCTCTCAGTTGTGGGAACTGCCAAAAACTAAAAAAAGATATGTCTTGGAAAATGTATAATTAGCGTTCTTCTTAGAGGCAAGGACAGTAAAGTTTCATCTCACATACTTTGGGCATGTTGCTAGAGAGGCTATTCCTTGGAGAGTAGCATCATGCTTGGAAAGGTGGAGGGTCAGTGAAAGAGAGGATCCCCAACAAGATAGGTTATTGCGTATCTGCAGCAGTGGGCGGAGATGGTGCAGATGGCACAGCGTAGGGCAGGGCTCAGATCTGTTATTCAGTGAGTTGCTCTGAGTTGTTCTTTACTCGATGACACCTTAACAACAACAACAAGAAGTTGTGAAATGGGCTTCTGGACATGTGTGCTCATTGAACATTTCTGTCACCGCGTGACTGGAATACAGTGTTTCTCTTGGCTAGAACCTGGATTTCTAAGCTTCAGTGTTACAGGGCACACTGCTATCTAAAGTCTTTCTTAGTTTCGGTTCTTTTTGAACTTGCCGCTTTTTCTTTTGATCATAGAGTTGCCTCTCAATACTGATTTATCAACATCTTCTCTCTGTATAGTCCAAAAAGGAAAGAAAAAAAAAAGAAGAAAGAAAAATCAAGGACATACCAGCTACTACTAGTTCAATATCATCTGTCTCCAAACTCATTGCTTCCATCAGAAGAAAAAGAAAACGTATCCCAAAGGAAGCTCTAGTGGCCTCGTGGTAAGAAGCTGTGCTGCAATCCCAAAGGTACACAGTTCAAATCCACCAGCTGCTCCAACGGAGAAGGATGGGCAATCTCCTCCCATACAATCGACTGCTCTGAAAATCTGCCAGTGGGTCAGCTATGAGTCAGTTCCGACTCAGTGGCACACAACAACAAACACGTGACACTGTGTAAGGATGTTCAAGCTTAGGCAATAGTAGCACGCCTGTTTCAACATTTAACCACATCCCAGGAACTTCAGTGGTGCAATTGTTAGGCATGCTGTTGCTAGGTGAAAATTTGATGGTTTGAGCACACCCAACAGCTTTGTGAGAGAAAGTTCTGGCAATCTGTGCTACCAAGCGTTATACCTGTCACTGGCAAGTCAATTGCAACCTAGATGGCCCCATTCAATTGTTGTTGCTGTTGTGTACCATTGAGTTGGAACCAACCCATAACTGACCCTACAGTGAATTTTTAGTGGCAGTTAATCCCATGGGAGGAGATTGCCAATCCGTCTCCTGTGGAACAGCTGGCGGATTCAAATGTGTGCCTTCAGGATTGCAGTGCAGTTACTTGCCACTGTTGTTTTTGTTATGTGCCGTCGAGTCTCTTGCGACTCATAGCAACCCTATGTACAACAGCCCTATATTCTGCTCTGTCCTGTGCCAATCGTACTGTCTCTGACACACCCATCCTGATTATCCCAGTCACTGAATCAATCCACCTCATAGAGGGCCTTCCCCTCCTGCACAGTCCCTCCACCCTTCCAAGGACTGGTCTCTCCTCATGTCCAAAGTATGTTAGTTGGAATCTCAGAATCCTTGCCTCCAAGGAGCCACCCGGTTTAACCCTTTCCAGAACAAATCTGTTTGTTTTCCTAGCAGTCCATGGTATTCTCAATACTCTTCTCCAGCACCACAGCTCAAAGGCATCAATTCTCCTTCTATCCTCCTTGGTCATTGTCCAACTCTCTGATGCATAACAGGTGATTGCGAAGACCATGGCCTGTATCAAACGCACCTTAGTCTCCAGAGAGACACCATTGCTCTTCAGTACTTTGGAAAGGTCCCTAACAGAAGACTTTCCCATGGCAATGCGCCTTTTAATTTCCTGGCTACTGGTGCCAAGAGTGTTGACTGTGGAGCCAAGCAAACTAAAGCTGTGTACAATCTCAATCTCTTCACCATCCATCCTAGGCTACCAGAACACCCTGACTCATTAAGGGAGAGTAGAATTTGCCTATGGAGCTTCTTAACTTTAATGAAATGTATTAGCACAGATGCACCACAACAGGCTCAACCACCACAGCAATTATGAGGAAGATGTTGTTGTTGTTGTTGTTATGTATCATCGAGTAGCTTGTGACTCATAGTGACCCCATGTACAAGAACCCTAAATGCCGTTCTATCCTGTGCTAACCTTGCCATTTCTGACGCACTCATTTCTACCACTCCAATCACAAAATTGATCCATCTCATCCACGGTCTTCCTCTCCTTCGCTGCCCCTCCACTCTGCCAAACATGATGTCCCTCTCCGAGGACCAGTCAGTCCCTCCTTACAACATGCCCAAAGTATGTCAGATGAAGCTTCAGAATCCTTGACTCCAAGGAGCATTCTGGCTTCACCCTCTCCAGGACAAAACTGTTTGTTCTCCTAGCAGTCCATGATATATTCAACACTCTTCTCCAGCAACACAGGTCAAAGGCATCAATTCTCTTTCTAGACACCCTATTCACTGTCCAACTCTCTGATGCATAGCATGTAATTGCAAAGACTATAGCCCAGATCAGGCGCACCTTAGTCTCCAGCCTAATATCGTTGCTCTTTTGTTCTGTAACTGAGAGGCAATGAGTCAGCAATCTAGAATCTCTGGGAGTTCTATATGGATCATCTGAGATCTCGTTAAAATGTGGATTCTGATTCAACATACCTGGACCCAGAACCGAAGTGCAAATACAACTTCTTACAAGGAGTTGGCTGATAAGCAATGAAACCGGTTTGAAGCCCTGGGGAGGAACAGAGCCTGACATTGTGCTTCAGAACTGTCTCTGTTCATTGGAGACACCACGGCAGCTGGAGAGAGAGACACATCTGGAAGCAGATGTGCTTATGTCACATTTAAAATTGTCACCATTGCCCCATGTGAGTAGCATTCCCCAGGAGAATGATGTGGCAATCTGCTTTTGTAAAAAATCTGCAGCCTTGGAAACTCTCAGGGGCAATCCTGTTAGCGTCCTATAGCGTCGCTAATAGTGGAAATTGACTGGCAAGACATTTGCGTTTGGAAGAGCTGACAGAGCTGAAAGGACGCTTGCTGTTTACTATCAACTGGAGTTCCCCTTGACTCTCTTCAGAGTCAGCAAACACCCAAGTTCCCATGTGTTGTATCAGATACACGTTTCGTTGACACAGGATATGGAAAATTTCTCTTTTGCATTTGTTTATCTGATGCATCAAGTGACAGAATGCGGTTACTTTTGTAGTCTCAGAGGAGTCAGAAAAGAAAAAAAAAGAAAGAAAATCTCAGAGATCCAGCTTTATGAAGTTAGGTTTTCCACCACTGAGAACTCACTTCACGTTAAAGGTTTGTTTACAAGGAATTGCTGTTTCCATTGCTGAGGCAGCTCTTAAACATTTAAAAAAAAAAAAAGAAAAAGAAGCAGAAGAAAAAGACGACGACGAAGTTATGTTTTCCGACCACTAAGTAGATCTAATCATTAAGTGTTTCTGCAGTCGGTTTTCCAGCTCCTAGGATCCCATTATCTTCTTCTGGGATGAAACAGAAGGTCACTGCTTCCAGGTAGTCACCCATGATGCAGAAGTCTAACCTTTTTGAAGGATTTTTTTTTTAAATTGCTCATTGTTCAATATTAATACTCCATTCACATCAGCACAGGACAGTGTTGACAAAAAGTTCCACTGTTGCTGTTGGATCTCCCTTCCTGCTTCCATTCCACAGAGCCTGGCCTGATGGAAATGATAGCTGATCCCCAAAGGGGCAGGACTCAGAGGAGTCTGTCCCAGGCCATGATGAGCAAACCAAGCCTCTCCCCCTTCTTTGGAGGAGAAAGGCAGACAGACGATAAATTGAGGGACGCGTTGGCGTGTCTGTTTTAAGGAGGGAAGAAGATAAGCATTCTTCATGAGGGTATCCTTAGAATCAGAACCTTTAGATAGTCCTCCTCGAGAAAGAAGGAAAATATTCCCGGTCTGTGTTTTTTTAACAAAAATGTATCTGTATATTTCACACTTCCTTCTGATTGCCATTATCAGATATTTGCAAAGAATTTCTCACACTGTGTTCCAAAGTCAGCTAGGGTGAGCTGAACATGTGTGTGGGTAATCACAGTATGCCTGGTGGAGAAAGGAGTGTTTGTAGAACAGCCTTGCAGTCTGCCTTGAACGAACAGGTTCTGCAGGACTTGATTATTTAAATAACTGCCAAGAGTAGCTCACCAACGAATGAGGACATTTTTATATCTCTTTTTTCCTTTGTCCCCTCACAGTACCACACACACACACACACACACACACACATTCACACTCACCCACATATCTGCACAAGCTGCTTTTCTGTCCGCTTTTCAACCACACTCTTTCTCAAATTCTCAGCCAGCTCCCATTGGCAAGGCTGTGGTGATATTCATTCCATGAGAACTAGTCCCATGTCTTCAGTAATAGATAAATATCCTCACTAATCCATAACCATTTTGCCTTGACTTTAAAAAATTTAGTTTGCCTGAGAAAGTAGCCCTGGTGGTCTAGTGGGGAAGGATTTGTACAGCCAACCAGAAGGCAGGCAGTTTGAGTCTACCAGTTACTCCTCAGGAGAAAGGTGGCCATCATCTATGGGACGTACAAGCCAGCTGATGGGTCAGATAGGAACTAGTTCTAACTCGAAGGCATATAACAACAACAGCAACAGGAAAGACAGACAGTTCCGGTCGTGCAATGGTCAGAAGTTCAAACCCACCAGGTGCCCCAAGGGAAAAAGACAAGGCAGTCTGCTTCTGTAAATATTTACATACTTGAAAATCCTAGAGGATGGTTCTACCCTGTCCTGCAGGGTCACTGGGTGTGAGAATCAGCTCAGCAGCAGTAGGTGTGAGAAATAGATTGAGGCAGAGACAGGCAAAGTGGATGGAGAGAGAGAAGGGGGTGGAGAGAGAGAGAAAGAAAGAAGAGGAGGAGGAGGAAGGAGAAGGAGGAGGAAAGAAAGAAAGAGAGAGAGAGAAATTGAAGAAATGAGTGAATGTCATTATGAATACCATTTGTAGGAGGCATTGAAAACAAGGCTGGCCATGTAGCAGTGGAGATAAGAAAAGAGGAGAAATAAGTCAGGAGACTAACTTAGATATTTATAATTTCTTTTGGCTTGCTTTTTAAAAAGCTGGTGAATAAAAGAACCAACATAGCATAAGCTAGAACTGCTAGGGAGTTGGCTTTTTTGATAACAGATACTTCTCTGTTTGCACCCAATCCCACTCCCTGCAGGCATGCTGTCTTCTGACTCAGCTGAATAATCACAATGTAAAGATGAAGGAACAGAGGCGAGTGGACTTCCTGAATCCCTGGCTAGTCCGCCTTCCCCAACACTCTTTCCACAGCCAAAATATTCCTCTGTGAACCCATGTCCCATGAGCAACAGGAATTTAAAAGGGATGCCTGTAGGTAATTAGCAGCTCAGCAGTGTCAGTCATTCTATTGATAAAATGTGTTGGGTGTGGTTGGTAAAAGGCACTCCCGGTGTTCCCTTTCATTGACTTTCCATTAGCTTCTCCCCTCGCCCCCCACCCCCCAAATGTCTAATGGACAGCTTCTGTTTTCAATCATAGGGGACATTTCTATGGATTTATTTTTGCATTTTCCAATAGGAAACATATTCTGCTTCTTAAAAGGTTAGAAAGGCAGTATGGAAGGGTGGGAGATCTCAGAAGAGAAGCTTTCCTGCTGGCTTCAATTAGCGTGTGTGTGTGTGTGTGTGTGTGTGTGTGTGTGTGTGGCGCACATGCTTGAAGGAGAATGTGTCTTTAAGGTCTCTATTGACTGTCTGATTCAGATATAGAGATTCTACAATCCTGCCATTTCCCTGACTTTTACTTACTGCGTGTCTTATACTGTCTGCTCAGAGAGACACTTCACTATGGTAATTTATTTGATCCTTCTTCCATGTGTAGAGTTGAAAGATGAAGAAAACTCTGGTGAACCTTTGATTATCAAGTTGTAACTTGTGTGTGTGTGGGGGGGGGCGAGGGGAGATGAGATTAGTGTTAATTAGGTTTTGCAGAGGACTGAGCTTGGGGGAAAAGACCAGCAGTCAAATTGTATGATTTACTGCCTATGAAAATCTGCTGGAGGGTCAGCTATGAGTCATTTCTGACTCAATGGTACATAACAACAGAAGACTAGAGGGACCAGGATGCCAGGGGCAGGGGCTGGGGGCCGGGGGCCTGGTGGAAAGAATGAGAGTCACCTCCCAGCTTCTACCTTTGAAAAGAATTGAGTTACCTAGATGCCACCCAGCTTATTTCACCCACAGAACTGTAAGCACATCTGTGTGTACACTGGCATTGAGAAGGAGTAGATGATTTCCTGGAGAGGAATCCCTCCGCCCAGCCAGAGTCTTGACATATTCTGGAAAGGTGCTGTGCTGGCCAGAATTCATTGGTCACACAGCTCTTGCCTGGCCTGCATTAACATGCAGATATAACCTGCTTTTGAACTTGAGATGCAATTCCTTCTCTGAATTCTCTTCTGCTTCCCATCTATTATGATGGTGAGACCTTGACCTGGGCCTTGCACATAAAAATTCTCATTGTAACCCATTTATTTTTCATTTAAGGCATATCATTTCCTCCTACCTACAACAGATTCGTTTTTTATTTTTTTTTAACATCGTACTTGAGCTATCTACAAAGGTTCTGATTCTTGGCTGTGTCTTTCACCTCATCTGTCTCCCAGGGTATTGTACCTTTCCGGATTGTCTAATGTCTAATTTGTGATACTTGAATTTACCCTTGATTGTTTAGCCCTTTTGTGTCCCAATCTGCCCTTTCTCAGGCTCTCCACACTCAGGGATGTCCCAAACACTGCTTGAAAACTATTTCTTTCAAAAGGCCAGCTCCACCATGCTGCAGTTAGCTTAACAAGTAAGGAATATATTCTTTGAACATAGACTCTTTTAAGATCTGTGTAGATGAGATTAAATTGACAACAGCAGTGAGAAACCTAGGAAGTTTATGAGGCAGTGAATTTGTACTAACAGGGGCGAAACAGTTCTGACAAAATGGGGTAGATAGTTGCATAGTTCCAAGAATGTGATTATTGTCACTAAATTTTACATGGAGAAATCCCTGAATTAGTGAGTGTTTTACTGCATATATTACCAACAGCAGCACAAATAAGAAAAATCCAGAAAAGACAGTGAGGGTGGGCATATATCAATGGCAATTCATTTTCTAAAGCACAGTGTATGGGAATGATTGTGTGAAACACAGCGTGAATGAAGGAATGTGTCAAGCACATGAATTAAACACTAGGTATATGAAATTTGTATGCAAACCCATAGGATTTTTTAAAAAGCAACACACCTACACACACACACACACACACACATATACACACGGAAATGTCTTATGTGTGTAAAAGGTCAGTTCTGTTCTCATTAATCTTGTTTGGAAAGTTTTGTTCTCTTGATTACTTAAACCAAATCCCACCATCATTTACTTCGTTCCAACTCACAGCATCCTTCCATTAGGTCTCCAAGGTTGTAAACATTTCTCTGCAGAGACTTTTTATCTTTGTCCCATGGAGGGGCTGATGAATTCTAAAGCCTAAGACATTGCCACTATCCCACAAATGCTCTTTGCTGTGAATGTTATTGTTATGTTGTTTCATACCCCTGAGTCAGATTCAACTCCTAGCTGACCCTTCAGCAGGTTTTCAGAAGCAGTCCACTGTACAGGAGGAGACTGCCCATCTTTCTTCCACAGAGTGGGAGGTGGATTCAAACTGTGTGTCTTTGGGTTGGCAACACAACTCTTTACCTCTAAGACACCAGAGCTCTGCTGTCTTGAATAAAGTCTGGGGTTTATACCTGGCATAAATGACATATAGGTTATCACAGACCTTTACTTGTGTCTGCTGCCATTCTAAGTTCATGCACCTATGCATTCAAAATACTTGATTGCCACCCCCACTTCTTTGCAAACAGAATCCTAAATTTTATGCAAGGTGGAAGGAAGCCAAGTCTCGGGGAATGAGTCATCATCTTCTTACATTAATCTTGGCAATTCTGACCCTTTGGATAGGCTTGTCTCATGTCTGAGCTTCTCCTGCAGCTCTGGGGCTATGTGATATGATCTTCATATAAGGGAAATTTCTCTGGAGACTATTTCAAAAAATGTTTCGCTTCTATGAAAAGAAAACAGATTTGTGAGGAGTTTTGCTTACTCCACTGATGGACGTGGGAAAGGGACCCAAGTGCCAAGATGTCAAACTGAATGCCAGAACCCAGCGGCCCAATCTGAACTGTACTCGGTCTTGTGGTAGCCATGTGCTCCAGGCCAAGCTATTTCGTCTCTTCATGACTTGGTTTTCCAATTCGTGAAGTGGAAACGATGGTAGCACTTGTTTCATAGGATTTTGATATGTTTATATGTTCCCTTTGTGTTGGAGTTGACTTGACGGCACACAACAACAAATTACTTAGTGTATACACCCCATTGTAAGAATCTTAAATAACTCAGTAAACATACATACAGAACATAGATTTATTTAAAAAAATATATTACGGGTGAGCACTGTTCTCGTTTTGGGCATTAAAGATAAGGACTCAGTCTGTTCTGATTAAAAAGACAGAATGTAGCCAGACATTCTATTCTGAATCACAAAAGGATGAGAAAAGCAGAGCGTTACGTGAGCTGGACACCTTTGCTGGTGAGACTCACCTTGTTTGGGGAGCTGGGTTTTTGCTAGGATCTCTTCTGAGGGTATGCTTACCATTTCTTCGGTGGGGTTCTTTTCAGCTCCATCTACCTGGTATTCTGTTAGATGCATCAAATCACAAAATAAAGACCATTTGATTGTAAAAAAAACAAAAAACAAAACCAAACCAACAAAACAAAACTCACTACCCCTTTTTCTTACAAAGCTGTCAATGACTCTAAAATAAGAATAGTGTATTCACTATTGGCCAACTTAATGAATATTTGGCAATATCATATATTATTATATATTCCTTCTGATCTAGAAATTTCTTTTCTGCTAAAATAAAGATTATTCCAGGATTGATAAAAGTGATGTACACCCACATTTCTTACTCGAAAAACAATTCAGAGGTAATGAAAAAATGAGACGAAAGAATACAACCTACGGGATTATGTCTTTTGTAATTATGTTTTAGTAAATAAATTATCAGCAGGAATATGCATCAAGCACTGGAGGACTGGAAAAGTTGAAAATATTTTCTTTTTTGTTTATCTAATTTTCACGAATTTCTGCAATGATCATGATTAGTTAGCATTTTTAAAAAAGTTGTTGCTGTGTACCGTCAAATCAGAACTGATCCATCGCTGGGTTTTTAGAGGCAGTAAATCACATGGGAGGAGATTGTCTGCTCCATTTCTTTCTTTTTTAAGAAGGAGAGAGAGAGAGAGAGA
>NW_006399798.1:12397531-12436920 GCF_000299155.1 Elephantulus edwardii | reverse complement strand
AAGAAAGAAAGAAAGAAAGAAAGAAAGAAAGAAAGAAAGAAAGAAAGAAAGAAAGAAAGAAAGAAAGAAAAAAAAGAGAGAGAGAATGCTGTTACCTATAGCAATAAACTTCTTGGCATTTTTCAAGATGGAAGAACTGAGGAAAAAACAAACCAAACCTGAGAAATAGTAAAGTTCTACTGAAGTGATTCAAAGTACTACAGCTTGCGTTAGGCTCAGATTGGTCCTCAATGTGCCATCCTTACTCTTCAGCACTTTAAAGAGGTATTGTGCAGTAGATTTACCTGATAAACACAGCTGTGATCTCTTAACTGTTGTTGCTTTTATGGGTGTTTCTGCTGGACCCAAGTAAAATGAAATCTTTTCCTCTCTCATCGTAGTGTTCATCGGTCCTGTTCTGAAGACTTGTCTTAGAGGCGGGAATGGTGAGATCTCATGCCCATCATTTGAGTATGCTATTAGGAATATGTGGCCAATCCCTGGGGAAAGGCATCGTGCTCGGTAAAGTGAAAGGTCAATGAAAAGGAGGAAGACCCCCCAGCAGTGGGCACAGCCATGATTGTGACTAGGATACAAGCCTGGGCAGTTGTTTGTTCTGTTGTCCATGCGGTTGTCACGAGTCAGACACAACGAGATAACACCTAGTGACAATAGTATATCAACAAAAAGCCAACTATAGATGCTTATAAGTATCAAACAACCACTGATACATACTACACTATCATGGAAAGATACACTATGCTAACAGCGCCTCTGGGTTTATTATCATGAGTTAATTATTATTTTTGAAATTTGTATTTTCCGATTTACTGCTATTTCTATTGAACATTTTGTTTTCAGGAAATTATCAAAGCAACATCCCCTTTTGTACCAACGGGTCCATTAATTTGGATTCCCTAGAGGTGTCTAACTAGGAAAATTCTGTAGGTGCCAAATATTTGTGCTAATAAAGATTCCAAAAGATTTTTCCTCTGCCCTACCCCCACCTCCACGCCCACTTGATGTCTGGAGATATTTCTATTTTCTGCCAAATATCTGCCCCAAATCATTGTGTGTTGTTGACGTTTTGTCAGGCTAAAAGATCCCAAATGATATCAATTTGATGACTTTATGGCAGGTCTCCAGAAAATACTTCTCAGAGATGAAATTGAGGAGGTGAATTAATGTTTCTTGAGAGTTTGAGTTTTTGTGTAAAGCTGTCTGTAGGAACTCAGCTTATTGGAAAGGGGTCTTGAGATTGTTCTTTAAAAGCATTGCAATATGCTGTGCTTTGTTTGTTTGTTTGTTTGTTTTAATTCATGCCTTGAGAACACAGGCAAGGTTATTCAGCGGGTAGGTACTTTTGCCCCGTCGTGTGGTTTGTGAATTCCTAGCCTACTTGTGAATGTAAAGCATTCTCTTCTAATTCAAGTTCATCCGTCAGTCCAGGAAAAAGCATTTCCTTTTCAGAGGACCTGGATTGATTGGTTGGAAATATCATTTGGTTCCTGTGTTTGTCCTGGATCTGAGATCAGAAAGGCTGCCCTGGTGCGTGGGTTTTGTTTTAGTGGTGAAGTTCAGAAGTGCAGTGAGAGACAATCAGACTGTTTATATAGTCTCTTTTCTCGAGTGTTTTACAGAGGAAGAATGGCCCTCCAAATTTCAAGAGTTGGCAGCAAAGATATTGTATGCTGTCGATTCTTATTTCTTTGACAATTCTTCTGTCTGCTAGAAAAAAAGGTAGCTACTGGGAGAGTAATATATAAGTAAGTTTAAGGGATATTTCTTTGGGTATCCACCTTGAATCAGACACAGTTCTAGATGATATATATTTATTATTTCATATGCTCTTGTGGTTGGGTGCCACCAAGTTTATTTAGATTCATGATTGATCACATGTGATATAGTTATTGTTGTTGTTATTTGCCATGAAGTTGCCTGTGACTCATAGCAACCCTTTGTACAATAGTTCTGAACCCTGCCCTGTCCTGAGCCAGTCTTACTGTCTCCGACACAACTAACCCCATTACCTCAATTACTGTGGCAATCCATCTCCTCAGGGGTCTTCCTCTCCTATGTCTTCCTCCACCCTTTAAAGTATAATGTCCTTCTCCAGGCTGGTCCCTTTTGGCCATGTGCCCAAAGTATGTGAGCTGGAGCTTCCAAACTCCTTGCCTCCAAGGAGAAACTTGGTTTCACCCTTTCAAATACAGACCTGTTTGTTTCTTAATGGTCCATAGTATGTTCAGTACTCTTCTCCAGCACCACAACTCAAAGGCATCAATTCTTTTGCTTTCATCTTCGGTCATTGTTCAGCTTTCAGATGCATAGCTAGTAATTGCAAAGACCATGGTCTGAATCAGGAGCACCTTAGTCTCCAGACTGACATTCTGCCTTATCGACTATTCTTAGCTATAATCTTTACAGAAGTAAATCACCTAGCCCTTTTTCTGAGAAGCTACTGTGTGGCTTTGAACTGCCAATCATTTGTTTAGCAATTAAGGGAGCTTAATTGTTGCACCACTATGTCTCATTATCTCATTCCATCTTAAATTCAAAGAAAATTGATCTTCTGAGAGAATAGTTAATACATTCACAAACGCTGGTGGGTTGAAATGCATCTACTTTCTTTAAACTAGTGGCATTTCCACAATGCCACATATAAGCGTTTGAGCCTGGGTGTGGGTATTACGAGGTCTAGGTAAGCATTCACTCTACCTAATAGTTGCCTCTCTTATCTGTAAATCAAGGACAATGCTGAGGATGAAAGGAAAATGGGAATTATTGTGATAATTTTCACCTCAATCAGTGATTCCTAATCGGTGCCATTATGTTGATTGCATGGTTTCAGGGAAACAGAGACATACTGCTTTTAGTGGCTTCACTCTGCCTTTCTACTGATCCTAGTTCCCCAAGTATGAATGAGCAATATTTAACTTTAGCGGTATAGTTTCTAAATGTTCAAGGTGTAACATGAAAAGATTCTCTTCTTGGTTCATTTCCACAGATGTCCTTAGTTCTTATCCATACATCCCAGAAAGGGCACCAAGAAAACGAAGTTTTTATCTTTATTTATAAACATCCTCATGAGCCTGGCAAATAGGAAACATGTTCTGATGACCAGAGATAAAGAACCCGTGTCGGCTTCTGGAAGTGTCTGTTTACAAAGGGGACTGGGCAGTTTTCATTGCCAGACTCTCGTTTTTTGATTGGCAAGGTGTCAATACAAATGACTGACCACTGACATTGTAATTAGGTGCGCAAGACCATAACACAAGGAAAGCCACAGTTCCTGTCACAGCCCATGGTTCCAGGCAGTGAATGACCTAATGTTTTTTCCTGAAGTAGTCTAATTTCACCACCACCCATTCTTATTTTTCAGTTGTAACTTGTACTGCAAGTAGCTCTAGTGGTGCAGTAGTTAAGACCTCCATTGCAATTGGCAATTTTTAATTTTTCAATTAAAAAGTCAGTGGTTGAACTATCAGCCCCTCCACAGAAGACAGAGTCACTGCCTTGGAAATCCTGTACTGCAATTCTTCACAGTCTTAGGGTTACTATGAGTCAGGATTGAATCCATGGCAATGGGTTTAGTTTGTTTTGGAACTGGAGCTGAAAAGTTAGAACCGTGGGGCAAATTTATCAGACACTGCTTAATGTTTTCATTATTATTAATTTAGTTATTGAATTTTGGTCTACATATGATTGATATGCTCTTTCCCTAAAAGTCTCAGAAACCATGTGAATCCTCAAGAAAGTTCACTAGAGAGTAAATGCAAGGCAGGGGAGGAAAATGTGGATGAAGAGGGGGAAGAAACCAAAACTCCTTGGTGAAGGAGTGGTACTTTCTACTAATGACTCACTTTCAAACCACCTTGAAGATAAGTGAATGAGAAAAATGGACCATATATGGACAAGAAAGGATGGCGACATCTAAGTCTTACTTGTATTGTTCCTATGTACCATGTTTGATGCTTTAATTTGTTTTAGATTATCTACTTTTCACAGCTAAATTTTAAGTCGGTACTTCCTCTGCTTCTATTGAAAATCAGTTCAGTGAAACAATTCATTGCCTCAATAAAAACTTCCAAAGGCATAACCTAGGTTAGTGTCTTTGTCTCTGCACTCACAGCTTGCCTTAAAAATGATCACAAACAGAACTTTCTGTCATTAAATGTAAACTTCTTTCCTATTAGGGGATCACATATACATCTGTTCCAAAGGTATTTACAAAACGTGAATTAAAAATCAGAAAGCACATAAAACTAGTGATTTGGAAAATGCTTTTATCCATTCAAAATAATGGTGGTTAATGGCAGTTTAGATTAATATAGATTGTCTTGTTAATTTTATTTTTGTAAATTCTTTCAACTATTCAAAAGAGCCTGAGCTAATATTTGACTGCTGTCAAAGTTTTTGGCTACCTTTGATAACTTCATGAGAGATTTGAAAAGCAATCATTTATATGCAAATTACGTCTGCTAGGTTCTGAAGAATGGCTGTATTTTTGTAGGTAGATAAAACTCCAGGAAATAACTTTAATAACACTTCTTTTATTTAAAAAGCCTTTCTTCACAGATAATGGAGACATTAATTTAAGCCCATGTAGTTCGGGTCAAATTATCAAAATTCCAAACAAGCCAGGTTGAAATAAATGAGATTTCATTGCAATTCAGAATGTGCATATTTATACAAAGAGGAGACAGAGTGAAGGAGCAATCAAAATCAGATGTAATTAAGTCAGGAAATACCACAAGGCAGAAAGCCTTTGATTTTTCATGGCTGAGATGGAAACTCTATCTTGTGATATCTGATGCTTTGTCCTAAATCTAAACAGGCTGTTGGTCTCTGAAGAGACTAAGAATCTATCAAGGTGATTTGACTTTCTCCATTAAATTTCAGCTTAAGTACAAGCTTTCAAATCAGATAAATTTAGAAATCAGTCCAGACGCTGCTACTTATCAACTAGGTCAAGGCAACTTGCTTAACAGATTTGATTTAATCTTTTGCAAAAGGGGAGACACTAGTGTGGAAATAGAGTGAATAGCTGTATATAGACTCAGTCCAGTTTCTGGATTGAAATGGGAAGCAAAAAAAAAGTGACTGTCAGTTACCATTAAATTGATTCTGACTCACAGCAACCTCATTTGTTTAAGAGTAGAACTGCATGCCACAGTTTATTAGCTTTGTGATACCTACTCAAAAAAACGCATTGTTTCCTCAATCCGTTCTGTCATGGTCAGGCATTTGGGCTGTTTCTGTGTTCTTGTGATGATGAATAACGCTGCTTTGAGAAATTGTGGCTCAGTCACACAATGGCATACTATACAGCATGCAGGAGCAACGATTTTGAAAAATACTGTGTAACATGGCAGAGGTTGGAGAGCATTAAGCTGAGTGAACTAACTCAGTCTCATAAGGACAAATACTGCATGAGGCCATAATTGTAAAAATAAAAGGATGGCTAGTAAAACATGTAAGAAAACTCAAGGTGGGGCAAAGGGAAGGGAGCGAAGGGGTGACAATGGATAGAGGTGAAACCACAGGGTTGCACAGTTTGGTGGGTGGAGGGAGGGGTCAAAGAAAGGGGAAAAAAGACAGGGTAATGATGGGCAAGGTCCAATGGTGATTGATTTTATGAAACTTAATGCATTAGAATGATAGTATGAAACACAGTGTGAATGAAGAGCAGGGTGAAATACAATGTATACCGAAATTTGTAAGCAATCCAATTATTTAAAAAAAAAATCCCCCAAACTAGAAACACACAACAAGTTATTATTGCTGTTCAGTTGGAACCAACTCATAATGACCATTTAGCAGATTTCCTGGGCTGAAAAATCACACAGAGGAGATTGTCCATCTTTCCCCAGCAGAACTGCCTCTGTGTGCAAACCACCAGAGAGGTGCGTGCAACCTGAGGGCTGGCAGTGCGGCTCCCTCTGTACCACACTTCCCTGGGGCTTTCCAGGTCATGTTACAAGGCAGCCGGACAAATGGGCAAAGCGAACATGCTCTCATTCATTGTTGTTGTTGTTTGGTGCCATCAAGTTGTAGACGACTCATAGCGAACCTATGAAAGAACGGCCTGAGCACTGTTCGTACATAGAGTTTCCAGAGGCAAGCCATTTCGGAAGTGGATGCTGCTCCTGCTTCCAGGCTTGTTTTAGTCGGGAAACTCCAGCCAACACTGTCCACCATGGGTACCCGTTACCACGATTGGCACATCACTGTCACAGGCTTCAGCATCACGGCAACCACGAGATACCTCTGTACAGCAACGCACAGACCAGTGCTATACCACGTAGAAGAATGTTTGACAGGAAAACAATTTGAACCTGGTTGAGGGCCACAGATGAAAATCACCCACCTTCTGCTTGGTAGCGTAACTTCCTTTCCACTAGGTGATGACCAAATGTCATTATTTTCTTCTAAAGAAACAAAACCAAACAAACCACAAACCTAGAGAGGAAAGAGTATGAGTTGATGTGAAGAGATGGGCTTGGTTAAATGGGGGAGGGGCAGACACATGCTGATTTAAGGGAACACTACTTCCCATTCTTCTCAATGAAGCAACTGTGAAACTTGACAGAGAAAAATCCTTGAAAGAGCCTCATGGCTTAGTTTAACTTGTTCAAATACTAGAAAGAAAGGCCTTGCTAACATCAAAAACACACATCTGTAGTACATTTGGTTGCAGGAACTAAAAGTGGACATCCTTGCCCACTCAGTCGCTGAAATCCACTTTTCCCTTGCGGAAGCTGAACTCTTTCCATGGGTTCTCGTTTGGTGTTTGAATGGACAGTAAGTAAGTTAAGCTTCTGGCGTGCAAAATTCTCGGCAGCGTAGGGTGCAATTTCCACTTCCCCACAAGCACTTGAAACATTTCTTCCGATGATCATTTAAAGTAGTAATACGATGTTAATAGAATATCCCTTTCTTTCATCTCCTCCTGCCCTGTTTGGAAAGAGTCATTTTCTACCAAAACAAAAGAGAAAGAAACCACCCAACCCAATGTAATTTTCCAGGTTCAATCAAAACCGAAGTACAGTAGTGACGATGCAAGACACACTTCTCTTTGATTGCATTCAGAAATATTGTGGAATGTGTTCTTAGTTTTACCTTGGAGGGAAGGGAGGGAAATGTACGAAACGTGGAGAAAGCTGGCATTCAGAAGGTATATGATACCTGTAGTTTATAATCGTAATTCCTGGTTGAATTGTGTGCTTCTGGCTGCCTATTTTTTTTTTTCTTAATCACTAAATGTTCCATTTCTGAAAGCAGAAAGCAAAGGAGGAAATATCTATGCTATAAAATGTCCAATTGCTTTTCAAACTTGTTCCAGTTTCCAACCACATCAAGAAGGGTGTCTGAAAAAACAGTCAGCATTTGCACTAACTGAAAATATATACAATTATTTATCTTTAAAACATTTTCCTTGGGAATGCATCATTAAAGGAATGCACAGGGTTATTCTGAGGTTATTTGTGCCCCCAGTCCTTTACAAATTAGTTTTGTAGCTATGGGATATTTGTCTTTCCCCCCCCCCTATAAAAAATAAGCCACAGTTTAAGAAATTTAGGGGGAAAAGGGCTACGATATTTATATTGTATCCCTTTTCTGGGAATATGATACTGATATTCTTCCTAGGAATAATTTAATGAAAAAATGGAGAATACCTTACTTTTCACCTGATACCAAATACGCAGAAGGTACAAATCTTGACCTGATGTATCAATGAAATATATTACATTGGTCTTTTGAAAGAGTTGCAATTAACACTTATGCACCTCAGGAAACGTAAAGGATTAAAAAGATTTTGTTGTTACGGATTAGCAAATAATCAACATTTCAGTGAGCTGAATATGAACGATTCAAGAACTATGGATTGCATTTCCTTTGAAACATAAGGAGGTTTGTAAGCATTTTGTGCTTAGGCAAATAATAGTCTTAGCTATGCTGAATAAACGAACCAGAAATATGTTTGAATATTAACCGTTCAGCCACAGTTGCAAATATCTTAATTTCTATAAGAATTTCTCATGTAAAATAAGCATCTGTGGTGCTTTAAGCATTATCAATTATGTGGCGGCGGTGGTTGTTTTATGTCCTTAAATAATTCAACAGACAGGGTTTTCAAAGGGATTGCCAATAGGATAGGCAATTTGAATCCGCAAGCTGCTCTGTGGGGGAAGGATGGGCAGTCTCCTTCTCTGCAATGGATTGCTTCTGAGAACCCACTGGAGGGTCCGCTATGGGCCAGTTCCAACTAGATGGTACATAACAGCAAAGCTGGAAATAAAGAACCTTGGTGGTATTCTGCGTTACACATTGCATTGCTAACCAAGGTGTTGGTTTTGCAAATGCACCAGCTACCCTGCAGAAAGACATGCCAGTCTGCACCGGTCAAGGCTTAACAGCCTCAGAAATCTGGCAGAGAGCTCACATAGAACTTGGTTCAATGGCAGTGATATTGGATTGGTTTTGGTTTGTTAGAAATAGCGCCTTTATACCAGAGGTGACTAGGAGTGTGTCGTGAACTTCTTTTAAAAGAAATACTTGTGGGTTTTGGGGGTTTTTAACAAAGTTTTTATTTTGTTGCTGTGATTGAACTGGAAGGTCAACTATGAGACAGTTTTGACTCAAACAGCAATGAGGTGAGTTAGTTTCAGAATAGAAACCTCAGTCTAGTCTTCAGTCTGGAAGAATAGAGTTCCTAGGAGTTGAATCTTTTTTTCTCCATTTCTCTCCCTTTGCCTAGAATTCGTTCCTAGGAGTTGAATCTTTTTTTCTCCATTTCTCTCCCTTTGCCTAGAATTCGTCTAGAGAAGAGATAATGGCAGGGCACCCTCCAATTCCTCTGGTCTCATGGGAAAGGAGGCAGTTATTCATGGAGGCAACTAACCACACATTCCCTATTTCCCTCTGATTCCTAACTCTCCCTTTCGGGAGTGCTCTGGGTGAACAGAGACCAACTGTTGGACTGTATATTACCGCTTACACACTTCAGAGATCTGAGACACTTTGCAACAAATGAGGAGGTGAAAAAAGAAGCACCAAACATATGATTGCACCAATTAATGGCGATGCCCCATGAAGCTATGACCTTAGTCCTCCAAACCATGGTAAAGAGATGAATGAATAAACAATATGTGACATATATGCACAATGGAATACTCCTTGGCCAGCAGGAGGATGTGGTTTTAACACATGCGTATGAGTGAACGCTCAGGGTGTGGCTGGAAGAGATTGTGCGTCTACACAGGACTAGACTGTGGTTCGTCATTCTGGTCTTCTGTCCTGGTCTTTCTGAGTCAGAGCCACCTGGAGGGCACCTCACAACAGAATAGTTGCGACCCCAAAAATGTCCCATGTGTGCCACCATCTTTTCCCTTCCCCACTGAATCGCCACATTCACCGTCCTTATGCTGGTACTTCTCTCTCATTCATTTTCATCTCCTATCTGGTAGGGTGGAGAGACAGCACAGGAGAGGAAGACCCTCTATAAGGTGGATTGAGTCAGTGACTGGGGTAAAGGGGTAGGTGTGTTGGAGACAGTGAGATTGGCACAGGATAGAGCAGGGTTTAGGGGCTGTTGTACATAAGGTCGCTATGAGTCGCAGGCGACTGGATGGCACATAACAACAATCTGTTTTCCACCCTTAAACAGACATAGATTCCTTTTTGTCACCACAACACTTTCTTAGAATTGTATTCAAGTTTAAAATACATTATGTGCTAGTTTGGTTGTTTTGTTGTTTGTTTGTTTGCTTTGTTTTGCTTCTTTATATAGCCTGATTCTTTTCAGATCGATGCATGTCATTGAATGTATCAATAATAAATCCCTTTTAGATATTGTCAACGAATCCACTACATGGCTATACCACAATTAATTTACAGTTGTTGTTTGGTGCTATTAAGTAGGTTCCAACTAATGAACGCTGTGTATAACTAACTGAAACCGTGTCTGATTCGACACCATCCTCACAATCTCTGCTGGGCTTACGTGCATTGTTGCAGCTAAGTTTTCAACCCATCTCGTGAAGAGTTTTCACTTTTTGCCAACTCTGGTTTACCAAGAATGTTTTTCTTTTCCAGCGACAGGGCCTGCAGAATAACGTGCCCAAAGAATGGAAGATAAGCTCGCCATCCTCACTGCTCAGCACCATTCTGGCTGCGCTTATCTATTCTCAGATAATTTCTTGTTTGCATGATATTTTCAGTTATTGTCTATTTTTGATACAATCACTACTTTCAGTGACTATAACATTCAGTACAGTTTTTATTATGGCCATATCTTTTCAATTTCCAGTGGGAAAATGCTATAGATCAAATAATATAAAACTGTGTTTTAAAGTTGTTGTTGTTATGTTTTAAACTACGTTTAAAAAATATAAATGGCTCAAACTGTTGTGCCAAAGTTGCTGTATTTTCTACATTTTCACCATGTATGATATTTCTAGGGAGCTCTGGTGACCTAGGGGGTAAAAAGTCACAACTTTTTACCAATTCAAAGGCAGATGTTTTGATTCTATTAGATGTTCTTTAGGAGAAAGGTGGACAATCTCCTCTCGAGTGATTTACATCCTCTGAAAACCCACTGGAGGGCCAGCTGTGTGTCAGTTTGGAGTAGACAGAAATGAGTGGGGGAGTGAAATGATACTTCTGCCCAAACGATATTGTCACCAGCCCTTGCTATAGCCATTATTTTTTTAAATTTCAGATATTTTAGTAAGGGTGTACAATTTTCAGAGTCTCTTGAAAACCATTTTGGTCTTTTCTTTCTCTCCTGTCTTTGCAATGACCGTTTGCTCTCTTCATGGATGGCATACATACCACTACTCACTGGGTCTTTGAGAAGGACTTGAAGTGCCTGCTACAGAAGATCAAAGACTACAGCCTTCAATATGGATTACATCTCAACATCAAGAAAACAAAAATTCTTAGCACTGGTCTGAAGGAAAATATTTGTGATACATAGAGAAAAGGTAGAGATTGTCAATGGTTTCATCTTACTAGAATCCACAACCAACACCCTTGATACTAGCATTTAGGAGATCAAGAGAGGTATTGGAGACACGGTCAGTTAGGGTCAGGTAGGAGCAGGCAGGGGCAGGCAAGGGCAGGCAGGGAAAGGCCGGAGAGTTTCCTAGAGGTCCTGGAGACTGGAGAGGGCAGCTGCATAGAAATACACAGTGGCCTTACTTTCATCACCCCCATACTGGATAAAGAGAGTACAGCAGCCAGGCAGAAGGTAATCTCCAGCTGCCCTGCACACCAGCACCGCCAAGGACAACTACAAACTTCAGAAGAGGTGAGTTCAGGCACGAGAGATTGTCAGCAGGCTACTGGGGACCTGAGAAGGCAGCTGCATAGAGAGTCAGGGCCCTGCCACTTCACCTCTTCCCAGATGGAGAGAAAGCAGCAGCCAGGGGGAAGGGGGAAGTTGGTCTCAAGTCACAGGGTGATCCACCAAGGACAATTACAGACTTCAGAAGAAGTGGGCAGCACTCAGGCAAGTTTCCTGCAGGGCTGCACTGCAGTCCAGAGACAAGAGGAAGAACTTTAAGGAAGGTGAGCTTTCTCACTTCACAGGACCAGAGAAGACTCTTGGTATAGTGAGTTGCCCCACTTCGTAAAGGAAATACTTTAAGTCAGCAACTTATTCATAACATCATCAAGATAAAAAACTGTCAACAACCTACTTAGGCACAATAGAAACCACCTAACACATACCAAGAAGAGCTTCACATGATTATCAGGGAAGCAACAGGTAGCTGCAAATATTGTGAAAAAATAAAATAAGACTTCTTCTAAAAAATCAGAACATATTGCAGACCCAAAGAATACTCCAGAGGCATAGATGCCGTCAACAATCTTCAGTTAACTGGTATTCAGCAAGGAAACAAAACAAATGGGGAAACAACAACCTCTTCAACAAATGGTGCTGGCAAAACTGTACTTCTACCTGCAGAAAGCTGAAGCAGGCTGCACACCTCGATACATAAAAAATCAACTCAAGTTGGATTAGAGACCTAGGGGTAAAGCCCCAAACCATAAACATCATAAGAGATGAAATAGGAAGAAATAGAAGACCTAACTTATGTTATAAATAGGCTGGCAAACCCAGCCAGAAATGCACAACCAGGAGATGATAACACTGATGAATGGAACCCTCGAAAGATTAAGTCCCCATGTGTATCAAAAGTTTTTCCAATAAGCTGAAAATAAAATCTACTGACTGGCAAAAAACATTTGACAATGACAAGGGTCTCATAGAGAAAGTTTACAGAATCTTTACAAGAAAAAGACTGATAACCCAAATACAAAATGGGCAATGAAAATACTTTTTTACTGAGGAAAACATACTGATGGCCAATGGACACATGAAGAAATGTTCAAAATCACTAGCTGTAAGAGATACGCAAATCAAAACCACAATAAAATACTATCTTGTTACAGTAGCAGTGGCAAAGTTTAAGAGGACAGCAAGCAATAAAAGTTGGAGAGGATGTGAAGAGATTGGAACTTTCATATGCTGTTGGTTGGACTGATTGCAAAATGGTATAACCACTCTAGACGGCAGTTTGGCATTTCCTCAAAAAGTTGAACCTGGAAATGCCATGTGACTCAGCTATTCCACTGTTAGGAATATAACCCGAGGAAAAGAGAACTGAGACACAAACAGATTTGCACACCAGTGTTCATAGCAGCATTATTCACAATAGCAAAAAAAATGGAAACAGCTCAAATATCCATCAAAAAATCAATTGTGAAACTGTGATACATTAATACAATGGGATACTATGTAACACTCAGGAGCAATGATTTAGAAAAATACTAGGTAACAAGGGAGAGGCTGGAGAGCATTCTATAGCATGAATTAACTCAGTCTCATAAGGACAAATATTGCATAAGACAATGATTGCAAAAATAGAAGAATGACTAGCAGGATGTATGTGTGGAAGGGTCCAAAGGGAGAAGTGGAAGTGGCAAGAGGGTTGAGGCAAGTGGGGAACAGAAGAAAATACAGAGTCACAGAGTTTGGTGGGTGGAAGGAAGGGGTCAAGAAGATAGGAAAGTACCAGTGTGGATCTGAAAATACAGAATAGTAATGGGCATAGATTAATGGATCAATTTTTGGAAAAACACAATATATGGGAATGATCATTTGAAACACATTGTGAATGAAGGAATATATGAAACAATATGAATGAATGGAACACAATATATTCAAATATCATATACTAACCAATACAAAATAAAAAAAATTTCTTATTTTTCTAATTTTTGTGTGCATCTACTGTCAAATCAGATCTGACTGGTACAGGAGGAAATTGTCCGTCCTTCCCCGGCAGAGCATCTGGTGGATTCGAACCGTGCACCTCTGGGATTGTAGTTGCAGCTCCTTGCCACTAGGAAATTTTTAAAATATAGAGAGAAAAAATCCTCACCACTGGACTGAAAGAAAGGAAAGATCACAGTAGATGGAGAGAAGAATAAAACTGTTAATTGTTGTACATTACATGAATCCACGAACAAGGAATAGTAGCATTACTGCTATTGTACTAAATATCCTTGGGAATAGCAGTCAGAAGATCCAGAGAGACACTGCATTGGGAAAGTCTGCGGTCAAGGACCTCTCCAAAGTACTAACGAGCAATGATATGGCATTGTTTTAAAGACTAGGGTGAGATTGATTCAGGCCGTGGCCTTTCAACCACTTGCTGTGCATCTAAGAGCTGGACAAGGCTTACAGATGACAGAAGCGATAAATGCCTTTAAGTTGCAGTATTAGAGAAGAGTACTGACTATCCCACGACTGCCATTAGAACAAACAAGTCTTGTGGAAAGTGCAACCAGAATGCTCCTTAGAGGCAAGAAAGCGAAGCTTCATCTCACATAGTTTGAGCATGTTTTTAGGAGGGGCTATTCCTTGGAAAGGGAAGCTGTGCTTAAAAGTGTTGAGGGTCAGTAAAAGAGAGGGGGACTCTCAGTGAGATAGATTGACAACAGTGACTGCAGCAATGGGCTCAAGTATGTCAGAGATGATGAGAATGACACAGGATATGACAAAGGATAGACTGGTTGTTCGCAGAGTCTCTATGAGTCTTACTCAATTGGATGGCACCTAACAAAAATAAGCACAACAATCGTCATATCTCCCAGTGATGTTAATTTGCATTTCTCTCACGCTATTTACCGAACCATCTTTCCTTATGCTTATTTACCATTTTTATATTTCCTTTGTTGAAGCACTTGTTTAAATATCCTGCCTGTTCCTTTATTGGCCGGTTCCTTATCACTGAGTTTTGAGCATCCTCTAAATTTTCAGTGTATGAGTCTTTTATCAAACATTTGCATAGATTTTTCTCTCAGTCTGTGACTTGTCATTTTATTCTCTTAACACGTTGCCACAAATGACAGCAAATGTGTTTCTAAGCATGGCTGTCAATTTAAAAGTGTGTGACAACGTGTTAACAATGTTTTCAACAGAGAAGACATATTTTAATGGGGTCCAATTTAAATTATTTTCATTAATACATCCTATTTTTGGTGTGCTATTAGAGAAAGCATCATAGTACAAAGATTTTTCTTCCCTCCCCTCCTTTTGTTTCCCAGAAGTTGGAGTTTCACGTTTTACATTTAAGTTGTTGCTCGGTACCTTTGAGTCCACTTACCATTCACAGCTCTTCTGTGAACAACAGATTTGAACCTTGGCCTCTCCTGTGCCATTCTCATGATCTCACATGTTCAATCTATTGTTATAGTCGCTATACAAATCCATGTTCTTGAGTGTCTTCCTATCTTTTGCTGACGCTGAGTTATTGAGCACAAATAACTTTTTTAAATACACAAAAGATTATTTTACACATGGACCTTACCTGATGGACTGCACAAGAATCAGATTGGGGAAACATTGGGAACTTTTGGGGAAAGAATCATTGGAGAAGCTCAATATCACAGACCAGATGTTGACTGTGGAACAGAACACCAATTGCTCATGTGAAAGTTCAAATTGATCCTGAACAAGAAAGTGAAAGTAGTCCACAAGAACCAAAATAGCACTTTAACTCTGTGCCACATGAATTTAAAAATCATCTCCAGAATAAGTTTGAGTCATTGACCACTAATAATCGAAGACTAGATGAGCTATGGGATGACATCAAGGACATTATCTATGATGAGAGCAAAAGGGCTTTACAAAGACAGAGGAGAAACAAAAGAACAAAATAGATATCAGAAGAAACTCTGAAAATTGCAAAAAAAAAAAAACCCTCGAGAATGTCTAGAAACCGAAACAAAGGGGATAAATTGCAAAATGCACAGAAGATGTCAAAAGATAATTCAAAAAGGCAAAACCCAGGATTGTAGCAGAATGTGCAAACAGCTAGAGTTAGATAATAAAAAGGGAAGAATTTTCTCAGCATTTCTAAAATAGAAATAATTGAAAATAAGTTCAAACTGATTTTTGAGACGCTAGGGGGGAAAATACTGGATGATCCTGGAAATATTAAAAGAAGATGGAAGGACTAGATAGACATGTCCTGGGAAAAGTGCTGTCAGTGTGTTCCTTTGAGGCAAGGAGGTTGAGATTTCATCTCACATACTTTGAGCACGTTGCTAGAGGAGGCTATTCCTTGGAAAAGGACGTAGTGCTTTGAAAGGTTTGCAAAAGAAAGGAAGATCCTTAGTGGAATGTATTAGCATGTGGCTGATGCAATGGGCTAAAATGTTCAGGAGATGATGAGGATGGCACAGGACAGGACAGGTTCAGCTCTGCTGCGCACAGGTTTGCTATGAGTTGTACTTAACTCAGTGGCATCCAAAAATAACCACCTTTTCCTTCATGCTGTCTTTTTTCCAAGGACTAGCCCCTCCTGACAATAAGCCCTAAGTGATGAGAAACAGTTTCATCATCTTTGTCTCCAAAAAGCACCCTGGTTGAACATTTTCTGATATGGATTCATATGTGCTTTTGTAGCCCATGAGATATTAAATATGTTTCAGTCACATCACAAGTCAAAGTATTGGTTCTTTGTTAGTCTTCCTTATTCATTGTTCAACTTTCGGATGCACAGGAAGCAACTAAAAATTCTTTCATTTCTATCAGGTGTCCCTTAATCTTTAAATTGATGTTCTTGCTCTTTAACACTTTAGAGAGATCCTTGACAACAGATTTTCCCCAATGCACTCTCTCTTTTGATTCCTTGACTGCTGCTACCACATGTGTTGATTGTGGATCCAAATAAAATGAAATCCTTGACAACTTCAGTCTTCATCTATCATGATGTATCTATTATTTATCTATCAATATATCTATCAGGAAATATATCTGCCAGGAAAACAAACAGATTCATCTTGGAGAGGATTAAACCAAGCTACTCCTTGGAGGCAAGGATTCTGGGGCTTCGTCTGACATACTTTGGACATGTTGCCAGGAGGGACGGGTCCTTGGAGAGGGACATCATGCTTGGGAGGGTGGAGGGACAGCGCAGGAGGGGAAGACCCTCTATGAGGTGGATCGATTCAGTGACTGGGGTAATCGGGATGGGTGTGTCAGAGGCAGTGCGGTTGGCGCAGGATAGAGCAGGGTTTAGGGCTGTTGTGCATAGGGTCGCTATGAGTCGGAAACGACTCGACGGCACATAACAACAAGAACATCTATCAATGTTTTTTCTTGATATTAAAAGGTAATTAATATTGAAGGTTGTAGTCTTTGTTCTCCCGCAGTATCCGTCAGTGTCTTTATTGATGTTTTCTTGATGTTAAAAAGTAATCCATATTGAAGGCTGTAGTCTTTGATCTTCTGCAGTAAGTGCAAGTTGTTGACTCTTCAATCCTGATGTCACATTCTTCTTAATATGTCTAGCTTCTTGAATTATTTGCTCAGCATGCAGATTAAATACTAGTATGGAGAAAGCATACAACCCTACTGCACAGATTTACTGATTTTAAACTATTCAGTGTGCTCTTGTTCTGTTTGGACAACTGCTTTTTGATCTGTGCATGTCTGGTGGTGGTGTTATATACCCTCATGTCATAACTTACTCATAACTGAGTTTTCAGAGGCAATAAATCCTATGGATGGAGTTGGCCCTCTTTCTCTTGCAGAGCCACTGGTGGACTCAAACCACCTGCCTTTGGGTTGGCAGTACAACTCCTTAGCAAGAAGCCACCAGAGCTCCCTTATCTACGTATGTTGTTGTGGACTGTCAAGTATAAACTGATCCATAGCTGATTCTCTAGAAGGTTTCAGAGGCAGTTTAACTGCATGGGAAGATATTACCCATCTTTCTCCTGTTGAGCAGCTAGTAGATTTGAACTGTGTCTCTTCAGGATTGCAGTGCACCTCCTTACCATCAGAGCTAGCTTTCATAATTAAGTGTTCTGGAATTTCCATTCTCCTCAATATTATTAGTTTGTTATGGTCCACATAGTTAAATCTACTTTCCTAGTAAGTTAAGTATAATGCTCTATTTTACATTAATTTCCTGAAGGTGTTATGTACAAAGATGTCTACAGATTTGCCCAAGTCAAAGTTTTCCTTCTACTTGGAGCCATCTAAGTTTATTATGTAAAATCTCCTTTCATTTCCTTCTTTCTTGTCTGTTCTAGAAGATTATCTCCAAAACAATTGCAGCTACAGTTTACAGTTGTACCTCATGAGGTGGAAATAGTCTATCATATTTTCTTATTTAGCTCAGTGGTTATAGAATTCCAAGTGATTACAATGAAATGATTTCATTATTTCCTTTCAGGAATAATCTGACTCACTCACCTAGTACTTCCACTCTGTGCATTTTTTTTTCCTATTGAGTTAAAATGCAAGTAGTCAATAAAACTTTATGGAAATAGTTCTTATTTGTTGTTGTTGTTAGGTGATGCTGAGTCAATAAAACTTTATGGAAATAGTTCTTATTTGTTGTTGTTGTTGTTAGGTGATGCTGAGTCCAGGGTGACTCAGAGTGACCCTATAAACAATAGATCTGAGCTCTGTCTAATCCTGTGCCATCCTCATAATATCTAACACACTTGAGCTCATTGCTAAAGTCACTGTGTCAATCTATCTGGTTGAAAATCTTCCTGTCTTTCACCATCTCTCCACTTGCCCAAGCATGATGTCCCTCTCCAAGGAATGGCCTCTCCAAGCAACATCCCCAAAGTACGTGAGACAAAGCTTTACCATCTTTGCCCCCAAGGTTCACTTTGGCTGTACTTTCTCCAAGACATTTCTCTTTGTTCGTTTGTCACATCAGTCCATAGATTATGAAGTACTTTTCTCCAATACCACAGCTCAAAGGCATTAATTATTTTTCTGTCGTCTTTATTCATTGTCTGGCTCTCAGCAGCATGTTGTTGTTGTTATGTGCCATCGAGTCACTTGTGACTCATAGCGACCCCATGTACAACAGCCCTAAACCCTGCTCTATCCTGTGCCAATCTCACTGTCTCCAACGCATCTATGCATATTACCCTAGTCACTGAATCAATCCACCTCATCAAGGATCTTCTTCTCCTGTGCTATCCCTCCACCCTTCTCCCAAGCGTGACGTCCCTCTCTAAGGACTGATCCCTCCTTGCGACATACCCAAAGTATGTCAGATGAAGCTTCAGAATCCTTGCCTCCAAGGGTTCTGCTATGACTCAGCAGCATATCAAGTGATAAATAAGACCGTGGCCTGAATCAGGCACCCCGACTAATATCAAACTAACATCATTGCTCCTCAATAATTTGAAGCCAGCAAGCCATCTATATTGCTGTAGATGGCTTGATTTTTCTAGAAGAAATAAAGTCACATGTATCTGAAACTGAATTAAGACAAAATGAAAAGGTGTTCCTTACAAATTCATAATTTACATTCTTTAGTAGACAACACTGCTAATTCTAGAAATGTCTTGAAGGTCAAAATAACCTAATGAAAAAGGTACTGCTGGATCTTATATGAGAGTATTTCATCAAAATGTGATATGATCTTTTATGTAGAAAAATGAAGATGTTAAGAACAGACATTAAATAGAAATTGGAAAAGGCTTATCTCCCCAAACTTGTTAGATTTGAGAGGCATGTGTGAGTCAGATGATGGGAAGGGAATAAAAGAAAGGAAGCTTTGTTAAGATAACTGTTGGGTAAGACAGACAATAATATTTCACTTCATATTTTTTTCCTTGCTCGTTTATTCAATGATACGTGAGTCCTTGTTTGCATGGCATACTTCTGTGCTTCACAGAGGTTTCAATGGTTGATTTTTCAAAAGTAGATTTTTCAGAAAAAGACCCTTCTTCTAACATGCCTCTGGATAGTAGCTAAACTCAGTACCACCCAGGGAGCCACTTATTGAATAATTCTCCCTTTCCCATTGATCCACTATGTTATAAAATTCTTATGTATGTAAAGGTCTGTTTCTATTAAGCTGGTCTGTTAGAGACACAAAGTTTGTTCACAAATAAGTAAGTCAAGAATATTCCTCAACATTATTTGACAAGCTCCTTGTGGTTGTGCATGTCATACTTCTAGTCCTTGAAAAAGAAGTATAAATAGAACATCTACAGTAAAAATCTGTGGATTCTAGAAATTTGTAAGGCGGAATCATGTCAGAGAAGGAAAACTTTTTTTTTTAACTAAAATGGGTGATAAGAAAGTAGTAAAACTGTAAGTCTTATCAAAAGGAGTAAACTTATAAGCCTTGGAAAAACAAGGCAGTTACATTTCATTCTCTCTCTCTCTCATAGATTTCATGATATCATTTTAGGAAATAGCACATGAACAAGAACAAATACTAATGAAGGAAGAGTCCAGGCTTCACCGAAGGAATTTAAGGAAAATAAGACCTCTTGAGGAATTTCCACAAACAGATGCAGCCCTAGACATACTCATTTATATATGCCAAGAATTTTGGAAGACAGTGACCCGGCCAACCTATGTATATCATGTCCATTTAAAATAAAAGTTATAGAATGTAGACATGATTGAACAATACTGATAATTGATATTATCACACACAAGTACAATTTTGCTGAAAGTTATTAAAAGTGATTGGAACTGTATATCCACACAGAACTTCAGAAATGTAATCTGGTTCAGAAAAGACCATAGAATGAAAAACATAATTGCTTTATATCAAATCAATTTTGACTGAAAGCAGATAATATCAGAAATATGGTTGCATGTGTTTTATTGACTATCCCAGGACATACAACCCTGTGGGTGATCAAAAATTATGGATGACAATGAGAAGAATGAGAGTTTCAGCACATTTGAATTCATATTAAACTAGTACATAGACCAATAAGCAGTCATTTCTGCAGACCAATGGAATAGTGTACAGTTTAAAATTAGCAAAAGTATACTTAAGTATTGAATCCTCTTAATATAACTATTCAGTATATATGCCGAACAATTTATTTGGAAAAAACATGTATGAAAAGAAGAATATGGTCACAGGTTTGGAGAAAGACTCATCAACCGCCTGTGACAGACAAACAGCATGTCCTTGCTTGCTGAAACGAAAGAGGACTTGAACTCTTGCTGAAGAATATTTAAGACTATAATCTTCAGGATGGATTACATACCAACAACAATAAAATAGAAATCCTCAAAACTCAACCAGCAAGCCAAATCATGGTAAAGGGAGAAAAGGTTGACATTTTCAAAGATTTCATTTTATTTGGATCCACTGTCAACACTCAGAGAATCTGCAGCCAAAAAAAAAAAAATTTAATAAAATGGCATGTTTTACCTGACAAAATCTGCTGCCAAAGAGTTATTTAAAGCGCTAAAGAGAAAGAAAATTCAAGACCAAGCTGTCCCTGGCTCAAGTCATATTTTGCAGTTGCTCCATATACATGTGAAAGTTCAAGCTGAGTAAGAAAGATCAAAGAAAACTTGATAATGTTGGGAGGGACATTGAATATATCACGGACTGCCAAAAGAACAAACAAATCATACTTTGAAGAGGTGAAGCCAGAATGCTCCTTAGAAACAAGAATGATAAGACTTTGTTTTACCCATTTTAGGTAAGTTATCAAAAAGGGCCAATCCCCAGGAAAAGATTTAATGCTTGAAAAAGTAGAGAATATGTGAAAGAAATACCTTTATGGAAATAGAATTGACATAGTGACTTTAACAGCGAGGTCAAACACAGCAGAGATTGTGAGGCCAGCAAGACTAGGCAGGGAGTCTTTCTATTGAAGATTGAATCACTTTATATTGGAGTTGACTTAATGGAACCTACCAGTAACAACAACACTCCTGCTTTCAAGAAGTTTATAGACTGAAGCGGCCTTTAAAATACACAGGTATAACAAAAATGGTAAATGAAATAGGAAAAGACAATTAGTGGCATTTTAAGAGTCGGAAGTTCTTGTGAGTGAAGGAGTTCAGGAAAGTCTTAATGGAAAAGTGACTATTTCAGGTAGAAACTTGAACAAGCAAATTAAAGAATGATCCATCAGACATGAAAAGAGAAACCATTCTAAGCGAAGAGGATAGACGGGCTGATTATATAGCTGTACAGACCCACAGAGTGTAAGGAACACTGAAGAACCTGAAGTTAGTTAGAATCAAGGAGATAGCAAACACGTATTGACTATACACACAAAAAAAGCTTATTTAGACCAAAGAGATAACAAAGAAGAACAAAAATTAGACCTGTGTTCTGTGTTATTTAATGGAATGAAAATAAACGAAATGGTTTTAAACATTCTCCAAATATTCAGGACTCTTTTTATGGTTTCAGTGGTCTCATAAATATGAATAGTGGACAATAGAAAAATCTGTTTCTTCCAAGGTCAACCAAGTTACATTGGATAGAACTTAGCCTTGGGCCCAGAACAGCTCAGTTGGCAAACCCCATAGGATTCCTGGTTAACATACATACGTGAAAATAGAATTGCCTTGGGTCTCTTGGTATGAAAAGGAGGGTAGAAAAATCACTGTGGTTCCTACACTCCAGGTAAGAGCGCAGAACAGCCCGCCCAGTCCAGCTGATGACCATTTCCTAGACTCTGATACTACAGCCTGACCAAAGCCAATGATGGCTTTTGCAGGGTTGAGCAAAGAATCATGTTCCAGTGGTTCGCCCTGGACATTTCCATCTGCAGGCTGTATATTTGGCTGCTAAACGTGGTTCACTGCGCTCTCTTTGGCCAATATTTTAATTCTTCAAATCTGCTCTAGAGTCATAAATATCACTGTGCCACTTAGCTCTCAAAAATAGCCACTAGCGTCCCCCAAACAGAACACACTTCCTGTCGAGCCAGATTGAGAAATCTCAAATTCATCAAGCCAATGCGGAGAGAGTGTGGAAGTCCCCAGACCCCAGACTCTGATACCAGAGATGCTGGCAAAAGCCTGAGCAGAAAATGTAGTCTAGACCTGGTCAGACCTTTTGCTCTTCCAGGAAAGTCAAAGTGAGGAATTTGGGCTTTTATTTTTCCTAGTGGGAAAATACTTAGAGATCATTCATACGATATTGGATGATGATGTGTAAAAATAATGTTTTTATTTTCCTTCATTGTTTTGCTCTTTGGAACCTTCCATTCAATTTCGGTTTTCAAAGTTCCTTCATTTAACCAGCTTCGCATGTCTGTTAGATGTCTACACCCTGTAAGGACTCTTTGTAGTTTCTGAGTTTCCACTGATGGGTATCTTCTTCCCCATTTCCTTTCTCGAATCCTCCAGACAGGACCAGATTATCTAAGAAGTATGGTTAGCATGGGCTTACCTGTGCTTATTTATTTATTTGTAGCAAATAGTTTTTAAAAATGTGAAAATATTTACCATAGAACATTAAAATGTAAGTCAATATCACATACAAGTAAGCATATAATTCTGTGATTGCCTGGGTTTCTAAGTACATTGTCCCTGTCAGAGATCACAATTTAGATAAAAAGATTTTTATTCTATTGGAAGATCTTATGAGATTGGGAGCGAGGCTGGTGCAAGCCATACCTACAGCAGAATCTTTGAGGTGGTGAAACCGTATGAAATTGTTCGCTATAGATTAACAAGTGAGTAAGCAAAAATAAGTCCTTCTTTACCTAGTTTCCTGGGCAATACAACACGTCTTCCAAACTACGCATTTATGGTCACTTGGCCATTTCTTACTCATCTCCATTTCTTTTTTCTGGCTTATATTTTGTCCCTTTTTCCTCTCTGGACCAAAGGAGCTTGACATAATGTGGCAACTATTTCCTTTACATAATGATGGGTTGGGAAAGAGGTGGGTTCACTTTCCTAATAGTCAGCAATTGGAAGGAGTTACCTCCACCAATGGCAATTGACTCTTCCCCTCAATCGCAATGTATTTTTTAAAGGGTATGGCAATTAGGAAAGGATGGTGCCTTTATGGATTCTTTTTTAAAGTAAATAAATTAAGAGGAGTTCTTAATGGGATTCTCAGATTTCTCTCTATATTTACCTTGGAGTTTGGGGGAACACCTGCTTTTCTTGGTCATATGTTAGCAAAAATTTTGTTCCTCTTTTCTTTCAATTTGTAACTAATCAGAAGTTAAGAGAAAGGATAAAATTATTTAAACACTGGTCTGACAAACATGCCCCCAGACATAATGATTGATATGCTTTTCATGAATAAAATATATTTTTCATGAACTTGTTGAATCCCAGAAGCTGGAGGACTTAGATGATGTTTGATATGGAAAAGTATTTGCAAATTAATCAGTGGTCAGCGTTTTTGCCAAAACTTTGCAGTTGGGTTATTTTAAGAAAGGGATTGGCAAACATGTTCTGTGAAGGGCCAGGCAGTAAATATTTTCAGCTTTGTTGGCTGCATCGCTCCTATTGCAACTACTCAACTTCTCAGTCATGAAAGTGGCCACAGACAACATACAAATAAATGAGCATAGTGGTATTCTAATAAAACTTTATTTATAAAAATAGAAAGGTGATTAGAATTGACATGAGAACTCTTCTTTGAGGACAATAAGTTTAAACCAAAAAAATAAAAATATCAAATCCAGCTTGTATTTTGGAATCAGAACTCTTACAGAAAAGAAAAGAAAATTAGAGGTTCCTTGAATGAATGCAGAAGTGTAGACTCAGAGCCCCATGACCTTACCTTGGATGTACCATTTCAGAATCTAGGGCAGGTAATATTTGAGCATATTAACAACCAGCCCAAGACAACTGCTCTCATGATGCAGTCACAGGCAGGCAGGTGGTTGTTGGTGGGTTCCACGAAGTTGACTCTAACCTGCAGCCCAAGTATCAACCTTGCAAACTTCAAGAAGTCATGCCATGGTCTTGAAGAGATGATGACTCTAGTCTATGTTGTGCTGTCTTTTAATTCCATATCCAATGGATTTGTTGTGAGCTCTGGTGACACTGCTGGTAGGAAGTTACCCAAAGGCAGTCTCTCTAGTGCTTTGAATCTCTCAGCAACTCCACAATAGAAAAAAAAAAAAGGGAATCTCCTGTGTACTTTCCAAGTCTCCCAAAACCCTCTGGAGGGGCAGATATGAGTCGATCACATCTCTATGGCAATGAGTTTGAATTTTATGTGTTTGATGAGTGATGCCAATGGCTAAGTGCCAGGCTTCTAACATAAAAGTTAACAGCTTGAACCCATACACGTATGCCATCCACATAAAAAAAAAAAAAGAGCAAGTCATAGCTTTGAGAACTCTGTGAGCAGAGTCCTAGTCTGTAATATGTGGAGTGGCCATGGACTGGGCCTGACTTCCCAGCAACTGGAGTGAAGAGGAGAGAGAAAAAAGAGGAGTCGGTTAAAATAAGATGTTTTCAATGAAGTGTAACTTCAGATGCTAAACATGTTATTGTTGTTGTCGTTATGTGCCGTCGAGTCGCCTGCGACTCATAGTGACCCTATGTACAACAGCCCTAAACTCCGCTCTATCCTGTGCCAATCGCACTGTCTCTGACACTCCCATCCCAATTATCCCAGTCACTGAATCAATCCACCTCATAGAGGGCCTTCCTCTCCTGCACTGTCCCTCCACCCTCCCACGCATGATGTCCCTCTCTAAGGACCGGTCTCTTCTCACAATATGTCCAAAGTATGTTAGACGGAGCCTCAGAATCCTTGCCTCCAAGGAGTCACCCGGTTTAACCCTTTCCAGGACAAATCTGTTTGTTTTCCTAGCAGTCCATGGTATTCTCAATACTCTTCTCCAGCACCACAGCTCAAAGGCATCAATTCTCCTTCTATCCTCCTTGGTCATTGTCCAACTCTCTGATGCATAACAAGTGATTGCAAAAACCATGGCCTGTATCAGACGCACCTTAGTCTCCAGAGAGACACCATTGCTCTTCAGCACTTTGGAGAGGTCCCTAACAGTAGACTTTCTCATGGCAATGCGCCTTTTAATTTCCTGGCTGCTGGTGCCAAGACTGTTGACTATGGAGCCAAGCAAACTAAAGCTGTGTACAATCTCCATCTCTTCTCCATCCATCCTGATGCTGCCAATTGGTCCAGTGGTGAGAATCTTTGTCTTCTTGACATTGAGCCTCAATCCATATTGTAGGCTGCAGTCCTTGACACTCTGCAGCAGGTGCTTCAGGTCCTCCTCAGTTTCAGCATGCAGGGTTGTGTCATCCGCATAACGCAGATTGTTGATAAATCGTCCACCAATCTTGACCCCACATTTCTCCTCATAGAGCCCAGCCTCCCGGATAATCTGTTCTGCATATAGGTTGAAAAGGTATGGAGATAGGATGCATCCCTGGTATACGCCCTTCCCAATTTTGAACCATGCAGTGTTCCCTTACTCTGTTCTGACAACTGCCTCCTGGTCCAAGTATAAGTTTCGCATTAGAACGATCAAGTGTTCTGGGATTCCCATTCTTCTCAGAGTCAGCCACAGTTTGTTATGATCTACACAGTCAAATGCCTTTGCATAGTCAATGAAACACAGATAGACATTCCTCTGGCATTCCCTGCTTTCAGCCAAGATCCATCTAGCATCAGCTACAATATCTCTAGTACCACGACCCCTTCTGAAACCAGCCTGGACTTCTGGTAGTTCTCTGTTGATGTGCTGTTCCAGTCGTTTTTGGATAATCTTCAGTAAAATCTTGCTTGCATGTGAAATCAGTGAAATTGTTCTGTAGTTTCCACATTCGGTTGGGTCGCCTTTCTTTGGGATAGGAACAAATATAGATCTCTTCCAGTCAGTTGGCCAAGTGGTCGTTCTCCAGATTTCTTGGCACAACTTGGTGAGCACATCCAGGGCAGCATCTCTTAACTGAAATATGTCAATTGATATACCATCTATTCCTGGAGCCTTTTTTTTTTTTGCCATGTCCTTCAAAGCAGCCTGAACTTCTTCTTTCATCACCATAGGGTCTTGCTCATATGTTGTTTCATGAAATTCTTCTACTTATTTATTAGGATACTACTTACTTCTTAGGATACCTACAGCTCACTATTTCATTTCAATTTGTCATTATGAGGTGTAGCTCCTAATTTTGCCTTGGCCCTCTGAAAAAGAAAACAAAGTGCTCATAGTAAGAACTCATTTTATAGTGGAAACGTTGATGCAGTTATTACCTGATTTTCTGGTTAAGACTGATACACTAAGGATCTGAGCAAAACAACAGCTTAGTGATGGTGAGAAAATACAGTCGTTGTGATCAGGGCTGCATCCAGTCTCTTTTGTGTGTCAACAGAAAACATCATGACTGACAGTCCCGTTAGAGCAAAGCCGAGGCCTAATGGTTCACCCAGATAGTTAAAGAAAACAGAGCCGTGAGTAGCGTCACATGTCAATTACTCAAGAACGGTCTGGTCATCTATTTCATAACCCAACTGTCTTTCCTTTGAGAGAATGTAAGTAGGATATTTGGATATTGTTATTTGTTGTTAAGTGCCATCGAGTTGTAAGCCACTCATAATGGCCTTATGAATGAAAGACCCGAACACTGGTGTAACTTTCATCATTTCTCCAGGTTCATAGGGTTTCTGGAGGCAAGCTATTTCGGAAGTGGATGCCACTCCTGCTTCCAAGCTTGTTTTAATCGGGGGGCTTCACCAAGCACTGTCCAGCATGGGTAGCCATTAATGCATTTGACACATCAGTGTCACAGTGTTCAGCTTCACAGCCACCACGAGTTACCTCTGTACAACAAGTGGACTGACCAGGGCTATCCAACCCAGAAGAATGTTTGACCAAAAACGAAAACAAAATTGAAGAACTAGAGCATGGTTCAAACTGCATGAGCTCCTTCATTCCAAACTCCTCCATAATCATACATTCTCATTGGCTTTCACCATTCTGCTGCTTCTTTCATCTCCTGTTCTGATGCCTCATGTTTCTTCATAGAGTCTAACTTCTTGAATGATTTGTCCAGCATATAGACTGAGTACATGTGATGGAAGGATACATATATAAACAAAAGGTGAACAAAGGCCTGAAGCCTTTCTAGAACTATCATCACTTCTCCAGGTTTTTAGACTTTCCATAGGCATGCAATTTAGGAAGTGGATGCCAGTCCTGCTTCCAAATGTGAATCAGTCTGGGAGCTCCAACAGAAACTGCCCATGATGGATAGCCAATTATGGTGTTTGACGTGCAGTATTATTAGTATTGACACCTTAGGAAGCCCCAGTGGGCTAGTGGCAAGAAGCTGCATTGCAATCCCAAAGGCACAGAATTCAAATCCTCTAGCTGCTCCGTGGAGAATGGGCAGTCTTCCCCTGTGTGAGTAACTGCCTTTGAAAACCTGCTGAAGGGTCAACTAGGAGTCAGTTCTGACCTGACAACACACAAAACCAGCAGCATTATTCAACAAGAGCTAGGATTTGTACCTAACCTGAAACTTGATAGCATCATGAAGGGGAGGTAACATTTCTCTAACCTCATTGATGAAGGAACTCTACGCGAAGGTTGACATTATATGAGCTGTGGTCAGAATCTATGCTGTTGGTTATTAAAGTGCCCCTGGTGGTGAAAAGGGGGGAGCTCCCCCTTTAGAGAGCTCTGGTGGCCTGGTGGCAAGAAGCCGTGCTGCAATCCTCCTGAAGGCATGCGGTTTGAGGCCACCAGCTGGCCTGCAGGAGAAAGAGGAGCAATCTCCTCCTGTGCAATTAACTGCCTCTTAACACCTGCTGGAGGGTCAGATATGAGTCCCGTTCTGACTGTGTGTGCACAACAACAGTATTTCTTTGTTTTTCTGTGGTGGCACAAAGGTGAATACTCGGTTGGTAAGCTACAGGTTAGTGGTTTGGACTCACCAAAAGCTCCTTGAGAAAAAGGCCTAGTGATTCACTCCCATAAAGATGAGAGCCTAGAAAATTCTATCATGTAGTTCTGCTCTGTCACATGGGGTCACTATGAGTCAGAATTGACTTAACAGCAACCACGTTTCATTAACAGCATCAGGTCCGAGACTTGCCCATAGGACTTGGTATTCTAACCCTGTCTGTCTTCTGCCTGCTATGTCAATCGTTGCTGTCCACCAAAATCAATCAAGAAGTGTAAAACCAACACCAGCTGTTCTCCTCTTTAATCAGTCTGAAGTGAGACACAGGCATGAGTATTCTAAAACCTCCTCACCTTAATAAGTTCCTACTGTGTAGTCAGGGTTGAATCCGGTTTCTTTAGACGAGTGTGTTTTTCAAACGGCATGCTTCCTTCTTGTAAGTGACTCTCATGCCATGCATGTGTCAATATTATTAACTGCAATATCTATAAACATCTCAAATGCTGAACTGAGAGCAAGCCAACTACGAGGATATTTAAAAAACTTGTGTTGACGTCAAGCATCGAAGATCAAATACACTCACTTTGTGGTTGCTAGTAAGCGTTCCCAGTGTTTATCTAGCTCCAAAAAAATCATTGTATTTGTTTTTTTGGCATCTAAAATCAGTCAGTTCCACAAACCACTTTCACTTCTGATCAAAGGCAATTCTAGGTCACTGGCTGGATGGAGCTGGTCCAGCCAGCGGTACCTCCTCTGAAGAAGGTGGACATCAAATTAAGCAGTGCCAGGTGAGTTAACATGATTGAACTTAGAAAGATGTTCTTGGCAGGTGTTTTTTTCTCATGCTCAAACTCTCAGAGGTCATAGAGTATTTGAGAACAATCTGAGGAGTTAGAAAGAGAGGACAGCTTGGGGCACACCTGTGGGATACTAATCATGGGAGGTTAGTACAAGACACGCAGGTGAAGAGGTGGGGATAGAGCTGGGGGAGTCATTTGGGACTTGGAGCTAGATCTGACTTAGTTTAAATGCCCTTTGGTCTGAGATGTGATAAATTAATCAATCAATCTGTTTAAGTCCATTTTCCTAGCTAAGTAGAAAATAATGTCTACCTCTGAAATTTGTGAGTCTATGTTTTCAAAACCTAAAAGTGGCACTGCATGGTACCTGTGTATAGTGACATTTGAATGATAATGGCAATGACATGGTAATGACTGTTGATTATACATGTCAGGCTTTGCTCTGGAGGAGTTGTTTGTGTGGCAATGGTTTACTACTTTCGTCATTGTGTTGAAAGAGCTTATTTTTATTTCTTCTATTACTTATATTACATCACCAATGCTGGACTTTTTTTTCCCCAGTTAAGGAACTAGGGAACAGAAGCTTTGAGTAGTTAAAGAAGCTGAAGTAGAGATATTTACGACAAACACCGTGGCCTATCAATCTTCTTTGACTGATTTATCTCATCAGTTGGGCGGATAAGAGTCTTCAAAATGAAATTATTCTATTTCTGCAGAAATAATTTATACATTTAATCAGCTATAGCTTCTTATGTGGAGCTCTGGTGTGATACTCTCATACAGAGTAACTTTTCTAACCCAAAGTTTGTGTACCTCCAGCAGTTCAAATCTCCCAGCATCTCTGAGGGAGAAGTATGGTCAGTCTCCTCCTGTAAAGACTTAAAGCTTTGGAAACTCAGTGAAGAGTAGCTGTGGCTTGGAACCAACTCAACAGAAATGAGTTCTAGTTCTTTGTGAGTTTGCTCTCCAAGGTTATTATATTTTGAGAGCCATTGTAACCTATAACTGACTTATCATTAAACATAACCCCAAAGACAGCTAATAATAATAGTGTCATTGCTAGTGAAGATTTCCAATTGACAACTACCGCCACCATCATCAAGAAATTTAATGATGATTACCAACTCCCATATTAATCATTGATAAGTCTTCCTCTAATCCTGATGCTGTATTCTTCTTCATAAAGTCCAGTCTCTCAAATGATCTGTTCAGCCTATAGATTTGGAAGGTATGAAGAAACAACACTCTCTTCTAGACTGTTGTTATGTGCTATTGAGTCACATGCAACTCATAGTGACCCTGTGTACAACAGCTCTCAAACCTGCTCTATCTTGAGCAAATATCATTGTCTTTGACACACGTACCCCCATTACCCCAGTCACTGAGTCAATCTATCTCATCCAAGTCTTCCTCTTTTGTAGTGATTCTCTACCCTTCCAAGCACAGTGTTCCTTACCAAGGACTGCACCCTCCTGGTAACAAGCCCAAAGTATATCAGCTGAAGCTTCAAAATCCTTACTTACAAGGAGAAGCCTGGTTTCACCCTCTCTGGAACAGACCTTTTTGTTCCTTTAGCAGTCCAATATATAGTAAGTGTTATTGACAGCATGATGATAGGTAGAAAAGAGATTGAGATTGTTAACACTTAAAGCTTGATTTGCTCCAAAATCAACACTCTTAGCATCAGCAGTCAGTAAATCGAAATACTAATTGCACTGGGAAAATCTGTCAAGGACCTTTCCAGAGTCCTTGCTGAAGAGCAAGGATGTTAGTCAGTCCAGAGACCAAGGTGCATGATCCAAGCCATGATCTTTGCAATTACTTTCTATGCATCAGAAAGCTGATCAATGATTAAGGATGACAGAGAAGAATCAATACCTTTGAGTTGTAATGCTCGAGAAGTCTTGAACATTCCATGGACCACCAAGGTCTGTCTAGGAGAGGTTGAAACCAATTTTCTCCTTGGTGGCTAGGATTTTGAAGCTCCTTCTCACATATTTTGGGCACTTGGCCAGGAGAAACCAGTCCTAGGAGAAGGACATCATGCTTGGAAGGGTGGAGGGACAGCACAGGAGAAGTCAACCCTGGTGAGATGAATTGATAGAGTAACAGGAGCAATGGAGGTAGGTGTGTTGGAGTCAGTGAGACTGGCTCAGGACAAGGCAGTTTAGAGCCGTTGTATGTAGGGTCACTATGAGTCACAGGTGACTCAACGGCACATAACCACAACAACAACAGACTGTCCTTTAATTACTTTGGATAACGTTTTTCAATATTGAATACAAGTAGTTTATTTAACAACTTGATTGATGTTAGGGAGGAACAATGCATTAGAAACTGGACAATGAATGAATGAGTAAGCCTAAGGATTAACTGATGCCTTTGAATTGTGGTGTTGGTCAGAAATACTGAAGATATCATGGATGGCAAAAAAAAATCCAACAGATCTGTCTTGGGTGAAGGGCATCTGGAGTATGTCTTGAGGCCGAGATAAAGAGGCTGTGTCTCATATGCTTTGGCCAAATTATTAGGAGGGGTCAGTCCCTGGAGAAGAACATCATGCTTGGAAAGCTAGAAGGCCATTCAAGGAAAGGAAGACGCTTGAGGTGATGGGTTAACAAATGACGGCAGCTGACGGCAATGCTGACTGATTGCAGCAGAGACTGGGCGGATGATGTAGGAATGGGCAGGTCTCGATCTAGTGTGCACAGGGTTGGCATAAGTCAGGATCTTCTTGACTGTACCAAACAAGAACAACAGACAACAACAACAATATCTTAGTCACATCATGATTAAAAAAAGTAAAGCTGTTTTGTCCTAGAGATTCAAGAATTAAGTTATAAATACTTGTCAATACATCTTCTAAGATATCTTTTAGGGTGGAGATAGATTAATCTTAGATCTTGCTATTTTATTATAATTTTTTTTTGTACTACCTCAAGGAATACCCTCGATGAGACGGAGTGATTCAGTGATTGGGGTAATGGGAGTGAGTGTGTCAGAGACTGAGGTTGGCCCAGGATAGAGCAGGGTTTAGGGCTCTTGTACATAGGGTCGCAAGCGACTCGATGGCACATAACAACAACAGGAAAGTAACAATTTTATAATTAAAACACCATAAGAATGTTAAAGGCTGATAATTAATGTTAGAAATGTGTCTTTCACCCAGCCTTCCAGCCAAAGAAACTACTTCCACAGGAAGTTTAATTACCACCCACATAAACTAGTCAGTAAAACTGACCACAGTTTTACACCACTGAAACTTGGAAAGGTAGAAGACAAACATATGGCAAGTAAAAAAAAAAAAAAAAAGTACTGCCCATAATCCCAGAGCAAATCCAGATGTGAAACCAACATGTTTTAAGTTGCCTACCAATGTTAACTCTGCCAAGGTTTTATAGATAATGCTAAAGTGTAATTCATGGCTAAAGAAGACTTGTTTGGCAAGACTAGAGATCTTCTATGGAAAGTTAGAAATATGGAGGCCCCTGAAAGTTATCATATATTTTTAAAAGAAGAAAAATTTGGTTGATGACAAGTACAGAAGACAAAGTTACACACATTGGCTTGTAAGAGCGAGGGTGACGACTTTATGGCCAAGGTTAGCTCTCCGGATTGAGGGTGGTTCCACCTATTTGGCATTCTGGGAGGGACAAAATACCAAACCACATATTAGGGAGCAGGACCTGGTGTTTAGCTGGAATCAAGATCACAGGAAAATCAGTAGAGAGCTTTGCAGAAGGAGGTTGAAGTAAGGGAGTAGAAATCAGAATTGAGAAGGGTCAGAAGATAAAATATCAGGAGAAGTGTCTAACTCTTCACTGGAGTAATGAGAAATTGTGTGAGAATCAAAGCACAGAAATATAGGCATTTCCAGGCACTGGGAAAGAAAGAAACTCCTAGACTGACATATAAGGTTGGACTTTTCTTTCTAGGGACACACAGCACTGAAGGACTGGAAAGAGGAAAGATAGGGTGGAAATTCCCCAGGAAGGGATGGAGTAGAGTGAGATTGAGCCTTGCAAACAGGTTGGCACTCTAGAAATACTCATGGAGTTACAGAAGTTTCACTTAAGAAATAATTTGTTGAATTTTGTCTTTAACTTGACCTATCTTCTCGTTGGTGCCTTTGAGCTGTGGTGTTGGAGAAAAGTATGGAATATACTATGGACTGCTAAGAAAATAAATAGATTTGTCCTGGAGAGGGTGAAGCTAGGCTGCTCCTTGGAGGCAAGGATTCTGAAGCTTCGTCTTACATACTTTGGGGGTGTTGCAAGGAAGACCAGTCCTTGGAGAGGGATGTCATGCTTGGGAGGATGGAAGGACAGTGCAGGAGCGGAAGATCCTTGATGAGATAGATTGATTCAGTGACTGGAGTAATGGGAGTAGGTGTGTCAGAGACAGTGAGATTGGCACAGGATAGGGCAGGGTTTAGGGCTGTTGTACATGGGATTGCTATGAGTCGCAGGTGACTCGATGGCACATAACAATAACAACAACATCTCATTGTAGATTCTGGGAAGATAAAGATTAAATTAGAAATTTATGCTTGATAATCTTATTATAGAAAGATTTGTTGTTGTTGTTGATTGTCTTGGAGTCGAGCATGACTCATAGCAACCCTATGAACAAAAGTCTTGAAGCCCCTCTACAACTATCAACATTTATCAAAGTTCATAGGGTTACTGGAGGCATGTTATTTGGGAAATGGATGTCACTCCTGCTTCCAAAAGAGACATAAAAGTTAAACATCAAGGTACTGTGACTCTGGACTCAAACATGAAGTTGGTGTAAGTCTGGGTAATGTTTTATGATTATATTACATAGAGTCTCCTTCCATTGGAGCTGACTTGATGACAACATCAAGCACTAAGAAGATGCTTAGTGTAGGTCAGAACAATCAAGGAAGGGTTCCCGGAGGAAGTAGCTTGTGTCTTGAATCTTAAAGTGCAATGAATAAAAGTGAAGATGCCAGAAAAGCACCACATTTGAAAGTGATGTGATAAGAAAAGGCAAAACATTTTGAACAAGTTGGATGGATGTTGAAGAAAAGCAAGAAGTCAAGGAATGCAGCCTTCAGTATGGATTGCATCTCAATATCAAAAAAACAAAGATTTTTACCACTGGACTGATAGGCAACGTCATGATGGATGAAGAAGAGATTTAAACTGTCAGCAACTTCAAGCTTCCAAGTAAGCTTGGATTCACTATTAACACCCTTGGAACCAGCAGTCAGGAAATAAGGAGACTCTTTGCACTGGGAAAGTCTGAAGTTAGGGACGGGACCTTTCCAAAGTATTAAGGAGTAATGATGTCAGTTTAAGGACTAAGGTGAGTCAGGCCATAGTCTTTCAGATCACATTAATAATATTTAATAGATGAATTGTGGCTTATATCAAGGGATATCATCCAAAAGGAAAGCAAAAAGTCATTACAAAAACAAAGGAGAAAGAAAAAAGCTGAAATGGATGTCAGAAGGGACTCTAAATAGTCCTGAAAGCAGGACAATGAATAGGGATAAGAGAAGAGGAATTGATACCTTTGAGCTGTGGAGTTGGAGAAGCACACTCAATATCCCATCAACAGCCAAAAGAACAAACAAATACCTCTTATAGAGGGTGCAGCCAGAGTGCTCTTAAGAGGCAAGAATGATGAGGCGTTGCCTCACATACTTTGGGCACGTTCATAGGAGGGTATATTCTTGGGAGGGGGACAGAATGTGTAAAATGATGGTGGGTCAACAAAGGAGAGGAAGACCCTTGACCAGATGGATTGACACGGTGACTGCTACGACAGGCTCTAGTATGACAGGAAGTATCAAGAGGGCACAGGATAGGACAGGGTTCAGATCTTTAATTCATAGGGTCACTATGAGTCATACTTGACTTGATGACATCTAACAGCATTTATTGAAATCTCAAATATCAACACATATATGTCATTATAAGTAACTTCCACTCATGTCAGCCCCATGTATGGAAAGAAAGAAAAGACGCCTCAACATTGCACCATCTTCCCCATCATTCTTGAGTCCGTTGTGATTAGTGTGAACTTTGGATGTTTTCTAACTTGGGCGACTTCATCTTCTAGGACTATAGCAGACATATCCCATTGTGATTCATAAGCCTTCCCATGGCTAACATTTTGTAAATAGATTGGCAGGTGTTTCCCTTCAATCGTTTTCGTCCACACATTCTGCGGAAGCATGCTCACCATCGGTACCTTGCTAGTGGGGCAAACAGTGGTGGCATAGCTTCCAGAATCATAGCAACAAGGAGCCAACGCAGTATGCTGGGTGGACAGCCAGGTGGTGGTGGTCTAACTTAGGGCACTGGACAGTGTCTCCCTGGGGTGCGGGGGGGACACGCTGAGCTTCAGATGTTTGGAACACTTTGCGTTTTGTGATCTGGCTTCTAGTTTTGCTTGCAGGGTAGATCTGTTTTTAGGACCTCAGCAAGATTCTCTTTATGGGATATTTGAAACAAGAATTTGTAAGGAGGGTAGATGGGAAGGGGAAGAAAGAGTCAGAAGAAAGAAGGAAAGGTTGAAGGATGAATTGCTTTGTAATGACCTAGAATTTAATCACCATCATAGTGAGGTGAGAAAGAGGACAGAAAAGAGACTATCAGATACTTCTTACTTGTTCATGCTAATCAGAACATGAATGAAGGAATGAGAATGTTCATTTGCAGTCAAAATAGTTTGTCCACCTCTCTTGAGATTCTTCTATTCTCCAACTGGAATGCTTGCTTTGGTGTCAAACTTAATCCTGCGTTACCTCATTAAAGCAGCATTTGTAGCTAATCCACAGCCACCCAGTCAGTTCCAACACACTGCAAACTTGAAAGACGGAGCAGAGCAGCCCCTTCCAGTTTCCAAGGCTTTCATCTTCACAGAAGGACACTGTCACGTCTTTTTCCCACAAAGCAAGCTGGTGAGTTTGAACTGCTGACCTTCCCCTCTTTACAACCTGGGGAATGCTCAGTTCTCTGCACTTGGAGTCAAATTTAGAGCCTCGTGAACAATCCAGTTCCTGTTCTGTTTATTTCCATGTGTAATTAGAAAGGAACCTGGGTCGTGAGGCCGAAGCTCAGCAATGGCGTGGAGAACTCCCCTGCCCCGTCGTCTTTCCCTCCGTGGCACCCCCTCCTCAGTGGACTACACGTGTACAGTGGAACATTTGCTGCAAGGTGACTCTAACATGGGCTTCAGCTGACATCCTTTCTGCTAGTTCCAGAAACACAAATTAGCCTGCGCTGGCAGAAGATGAGGGACTGCTTTTTAAGCAGTCTTTCATTCTGTAGTTTTATTTTCCACTTATCTTGCCAAGAGAGTATCTTTTTCCAGTACTTTCTCCCCTGCTCTCCTCTGCTCTCATGCTAGCTTCCCACCCCGAGGTCCCACTGCGTCTTTGCTGTAGTCTTCGCTTGCTCCTTACCCACCCCACTGCAGTTGATTTCTTTGCACTCCTGTGGCCGTTGTTTTAAAATTGGTGGCCAGGACACAAAACAGTTATCGATTAACTGCAACCCAAGAAGTGGATAAATTACCAGTTTCGTTCCACAAGCTTTTATATCTACCAGCGGGAGGACCAGAGCCCTGGTGGTGCACGGATTAAGCGCTCCGCTGTTAATTGAAAGGTTAGAACTCAAAGCTGCCCCACAGGAGGGAGATGTGGTGGTCTCCTTTTTGGAAGATTACAACCTTGGAAACTCCGTGGAGCAGTTCTGCTTTCCTATTGGGCCACTGGGAACTGGAATCTGCTCAGGGCCAATGAGCTGGCTTCTATTTACAGGGTCATCCTGCCTTTAGGATGCGAGCTATTAGATCAGCTGGAATATCCTGTCCTTGGAGACAGCTTTCTTTTCCCTTCACTAAAAAATTCCAAAGACTCAAACTCATTGTCATTGAGTTGGAATGGACTCACTCCTAGCTGACCCTCCAATGGGTTTTTTGAGAGGTTGCAAATTGCAGGCCGGGAGATTGCCCATCCAATACGCAGACATCTTAAAAATTTACTTGCCTTGTGAAGTTTAATTCCTTTGAGAATACACTATCATCATAAAGTCTGTCCTTCGCAAGTCTCCTCAAGTGTACTTAACCCATTATCTGGAGCATTGGCGTGACTTGAAGGACTCTCAGCAAGAGTCACAGAGTAAGAAAAAGCCAGGTAGACTACTGACACCTCATCTCAGTTTCTTCCTTCAGACTCTGCTGGAGGAGCTCTGGATTTATCTTGTTTACAGTCTTCAAACTTGGGAAGTTTCCTTATTATCAAAAGTCTTGTACTTACGCACAGGAAGGATGACTGTGCAGCGCTGGGGTCTGTGGTTAACCTGCACTATTTGGATGTATCCAGGGAAGGAGGAAAGGAAGGCGGTTTGCGCCCCATGGAAACCCTGCCCCGTGATCAGGAACCCAGACATTGGTTGGGACTTCTGTGAAGTTAGCTCATGCTCTTCCTGGTCACATTTAAAAAATAATAATAATAATAATAAAAAAAATCTTTCTTCTGTTTGTCTTCAAAGTTTAAAACAGCCAAGCCTCAGCAATCGTCTGTAATGATGTTTTCTTCACGCGATGCTTTTAATTTTATTTGCTGTTTGATTTTGAACACAAGAACAACATTTTTACAAAGTTAGAAGCAGGGTCAATAGCATCCCTCCCCAACTTTACTTTTACTCTTATTTTATTTCTGATACCACGTAAACTTAATTCAGTTACAAATCCAGTGAAAGGATAGTGGGTGGATTGGGTTGTCCTGGCTAGAGGCAAAGCTTCTAAGAGATTTATAGTTTATTATGTTTTATGGTGTTAGTGGTTATTGGCATTTGCTTTAATTTGGAGCAGAGTTGAAATGTCAAGGTCATAACTATCAATATTTAGCTACCAAAGAGTTTTTAATACATCTTTCTGCAGGCAGGGAGAGAAAAACAACCGTCAAGCTGAGAAGATTGTCTTGTAGAAAAGAGATGCTTTCATTCCATTTTCCTGTGCAAAAAAACCAAAAGAAACAACAACAGCAACAAATCCATACACTTGATAATACTCCTCTGTAGTGAAATGGTACAATAATACTCCTCAGTAATAGTTGCTCTGAAAAAAATATTGTATAACATTGGAAGCCTTGTTCTAAACAAGCAAAACCAAAGATTCAAACACTAAGTGAAATAGTCTTATAGGTTCATGGGTACATAGCAACAACAGTAAATAATTAGCCCATTTGAAACACATGTTCTGAGGTAATTTCTCATAAGAGAAGCAAGAAGGTGGGGGAAAACTCAAACATCTGAGTTCAAGGTGTACAATTGTACATGATCTGTCTCTTCATTTTCCAATTCTTCCAACTTTAAGTCTTCAAAGGGATGCAACATATTCACTTAATAGGAATCTTTGGATACATAAATGACCATAGTTTTGAGTGGGCATTTAGTGATAATGTTGTATGATGCGTAAGGCATAGGAATTATAATTTTTTCAGAATTTTTTTATTGCAATTCCTTCCTAGTGCTTTGCCATCAGGACAACATGTTATTACATACTAAAAGTTTGGGGTATAACAGGTGTGACTACCTGTTTTGTACAAATAGAAATTTGAGGGTTCAAGATGTTTTTACTTTCCCACTTCCTTTGTCATCACTTAATAAAATGATGTTCACATCTTTCTGGTGCTACTTGTTCCAGTGTTATGAAGTTTAGAAGATTTGAGTAAATTCTTTATAAAGCCACTTACTTTTTCAATTAAAGAATTTTGCTTAACCAATTGGCAATAGAGTTCATTATCTGGATCTGATCAGAAAGAACCTGAAATTTAAAAAAAGAAAAATGTTACCCTCTTTAGCTGAACTGATTTGAGACATAACAAGGGGAATGGAAAAAATTGGGCTATCCTGACAGATAACTTTGTTTGCCAAACTACAGGCAAATCAGGGTTTAAGAGGCTTAGTCTTAAACTCCTGGAAAATAAGAAACTGATTCCAACTGGAAATATAAAAAAAAAATTACTTTCAAAAGTAGGACACTACAAACTGAGGAGGTGATACTAATGTGCAATTTAATAAAGAGACTATAATTAATCAGATTCTAGATACATTTACCAGCACACTTGAAAACAATCTATATGTGTTAGAATCATTACTATTGTAACTGGTGCAAAAATACCATATACCCTCAACAACTTTAAATGGGCTCTCCCAGCATCTGACTATTAAAACCCACGGAAATCCATGGGGCTACAGTATAAACATAGATATATAAACATGCATGCATTAAATGTCTTCACCAGTGACCAAAATGTTAAATCGATTTTATGAGAGTTGGTTTTCCAGCCACTGAGTGGCTGTAAATGTTAAGTGTTTTTACAGGTTATTTTGTTCCCAGCTGCTGAGGTGCTTTAAATGTTATCTCTCCTCTCCTCTCCTCTCCTC
>NW_006399798.1:12388782-12397350 GCF_000299155.1 Elephantulus edwardii | reverse complement strand
TAAGCCTCTGTACATTTTTATGAAGTTTTGCCCCATTCTTTTTACTTGCTAAATCTATTTATATTTTACACACAAAAGCAAGTGCAAAATTATCTTGGCATCACTTGACTTTTATTTTTACTGTATTTTTTAAAAAACTACAAATAAAAATTCCATCCCCATTTCAGCACTTTCCAGAAAGTAGGAACTCCAGTTATAATGAATCCAAGATGAACATTACAAGTTCATCTCAGAATTTAGATACCGCAAAAGCACTCTCCTTGTGGTATGCTCAGTGGAAACACTGTTCTTGTGGTATTTCCATTGGAAATATTGTACTTGTGGTATTTTTCAATGGAAAAACTATTATCGTGGCATTACTGTGTGCTGTAGGAAATGCTGGCTGGAGTCTTGTAGCCAGTGACCGTGGAAAAAAGGGGAGATACTGAACAAGAGAGGTAAATTAAGGTAGTGACATTTGGAAGCAAGGGGTTAATAAAAGAGATGATGGTGATAACGGCTCTGAGAAATATTTCTCTAGAAATTAAAAACCCTAATTTGTTACAATCTGAACAAAAAGTACAAATGTTTGTTTTCTAATTAACATATACTCTAAGAAAAATGTAAGAAAAAGTATAATTGATAAAAAATATTTACAAATGAATTTTAAAATAAAATTAATAAAATAGAGTAAGAACAAATTTTGGGGGCTGGCATGCTTCATAGTTCTACCTTAGTGTTTGCTATCAAACTCTAAAGAAATATCAGAGATTGAATTTTGTCTCCTCAAAGTATGTATCAACTTGACTCAATTGTGATTCCCAGTACTGTGGGATCGTCTTCTGTTTTGTACTATGATGTAATTACCTTCCATTTTCTAATGTATATTCCTAACCTCTGTATGTTAATGAGACAAGATAAGTGTGTAGTGTTATCTTGCCTTAGAAGCACTTATGTCCTAAATCCCACTCTTCCTCAAGTCTTATCCTTCCTAAAGTCACACACTTGTTTGTGCCACACTGTTTCTATTACAATAAATAACAAGAATGAGGGAAGTGAGCAGAGAAGAAAGGGGCCCCACCCATACCAAGAAAGAAAAGCGGACCGTTGAGAACACGCATTGGACCTATCTTCCTAGATCCAGAGGATGAATGATACCAGGACTTATGGAGATCTGTAAGGAACACCAGGCCTAGATGTTGAAAGGAGACAAGGGCCTTCCCAGAGAGCTGTTACCCTCAATTCTGAGACATGTGGAGATGACCAATGAATGACAGGCCCATACAGGGAGAACCCTAAAATCAGACTTCTGGTTTCCTAAAGTGTAAAGCAAATATTTCTTTCTGTAAAAATTATATACCTATAGTATCTCTATTATAGCAGGGTTAGATAACTAGGACAAGACACATACTCAATAAAAACATAGTAAAACATTAACCTAAGACCAGATGCTCATTGATGTTGATGTTGTTTTGTGCCATTGAGTCACTTGTGACCATAGCTACCCTAAGCCTAATAGCTCTGAATTCTGCTCTATCCTGAGCCAGTCTGACTGTCTCTGACACACCTACCCTCATTACCCCAACATCAATCCATTTCATCCAGGATCTCCTACTCCTGTGCTGTCCCTCCACCCTTCCAAGCATGATGTCTTTCTCCAAGGACTGGTCCCTTCCAGCTACATTCTCAAAGTATGTGAGATGGACCCTCAAAATACATGCCTCCAAAGAAACCGCTTAGCTTCACCTTCTCTAGGACAGACCTATTAGTTGTCTTGGTGGTCCATGGTATGTTCAATACTCTTCTCTCCTCTTTGCTCATAGAAAGAGAGACATTTCTAGTGCTTTCCTACTCAAAGTTGAGGCTAAGTTTGAGTTTGGTCAAACTAAACAAAAGAGCGGTTGGTGTGGAGTTGATTTCAACTTATGATGATTCCATATGTATCAGAATAGAATTACACTCCACAAGGTTTTCTGAAATAAGTATTTCTCACTTTTCTGAGATAGACTGCTAGGTCTTTCTTCTCTCTTGCCAGCTCTGGGTGAACTTGAACCTCCAGACTTCCAGCTAGCAGTCAAGTGTGTTAACCATTTGCACCACCCAGGGACTGTACTGAAGTAAACCAGGATAAAATCACCTTCCAGCTTCCTAGGCTTTTCTGGGTCTGGCTTAGGCTTACTGCTTCTCTTTATTACCCAATAATCTCCAGCAGGATTTGCTACTTCTGTCAGGCAGAATTCTCCTAATTTCGCACTTCGGCCTGGCTCTTTTTCATAGTTATATTTCTGCTTATGATCATCCTGCTTTCTGGGATGCCCTTCATGTATCTGAATTCCTCCTGGGCGTCCAGCCAAGGCCAAGGTCCAACTTCTCAAATGAAGCCTTTCTAACTTCTCCAGCCTTCCTGGGTAAACTGCTTTTGGAAAGTTTAACTTCGAGTTATGTCTTTGCACTTCGACATTTTGCTGCTGTTCGATGTTCTGTGCCTAACAGCAAGTCCCCCCCACCCCCGTCTGTTTCCTCCAGACCCACAACACCTAGATTAGATCTGAGCACGAAGCAGCAGCTGATTAGTTATTAGAAGCTGGTTTCACTTCCTAGGACTGCTGGAGCAAATACCACAAACCAGGTGGCTTAAAACTCAGAAATTTACTCTTTCCCAGTTTTGAAGGCAGGATGCCTAAACTGAAAGTGTGGAGAAGGTCGTGCCTTCTGTGAGGGTTGTAGAGGAAGAACTCATCCTTGGATCTTTCCCGTGATGCCAGGCAGTGCTTAACAGGTGGACGTGCAGCTCCAATATCTGCCCTCATCTTCCCTCGGTATCTATCTGTCTGTGTCTCTTCTCCTTGCACTAGACCCTCAAGGAAACCAATCACTGCCAGGCTCTGATGCCCGGTGACTGTATGAACAGAGGAGTAGAACTATGTTCCCTAGACGCTTTTGATTGTTTTCATCCGTGCTAAAGCTTCCAGAGAAAACTCATTTTCTGTTCAGCAACATTTTATTTTGTGGCACTAATTACAATACGTACAATGTAACAGCACTGTTCCCACTTGCTCTGTATGTTCTCTCTTTCCCTTCATCCTCCTTCCTGTCTCTTACTTTTTTTTTAAGCTTTGTTGCTCAGCAAATGCTGCCCTTTCAGTCTTGTAGGATTTATATCTCTGATAAGTGAATGCATTCTTGAGGTTATTGTTCACTGTATAGTCCTATCATTTGGTTAAAAGTGGAACTATGAGAGTGGGTTCTGTTTCAGGTTTGAAAAGTGCCTAATGATCAAAGTCTTGGGATTCTGTGGGTCTCTGTCATATCAAGAAACCTAGTGGTCTTATGCTTTGACTGTGAGTTTTGCTCTAAATTTGTATCCTATTCTCTCCAGGATCTTCTCTTGTGATCCCTTTTAGCTCTGTCGACAGTGGGAGCAAGACACCAGCCTTATCTTGGTCTCAGGAGCATGGAAGTTGAGGTTCAGATGGTCCACTTAGTACTTTGTTAGTTCCTGCCTTGCATCATCAATTTCCCCAGTCTTCTTTGCTTTAGACAGGGAAACACCGGTAGTTACATCTTATCTTAGATGGCTACTTATAAACTTTTAAAACCAATGTAGGATGCAGAACATTGTCTTTATGGACTATGTTGTGCCAATCTCACTTTGTGTCCCCTGATACCGTTACCTCCACTGGGTACCTTCAGAAATCTTCACTGCCATCAAGTCCGAATGGACTCGTAGCTGACCAGCTGGTGCGTTTTCAGGGAACGTTAATCACATAGGAGGAGACTTTCTGCCTTTCTCCGATGCAGCTCCTGGCAGATTTGAACTGCCGCAGAACCACTGCTGGCGACTTAGCAGCTCACTTCCCTACGGACAGCACCTGCAGAGTGCTTGATTTTCCCCAAGTTAATTATCAGATATTTCTATCTAACGATTTTCTAGATAGAAACGCTTCTTAAGCACTTCTGGCTGGACTTGAGCCTCCAACTTTTCAATGACTAACTTAGTCTACTAGTGGTTTACAGTGATTGGGAACTCCTCCTTTTTATAAAGACATTGGTCCTATTATTAGTGTTAGAAGTGGCACTACAATCCCCAAAGCACACATCTCTAATTCACCAACTATTCGGGAAGAAGGTGAGAGAAGGATGGGCCACCTCCTCCCATGTGATTTACTGCCTCTGAAAATCTGCTGAAGAGTCAGCTGTGAGTCAGTTCTAATTCAACTTACACAACAGTCCTGCCCATTACTGCCTCTCAACCCCCTTTACCTTCACCCCCCATCCTAGTCCTCCACCAACTTTGAATGAAAAACCTTGGCTCTGGCTGTGGGGAGTAGCAGTCCAAAGCCAGCTGTCTCACGTTGGTCTCTGGCTCTCCACCGGGGCTATTGTTTCTGGTCTAATTGGGCGCTGGAATTTCTGACCTCAGAAGACACAAGTTGCTTTTTCTTTTTTTTTTTTGCTTCTTCTTCCTTGCTAATAATAAGATTCTTATCTTCTAACAAACCTGCTCAAATTAAACTTGTTGGGATGGAAAAATGGCCAATCCTATGAGAAGTTGTTTGGTGGGGGTGGTGTTATGTGCCGTCAAGTCACCTGTGACTCACAGTGACCTTATGTCCAACAGCTCTGAAGCCTGCCCTGTCCTGAGCCAGTCTCACTGACTCCAACACACATGCTCCAATTGCTCCAGTCACTGTGTCAATCCATCTCATCCATGGTCATCTTCTTCTGTGCCGTCCATCTACCCTTCCAAGCATGATGTCCTTCTCCAAGGATCGGTCCCTCCTGACCACAGGCCCAAAGGATGTGAGGTGGAGCCTCAAAATCCTTGCCTCAAAGGAGAAACCTGGTTTCACTTTCTCCTATTTGTTTTGTTGGCAGTTCATGGCATGTTCAAGACTCTTCTCATGTGTCTCATTTTGTATTCTCACCCAGTCACGTGGTGAAAGCCAGATCCGATGGCTACAAAAAGCTATTCTGAACAATAGATGCATGATACTACCCCAGGGTATATGAATTCATGTTGTTGATTGACTTAGAGTAAAAAATGACTAATAGTGACCCTATGAACAAAAGACTTGAAGCCCCTCTACAACTGTCAACATTTTAAAAAAAAAAAACATAGTCATATCTCTTCTCTAGTTAATACAATCTAGGCTTGCTCAAAGAGTTGATAGAACAATGTTTAAAATGTATATTTGCTCAGAATTAACAGGTACAAGAAAATCTGGCCTGGTGTTGGTACAGTGTGTAACATATTGGACGGCTAACTGAAAATTGGACTGTTTAAATACAACAGCCACTCTGTACAACAAAAATGGACAGTCTCCTTCTATTAAGATTTATAGCTTTGCCAACCAGACGGTACTAGCTATGCGTGGAAATTGGCCCAATGGCAGCGGGTTTTATTTAGGCCTTCTCTCTGGGTCAATTGTGGAGGGAAATCCTAATTCCTTCATTTTCTATAGGCTTGGGTTCAAATAATGAATTCTACTCCTGACAAATATTTCTTAGTGGCACTGAGTGTCTCCCTCCTTAGCTGACTTTCTTCTGCTTTTTATCTCTAGTGAGAGAAAAGATATCACAGATCACACTTTAGGGGAATCCACTTAGATCATATTAGAGGTGTGAAGCGATTAGAGAGTTTTGCCTTCCACTGCTAATCCTTCTACAACTTTTCGGTGTACAAGATTCACGGGGAATCATTACACGGCTTCCATATTATGTCTCTCACCACTCTGAGTCAGAAAGGCACATAGCTAACCCTCCAGCTGGCTTTTGGAGGCTATACGTTGCACAACAGGAGACTTGTCCTCTTTATCCCTTGGACTAGAACCACCAGAAAGAGAGAGCAAAAGGACAAAACAAAACAAAACCAAAATCTTCACAAAAGCGGACCCACCCAGCTCAAGTCCATGCTGTTCAAGGGTCAACTATCTTTGTAATATTCAACACAGTTTCCATTCCCGAGCCCTGCCTGCATAAGAATTCATTATTCACTGGTGAAGGTGAAATTATTGTCTAAATTTTCCAACCTGGAAGAATGAAGATTTGATGTTTTTGAATTGTGGTCTTGAAACGAGCCTTGAATATACTATGGAGTTCCCAAAAACCAAACAAATTTGTATTGGAAGAAATGTAGCCAGAGAGCTCCTTAAAAGATAGTGGGACTTTGCCTCACATATGTTGGGCATGTTCTCAAGAGAGGTAGTCATTAGGAAAAAGCATGTTTGTTAGAGAGTCAGCCAAAAAGAGGAAGACTCTCAAGAATATAGATGAACACAGTGAATGCAACAATAAGTTAGGTGCAGCAGAGATTTGGAGGATGATTTCAGATTGGCCAAGATTGCTAAAATTGCTCGGTTGTATATAAGGTGACTATGAATTGGACAGACTCTGTAGTGCTACCAACAACACATAGTGGTTACATTGGGATTATGTTGGGCATTTCATTCATACATTGATTCAACAAGCACTTGCTAAGAACTCACAATATGTGATGGCCAACCCAAAGGCATCTAGTTCAAATCCATCAACTATGTCACAGAAGAAACAAGAGCAATCTCCTCCTGTGTGGTTTACAGCCTCTGAAAACTAGCTGGAGCTTCCGCTACGAATCTGTTCCCATTTGATGGTAATAAGCGAATCCGTTAATAACTCAGAAAATGGAAAAATCCGGAATTGTAATCACTATGGTGTGGTCCAGAGTACATGAAGTTCATCAGAGAAGAGTTAACTTCTTGGATATGTGAAAAAGGATCTTAAGGCACATGCAGGATTTTTAATTCATTGGTGGTCAAGGGAATGTATGAATAAATGTATGGAGATAAAGTATAAAATTATTAATTACATAATTAGAATGAACTTAGATTGAAGAGTCTTAAAATAAAATCAACTTTAGTTTCCATTATGCAGAAAATAATATAGAGATAAAGGAGAAAAGAACAACAAAGGGATATTGAAGTCTTGATGGAAGGGGACAACAAAATGAATATAATGTATAAAGAGAATTAACTTGTGTCTTTAAAATCATCCAGCAGAACAATTCCAGCCAGAAGTGGAATCCCATTGTCCAGAACCCACACATCCATAAAGATAGAAAGCAGATTAGGCATCTCCAATGGTTTGGAGACTGGCGTGGGAGAGGAATATAAGAATGACCACTCACAGCTGTGAGCTTCTTTTTGAAATTATGGAAATGTTCTGAGGTTAGATATCGGTGGTGGTTGTACCCTCTTGTGAATTCATGCTAAAACACACGAAATCATACACTTTGAATGGGTGGACTTTATGGTATATGAATTCTATCTCAATCTTAAAACGAATCCTTTTTTAAAAAAAAGTCATAGATTCTCCACTTGCAAAATAGTTCCAAATTTCATTTTATCATGTGGTGAGGTACTATCTGTCTGTTCATCCATTTGGCTTTTGCAATGTTTTGATTTACTATCTTGGACTCTGTTCTTCGTTTTATGGCTTTTTTTAGAGTAGCAATCCTGGTTTGCATCAAGGCTTTGATAGTGGTCTTGCTACAGCAAGAAACTTCAAACCTCCTTGTCGTTATTATCTCTATTACATAGAACAAGAGCCCTACTGTAGCAGGTAAGGCACTCCCGAGCTGAGACTTTCCTTTTCTGATTCTTCACCCGAATAAATCCCAACCTTACAGTTGTCAAGTCGATTCTGACTCACAGCAGCCCTGTAGAAGAAAGTAGAGCTGTCCTGTATGATTTCTAAAACCGTAAATCTTTAGTGAAGCAGATTCCTACGTTTTTGGTTTTTGTTCCTGTAGAACAGCTGGTGAGTTCACCCTATCAACCTTGGCTTAGTTGTCAAGTACTTCAGCGTACATGCACTCCTAGGTCTCCTCCCAAACCTGTCAGGGCAAGAGATTGGTGCAGGAACATTCCCTTGGACTGAGAGAAAGTGATTTCTTGTTGTTGTGTACCATCAAGTAGGAACCGACCCATAACTGACCCTCTGGCAGGTTTTCAGAGACAGTTAATCACATGGGAGGAGATTGCTCATTCTTCTCCCGTGGAGAAACTGTGGCTTCAAACCACGTATCTTCAGGATTGTGGCACAGCTTCTTACCACTAAGCCACCAGCGCTCCCTTTGAGCACTGAGAGAAAAGCATTAAGCTGCGATTAAAGATAGAACCGAAACGTGGAGTTGATTCAAACTCATGGTAGCCCTACAGACTAGAAGTCTATATTGAAACAGATGAGGGAGAGAACTGTTTAAAAGGAATAGATGACCAGGTTTCATTTTCACGACAAGAGTCCAGAATAAGAGATGCATAATAAAGGAGACTGGGGAGGGGCTGTATAACAATGAATTTTTTTTCTTTTCAAAGAGCAAAGCAAACTGGGGCATGGTGACAGGGGTGGGCTGGGAGGAAAATGTGCAACAGTGAATGAATGGAAATCCAAAATCTCTATACTTTCATTAAAATCTCAATTAAAAAATCAGTTTTTGTAGATTTGTAGATATAATTCTTTTTTTTTTAATTTAGGTTGTTTATTTTTCATTTCAATGAACATCTACAGAGATTTTGGGATTCCATTCATTCATTGTTGCACCCTTCTCCC
>NW_006399798.1:12382317-12388642 GCF_000299155.1 Elephantulus edwardii | reverse complement strand
AACCCTCATTGCATACTCCTACGATAAAAATAATGCCCTAAAATATAATACTTTTAGACTATTCTCTCCCCCATAGACTTCAATATAATATAGATAAAATATATATTATAGATATAATTCTTATGTAATAGATTCATAATACACACCCATGGTTTTGTCATGATTGTGTAATATTCCCATTGCATGCATGTACCACACTTTGCTTATCCATTCATTCACTGAAGGGAATTTAGGCTGTTTACAGTTTTCTGCTATTGTGAACAATGCTGAAATTAACATGGGCACACATATATCTGCATAATTTCTATTGTGGGAGAAAGATGGGCAATATGGTAAAGACTTAGGAAAGGAGTTGCTGAATCATAAAGTACTTTTTATTTCCCATTTTTTTAGGATGTTCCATGCCATTTTCCTTAGTGCTTATACCATTTTATAGTCCAACCATTAATCAATAACAATTTCAATTTCCCCTCAAAAAAAAAGAATAGAAGTGTTCCATAGGATTTCCAGTGCTAGTATCTTGAAGGGAGCAGACTGTTACAGCTTCAGAGCAGCTGGGGGGCCTTGACCTGCCAATCTTCCAGTTAGCAGTCAAGTGCTTTATCGCTATGACCACATCAGATTTTTTTTTTAAGTGGAAGGTGACTACATCATTACATAACTGCCAAACTATATCACTGCGTCACTACCAAATTGCATTGTTACAGAACTGCTCAACTACTGAGAATCATAACCCGGCCACTTTGACACAACTTTCATCATCACAGACAGTGCTCCTTCCATCTTGCATTCTGTGTTCACTGTTACCAGATAGTAGGCCCTTAAGGTACAAATAGTAGGATGGTAGGATTTTTACTACTGTCATCAGTGTTATATGTTCGATGACAAGATAATGATACATGAAGGGAGAGTTTATACACTTTAGAGATGAGAGTTTTCCCTATCACCTTTTTCAGAATATCACACTAAGCCCAAGACAGACTCAGGATTTGGCAAGACTTTTGCTACTACTGTAATTTTAGCTTTTATATCTTAGATGAGCTGAATGGTACATTTTATCATTCAAGTCATGATATTTTAGGGGCGGGGTGGTGAAGGAACGAGGAATGAGCCAACAATTATTGATTTTATAAAACAATAAAACACAATGTACATGAGTGATCATTTGAAACACAACGTGCATGTGCACGCAGGAATGCATTAAGTGCAATGCACGTGAATGATACTCAGTGTCAATGCCCACAGCTGTAGTCATCTCTTGATTGAGTTCAATTAATGGGAGTTAGCTCAGGAAATTTGAGAATTCCCTGACAAGAGTTAGAAAAGAAAAGGAAACAGAAGCACTGTATTTGCGTGCATGTTGGAACACCCTTGGTTGGAGAAAGTACACAAGATGGTACTAACTCTAAAGAAATACAAACTGAAAAGGCTCTTGACTCACTTGTAAGATGTGCCTCCTTTTACTAGGATTGCTTTAAATCCTTTTTCACTGAAAGCACAGCTAAAAACTAAGAGAGATTAAGAAAAGGAAACAGTTTGCTAACACGCTGCCAGATCATGTCCCGAAATTGTTGTAGGTGTTACACAGGTTCAACTAGCATTGAGTAAAGGTGCGTATTTTGAGCCTTCTCATTGTTTCCTCTGCATAAGATAGTTGCATCTGTGATGCAAGGTGATTTTGTACTGAAGAAATGGGGAACTGCACACCAAAAGCTGATGAAAAACATGACAAGTTTCCCAGGATATGTTCTTCTGTGAATAGGTAGAGAGAAATGACAGATATTCAAGCTGAGGGAGTAGAAGGCAGAGGTATAGCTACACTTCCTCCCCGCCTGTTGAATGAAGGCGGCAGACAGCACACCTGCTGCCCATGCTCTCGGCAGCCCCCACTGCTACCACAAGCAGACAGGCACAGCTGGGAGGTGCTGCTGCTTGCTGCTGCTGCTGCTTCTGCTGTTTTTTTCTCCAAGTTTCCCTTATCTTCAAGGATGGAGCCCCTCCCAAGACCAGTTCTCCTGGGCTTTTTCACAGTTGAAGTCGACAAGAAGGTCGTGGAGAAAAGTGAGTTTGACATGCTTGGAAATATTTAGATCTGGGATGTAAACTGCAAGGAAAATATTTACTCTGTTTGTTTTAACACCACAGAGGCTTGGAACCAGGGAATCTTCAGAGGCGTACAAAAAGCTCTTGCCAGGGCACCAATTTAACAATTTGGTCGGTGACAAAAGAGCATCCTGTTTAACTCATCTGAACTGAAATAGTGTGTTTCCAGCATGTTAGCATGTCTGTCCCCTCTGTTTACAAAACTGCTTTCCTGGCCCTCTGAGTTCTTGGCTCGAGTTTGGAATTTGGACAGGATCAGGATGCTTTTCCTTTGATAGAAGGCGAACAAGTAGGTCATCACTTCCCTGAAAGGACTCTCACCTGAGTGTCAACACCAGACTCACAGCCACTTGACCACTCCTGGGCAGCTAACCTCCCCCCCCTCCCCTCTCCAAGTGTGTCAGAACAGAACTGTGCCCTACAGGGTTTGTAAAGGCTGATCTTTCAGAACTAGATCATTAAATTATTTTTTGAAGAATTGTGAGGTGGGTTTGAATCTTCAGCTTTGGGTTCAACAATTGAGCAATGTAACTCTTAGTACCACCAAAGAAGGAGAGCTGGCAGCCTAGTGGCAAGAAGCTGAGCTGCAGTCTCAAATGTGTGTGTTTCAAATCCACCAGCTTTTCTGCGTGTGGATAATCTCCTCCCATGTGATTAACCGCCTCTGGAAACCCGCTGGAGAGTCAGCTATGGGTTGGTTCAGACTTGAAGGTAAACAAACACAACCATCACCACCAAAGGAGAAGAGTACTAAATATCTCTTCTGCCAAAAGAACAAACAGCTATGTCCTGGGGAAAGTGCAACCAGAATGCTCCTTAGAGGCAAGAATGATAAAGTTTTGTCTCACATAAGATTCTCACGACTAAAAAAAAAAAAAAAAGATTCTCACCACTGGGCCAATTGGCAGCATCAGTATGAATGGTGAAGAGACTGAGATAGTTAACAGTTTTAGTTTACTTGGGTCCACAGTCAACACTCTTGGTAGCAGCAGCCCGGAAATCAAGAGACGAATTGCACTGGGAAAGTCAGCTGTGAGTGACCTCTCAAGAGTACTAAAGAGCAATGGCTTCAGGCTGAAGACTAAGGTGTGCCTGATCCAGGCTATAGTCTCCACAATTATGTGCTATGTATCACAGAGTTGGACAGTGAATAGTGTTGATAGAAAGAGAATTGATGCCTTTGAGCTGTGGTGTTTGAGAAGAGTGTTGAATATACCATGGACTGCTAGGAGAACAGACAGGTTTGTCCTGGAGAGGGTGAAGCCAGAATGCTCCTTGGAGTCAAGGATTCTGAAGCTTCGTCTGACATACTTTGGGCATGTTGCAAGGAGGGACTGGTCCTTGGAGAGGGACATCATGTTTGGGAGAGTGGAGGGACGGCACAGGAGAGGAAGACCCTCGATGAGATGGATTGATTCTGTGATTGGAGAGGTGGGAATGAGTGCATTTGAGTTGGCTAGGTTGGCACAGGATAGAATGGAGTTCAGGCCTCTTGTACATAGGGTCACTATAAGTCGCAAGCAACTCGATAGTACATAACAACAACAACTTTGGATCTATTGCTAGGAAAGGCTGTTCCTTTGTGAGAGACATCATATTTGGAAAGGTGAGGAAATAGCAAAGAAGAGGAAGACCCTCAACCAGATGGATTGACACAGTGGCTGCTTCAGTGGGCTGGAGTGGGTCACAGATTGTGAGTTTGGCACAAGATAAGACAGGAATTCAGATCTGTCATTCAAAAGGTCACTATGAATCATACTTGACTCAGCAATACCTATCAACAATCATCATCCAAGGGCTCTTGTAAAAATTACAGGTTCCTGGCCTTCTATAGAAAATCCTGGCGAGCTCTGGTGGCCTAGTGGCAGGAAACTGCACTGCAATCCCAGAGGTGCGCGGTTCAAATCCACCAGATGCTCTGCTGGAAAAGGAGGAACAATCTCCTCCTGTATCAGTCAGATCTGATTTGACGGTACACACAAAAAATAATGAAATATGGCGAACTCTGGTGGCCTAGTGGCAGGAAACTGCACTGCAATCCCAGAGGGGTGCGGTTCAAATCCACCAGATGCTCTGCTGAAGAAGGAGGAACAATTGCCTCCTGTACCAGTCAGATCCAATTTGACGGTACACACATAAAATAAGTAAATAAAAATTAAAAAAAAAGAAAGAAAATCCTTGCATCTAGTTGCCTAGCTTCAGATAGTCTGCAAAGGACCAAAGAAATATATAATTATGCAATAAGAGAATCGTTTGTAATGATATTCCAAAAATTGCTCAAGTCTTCTGTGCATTTCAGTGGAAGCTCCCTGCTAGGGTACACCTTTTTATTCTTCTGCTCTCACTGATAATGCAATAGAGTGGGAAATCTCACTGCCATTGCGTCAGTTCCTACTCAGAATAGGAGAGGGTAGAATTCCCACAAAGAACCCAAGGCTGCACTTTCTAGGGAAGATCTCCAAGGAAGCAAACTGACATAGTTCTCTCCTGGGAAGCACCTGGTAAATCCTACCTTTCATTTAGTAGTCCAACGCTTAATCCAGTGTCCCATTGGGGTTGCTAGAGTCGGAAAAAATTGCTGTGACCAGAAGCCTTTAGAAAACAAAAGTATTAAAAATGCTCGTGATGTGTTCCATGAATTGTGGAGGAGAAATGGACACAAATGGCAGTATCATCAGAATATTTCCATTCTAAGTCTTGGGAGAGTAAACTGGGACTTCCTCCCTGTCTTTTGACAGTGTACAAGGCAGAGAAACTGTGATCATTCCTTTTCAGCTCTCCCGAAAGGAGATCTCATGACCCTTCCCAGCTTCCTAACTCTCTGCTGAAACTCTTCTCTCACTGTGACAATTCTTCTTTGAAATGGTATCTCCTTTGTTGTGCTGGGAGGCCAGCTCTGCCTTTTTAATAATTTCTAGACTTGAAGAACCAACATATATTTTAAAATTGTTGGGCACAATTGTAGTGGGGTTTTTATTTTGTTTTGTGTTTTTTGGGGCTGTGTTTGTTTGTTTGTTTTGACAGCTACTTGGCCAAATTCTTACAACTTTATAGCAGTCAACTATATAAAGCAACTCCGTCCCCATCTCTGTGGGTGGTAGAGATTCTGTGTATCACTTAGGATTCTATCTTTTATGCAAGCTTCCTTAACTATTGCCATCATACCAATGATTGCAGCTAAGTGTAATATCTGCTTACCAAACATTAAATATGGAATGGTGTCTGGTCAGTTTTTCCCCTTGGTATAAAGAGAATGTCATCTCATCATTCCTAAATGCACAGTTAAATGGGGATATTCTAATTTCTCTTGTGATTATTTTACATATACCCAATTTCACATGTTTTTCTTTAGTTATACGTTAGTCATAAGAATAATAAAAGGAAACAATTCAAAGCTACCAAATTACGAATTTACAAATGAATTAGTTGCATGAGTCCCTGTTAGAGAGAAAGAAACCCATTTTATTTACAGAAACTTTTCATGGACAGTGGATCAAAAGTAGTTATTCTAACACTACTTTCATTTTGGAAAAAGACAGCAAGGCATCAATGGGTTCATTTTAGTTCTACCTCTGCTGAGAATTTGCATTTCCACCCCAGATCTACTGAATCAGAATCTCTAGTTAACAAGATCCCCAGGGGAATCTTATCTTAAGAAATGCAAATTTTCAATAGAGGGCGGAATTAGAATTAATTGTTCAAAGCACTACTTCACTTTTAAGAATCTTTGAGACTATATTGGGCCCACTTTGGTAATCTATGATTATTTTTCTACTTTAATGTCCCCTGATAAGCAACTCAAATTCCAACTCAAATTCTACAATTTTCAGTCTCCTCTGCCATATAATCCAATAGTTGCCTAGATTTGGAGATTAGGGAATGGACATCTTTGAGACTGGTGGAATTATTTTGTCTAACTTAGGATGTAGCAGAAAAAAAAAAGAAGAGAAACCAAACACACACATTTTAGTGGCCTGTAGCAATAAAACTGTATTTGTTACTTAAATAAAGGACTATTAATAATATTTCTGGTGGAGCAATTATCCAAGTTACCTTGCAGGGACCCAAGCTCTTTATTTGTTTCATGAATTTGAAAAAAAAAAGTTCCTAGGATACTAAGGTGTGTCTGATACAGGCCATGGTCTTCGCAATCACTTGTTATGCATCAGAGAGTTGGACAATGACCAAGGAGGATAGAAGGAGAATTGATGCCTTTGAGCTG
>NW_006399798.1:12357949-12381662 GCF_000299155.1 Elephantulus edwardii | reverse complement strand
GCAACAATGAATGAATGAAAACCCCAAATCTCTGTAAATGTTCATTAAAATTAATAAAATTTAATTTAAAAAAAAAAGAAATGTAGCCCTGGACAAGCTAACTACGTGATGCCAGGGAATTTGGAGGCTACCTGCCTGGCTAACTAACTGGAAGAGATCCATATTTGTTCCCATTCCCAAGAAAAATGGTCCCACAGAATAGGGAAATTATTGAAAACTATTAATATCATATGCAAGCAAAATATTGCTGGTGTTTGTTAAAAAATGGCTATAATGGTATATGTTGGTGGTGGTGTTGTTATGTACTATCGAGTCGCCTGTGACCTTATGTACAATAGTGACCTTACGTACAATAGTCTTAGCCTGCTCTATCCTGTGCCAATCTTATTGTCTCTGATACATCTAACCCCATTACCCCAGTCATGGAATCAATCCATCTCATCAAGGATCTTCCTTTCTTGCTCTGTCCCTCCACCCTCCCAAGCATGACGAGCCCTCTCCAAGGACTGGTCCCTCCTTGCAATATGTTCAAAGTATGTCAGATGAAGCTTCAGAATTCTTACCCTCAAGGAGCTGCCTGGCTTCACCCTCTCCAGGTCAAACTTGTTTGTTCTCCTGGGAGTCCCCGGTATGTTCAATGCTCTTCTCTAGCACCACAGCTCAAAGGCATCAATTCTCCTTCTATGTGCTCTGTTGTACATGTGTGTTCTGTCATAAAGGGTTTTCAAAGGCCTGTTATTTTGGAAGTGGATGGCCAATCCTTCTCCCTAGTCTATCTTAATTTGGCGAATTTTTACCCAAAAGAGCTGATGAGAATACGCAGGTAACAGAACAGATGTTGGTCCCATGGGCCCATCCCTTGGGCACATGTGTTATATTTCTACCCTCACCCCACCCTGCTAGTGTCCAGCTCAATTTCCTTTCCTTGCCCCTCTGGCACCTCCCAGCCCCTCTGATTTGATGTCTCAAGCTTCCCACCACCTCTGTCCTACTGTTTCCTCTCCACTCCTCTCTGATATTGTTACTCTTGGCACAAGGGCAGCAGGGCAGAGCACACTTAGGTTAGATTAGCAGATATGGTACCAGAGGCTGAGCCTACATGTGGGGAATCACAAAGTAGGAGGAACAGTTGCAAACAGACCCTAATCATTGGAACGTGAAACATGAGAAGTGTGAATGTAGGAAAATTGGAAATTGTTAAGGAAGAAATGGAATGCATAAATATTGGCATACTAGGCATTGGCAAAATGAAATGGATTGGCACAAGACATTCTGAATCAGAAAATCTTAAGATCTACTATGCTGGAAATGAAAAGCTGAGAAAAAATGGGGTCACATTCTTAGTTAAAGAGACCATTTCTAGATTCATCTTGAAATACAATGTTGTGAGTGATGGGATAATATCCATATACATACAAAGGAGACCTGTCAATACTACTATCATTCAAATTTATGCACCAACAACCAGAGCCAAAGTGAAGGAAAAAGATGACTTCTACTAAGTTTTGCAGTCAGAAATCGATTGAACAAGCAACCAAGAAACATTAATAATAATGGATGAGTGGAATGCAAAAGTTGGGAACAAGGAAGAAGGACCAGTAGTCAGGAAACAGACTTGGTGACAGAAACGAGGCTAGAGACAGAATGATAGAATTCTGTAGAATCAATGATTTAGTCATTTCAAATACCTTTTATAAGAAACACAAATGACAACCATACACATGGACCTTATCTGATGGCCTACACAGGAATTAGATTCATTACATATGGGGGGAGGGGGAGAATCATTGGAGATGCTCAATATTACCTGTGAAAACTAGGCCAGGTACTGATTTTGGATCAGATCATCAACTACTCCTATGAAAGTTTAAACTGAAGCTAAACAAAATTAAATCCACAAGAAACAAAGTTTGGCCTTGAGTCTATCCCTTAGAGACTAAGGTGCACCTGATCCAGGCATGGTCTTCACAATTCCTTACTATGCATCAGAGAGTTGGACAATGACTAAGGATGTTAGAAGAACCAGTGCCTTTGAGTTGTGGTGCTGGAGAAGAGTGATGAATGTACTATGGACTCCTAAGAAAATAACCAGATTTATCCTGGAAAGAGTGAAACCAGGCTACTCCTTGGAAGCAAGGATTTTGAAGCTCCATCTGACATACTTTGAGCATGTTACAAGTCCTTACAGAGGAACATCATGCTTGGAATGGTGGTGGGACAACACAAGATAGGAACACCCTAGATAAGATGGATTGACTCAGTGACTGGGACAATGGGGATAGGTGTCAGAGACAATGAGGTTGGCTCAAGATAGAGCAGGGTTCAGAGCTATTGTACATAGTCACTATGAGTTGGAGTCAACAGCTGATAACAACAACAACAACGAATGGCCAGATAGATGTTCAAGCTGGATTTAGAAGAGACCATAGCACCACAGATATCATTGCTGATACCAAATGAATCCTGGATGAAAGTAAGGAATATCAGAAGAATGTCTATTTGTGTTTTATTGACTAGGTAAAAGCATTTGAGTGTGTGACTCATAACAAATTATTACTAACATTGACAAGAATGGGAATTCCAGAACACTTAATTGTGTACATGTGAGACCTATGCTTAGACCAAGAGGCTATTATATTAACAGAGCAAGGGAACACTTTTGTCATTGTTGTTGTTGTTATGTTGTTATGTGTTATTGAGTTGCTTGCTACTGTATAGGACAGCTCTGAACCCAGCTCTATCTTGTGTCAACCTTGTTGTCTCTGATACGCCTACTCCCATTAACGCCATCACTGAATCAATCCAGCTCATTGAGGGTCTTCCTCTCTTGTGCTGTCCCTTCACCTTCCCGAGCTTGATGTCCCCTTCAAGGCTTGGTCACTCTTTAAAACATGGCCAAAGTCTGTCAGATGAAGCTTCAGAATCCTTGTCTCCAAAGAGCACTACATGGTTTCAAATATAAATAGGTGTGTGTCAAGGTTCTGTCCTCTCTCTCTACCTATTCATTCCATATGCTGAGCAAATTATTCAAGAAGTTAGATTCTGTGAAGAAGAATGTAACATGAGTATTGGAGGAAGCCTTATCAATAACATGCCTTATGAAGATGACACAACCTTGCTTGCTCAAAGTGAGAAGGATCTGAAGCACTTGCTACTCAGAAGATCAAAGAATTACAGCCTTCTATATGGATCTCAACATCAAGAAAACAAACATTCTCAGCAGTGGGCCAATAGAGAGCATTATGACAGATGGGAAAAAATATTGAAACTGTACATGATTTCATCTTACTTGCATCCACAATCAACGCTCTTGTTACCAGTAGAAAGTCTTCAGTCAGAGACCTTTGCAAATTACTGAAGAGGAATAAGAACTGAGAGAACTAAGATGAACTGTGAGAACTAAGGTGCACATGGTTTTAGGTCATGGTCTTTTTAATCAGTTTTATACATCTGAGAGAGAGATGGACAATGAAAAAGGATGAAAGAAGAAGAATTGATGCCTTTGCACTGTGGTGTTGGGGTACGGGATACCCCACGGCCAAAAGAGTAAACAGATATGTCTTGGAGAAGGTGCAGCCAGAATGCTCGTTGGAGACAGAGGATAAATGTTGTTATTGTTCTAAGATGCCATCTAGTCTAGTACGGCTCATAATGACCCTATGAACAAAAGACCTGAACCCTGTTCTATTTGGCACCATCCTTATACTTCCAGAAACACAGGAGCCCGTTGTGGCGGTCACTACATCAATCCACCTGGTTGGGGGTCTTTCTCTCCAGAGGGACGTCATATTTGTAAAGGTGGGTTATCAGTGAAAGAGAGGAAGACCCTAACCAGATGAATTTACACAGTAAATGCAGTAATGGGATCAAGTGTGTCTTAGATTGTGAGGATGACACAAAATAGCACAGGGTTCAGATCGGTTCACAGGGTCGCTATGGGTCACACTCGACTTGATAACACCTAGCAACAACAGCTCCTTGAATCCCTTGGTTCTGTCCTCCTAGAAGACCTCACAGTCTCCTCTCCATTTGGTCAACATATGGGGAGTGAAGCTCTGCTGTGTGATTTTATAGGCCAATCTGGAAGTAGCAAACATACTTTCCACCCGTATTCCATTGGCATTATTCACTTATGTGGTCACACCTAAGCACAGTGGAAGTTAAGAAATGCGTTCCATGTGGAAAAGAAACAAAATGTGTTTGCTGATGAACTTGTCAGTCTCCACTCATACTGCCCCTCTCCAGCCTTCCCCTATACATGAAACACATTTGTCCTTCTTCAGGTTAGAAAGTCCATGGTCTCCTCTGACCATAACACCAAGTTCCAAGTCCAGGATCCTTGGTTGGGTGACATTCAGACCTCTAACTCAGGACTAGAGGTGATGTTATGAACTTATGAACTAAAAAGGAGGGGGGAACCCCTATGTGCATATGCATATACACACGTGTAATATCTGATGATGATGATGATGATGACAGTGTCTAGGTGGTGACAACGCAAGGTGCCCCAATGCAGAATGGAGCAAAGTGTTATCTAGTTCTTCGTCACCCCCAAATTATATTACAGATCTGTCTATTTCTTTTTCTATCACCCCTCTGCTCCCACCCCTGTCCCCGTTGGGTCACCATACATGTTTTACTAGTTATCCTTCTACTTTTACAATAATAGTCTTAAGCAGCATTTGTCCTTATGAGCAGATTGGTCTATTCTTTTCCACAGGATTCCCACTGGTAGATTTTCAGAAGTGAGTTACCAGGAGTTTCCTCCCTGTCAGTTTGAGTACAGATTCTTTGCTGCGAAGTATTCATCATCATAGAAACATGCAAGTCTCCACTGGGTTCTTCCTAAGTGCCTTGGCTGGGAGTTGAACCCAGATACCCTGTCCGAAGGAAAGGCATAAACCATGTTTTCAACTCACATTTGGGAAAGGATAGAATGGGAGACACATGTAAATCATTGATTCACAGCAACTGTGAAATCCTGCTGGGGAGGTAGGGAGCTGTTGTTGAGGGGTTCGTAGGGAATTGTGTGGCTAACCCACAGGTGAGAGGCAGCCTCTCTGGAAGTTTTAATCACCCAGCAGCTTCATGGAAGAAAGATGAGAAATCAATTGCTTCCCATTTAACTCAATCTCAGAAACATGATGGAATATCAATTTTGGGTTAGTTCTCACTTGTTAGCAAAGGGTTCTGAGTTATGAGCTAGGGAGATACTACGGAGGCCTTCAGGAGGTAACAATATCCAGTTAACTCCTGATTTTGCTAAGAACTTCCTTCTCCGTAATTCCTGGTTTAGGGTTTTGACAGATTCTCTTGTTTCCACTTTCCCCTTGGGCTCGCTTAGAGTTAGAGACTGCTCGGGGAATAAGGAGAAATCTGAAACTCCCACTTAATATTTTCTATAACAACAACAACAGAGAGAGCTACGTTGACCTAGTGGACAAAAAGTGATGCTACCAAGCCCAAGGTGGGTGATTTTAGTCTGTGACCCTCAGACCTGGTTCAAATTGGGTATTTTTTTGTCAGACATTCTTGGTGGTTTAGCACTGGTCTGTGCATTTGCTGTACAGACGTAACTCATGGTTACTGTGATGCTAAACACTGTGACACTCGTGTCAAATGTGATAATGGTCACCCATGGTGGACAGTGTTTGGTGGAACTCCCCAATTAAAACAAGCCTGGAAGCAGGAGTGGCATCCACTTTCGAAATGGCTTGCCTCCAGAAACTATGAACAGTGCTCAAGCCTTTTGTTCATAGGGTCACTGTGAGTCATCTAGGATTTGATAGCACCTCACAACAACAATAACAACAACAACAACACTTAAGTAAAAGTTTACAAAGCACATTGGTTGTTCATTCAGTTGTCTGTACATTTATTGTTTTATAACATTAATTACCATAAGCACAAAGCAAATACACATTTCCCATTCCCTCTGTATGATTCTTAGTTCCATTAATCTTTTTTTCTTGCCTTCAGGGATTTATCTTTGATCAAATGTTGTTCTTTTGACCCTAGATGGTTGATTATTTTATAGTGTGAGTGGCCGACTGGATTGTCTAGTGGCTAAGGAGCTATGCTGAGCTGCTTGCAGATTTTCACAGGCTGTAAAACACACAGCAGGAGATTAGTCATCTTTCTCCTGTGGAACAGCTAGTAAATGGATCCATGTCCCTTTGGGTTGACAGGCTACCACTACGCTACCCGAACTCCTCACCCAAAGGTAGGTGGTTCAAATCCATTTGTTTCTCCAAGGAAGAAAGATGGACAATCTCCTCTCATGCAATTTACACCTTCTGGAAACATGCTGGAGGGTGAGGTTTGACTCAATTTCAACTACACACTGCAGTGAGTCAAGTCTAAGTTTATAGGCCAGTCTATTGTTCAGCTGAAAGGTGGGCCTTCAAGATGAATTCCATTTTCTTGACTTGAAAGGTGATGAAGGGCTGTCTGGTGGAACTCCTGAAGCTAGAAATAATCGTAAGCGTCAAGCACTTAGAATTTTGAATTTATTTTCATGACTATTTGATGACTCCATTTTCTGGGAAGCAAATAGGCTCTCTGATCTTTTTGTTTCAGATCAATTCTATGCGGCAGCAGCTTTATTGAAGTCCTTTCACAGAGATCACTCTTGAGCCTGTTTCATTTTTGCCTTTCCATATTTCTTCACCCTTCATGCCCACCTTGAAAATTTCTAAAGTCATATGTTTAAAGAACATGCTTCAGATATGTTTTCTCTTCAAATTATACTGTTTATTTTACTACAAATCTTATTAGGTCATTGCCGCTTCAAGCTTTCTGCCTCCTCCCACCCCCTCCAATTTATTGCTTTTACTTACAGTTCAGAAGCACTTAGAATTTTCAACTCTGAAAATTGTTTACTTCTGAGTCTTTTATCCACTTTTATTTCTGCTTGAGGACAAACTGTATGTGCTCATCTCTTTCTTGGAATACTTCTCTAGAAGCAGTCACTAGTAGCAAACAGATACTGCTACTCTCATTTTTACCAAGCACGACAGGCTCAATAGGCCCCCAGTTTGGTCTGTCTTTTTATTTAGTGCGGTCAGTAGTTCCACCATATGTTTTGCCATGGAATAAGTCTGCTGGACCGCCATCTTTCCAGCCTCAGGTATCAGGTTCTCGACTTCTTATGAGCTGACCAGCAAGCCAATGCCGCAAATGTTAGGTTTGTGCTGTGTTAGCACCCACTTCAAAGTACCAATTTCAAAATTAGTTAAAGTAACATTAGCTACTGTGGCAACTAAACCCTGTAATCTTAGAGCTTTAGCGCGATGATGATTTATTTCTGACTCATATCGTCGTCCATTGTGGGTGTTCCTGATCAGGAAGCTTTCTATGTGGTCATTCAAGGACTCAACTTTCTTCTATCATGTGCTTCTTCCTTCTGCTAGGTTCTCACACTCTTCTCTTCATGACAAGTGGGAAAAGAAGCATCGCTTGTGTTGGGTCTAGACGAGTTTTGGAAGCCTCATTTCTGTCTGAATTTCATTGGTCAGAATTCAGTCTTGTGGTCACAGTCACAAAGGATGCTGGGAAAGGTATTTTCATCGTGTGTGACCAATGGGACAGACAGTGGGTTGTGGAGAATACCTACTGTCTCTGTAACACTAAACAATGTGTTTTTGTTAGGATGTGTGGTCGAGTTTTCAGGGGCAGTAATCGGGAAGGGATTGCCTGTCTTTCTCTGATGAAGCAGCTGGTGAATTAATCTTTCAAGTCTTTGGGTTGGCAATGCAAGTCCTCACCCACTATATCAGCTGAGGTCTCTGCTAATCTACGCACTCTTGTTGTATACCATTGAGTGGGAACCAACCTGGAGTTGACCCTCCAGTGGGTTTTCAGAGGAAGTTCATCACAAGGGAAGAGATTGCTCATTTTTCTTCCTTGGAGGAGTTGGTGGGTTCAAGGCATGAACCTTTGGATTGCCAGCACAACGCTTTGCCACTAGGCCACCAGAGCTCCCTACTAAACACCGTAGAACTTGGCATAAGAGTGCAACTGCACCAATGTTTTACAAAGTAATTTACAAATTGGTGAAATACTGTTGACATGTGAAGAATATCTAGTACTCAAAGCACAGCTGATAGAATAATACTTAGAGTTTCAGTGGCATTAGTCAGAATGCACTTATTACTGAACTTCCAGGAGGTTTTTTTTGGGGGGTTTAAATTCCCCATATTTCTACCATGAAGTAGCAGGTGGATTTGAACCACCTTTCTTTGGATTGGCAGTTCAACTCTCTATCTACTCGGCCACCAGAGCTCTCCATTATATGCATATAATGATCTAAAAAATAAAATAAAGAAAGTAGAGCTAAATCTGTCAGAAGATGGGCCATCTCCTCCCATGTGGGTCACTGCCTGAGAAAGCCCAGTGCAGGGTCAGCGATGGGTTGGGTCCCACATGATGGTCCACTATGGGAAACTAAATTTCAAACTAAATATTTGTAATCAACCAAATGCTCCTTCAGGTTATGAGGGAAGCTGATAGAAGCTGGAATTCACCCTGAAGCACTAAGGCAATCCTTAACCTTTTACAGGGGTAGACACTAAGGCAGTCCTTAAGGGTTTATAGGATTCTTGTATTGTATTTGCTAACCCTTCCTTCCTGAGTCAAGCAGAAGGTTTTCAGTAGAAAGAGCTTGGCTTCATTTGCATTGAATTCTCTTTGTGATTTGCTCTCTGGCAATTTTCAATAAAGACACAGGGAAGCTAAGAACCAGCACTTCAGTTGGCTTCAGTTGTTCGAGAACAGTTCTGCTCCTGCTTTACTCTGTTTTCTCCTACATTCTTGGTGTTCAGTCTCATTATTAATACTTATAAAAATACTATACCCTCAGTCTGCAACAGTTCACAACAGCATGTTTAGTAGGGACCTCTACTAAAGGTTGTCACACAACACTACCACCACCAATGGCACGTAACAACAACAGAAATACTGTAAGTCAGAAGCAATTAATTTATTAAAAATATTCCTATTTGCTCTATAGCAGAAAGAGTTCTTGTGAGACAACTGATAAGTTCTCTGATGCTACCTGTGAGTTTGGCAGTAGTCAATGCCTCTACAAAAAAAGAGATCTGTGGATTTGTTCCTGTAGAGATGACAAGATAGAAAACCTGATGGTACAGGTCTACTCTTTCGATGGACTCTATGCTTGAAATAGACTAGACAGCATCCAACAACAATAGCAGTAATCGACCATGTTTTAGGAGCTACGCAGAGAGACATCAATAGTATAAACTGTCTAAGCCTTCGGTATTCCAGGACAAACATTTACACAACCAACTAAACTGTAAGGCTACAAGTGCTATAATAAAATAATCACCAGTGTGTTACCGAAGCACAAAAAAACACAGTATTGCATCCTGTTCTTAGAGAAAAATAAACAGAGCAGGGAGGGCACGGTTCACAGTAACTGAGAATACCCGTTTGTTGATGCTTTGTCATGTGAGGGTACTATCTCATTAAAGAAGGCAGACTTATAAAAATGCCGAACATTCTGCACTATGAAACTTAAAATAAAGGTGTAGGAGAAAGTTCACATTTGCCTACTTCAAAAGTTAAGGGAAGGGATGTAGATTATGGAAGCAAATCAACCAAGTCATCACCACCAACCCCCCCCCTTTTTGCGGTTGTCATTGTTGACGTTGAAGAGGAACTGGAATGGGTAAGTTAAATGGTCAAAAGTTTGTTTTAGAGATGCCTGCAATATGGCACTTGGGCAACCTCCCATGACGCTCGGTCCCAGTTGGGTCTGACCAAGGCAGACATTCATTAAGCCTCTCCCCACCAGCACTTGGAACCCATCCACTTCATGCGCGTAGACAACCACAAGTATTCCGTTCCATATATCAGCACCAGAAGCTCAAAGCATGGAATGCACACAGTATGCTTTGAACCTCATAATTGTTCCTTATAATAATAATTTTTTTTTACATTTGAACCTGTGAGTTATCAAGGAAAAAGAAACAGAAAGCCACTTTGGTTAAAGGATAGACTTAAAATAACAGGAATTATGGAGATGGAAAAATACCACTTTCCTTTGTTGACCCAAGGATTTATGTTTGGGGAAAATATGATTCAGAGGTGATGGCCTTTCTTGGACATTAGAAAACTGTTGAGCAGCTTGCGTCCCTGGTGATGGATGGTGTGTAAATTCTAGTAGGGAGGGACTGTGGCAGGGAGAGAAGAGCTGAGCTCAGGCAGCTTGATAAATCGAGAAACTCTGGATTTTTTTTGTAAGGAAAAGTCTTTTCAGTCTTGACTAGAGAGTGAGAACATTAGCTCTGCTTTAAACTAGAATGCGAATGTTGCTGAAAATGATATAGCCACATAGAGCAGGATTTTCCTAGCGAAGTTGTTAGACTCCACTCATGCTTATCAAATTCTGAGGCTTAAACAAATCAATTCCAGATGGAAGAAACAATCAAACATTTAAACATTAGACATTCCAAGATAAAAGAATGAAGAAAAAAAGAATGATATTTTTGCTTCAGTTTTCCGAAGGGGAAAAATAAAAAGGAAAGTGTTCAGAGAGTTTTGATACATTCAATATTTTTCATGTATTAAAAATATATAAAATCTAGATATTTATATATGAAAGGCAAGTCACAGAATAAGTGACAATGACATCAAGGAAAAGTTTCATTTTGAAAATATCACATGTAAATGAGTAAGAAATGAATTAACACAGGGAGCTCTAGTGGCCTAGTGGCAAGAAGCTACACTGCAATTCCAGAGGCTCATGGTTCAAATCCACCAGATGATCTCCTGGAGAAGGAGAGACAATCTCCTCCTGTACCAGTCAGATCCAATTTGATGGTATACACACACACACACACAAAGGCTTTTGACTGTGTGGATCACAACAAGCTGTGCCTGACTCTGAGAAGAATGGTAATCCCAGAACATTTGATCGTACTAATGCAAAACCTATACTTGGACCAAGAGGCAGTCGTCAGAACAGAGCAAGGAAACACTAATTACATGGTTCAAAATCAAGAAGGGAGTTCGTCAGAGATGTATTTTGTCTCCATACCTTTTCAATCTGTATGCAGAACAGATCATCCAAGACACTGGGATAAATGAGGAGGAATGTGGCATCAGGATTGGTGGAAGAATCATCAACAATCTGCATTATGCGGATGACACAACCCTGCTAGCTGAAACTGAGGAGGACCTGAAGTGCTTGCTGCTGAAGATCAAGGACTGCAGCTCAACATCAAGAAAACAAACATTCTCACCATGGACCAATTGGCAGCATCAATATGGATGGTGAAGAGATTGAGATAGTTAACAGTTTTAATTTACTTGACTCCACAATCAGCACTCTTGGTAACAGCAGCCAGAAAATCAAGAGACGAATTGTATTCGGAAAGTCGGCTGTGAGGGACCTCTCAAGAGTACTGAAGAGCAGTGACATCAGACTGGAGACTAAGGTGTGCCTGATCTGGGCTATAGTCTTCGCAATTATGTGCTATGCATCAGAGAGTTGGACAGTGAATAGGGTTGATAAAAAGAGAATTGATGCCTTTGAGTTGTGGTGCTGGAGAAGAGTGTTGAATATACCATGGACTGCTAGGAGAACATACAGGTTTGTCCTGGAGAAGGTGAACCCGGAATGCTCCTTGGAGTCAAGGATTCTGAAGCTTCGTCTGACATACTTTGGGCATGTTGCAAGGAGGGACTGGTCCTCGGAAAGGGACATCATGTTTGGGAGAGTAGAGGGGCGGCAAAGGAGAGGAAGACCTGCGATGAGATGGATTGATTCTGTGACTGGAGCGGTGGGAATAAGTGCGTTTGAGATGGCCAGGTTGGCACAGGATAGAACAGCATTTAGAGCTCTTGTCCATAGGGTTGCTATGAGTTGCAAGCGACTCAATGACACATAACAACAACAATAACAACACACACACAAATAATAAAATAAAATTTTAAAAAAGAAATGAATTAACAGAGAAACTAAGACACTGAGAAAAGTTACAACTAATTTAAAGGCGAACAAATATAAACAAGGAAGTGAAAAATATTTAACAACGCTAATAATAAAAGTTACCATTTTTCTGAAGTGTCATTTAACCTATCAAATTACAATGTCTCAGAATAGAACTTCCTAAACTACAAAGCTCTGGTGGCCTAGTGGCAAGAAGCTGCACTGCAATCCTGAAGGCATGCAGTTCAAGGCCATCAGTTTTTGCATAGGAGGCTTGGTAATCTCCTCTTGTGCTATTAACTGCTTCTGAAAACCCGCTGGAGGGTCAGTTCTGACTCAATAGAACTCAGTAACAACAATTACATTACATATATCCTTAATTGTTAGATGATGATGTTGATTGATAAAAATCTTTTGGAATGCAATTTAAAAATTCATGTACTTGTTGACCAAGTGAACTGGATTCATAAGGATGAAATGATGACTTTTTTTTTCCACAATTCTTTTCCTTGTGCTTTTCTTACAAAACAATTTTTCAAAGTGCTGTGTTGACTATTCCTTTCTATCCCTGAGCAGCAGTTCTCAGCAAACTTGTTCCCAGGTATACAAAAATCTCATGTGAGCTTTACATGAACAGATTAAAACCTTGATGTTTAAAGCATCTTGCCTGACTTAGGACATGGAACCTATAAAAGGTGAATTTTCCAGTTTAATGTTCCATTCCTCCTCCTTCACTGATGGTTTTGTTTCTGATGCCTCTTCGGTGATGTATGGCCAGAGAAGAGAAATGGGGTCCTGAAAGATCTCTAGCAAGTGGTCCAGTTGTAATTCAACTGTGTCCTCTTGTAGAGGGAGATATTCAGATGTTGGCAGTTGTGCATCCAAACGGCATAGTCTGTAACACATTGCACTGCTGATTCGAAAAGTTCAAATCCAGCTGCTGCTCTGTGAGAAAAAGACGGGCAAGATTTAAGATTCATAGCTTAGCACACTTGTGGAGCATTGCTAGCAGGCAGACTGGGCTAGGTGGCAGTTGGTTGGAGGCATCTCTGGGTATCGCGCAGATTTCTTAGAGTATCCAACAGATGGTTACTGGGTGATGGATCAGATCCTTGGTTACCTGCAACTTCTACCTTACCTCTTACTTCTGGTGATCTCACCATGTCGCTTCTTCTTCTAGTAGGCAAGTTTGGCACACCCTTTAGAGTGTCCACACTGGGTCCATTTCTCACCTTGTTCAGCCATCAAGCCAGCTAGTCTGCCTTTACAGCTTTTAGCTGAAACTCAGACTCTTTGTTTTCCAAGTTCTTTTCACATCAAGGTCTAAATTCCTGCGAAGTTGTTGAAGAAAGCATTGATAAAGGGACAAAAATATTTTGGATATACTTACAAATGCTTCACAAAATTAATTGTTAGCTCTCCCAATGAATGATTAACCTTTGTTAAGTCATGGAATGTAGGTAAAAGAGCTTTGGTAGCACAAGGATTAAACGCTTGGCCTCCGACCCAAAGGTTTGCGGTCAGAATGCCCCAGCCAATCTGGGAGAAAGTTGTAGCAGCCTGCGTACATTAAGACTGGAAAACCTATGGGCCAAACCCACACTATCCTGCAGCTTCACGCTGAGTCAGAAGAGGTTTGACATAAATGACTTTTGTTTGGGGTAGATAGACAACGGTTTAAAAGGAGCTGATTTTTCTTTTTTTTAACCCTTTACCAGGACACATATAGCTGATCAAGAATCTCTCTCAAAGATTACAGTATTTTTCACATGGTCTATTTTTAGCCTTATGATTTTGACAAAACTAAAATAAAATCAATCAAACAATCAAACAAACAAACCCACATATACTTTGGGAAACCTGGTGGCATAATAGTTAAAGTGCTAGACTACAAGCCAAAAGGTTAGTGGTTCAAATCCAGCCCGTGTTCCACTGAAGGAGACCTGGCAATCTAAAACTTGGCAATTTGCTCTTCTAAGATGATGGTCTAGAAATGCTTATGGGACAATTCTACTCTGTTATATGAGGTCATTATGAATTGAAATCCTTATAACAAATATCACATCTTACACACATGACAAAAATTTGGAAATTTTCGAATATTTTCTTGTTGCTGTTGTCAGCTGCCATCAGGCCCACTGCAAGTCATTGCAACCATATAAGAAACAGATTTGAATCTTGTCCAGTCCTGCTCCAACTTCCTGATCTCGGCCATGTTCAAGTCCACTGTCGCAGCCTCTGTCAATCCATCTCCTCCCTACAGTCCTTCCTCTCTTTTGCTGACTCTCTACTTTTCCCAGCATGTCTTTTTCTAAAGCCTTGCCTCTTCTGAAGACACCATCAAAAATATGTGAGACAAAATGACACGTTTCCTGCCTCTAAGGAGTACCATGTTTGTGCTTGCTTCAAAACAGCTTTTTGTTTGATCTTTTGACATCCATGAAATAATTCAATTCTCTATGCCAATACACAACCCTACTTGCTGAAACTGAAGAGGACCTGAAGCGCCTGCTGCAGAGCGTCAAGGACTGAAGCCTACAATATGGATTGAGGCTCAATGTCAAGAAGACAAAGATTCTCACCACTGGACCAATTGGCAGCATCAGGATGGATGGTGAAGAGATTGAGATTGTACACAGCTTTAGTTTGCTTGGCTCCACAGTCAACACTCTTGGCACCAGTAGCCAGGAAATTAAAAGGCACATTGCCGTGGGAAAGTCTGCTGTTAGGGACCTCTCCAAAGTACTGAAGAGCAGTAGTGTCTCTCTGGAGACTAAGGTGCGTCTGATACAGGCTATGGTCTTCACAATCACTTTTTATGCGTCAGAAAGTTGGACAATGACCAGGGAGGATAGAAGGAGAATTGATGCCTTTGAGCTGTGGTGCTGGAGAAGAGTATTGAGAATACCATGGACTGCTAGGAAAACGAACAGATTTGTCCTGGAAAGGGTTAAATCGGGTTGCTCCTTGGAAGCAAGGATTCTGAGGCTCCGTCTAACATACTTTGGACATGTTGTGAGGAGAGACATCATGCTTGGGAGGGTGGAGGGATGGCACAGGAGTGGAAGGCCTTCTATGAGGTGGATTGATTCAGTGACTCAGGTAACGGGGATGCGTGTGTCAGAGACAGTGCGATTGGCACAGGACAGTGCGGAGTTTAGGGCTGTTGTACGTAGGGTCACTATGAGTTGCAAGCGACTCGACGGCACATAACAACAACAACATGCCAATACCAGAGTTCCCAGGTGTCAATTCTTCTTTGATTCTCCTTATTCCCTGTCCATCTTTCACATCTATATGAAGCAACACAAATACCATGGCTTGAGTCAGAAGCATCTTAATCCTTAAACTGACATCCTTGCCCATGAGTACTTTAAAATGATAACGTTTTTAGCCTATAGGGAAACTAACTAAATTATGTAAAATTTATTTCCATTAAGATGTTCACGCAAGTAATAGTAAGAAGTTATAAAATTCCAAAATGGCTATTTGGAATAAATGAACCATGATAAAATGATTAAGAGATGAGCAGTATGTGTTTAAAATACAGTATCAGATTGCTTTTATGGTCATGGGGGTAAAGAATTATAATACAATGTGAAGGAGGAAAAAGCAGCACCAAGGTATTCTAAGATACTTATTGAGGATTTTAGATATACAATTATTGAGGAGTAATGATGTCAAAATAAGGACTAAGGTGTATCTGATTCAGGTCACGTTCTTTCCATTCACTTGCAACATATCTGAGACCGGGACAATGGATAAGGATGACAGAAGAAGAATTGATACCTTTGATCTGTGGTATTGGAGAAGAGAACTGAACATCCCATGGACTCCCAAGAGGAAATATGTCTAGGAGAGGGTGTAGCCAGAGTGCTCTTTGGAGGCAAGGATGATGAGGCTTCACCTCACATACTCTGGGCATGTTGCTAGGAGGAGCTATTCCTTGGAGAAGGACATGATGCTTGGAAAGGTAGATGGTCAGGTGGATTGACACAGTGGCTACTGCAAACAGTCTATTGTGTCAGGAAGTGTGAGGATGGCAAAGGATAAAAGGGAGTTTAGGTCTGTTATTATATTAGGTCTGTTATAGGGTTGCTCTGCGTTGTATTTGACATAACACCTGACAACAGCAATCACAGTGCTGTGACTTGGAAGTTTTGTAATCTGTTGGCATTAAGATTAAATGAGCTAATGCAAAGAAAGTGCTCCTTGGCTCTTAATAAGTACATTGAAAGTTCTATTAAAACTCTGGAAAAGATATGGTTGTGAAAACAGAAGTGAATTAAATGGCTAAGATCTTCTTTATCTTATTTGTAATATTCGTAAGTCAGGAAATCAAGACGTATTTCATTGGGAAAGTCTGCAGTTAGGGGCCGCTCTAAATTACTGAGGAGTAATGATGCCAGTTTGGGGAGCAAGATGTGTCTGATTCAGGCCATAGTCTTTCTGATCACTTGCTATGCATCTGAGAGCTGGACAGTGAATAAGGATGACAGAAGGAGACTTGATGCTTTTGAGCTGTGGTATTGGAGAAGAGTACTGAACATCCCATGATGGCCAAAAAAACCCAAACAAATACATCTTGGAGAAAGTACAGCACTTAAGTAATACTTTGAAAGTTCTATTAAAAGCCTAGAAGAGATACCATAGTGAAAAAGTGGTTGAGTAGACTTTTTAATAGACCATAAACTGCCAAAAACAGTAAACAAATCTGTCTTGGAGGAGACGCAACTAAGATGTTCCTTAGAGACAAGGATGGTGAAACTTCATCTCACCTACTTTGGGGATGTTGTCAGGAGTGGCGAATCTTGAGAAAGACATCATGCTGGGCAAAGTAGAGGGTCAACAAAAGGCAGAAAGACCTTCAGTGAGGGATACAGAGGCTGCAGCAATGGACTTGAACATGATGGAAACCTTTGACTTGTAATCAACCAGAAGACATCTAGCAAGAACAATAATAAAGCAGGCTATTGAAGGCATTAAAGCTTCTGCATACTCATGGGGAATCATGCTTTACCAACATACTATGTGAACCAGTCTGAAAAAGACTTTGCTCGTTTCAATCAACTGATATTCTCTGTCACTTGTGGCATAGTTTCTAGGGAGTTGTGCTGTTAACCCAAAGGCTGAGCTTCTCTGTCAGTTTTAATTTGTTTGTGGCTCTGAGGGAGAAAGAAGGGTATCCCCTTCTTGTTTGATTTAAAACTTCAGAAACTCAGTGGAGATCAAGTATGAATCTATTGAGAGAGAGAACACACCTTGTAACAAGAACCCTGGTGACCAGCAGTTAAGAACTCCAGGGCTACCTGAAGTTTGTTAGTTTGAACTCACCGGCTGTCCAGCCTGAGAAAGCTGTGACATTCTGCTTCCATATAGATGTTCAGTCTTGGAAATTCTGTGGGGCAGTTCCACTCTGTCTTATAGGATCCCCAGAGTCAGAATCAACTTGAGGGCATTAGGTTTGGTTGTTTAGGTGCTCGTGCCTCTCAGTTCTGTGAGAGAGAGACTATAATGGTTCATTTTATCCACTTTGTTTTATTCCCAATTTACATATTGTTGCTGTTGATTACCATCGAGCTGCACACTACTCATAGCAACTCCTTGAGTAAAAGATCTGAGACCTTTCTAACTATCTAACTATCATTTCTCCAAGTTCATAGAGTTTCCAGAAGCATGTGGTTTAGTAAGTGTTTTCCAACCTGTTTTAAAACTGGGAGCTCCACCAAACACTGTCCATTATGGGCAGCCATTATGGCATCTGAAATCCCAATGATACAAGGTTCAGCATCACAGCAAAGCCAGATTACCTCAGCACAGCAAATTGACGGAAGAGTGCTGTACAATTTAGAAGAATGTTCCTCCAGTATATAGTAGCAGAGGATTAAAATATAATCTCTCAGACACAATTTATTAAATATAAGAGCCCTCCAGGAGGTTTTGTTGACTCTCTATATAAAATATTAAACCATAGTCTTCCTTACTGCTGTCTCACCTGATTTGGCCCAAGATTGCCATGGAGAGCAGAGATATTGTGATCATTCATTGTAATGGTTCTTCTTTCTACCTGCCTCACATCGGTTATCAGCTCTGGAGATGTGTCAGAACAGGTGGGGAAAGCTGAGTCTTTGAAATCGAAGAGCACTTTTTAATCCCTCTTGTGGTCATTTCAGATTTCTGTGAGCTGTGTTTACCTACCTTGACCCTCCATTACGTTGCAATCATGAATGGCTTTTCTTGGAAATACCCAGATGGAAAACATCAGAATGTTCGGGAGAGCTGGGAATGCTAGGATGCATTATTAAAGAAGTATTTTCATTTGGATGGTGATCAAGAAAAGTTTGATTAGATTAATGCTTTGTACAGCATCTGATCCAAGTTGTTTTTTTACCAAGCTTCATGAGAAAAGATTTTACTTTGAAGAGGGCATCTTGGAGACAGGTTGATTGTCAAATCATTAAATGATTGTAAGACAATAGGTAGCTTGCTTTTCACTGCAATCCGGCCTCAAATAACAAGAACGATTGCATTAAGAAATATAAAAATGAAGGAGCAATAACATGGTCTCTAGTATCTTTTCAGAGAGGACATCAAGTCTCATTGTTATTACTCACAATGGATGTTCCATGTAAAGAACAAAGCACCAAATGCTTATTGGAGAACTCCCAGAAAAAGACTTGGTCCTAGAACTGGACTTCTCAGAAATAAAAATTCTGTAGAAAATGAGTGAACCCAAAGAAATTTCTCTTCTTAGTATTTTGTACACAAATACTGTTTCAATCTACAACTAATTGGTGATTAAGTGTTTAAATCCTCAAAGTTTTAAAACTAAGAGAAATATTTCTTACTATCTTCATGGTACAGACAAATGCTGCAGATCAGAAAAAAGGAAGAACAGATTTGTAAAGTTCTACTGGACAAATAATTGGGTGTTCTGTTAGTGCAAGTCAGTGTCATTACAAGAGCAATGTACCCAGGGGTTAAGATGTTCCTTCTATAGTTCTGGAGGCGTCCCTTGGAGTTGCAAATGGTTATGTGTATGGATTACATTTCCACACCAAGAAAACAAAAATCTTCACCGATGGACCTTTAAGTAACACTATGATAAATGGGTAAAAGACTGAGGTTGTCAAGGATTTCATTTTACTTGAATACACAATCAACATGGACGGGTGACAGCAAGTCAAGAAGTCAAAACACTTATTGAAATGGGAACATTTGTTGTCAAAAACTCTCTAAAAATTAAGCATGCCAGTTTAAAGAGTAAGGTGTGCCTGATACAAGTCATGGTGTTTTCAATTGTTTTGTGTGCACCCAAAAGTTGGATAATGAGTAAGGATTGAAGACTAATCAATGACTTTGAATTGTGGTGTTGGAAGAATGCTGAAAAGCCCAAGGACTGCCAAGAGAACAAAGAAGTCTGTCTTTAAAGTTCAGGGTGAACTTTAGAGGGAAGATTGATGAAACTTTGGGTTTGTGCATCTTAAACAAACCTGGGATGCACTTTACAGGCAAGAATGGTGAAACTTTATCTGACAAACTTTGGGCATGCTGTCAAGAGAAGTAGTCCTTAGACAAAAAGCATCTTTAAAAAGGTGAAAGGATATGGCAACAGCCCATATGTCCAACCACAAATGAATGGATTGAGAAATTATGGTACATTCATACAATGGAATACTATGCAGCACGCAGGAGCAATAACTTTGTAAGTTATTACCTAACTTGGGAGGGACTGGAGAGCGTTCTGTTGAGTGAACTAACTCAGTCCCACAAGGATAAATATTGTATAAGACTGTTATTGTAGAATGGGTATAAGGATCCAAGAGGGGTGGGAAAGGCTAGAAGCAGAGGAATGTGGATGTTCAGGGGGAAAAGGGGATTAAGCATTGGGTTATGTAATTTTAGGGATGGGGGGTGAGGGGAATGGAAAGAATTTGTTCAAATTTGTATTAGAATTTTCTTAATAAACTAGTGAAAAAAATGCATTAAAAATTTTTAAAAAAGGTTGATAGGACAGAGAAAAAGAGAAAGACTCTCCACAAAGTAGGTTGAGACAGTGACGGTAACAATGGGCTCCCCCCTTGAGGTCCTATGGGTGGTGCAGAAGAAAGCAAGTTTCTCTTCTGTTGTTCAGAGTCACCATGCGTTGTTGTCAACTGGGTGACACACAACAACAACAACAACAGCAGTAACTAACCAAAAAGTGGACAGTTCAAACCCAACCAGAGATTCCTTAGAAGAAAAGTCCGATTGACTTCTGAAAACTCTGTAAAGCCCACTTCTGCTTTGATACACATGGAATCTCCATGGGTATAAATCAACTGCAAAGTAGCTGTTTGGTTTATTTAAACAGACAGCAGCTTTGATAGAGAATCAATGTGACAGATCTAAGTACTACTTAGTAACAGCTTCAACTGGGACAGATACCTGGATCCTTCTAAACATTTCTTTTCTCACTTCTGAAATGAGTACAAAAACACATTTGTTAGAGGGATGTTAGTCAAAGTATCGTCACAAGAGTTACTTCTCTTGTGCTTGTCCTTTGGTGGGCCTTTGGATCCTGTTTATATTGAATCTATAGAAAGATATAGCGAGCTCTGGTGGCCTAAATTGTAATGAGCGGCACTGCAATCCCAACGGCGTGTGATTTGAGTCCATCAGCTGCTCCATGGGAAACGGATGAGCAATCTCCCATGCGATCTACTGCCTCTGAAAAATCACTGGAGGAGCAGCTATGGGCTGGTTCTGACTTGACAGTACACACAACAACATACAATATTCTGTTGTTAGGTACACTTGAGTTGGATCTGTCTTGCAGCGATCCCATGTACTAAAGAAGGGAAGACCAATAATCTTTCCCCGTCCTCATTTGCTGCTGTGTTGAATTCATCGTTACAGCCTCTGTGCCAATCAATGCACAGTTTTGAGGGTCTTCTTATTTTTTTGCTAGCCTCATAATCTGTTAGGCAAGATATTTTGTCCTCCAGGGACTGCCCACCACCACTCCAATAATGTACCCAACATATGTGAGGGGAGGGTCACTATCTTCACAGAAGCATCGTGACAGTACTTCTTTCAAAGTAGATTTGCTCACCAATTTGGCAGTCCATAGCATGCTTAGTGGTTCTTGTCAAGTAATCTTGTGGGTCATTCACACTTTATACATTCCACATTCCAACTATTAAAGGATGTTTGCAGCTTTTCCTCCCCATTTTGATTGACTTCCAGTCTGGGCTCCACCTCTAACACTATAGCCATCCATGTTTCTCTATCGTTCGTAAGGTTTTCAGAGGCCTGTGATTTAAGAAGAGGAAGGCCAATCCTGCTTCCTAGTCAGTCTGTCTTAATGTGGGAGTTCTATGAAAATCTGTCCACCATGAGTGGCTCACAAAGTAAGAGATTGCTCATGTTTCTTGATACGCGAAGGATTCTTGCTTGCCAAGTGCATGACCCGTTGTATTGCTGCTGTCACTGTGTCAGTCCCGCTGCTTGAGGGTCTTGCTTTCTTCACGCTCCCTCCACCTTCCCAAGCATGCTATCTCTTGCCCATGAGTAGCCTCTTCTAGCAACATGCACAAAGTAGATGAGATAAAGCTTTGTCCTCTTGTTTCCAAGGAGCACACTGGCTGCAGTTCCTCCAAGATATGTTTGTTTGTTTGTTTTCTTTTGGCCATCCATGGGGTATTAAATATTCTTCTCCACTACCATGATTTAAAGGTATCAATTCTTCTTCTGTCATCCTTAGTCATTGTTCAGCTCTTAGATATATAACAAGTGATAGAAAAAACCATGGCCTGGATCAGGCATTCCTTAGTTCTCCCTAAGGCATACCTTAGTGTCATGTGCTGTCAAGTTGGAACTCACTGATAGTTGACCATCTAGTAGATTTTCAGAGGCAGGAAATCAGACAGGAAGAGATTGTCCATTATTCTTCCACAGAGCAGCTGGTGGATTTGAACTACATGTCTTTGGGATTGCATCACAGTGCTTTACCACTAGGCCACCAGAGCCCCCACTGATACAACTCTAGTAACCATAATTTAGTTAATCTGATTGATTCTGACTCTTAATAGCTCTCTATTGGGTTTCTGAGATAGTAAATCTCCTTGGGAGGAGATGACTCATATTTCTTCTTGGAGTTGCTAATAAATTGTAACTGTCAACTTTTGATTAGCAACTCAACACTTCATTAGGCCCCTTCAATAACTAATAGGACACTATTTTGCTGCTTTGGTTTTGTGTTAAGGTGCTTATCTAGGTGGGAGGGATCCTCTACAGGTTTTCTTGAGAATTATATATTCTTATCTTAGAAATAAGGGCTGAGGAGGTCTGACCCAGGCCTGCCTTCTCTCCTTTTGGCTGCTTCTTCAAAGCCAAGACTCATTCATCTTAATTTATTTGCATATGCTTAAATTGGCTTAGGACTTCTGAAAGACAAAAGATAATTAAATTCTTTCCCTTTTACTATTCTTTGGGTCAGCATTTTTTTTTTCTTGGAAAAGAGAAGAATTTAGAATTTTGGACAGCTTTAATAGAAAACACCAATCACAGACTTTAACTTGATACAGAAATTTTTGACACAGTAGCAATTTAGACCAGAGGTAAATTTTGTGAGAATGCACTAGATAGAATGGTTATTCAAAGTGGTAACTGAGATTTATAGTCAAATTATAACGTGTTTAAATACAAATGCCAACAACCTGGTTAGTAACAGCATGAGATTTGGACCTTGTTTTTCTTGGACCGATGCATGCTACATTGTGTGAGAGTTTGCTTGCAGGTGGAAAGCACATAAAATTTGGTTTGTCTTTCAACTACTTTATACTGTTATAAAAGTCTTTTACCTTATAATGGGCTTGGGTGGTGATCTTAATGTCATTTACTGCTCAAATTACTACCAAATTTTGTCGTTTATAGTGACCCAGAGTACTTCGAAAGTAGAATTACTTGCAAAGATGCCAATTTTTCAGGCAGTGAAATTATCTATACTTAGAGAAAATTGCATGTTAATTCTAAGAGAAATTTAAAAGATTCAGGAAAAAAAAAAGAAAGAAAGAAAGCTCTGAGATTATAATTCAGGAAGAGTAGAGTTCAGATCCAAGAAGCGCTCACCTGGAATAAATCCCAAGGAGATCTCGGGAAATAATGAGCCCAAATGCTCCTGAGAATACTAGGAATCAAGTTTCCTAGCCGTAGGGGTGATGATGACGATTATGAACTCTCTTCAGAACCCACTTCCGACACCAAGAAGTGACAGTGTCTGGTTGAAGTTAAAAGCTTTTCCGGAGACACAAGACAAATTGCAAATTAGGAATTATGAGGTCCAGGGAATTACGAATAAAGTGATCCTAAGAGGAAAGAGTTCAGAGAGTTTAAAAGAATATAGCAAAATTCAGGAAAAAAGCAGTTGATATTTAGGTAATAGTTGCAAAATTGAATGATGGCATATTGTATTAGCAGATTACATGAGTTTTAAAAGTTGCATGCACCTTCTAAAAATGATAAATTACTTATTAAATTGAGTACATTTGGCCTTGCAATAATCCTGGGACCCTCCTGGCATGGCCACAGGGAGGATGTTCACTATTCTTTTTTTTTTTTTTTTTTGATGTTCACAAGGCAAAAACGCAAACAAATAAAGACTTGAGTTCAGAATTGTTCTATTCCTCACTTCTTAAGTACCAACTAATGAATGAGAAAAAATGGAATTACTTGGTTGTTTTGAAATGCTTTACCAAGTAATATTTTCAAGCTAGAGAG
>NW_006399798.1:12356133-12357849 GCF_000299155.1 Elephantulus edwardii | reverse complement strand
CCCTCCTGGCATGGCCACAGGGAGGATGTTCACTATTTTTTTTTTTTTTTTTTTTTGATGTTCACTATTCTAAAACGCACTCAAGTAAATATTTGTCCTGAGGATTGTTTTAAACCTCACTTCTTAAGTACCAACTAATGAATGAGAAAAAATGGAATTACTTGGTTGTTTTGAAATGCTTTACCAAGTAATATTTTCAAGCTAGAGAGGAGAGTTACAGGAATAAAAAAGCTAGTGTGTGTTAATCAATTGGGTTTTCTGAATTTGGAATTAACTTGTGGGTGATAATATAATGCGGAGAGGCAATATATGGTTTGTATCAAGAAGCTGTGCTGTAATCTCACAGGGACATCATTTGAGCCATTCCATTGGAGAAGGATGGGCAATCTCCTCATATGCAATTAAGTGCCTCTAAAAACCCACTGGAGGGTCAGCTAGGGGTCGGTACTAACTCGACGGTATAACAACAACAATGACATCAAGAAAGAACAGCTAAAAAAAAAAAAAGGAAGAACAGCTTTCCATACAGTAAGGTTGTTTTTAAGTGTTGTCAAGTCATAGATGACTCATTGCATCCCTTAGGAACAAAAGACTTGAACACGTATAATTTTCACCATTTCTCCAAGTTCACAGGGTGTCTAGAGACAAGCTATTTCAGAAGTGAATGCCACTCCTGCTTCCAAGCTTGTTGTTTTGTTTTGTTGTTTTTTTTTTTTTTTACTACAATAAAGTAGTTCTCTAAACTCTCATACAGAGGTCACTTTTGATTAAAAATTGAGTTCTAGCCTCAGACCCTAGAATAGCCACCATATCACGTTCAGAGTTCCAATTTAATATGGTGTTTTCTTATTTATACACATTTACCAATGCCTAACTTACGTTTTCTTACTCAGTACACATGTACTCTACTCATTGACATTAAGTCAAAACCCACTCTTAGCTGACCCTCCAGTGGGTTTTCAGAAGCTGTAAATCACGTGGGAGGTGACATCTTTCTTCTGTAGAACCACTGTTGGATTTGAATCACTGGAGAAATAAGGCATTTGGATTATACTCTATTTTTCATAATATGTTACCATTCTCTTTGTGTTTTGTTTTTTTCAGTATCCTTTTTCCATCTTCCTTTCTTTTTGATCTTCATTTTAAAGTAATTGTTGATCTTTTGGTAAATTTTTTATCTTTCTAGATAGAATACTGTACTTATGGGTAATATCCTATATTTTATGGCCAAATTGAGTGAAATATAGAGATAGAGGTAGAGATAGATAGATAGATAGATAGATAGATAGATAGATAGATAGATAGAGTTGCTGTTAAGTGCCATTGAGGAGTAGGCAACTCATAGTGACCCTATGAATGAAAGTCCTCAACACTTGTGTGACTTTCATCCTTTATTCAGGTCAACTATGATAACGGTCACCCATGATGGACAATGTTTGGTGGAGCTCCCCGATTAAACCAAGTTTGGAAGCAGGAGTGGCATCCACTCTTGTAATAGCTTACATCCAGAAACCCTATGAACCTGGAGAAAGGATGAAAGTCATACAAGCGTTGAGATCTTTTGCTCATAGGTTTGCTATGAGTCTCCTACAACTCGATGGCACTTAACAACAACAACAATGAGAGAAATCAGTTGACCTAGTGGACAGAAAGTGATGCTACCAAGCCAAAGGTGGGCAACTTTAATCCTCGGCCCTTAGGCCTGTTTTTAATATA
>NW_006399798.1:12319348-12356033 GCF_000299155.1 Elephantulus edwardii | reverse complement strand
ATCCTATATTTTATGGCCAAATTGAGTGAAATATAGAGATAGAGGTAGAGATAGATAGATAGATAGATAGATAGATAGATAGATAGATAGATAGATAGACAGACAGAGTTGCTGTTAAGTGCCATTGAGGAGTAGGCAACTCATAGTGACCCTATGAATGAAAGTCCTCAACACTTGTGTGACTTTCATCCTTTCTTCAGGTCAACTATGATAACGGTCACCCATGATGGACAGTGTTTGGTGGAGCTCTCCGATTAAACCAAGCTTGGAAGCAGGAGTGGCATCCACTTCTGTAATAGCTTACATCCAGAAACCCTATGAACCTGGAGAAAGGATGAAAGTCATACAAGCATTGAGATCTTTTGCTCATAGGTTCGCTATGAGTCTCCTACAACTCGATGGCACTTAACAACAACAACAATAAGAGAAATCAGTTGACCTAGTGGACAGAAAGTGATGCTACCAAGCCAAAGGTGGGCAACTTTAATCCTCGGCCCTTAGGCCTGTTTTTAATATATACCATTAGGCCTTTCTTTTAATATCCCTCTAGTTGGGTTCATGTGACCAGTCCATTAGTTGTTCAGTAAGTTAACTATACCACCTAGAGTCTCTGTCAATAGTTATGGGTGTTTATATATGCTGTGTGTATGCCCTTCATGTGCAATTCTCTCAGCTCGTTAATTTTCTAGAAGAATCTGAGACTTAGCATGAGGTAAGTTTCTTCTCTCATTTCTATATATTTTGAAAACTGATGTATGGAGTAATTGCTCATTTGCAACACAAATCATTTATTATCTCCTCCTGTCAGCCAGGTTATCTCTGATCTTTCTCTTGAAAGAGTATATTGCTTGGCACGCCTTGTGTGTGGTAATGTCACTATATTTTTAGTATGTTTGCTGGTCGTACAGTATAATGTGCAACTGGTTCCAAGACCTGGCTAAAGAGTGTCCTGTGGGGACAGACTTTTCACCTTCCCTTTCACATTTTGTTTGTTGATTGTATTTTGGCTTCCCCATCCCCATTTTTCTCCTCCATGCTACAGGTATATTAAGCTTGATGAGTATATTCATCCAAAGAAGTAGTCAAACACGAAATATATTAAAAATAAAAGAATGAATCTGACAAGAAATGTACTTAAAGTAAGTATTCCCTTTAAGAAGATGGGGTTGCATTTTTTTTTTTTTTAATATGTCAGAAAACATCGTCTCTGAAAAATCTATCTCTGGAGCACAACCATTATTCACTTTGTGGGAATGTGCTGTTCTGAAAATCCCTTGATTTTACGAAATCTCACCATGACCTACAATGTCCTGGGTGCTTACTCAGGAACATGGACCAACTTTCAATCTAAGGAGAATGTTGACTTAATGCGGAGGCTTTCTCTGGGCCAACTTCCTTTCTTTGTAATCTCCCAAGTGTTACATTTAATTTACATTTTAAATACAAAATTCTGTGAACAAGGAATTTGGCTCATGGATTAATTTTTTGGGTTTTCTGAATTCAGAGTTTACTTAGTGAGGCACATGTTTCGATATTTACCTTCTTTATGGAAATCTCTATTAGCAGATTACTTTTAGGATGGTTCAAAAGTCTTTCAACCCCAAAGCAATCAACCAATAAAATAATTGTAGTTTTCCTTAGTGTTTCTGATGATATATTTTCAGGGAAAGATTGACATTTTTAGGAAGTTTTGGTTTTTTTTTTAAATTTTATTAATTTTAATGAACATTTACAGAGATTTCGGATTTCCATTCACTCATTGTTGCACTTTTCTCCCTGCCCAGTCCTCCTCCGCCCCCAGTTCGCTCCTCTCTTTGAAAAGTAAAAGAAAAATTCTTTCTTTGATATACATTCCCGCCCTCCCTCCCCACCCCACACCACTCCCACCACCCTCAGTACACTCCATTATGCAACCTTAATTCTGGACTCCTGTGACAACCATACGTAGATGATTTCTTAACAGTTATGGTCTTTTACTAAATCCTGATTGACTCAACAGCACCTAGCAAAAACAAGGGAAAAAAGACATGATTTACTGACTTAAATATAAACAGTGTTCTTTACTCTTTTACAAGTTCTGGAGCACTTGATAACCTTTGATGAGAAATAGGCAAATTTCACATGAATTTGTTCTTTGCCCCAACAAATGAATACTCTATCACCGTACATGGAACTAATTTAATTGAGATAATAGCTGTCTTGGCTGCAATGTGACATAAAATATAAGACAATAATAATAAAGTTAATTATGTTCAGATGCATCGGGTATTAAATATACATTTCACAGAGGGAGACATTTCCGTATGTGACTGAGGAACACAATTCTTCTTTTGAAAATATTATTTTGTATCTATTTTCTATTTTTTTCCTACCTTTATCTGCACTGTTTAGATTATGTATAAGGACATGAAGACTCACTAGCTTTTTCATTTTCTGAGGGACAAGAGAAGAAAGGTATAGCTTATTTGTCTTTATTTCTGACCTGGGAAACTAGAGGGCATTTATGTGGTGAAGTTAGCATTATGATTTATTCCTGAGAAATTAGACATAGGAATCAAAACATTCGAAATATCTTTTTCATGTTTAGCAAATTACAAGAGGATTAAAAGCAGACCTTTTGAAAATATACTGATGCAAATTTTCTTACCCATAACTCACCTTTCAATGTCATCTTAACATCAAGAAAATAAAGATTCTTACACTGGACTGATAGGCAACATTACGATGGATGGAGAAAAGATTGAGGTTGTTAACAACTTCATCTTACTTGGATCCACAGTTAATACCCCTGGTACCAGCAGCCGGGAAATAAGGGAACACATTGCACTGGGAAAGTCTGCATTTGGGGACCTCTCCAAGTTATTGAGGAGTAATGATGTCAGTTTGAGGACTAAGGTGTGTCTGATTCAGGCCATAGTCTTTCTAATCATTTGCTATGCATCTGAGAGCTGGATGATACATAAGGATGACAGAAAAAGAATTGCTGCCTTTTGAGCTGTGGTGTTGGAGAAGAGCTCTGAACATCCCATTGAGCCAAAAGAACAAACAAATATGTCTTGGAGAGGGTGCAGCCAGAATGCTCTTTCGAGGCAAGAATGATGAGGCTTTGCCTCACATACGTTGAGCGTGTTGCTAGAAGAGGCTGTTCCTTGGAGAAGGACGTGATGGGAAGGGGGAGGGTCAGCGAAGGAGAGGAAGACCCTTTACAGGTATATTGATGTGGTGACTGCAACAATGGGTTCTAATGTGTCAGGAAGTGTGAGGATGGCAAAGGATAGGGCAGAGTTCACACCTATTAGTCATAGGATCGCATGAGGCATACTCAACTTGATGACATCTAACAACAATAATAACTCACCTTGTAGACATTCAGAGAACCACCAAACACATCAGAACCCCTACACTGAATGGATGACATGCAACAACCCAGCTCTTACTAAGTCAGTTCCATTAATTCAACATCCCCCAAAACACTTTTTATAATTTGCTATTTTTCAGGAGCTGTATATAAATGTGAGCCAGAAAAATGGGATTTGTATTTTAACAAAGGGTAAAGTAGAAGATGCAATGTTGTTGTTGTTGTTAAGTGCCGTCAAGCCATAGATGACTCATAGTGACCCTATGAATGAAAGACCTGAACACTTGCATAACTTGCATCATTTCTCCAAGTTTGTAGGGTTTCCAGAGGCAAGCAATTTTGGAAGTACGTGCTACTCCTGCTCCCAAGTTTGTTTTAATCTGGGAGCTCCACCAAACACTGTCCACCATGGGGTGACATTATTGCATTTGCCCCATCAGTGTCACAGTGTTTAGTATCACAGCAACCACGAGTTACCTCTGTACAGCAAATTGACAGACCAGTGCTATACCATTTAGGAGAATATTTGACCAAAACCAGTTAAAACTAGGCCCAACGGCCCAAATGTCTTTTTAAATAGGAGGCCAAATAAAATCACCTCAAAACCAATGGCAAGTAAACATTCCACCCTAATCCTCACCAGAACCAGAAAACAAACATCTGTAGAATCTGGCTGCTCCAGATAACTTCCCAACCCTGATTCCAACCCCGTATGGTGATCAAATGCCTTTTTAGATGTTGTTGTTGATTTTTGTCGAGTTGAACAGGACTCGTAGTGACCCTATGAACAAAAAGGCTTAAAGCCTTTATAACTATCCTCATTTCTCCAGGTTCATAGAGTTTCCAGAGGCATGTGGTTTATGAAGTAGATGCCACTTCTGCTTCCAAATCTGTCTTAAACTGGGCGCTCCACCAAACACTGTCCACCTTGAGTAGCCATTATGGCATTTGCCTTGTCCCCAATGGCACAAGGTTCAGCATCACAGTGAATCCAGATTACTTTAGTGTAACAAATTGAAACTTTTATTACAGCCTACAAAAGTCATGATTACTGTCACTATTCTATAGATTAGGAGATATACCTAAAGAGGTATAGTGAACTGACACCTATGAAGGTAATACTTGGTAAACCCAAGGTTAAAAGCTATGCCAGCACTATCAACATCTGTTTTATGTTCAGGAAGTGATACTGCAAAAAGAAGCTTCCTTGTAGGACCATGAATATAGATTGTTTGTTGTTATGTTTGTTCAGGAAAGGGTAAAAATTGGATCATTCTATTCTCTCTCTCTCTCTTTTTTTTTTTTAATTCCAAAACAACAAAAAAAAGTGGAATTAGACTTTTTTCTTGACAACAAAATCTTAGTCCGTACAATTTCTAAATATAAGTGTTGTGGAAACCAGTGGTACATTTTCCCCTTATAAAAAGAGATTAAGAGTCAAGGCAAGTGATTTCTGGGAAAATTACTACTGGGGAAATAGTGATAAAACTCTCAAGGTTCCTCGATATTGGGGTAGATCTGAATTGGTGGAAAAAGAAGGATTCATAGTGAACTTAGTAACAGGGAGGAATGGAACAAAAAAAGGGCTCAGTTTTCCTCTCCTTCTAATCAAGCGTTCTGATAAAAGACACACACACAGCAAGAGCATTCCAAGGTTGAATCATAAGATGAAACTGTATTTCTAAACCTGCTGTCATTGAAAGTGTAGCTTCTGAAAAATGAACAACCAACAATCAAACAAAAATCTTTCATCTTGGGCCAGAGTTTTAGTTGAACTAAAACAGGATATTTTCTACAGGTTTATTAAATGTTTGGCAAACATGAAGCAAATCTTTATTTTTCATTATTCTTAAGCCTCACAGTTTCCATCATGTTGGTAGATTTGAGGGAGGAAAAATATATGGGGGTAAAGTGCTAATGGCCATTGTTCCAAATGGCTGATGTAAAACCCAAGAGTGGGACCAATTTAATCATGCTTTTATATTATTACAGGTGACCACGTGGATGAGTCGTTGGTGTAGTTCCTTTGATCTCTGTTGTAGAAAATGCTCTGCTCCATTTCAAAAGAGATTACATGTGCCCCATTCAATGGCCTCTGAATCAAATCAGAAACAGACCTCACAGATAGAATTTCAACCACTGGCCATTCATAGAAGTGAATGATAAATTGCTCACATTACTTCCAGATATTTTCTTTGAATAGAGAGCAGTTTAAAAACAACAACAAAGCATGCATCTTAGGTAGTATGGCTGTGATTACTAGTGAGATCTAGAGTTTGAGTCTTGACATTGTTTTTTAGAAAATCCTTAGCTTTCAACACTAAAAAGTTAAGGTATTAAAAAGTCTGCATCAAAATAACGACACTAAATTTTCTGCCATCCAGATTCCAACTCAGAGTGACCCGATAGTAGAATTGTCCCAGTAGGGTTTACAGGGCTTTAGACCTTTGCAGAAAGAGCTACCTCATTTTTCTCCCAAGTGGTGAACTCAAACTTCCATCTTTTCAATTAGCTGGCTAGTGGTAGGCCTCTGTGTAACCAGGTCCTTTTAGAAAGACTGTATAGAAGTTGGAAAACAATAAGGTTTTTAAACATTGTCTTTATGATAACAATCACATTCATACATCCAAGTCAAAGTTTGGGATTAGATAAGGATACTTCTGCTGATCTATGTTAGTGGGAAGACGACTGAATTGTTCTGTGGGATTTTTTCCGACCTACATATATTTTATATCCTAGAGTCAGTCGGTTACATGTGCAAAGTAAAAGCTCAAGGTAAGCATTTGCCATTATGGAGAAGAGAATGAATCTAACTGGTCATTGTAAAGATAGGACATTTATTTTAATGATCTGAGAGGAATTGAGTGAAACAAGTATAGTAAAGTGGAATATCTCAGCATAATCCCAGAGATGTTGGCATCAAGGCTAGGATTTGCCACTTAGTGGGTTTTTAACCTTTAGCACCTCAATTCATACCTCACAGCCTCAGCTCTCTTGTCCTTTATCTGGGCCTAAGAACATCTGCTTCAATGAGTAGTTGATTTCGTACTTAGGAAATCAATTTGCAAATAGTATAGTTATATGTAGATATTGGTCAAAATAATGACTGATACACATAGCCCATTTATAGGGACTTTCAGAAGCTTTGTAAGTAGTTAAAAATAACACAATATGGTAAAATAAATGATAGTTTCCTATGAATGCACAACAACTTATCTTACACTTTTGTAAGATAATTTGGCTGAAAAGCACACATTTACTATGTCACAGTTTCCATGGGTTTTGAGTCTAGGCATTGTTGAGTTGTACCTTGTGTTGTGTAACGTCAAGTCTGAACTGACCATAGCTGACCCTCCAGTGGGTTTTCAAAGGCAATTAAACACAGAGGAGGAGAATGCCCATCCTTCTCCCAACGAAGCAGCTGGTGGGTCTGGACTAAATTGGACCTTCTGGGAGGCTACCCTCAAGATGCTAACCAAAACTGAGTTCTCATCTGGAAGATCAACTAGGAATGGATCAGCTACTTACCTTAAGTATATCTCTTTGTGGTTTTACAATTAAAGTCTCTGCTTCTTGCTGTCTGTTGGCCAGAGGCCACACTCAGTTCTAAGAGCCAACCTGCAATTCCTTACCATGTGAAGTATTTCTTCAAAACCAACAAGGGAAGAAATTTCTAATTTGTGTCTACTGCTGTGACAAAGTATAGTATAATGTTATCTACTCATGGGAATGACTTCAATGAATGAACAATTGAATGATATTAGGTTAGTTGATGTTGCAACACTTTTTTCATTTAATCATTCAACATGGTTTTTATCAGCCTGTTGTGGTTCTTATGATAAGTATTATGAGCATATTTTCAGAAAATTCTTCCTAGAGTTTTATATTTTTATATGAATTTGCAAAATAACCTCTGTACTGGTTTGTGTGTCTCATGCAGTTGCAGTCCATATCTCTCTTTGGTGAAATAAACAACAATGTAAGACCAAAGATTGAACTATTAAAGATGGACTATTAAATAAAGAAAACTACTAGAATATATTAGGAAAGAATTTTTTGTCATCAGTTGCCATCAAGTCAGCTCTGACTCATAGTGACCTTAATGTGTAACAGAGCGAAATACCGTCTGGTCTTGCAACATCTTCATAATCATTGGTATGTCTGAGCCCCTTGTTGTAGCTGTAAGAAAGGATATTGTTGTTGTTAGCTGATGTCAAGTTGACAATGACTCATAGCGACCCTATGAACAACAGATCTGAACCTTGCTCCATCCTGGGCCAGCCTCATCATCTCTGATATTCTCAAGCCAGTTGTTAGAACAAAGGCTAGAATAATCATAAATATTGGCTAAAGTAAGAATTTCTTTAAAAAGAGAAACTCTCTCTGGGAAGTATGCACCGAAATGAGTGAGATTATGACACCAACATGCAAGGGCAGATCAAGATCTTGATTTCTAAAGGGAATGAAAAGGAAATTTGGCCAGCTGTATTGTGTTTCGTTGTAGATGACCACTAGAAAATGACGTGGGATTAAATCAATACTTTGGAGGTCTGGTGTGGCTGGCAGATAGGACTGTTTAACCACGTTCTGGTGTCAGTGTTTGCTCAGTGGTGTCTGATCAATGAGCTCTCAGGAAGTTGTTTTCAACATTCGTTTTAATCCCACAGATAATGAGTTATCATAGTTTCAAATAGGAAATACTCAGCTGACAGACTTCTGGATTCTATTGACGGTCTCTTTTCATATTAGTTTTGACGTTACAGACATAAAATATCCTGGGTGAACCAAGGACTATGGAGTGTGAAATGCATTTCTAGACAGAGTCATTTTACTTGTTTGCTTACCAAATCATAGGTTCCTTAGACTACTTATATACTGCTATAAAGGCAGGGCACAACATACCAAGACTTTGGTGGTGCACTGGTTAAATGCTTAGCTACTGACCAAACCACCACCACCACTTACTCCATGAGAGAAAGACGTAGCACACTGCTTCTGTGAATATTGGGTGTTTATAAGCTTGGGAACTCTGGGCCAGTTCTTCAGGATCTCCATGCATTAGAAAGAGTAGGGCTTTCAATATGGATTACACCTCAACCTCAGGGAAACAAAAGCCCTCACAACTTAGTATCATGAAAGATGGAGGAAAAAGTTGAAGTTGCCAAAGATTTCATTTTCATTGGATCCCTAATTAACCTAAAGGAGAGCACTGGTGGCCTAGTGGCAAGAAGCTGTGATGCAGTTCTGAAGGCCTGCGGTTCAAGGCCACCAGCTACTCCACAGGAGGATGAGCAGTCGACTCCGATGTGATTAGCTGCCTCTGAAAACCCGCTGGAGGGTCACTTAGGAGTTGGTTCCAACTCGATAGTCCATAACACCAACAACAGTTAACCTAAGAGGAGCAGTAGTCAAGAAATCAAAAGATGTGTCTGTTTGCCATTCAAATATCTTCCTCTGTGAAAATTCTTTTCATGTCTTTTACCCATTTTGTAATTGGGTTATCAGTCTTTTTCTTGTGGAGACCCAGGAGTTTTCTATAACTTCTGTTATGTGACTCTTGTCTAAGATGGAATTACCAAATGTTTGTTCCCAGTCAGTAGGTTTTCTTTTCACCCTGTTGGGAAAAGGTTTTGATGAACACATAGATTTAATCTTTAGAAGGTTCCATTCAAAGGAGCTCTGGTGGCCTGGTGGCCACTGCAATCCCAGAGGTATGTGGTTTGGATCCACCAGATGCTCTGCTGGAGAAGGAGGGGCAATCTCCTCCTGTACCAGTCAGATCCGATTTGATGGTAAAAACACAAAAAAACAATAAAATTAAAAAAAGAAGGTCACATTCATCAATTTTATCCTCTTCAAATTGTACATTTCTGGCTGTATTTGGCTGTCTCTTTATACCTTGAACTAGCTCTTCTAAGCTTGATCCCAATCTGTCTCTTATGAACGTAATGGTTTTGGGCTTTACACCCAGGCCTCTGATCCTTCTTGAGGAGATTTTTGTGTATGGTGTGAGACGTGGATCCTGTTTCTGCTTTCTGCAGATGGAAGTCCAGTCTTGCCAGTACCATTTGTTGAAGAGATTGTCATTTCCCCATTCAGTAGCTTTGGTATCTTTGTCAAATATCAGTTGACCATAGATAACTGGATCTATTTCTGGGTTCTCAATGCTGTTCCATTGGTCTATGTGTCGGTCACTGTACCAGTACCATGCTGTTTTGGTAACTACCGCTGTGTAGTAGGTTTTGAGGTCAGGAGTACTATATCTCCCAGCTCATTTTGTTTCTCAGAAGTGTTTTGATTATTTGGGGTCTCTTGCCTCTTCAAATAAATTTGGCAATTTCCCTTTCAGTCTCCTTGGAAAAGGAATTTGGTATCTGGATTGGGATTGCATTTAACGTGTAGATTGCTTTTGCTCAAAATCCCTGGAAATAAGAGTGATGTAAAACAAAGTCACAGTGAGGTACCATCTCACTTTAGTAACAGTGGCAAAGTTTAGCAGGGCAGCAAGTAATAAATGTAGGAGAAGATGTGGCGAGAAAAGAATTCTTATACATTGTTGGCGGAAATGTAAAATGGTACAACCATTCTGAAAGGCAGTGCTTCCTCAAAAAGCTGAACATAGAAATCCCATATGGCCCAGCTATTCCGCTACTTGGAATACACTCTGAGAAAATGAGACCTGAGGCACAAACAGAGATTTGTATACCAATGTTCATAGCAGTGTTATTTACCATTGCAAGAACATGGAAACAGTCCACTTGTCCAACCACAAAAAAATAGATTGATTGAATTATGGTACGTTCACACAATGGAATACTATGCAGCACACAATAGCAATGCTGTTGTAAATTATTACTTGGGAGAGACTGGAGCGCATTGTTTTGAGTGAACTAACTCAGTTATACAGAGACAAATATTGTATAGACCGTTATTGTAGAGTAAGTATAAGGATCTAAGGAGGGGGGAGTAGAAGCAGAGGGTTGAGGATGTGCAGGGGGCGGGGTGGGGCCTTAATCATGGGGTTGTACAATTTGATGGGTAGGGGGTGAGGGAAAATGTTAGAATCTGTTCTGGAAAACAATGTATTTGAACTTTAGAAATAAACTAGTATAATAATAAAACCGGGTGGCTCCAAGGAGGCAAGGATTCTGAGGCTCCGTCCAACATACTTTGGACATGTTGTGAGGAGAGACCGGTCCTTGGAAAGGGACATCATGCTTGGGAGGGTGGAGGGACAGCGCAGGAGAGGAAGGCCCTCTATGAGGTGGATTGATTCAGTGACTGAGATAATTGGGATGGGAGTGTCAGAGACAGTGCGATTGGCACAGGACAGAACGGAGTTTAGGGCTTTTGTACACAGGGTTGCTATGAGTCGCAGGCGACTCGACGGCACATAACAACAACAACAACAATAATAAAACTATAAAAAAAGAAAACAAAAGATATGTTGTACTAGGAATATCTGCTATGAAAGACCCCTTAAAAATGTTAAAGACTAAGATGAAGTTGACCCAAGCCAGGGTATTTTCAATCACTTCATATTCACATTTAAGTAAGACAATGATGAAAGAAGACTTGAAGAGAATTGTGGTGCTGGAAAAGAGTATTGAGTATCCCATGCACTGACTAAAGAACCAAAAAATCTTGTCTTGGAGGAAGTTCAACCACGAAACTTCTTAAATCAAGGATGGTAAAACTTTAGCTCACATACTTTGGGCATATTGTATGGAGACACCAGTCCTTGGAAATAAGATCATGCTTGAAAAGTTCAGCAAAAGAGAGGAAGCCTTTTTAGAAGGTGGTTTGATACAGTGATTGTAACAATCGACTTAAACTTGACAAAGATTGTGATGATGGCACAGGATCAGGAAGGGTTTTTGAACAATTGTTTGTAGGGTTGTTATGAGCTGTACTGTGCTCAAGGCCCCTAATGACAACAGTGCGGTGGACTTTCCTTTGGTTTGGAAAAGACAGAGATTTAACGGAGCAAGGACTAAGGTGATAGGTTCAGGTGAGATTGATAAGCATACTTGTAAGTTATACTTTTAAGTATATTTGGTTGTATGCTATTCTCTGTGAAAGCACTTTATAGGGAACCTTCTTGATTTATAGGGAGCACCAGTGGCCTACTAGCAAGAAACTGTGCTGCAATCCCAAAGGCATGTGGCTTGACTCCACCAGCTACTCTGTGGGAGAAGGATGGACATTCTTCTCCAGTGTGATTAACTGCCTCTGAAAACCCGCCAGAGGATTAGATACACATGGGTTCTGATTTGACAGTACACAACACCAGGGGCATGCAATTACCCACTTATTTTTATTTTAAATTTTTTATTATTAATTTTTAATTATTAATTTTAATGATTATTTAAAAGGAAAATTTAAATGAAAATTTACAGAGATTTTGGATTTCCATTCATTCACTGTTACACTTTTCTCCCTGCCCACCTCTCCTCCTCAGTCTGTTCTTCTCATTGAAAAGTAAAAGAAAAATTCTTTCATTGTTATACAATCCCTCCCCTCAAGTCCACTCCATAATGCTGCCTTCGTTCTGGACTCCTGTCATGACAATAATACCTAATCACATATCTCTTTTAAACAGTTGTCTCTCTCTCGTCTGTTTCAATGCAGTGTACATAATTTATCCCATCTTTCTCAGTCTCCACTTCTAAGTCTTGGTGATGCTGATGCTAGCTGCCGTTTAGTTATCTCCAATGGATGACAACACGCAGAACAGAAGAAATGGTCATTGGCTTGAAGGCCGTCTTCGTGACCATAGTGTATTTTAAGTCTATTGTCACAACTACATGCTAGTGCTTTCCAGTCTAGAAGACTCACCCTCAGCAGTTACACTCGGTGAATTGTCTTGATGCCCAAGTTTTTCATTGACTGATTTGTGGAAATAGATTGTAAAGTATTCCTCCCCCCCCTAGTTTTAGTCTGGTGGTTTGCTGAAATGTGTACATCATGATTGATTTTACCTTATTGGTTACTGAGTCTGCTAAAAGACGTCATTGATTCAATTCTAACTCATGGTGACTCCATGCATGCCTGCTGCTGGTCTTTGAAATATGGTAGCATAGCTTTCAATGTTGTAGCAATGTGCAAACTTCTATGGCATGACAGATTGATAAAAAAACTCAGGACATGTGCACAGGATGTCTCATCTACGAACATTTTCAGAGACTTTTATTAATTCTTTATACCTATTTGTAAATTTCCATTTAGAAGTCATGGCCTCTGGTTGCAGTTATGATACAAGAACTAGAAAGATTGTGCTGGTCCCAGCTTCTAGATACTTACATTCTAGTCCAAACCAGACCAGCAATTGACTGTGAATGACTAATCACCTTATGTGTCTTTTGATCTTTAGATGATTCCTTTTCATCTTTGGAAATAGCAACAAACCAGAGTATGACTTGGACCTTCAAGTTTGACATTCAAGAACACAAAAACCATGATTTTTAACTTGTTCAAATATCTAAAACTCATTTTCACAAAATCTCTGAATCCAGCCAAAATATTTATTTGAATAATTCTCTTTTGGAGAATTAGGTCAAGTAATATAAATTGAGTATAAAAAAAACAGACACTTCCTGAGCTTCTTTAATTAAACTTCTTCCTCTGTGATTTTATAGATTTATAGGATAGAAGCAACTTTATGTAATTTATTAAAAGTCCATGTTCATGAGTAAACTAGACAATGGATAAGTCAACAACTCATTGCTGTTGGGTTGGAACTGCTACAGAGCTGATCTTCCATTGGGTTTTCAGAGGCTGTAAATCACACAGGAGATTGCCCACCTTCTCGCATGAAGCAGTTGTGGTGGATTCTAACTGTCTGTCTTTGAGTTGGTTGGCAGTTCAATGTCATCACCAGGAGGCCAATAGAGACCCAGTGGAGAAAAAGTTCTTACCAATAAAGGCGACATTTTGCCAAACCATATCAAGTCTTTGTCATAGCTCTAAATAATGTTATTAGGTGAAAACTGTTACTTCTACCAAAGATCTCTGATGACATAGTGATTAAGCACTTGACCATGGACTGAAAGGTTAGCAGTTTGCCATCCACTGTCTCTGGGGAAGAAAATGTGGCAATAGTCTCAAGTGTAGTTGTTGATGTTGTTGGGTACCCATGGGCCTATTTCAATTCATGGTGACTCCATGTGACAGAGTAAAGCTTTCTCATAGGATTTCTTGGGCTCTGATACTTATGGGAGAAGATTGACAGGCATTTTCTCTTGTAGAATTTCTGGGAGGTTCATACTATTGTTATTTTCTTTCAGCCCACAGACACTTCATTATAGGGCCTCTAAGACTCATTCTATAAACATGGCAGCCAAGCAAGCTCGTTCGTGCTGTTATACTCTAGCACAGATGGTCAGCATAAGTTGAATCCTGTGGAGTGCATCTAAGAACAGCAAAACAGGATTTTTCCGTGCTATGTATGAGGCTCCATCTAACATACTTTGGACATGGTCCTTGGAGAGGGACATCGTGCTTGGGAGGGTGGAGGGCAGGCACAGGAGGAGAAGGCCCTTTATGAGGTGGATTGATTGAGTGACTGGGGTAATCGGGATGGGAGCGTCAGAGACAGTACGATTGGCACAGGACAGCGCAGAGTTTAGGGCTGTCGTACGTAGGGTTGTTATGAGTCACAAGCAACTCGACAGCACATAACAACAACATATGAGAATGAAAATGGTTGAGCATATTCAGTCTGTGTCTACACTCAACGTGTTCATCCTGAACATGAGCTGAACATACAGATTCAATTCTATGTGCTATTCAATCCATATGCTGAGAAAATCATTAGAGAAGCTGGACTACATGACGAATAATGTTGGGTCAGGATTGAAAGCATATCTGTTAATAATTTAAGTTATGCAAATGATTCAACTTTGCTTACAGAAAGTGAAGAAGACTTGAAGCATTTACAGAAGAAGATCAAAGAATGTAGCCTTCCATGTGGCTTAAATCTCAACATCAAGAGAATAAAAATCATCAAAATTGATGATAGACAATATCATAATAGATGGAGAAAAGATTGAAGTTGTCAATGATTTATTTCATTGCTTGGATTTGCAATCAACACCTATCATAGCAGCAATCAAGAAGTCAGAAGATGTTTTGTACTGGGCAATTCTGCTGTCAAGGATCTCTTTAAAGAACTAAAGAGCAAGGATATTGGTTTAAAGACTTTTGGGGGAAGCTGATTCAAGCCATAGCATTTTCAATAGTCTCTTATGCATCTGAATATTGGCCAATGGATAAAAAAACTAAAGGGAAATTGATGACCTTGAATTGTGGTGTTGGCACAGAGTTTTAAATAGAGCAATCAGATCTGTCTTGAAGGAAGTACAGCTAGAGTACTCCTTAAATACAAGATACGGTGTCACTGCATCTCATATACTTTGGGCATATTGTCAGGAGGGGCTAGTCCTAATACCTTGCAGAAAGGCATTATGCTGGGAAAGAGGGTCAGAGAAAGAAGAAGAGTCTTAACAAGGTGGTTTGACAAAGTTACTGCAACCATGGGCTTGAGGAAAGCGGAGATCCCGAGGATGGAGCAGCATAGGGCTAGATTCTAATCTGTTCTTCATTGAGTTGTTAGGCTTTGTCATTGACTCCCAGGCACCTAATAACAAAAGCAACACCAGCAATGTAGGATAAAGGAGCTCTGGAGGTGTAGTATATGGGATATTGTGCTGCTAGTCCAAAGGGGTCACCTCTTTGGTAGTTCAAATCCAATAGCAGCTCCATAGAAGAAAAATTGGCAGGTTCCTCTGTTGTCATTTGAAGCCTTGGAAAACCTGCTGAAGGGTTTGGGAAGCAACTTAAAGCTTACTTTCCAGTTTTCAGACTCTGTAAGTTGCATGGAAAAAGACTGTCCATCTTTCTACCTCTACCTTTGCCTCTCTTTAGATTAGTAGCACGACTCAATTTATATATTACAAAATGTCATCTGATTTGTTTATTGTCTTTTTCCATGGACTAACTTCTCCTTTTGTCTCAAATTATGTGAGACAAATTATCACCATCTTTCCTTGCAAAGACTATGTTAGTTGGACTTCCTGCAAGAGATATTTGCTTGTTCTTTTGGCAGTTTATGGTATATTCAACACTTTTTTAAAGGTGTTGATGCTTCTCCAGTCTTTCTTATATATTATGCACCTTTCACACACACCTGAAGCAATTGAAAATACCAAGGCTTAGGTCTGGAACATCTTAGTCCTTAAATCAACAGCATTGCTCATGAGCAAGTTGAAAATGTTATATACACTACATAATATGATTTTTTTGACTGCTACTTCCTTGGATGTTGATTGGGAATCCGGGTAAACTTTTCTCCTTCTATCACAGTGTTGTTTCTTGATCCAATTGTGATTCCACCCCCTCTTTTCTTGATGTTGATGTGTAATCAATATTGAAAGCTCTAGTCTTTGATTTCCAACAGTAAATATTTCAAGCGCTTTTCATCATCAAGCCACATTGCATTATCAACATATCACAGGTTGTTGATGAGCCTTCCTCCAATCTAAATGCCAAGCTCTTCTTCATTTAAGCAAGTTTCTCAGATTATTTGGTTAACATACAGATTACGTAAGTATAGTGCAAAGATAAAACCCTGATGAAAACTTTTGTAATTTTAAAGCAGGCAGTATTCCTTTCTTCTGGTTGAGCAGCTGCACTTGGGGATATGTACTAGTTCTATAAGTTCTATAGTTGTTTTGCAATTGCTGATCTTCATAACGTTACTTACACTTTGTTATGGTCCACACAGTGGAATGACTTTGTATAGTCAACAAAACACAGGTAGACATCTTTCTAGAGTATTTACTTTCTAGATTTCAGCCAATATCCTCTTTTTAAAAAAAAATTATTATTAAATTTTATTAGTTTTAGTGAACATTTACAGAGATTTTGGATTTTCATTCATTCATTGTTGCACTGTTTTCTCTACCCTCTTCCCCAGTTCGTTCTTCTTCCCTGCTGCCCGAATGTCTGTTTTAATTGTCCAATTGCCACAGTGCTTGTCAAAGCCAGTTCTGATTAATCTCCTTTGTCAGTGTGTCCTTTGCCATTCCCTATCTCTCCTCCCTGAGAGAGACTTCACCCTGATTCATAAGGAAATGGGGATGGCATATTCTCTTAGCTACTTCCTGCTGAAAAGGGACGCTGTAGGTTTCAGGGTGAAGATCTTCTCTCACTACTCTAAAGGGCCCCTTTGGCAGTAAGAAACACATAGACTATTATGGAGATTGATTTTGGAATTTAGATTCACTGTTATCAATTGTGCTTAGCTGTACATGTTCATATCCTTGAAGATGTATCATGGAAGGGTTGCAACCTAGAAGATACAAATTTAACTAACGAGTTAAAAGTACATGAGTCAAAAATTAAAAAGCAATAATATTCTGAGTAGAGGTCCTAATAGTGGCACAAATCAAGTTACAGAGGGAAGGTGGTTCTTACAATAAAAGGCCTATAGTCTAGCACTTTGTCTATTATAGTGTAGAGGTTAGGAACTGCAAGATGTAGAGGCTCAGCTATGTCATTTATGGTTCTTAAGTTCTGGAGGAAATTCCATCTACCACTGGGTTGTTTTACAACTCAGAAGTTCAAATGCAAGGTAGAGGTAAAGTAAGGAACTGCTTATGAGGTTTTCCGTCCATTCCAACAACTAAGAAATAGTGAGAAGAGTTGGGACCTCAGAAGGCTTTTAGGACCAATTAGTAGGCTCTATGTCCAGGAGAAAATGAATATACTTACCAGTAATGTTAATGCTCACCCACAGCTCTTCTGGGAGGGTCTAAATTGTTGAAGTGTCCTCCTTTGTTTCCATCTGGGATCTGGGGCCTGTCAGTCCTGTCTGCCACGAGGACCTGATGTGGGCCACCTTGGCCAGGAGTTCTTCAGAGCCACGCTTGCCAATATCCTCTTGGCATCAGCAATATCACACCTCTGAATGCAACTTGATTTTCTGGAAGTTCTTTCTGGGTATAATATATCATCTTTTTAAACCATTATTTCTACCCAAACTGTTCTTGTATGAGATATTTATGACATTGCTCAATAATTTCCACATTCTGTTGGATAACTTTCCTTTGTAGTGGATGCAAATATGGATCTCTCCTACCTGATTGGCCAAATACCTGTCCTGAAAATATCTCGGGATAGAAGATTAGCACTTCCAATTACACATGGGTTTATAGAAACATTTTAATTGCTATTCTGTCAGTTTCTGGATTCTTAAATGCAGCTCGGACTATAAGATACTTAGATCTTTAGATTTACTACTCTTGCTGTTAGGTGGTGTTGAGTGATCCTGCCTCATAAATCCATGTGACAGAGAAGCAGTGTCCCATCCTTGTATGTAGTCTTGATGGGAGCAGATAGACAAATACTTCTCCAGAGCTGTTAGATTAAATCATCAACTCCTTAGTTAACAGTCAAGTGTTTAACTGTTTAGGCATTATGATGTTTGTTGTTTGGATTTTTTTTTAAGTCTAATAGGACATTGGAATTTCAAGGCAGAGAAATTATAACTTGAGGCACAGATTTAGATGTGCTGAGTGAGTGTTACTTATAAAAGCAAACTGAAGGTTGCTGTTGTTATGTGCCATCAAGTCGCTTGAGACTCATAGTGACCCTATGTACAAGAGCCCTAAATGCTGCCCTATCTTGTGCCAATCTTACCATCTCAAACACACTCATTCCCACCACTCCACTCACAGAATTGATACATTCATCGAGGGTCTTCCTCTCCTGTGCCATCCCTCCACTCTTCCAAACATGATGTCCCTCTCCAAGGACCAGTTCCTCCTTGCAACATGCCCAGAGTACGTCAGACGAAGCTTCAGAATCCTTGACTCCAAATTCTGGCTTCACCCTCTCCAGGACAAACCTGTTTGTTCTCCGAGCAGTCCATGGTATATTCAACACTCTTCTCCAGCACCACAGCTCAATGGCATCAATTCTCTTTCTAGCATCCCTATTCACTGTCCAACTCTCTGATGCATAGCATGTAATTGCAAAGACTATAGCCTGGATCAGGCGCACCTTAGTCTCCAGCCTGATGTTGTTGCTCTTCAGTACTCTTGAGAGGTCCCTCGCAGCTGACTTTTCCAATGCAATTCGTCTCTTGATTTCCTAGCTGCTGCTACCAAGAGTGTTGACTGTGGAGCCAATCTCAATCTCTTCACCATCCACACTGCTGCTGCCAATTGGCTCAGTGGTGAGTATATTTGTTTTCTTGATGCTGAGCTTCAATCCATATTGAAGGCTGCAGTCCTTGACTTTCTGCAGCAAGCACTTCAGGTCCTCCTCAGTTTCAGCAAAGAGTAATTAGAAGAGTGAGAAGTCTAGAGAACTAAGCCTAGAACTGTGGCTTTTGGTGTTAGCTGCTATAGAGATGACTCAATGCACAACAGAATGAAACTCTGGTTTTGTACTTTCTCAATTAGCAGTTATGGGTTGGAGTGTTGCTACACCTAGGGTATTCGCAAGCTGATTTTTGGATTGTCAGATCTTTTTTTCTATTCAGGATAACTCCTGGGAAATAACTTCATTGAAATTATGCAGAAAGGGCAGCGGATAAAATATGAATTTTTCCCTCAGGAAAAATTGGGAGAAACTATGACTTTAAGAAATTAAGGACCCTTTAGATATATTCTTGTTTAAACCAAAGAAGATACAAACACATATATGTCTTAAAATAATACAAATGATTAATGCTATCAATTTGTGAAGTTACGTTAATATTGTGATCAAATGACATTATGCCTTGGTGGCCAGAAAGATAGAAATGAATTTTAATTCTTAATTATTATACTTAAGGGAAATAATAAATTCAGTAGCATATGGAAACTCCTAACAGGGCAAAAGTTATATGTCTAATCAAATTTGTGATTGGCTTAAAGGCTGAATGATGGCAATGAGCTTTGCAAGAATCAACTACTAGGTAGAACCAACTACGACACATTCAAACCTCATCTTCCTGAATCATGAGAGATCACCTCTGAAAATACCTTATCACTAAGCACTTACCTGAAATAGATTTTCAGGTCCAACATGGAAGTAGAGCAAAGAAAGCAAGTACATACCAGAAACAAAAGGGAAACAAAGTTGATAGGAAGGAATGTCAGTATGGCCAAGCTCAGATGGCTCTTGTCTCGGCCGATTCAGGGAGGTCCTTTTCATCAGACCCATTTTCCATTCCTTTGTTTCTTTTCTCTGCCTGTGCCTCTGGGCACATAAAAACCTCGTTCTGTGCAATGGGGATTTAGCTATTTGTGCATGGGGGTAAGGCAGCCTTTGATAAATATAAAACCCCATCATTATCTCATTTCGGTATATTCCGAGATTTTCCTAACAGATGTCATGGAAAATTCATTGAAAAAGAACATAACTTCTTACAAAAGTAACCTACTGATTTTATCTTCCTCTTTAGCCTGGAAAGTTCAAAGCTAAAAGAAAAATGACTTAACGGAGGAGATAGACCTTGAAAGAAAAAGAACAGGAGTAATTCGTGTCACACTAAGTAGGCAGTAGTAAGCGAATGGTGTTGGATGGAAATATGAATTCGCAATTCACATTTGCCCTTTTCCGTTCATGTATTCCTTTTCTTAAAGGTTTCAACAATTTTCATTCTGGAATGTTGTTGCTCTTCATCTCCATCTAGAAGGAAAGGTATAAAAGTTAGTCTTGTATTTGTTTCCAAAAGAGATGATACTTGACCATTCAAAGATCAAATCCCTCACTTTGACTATCAAGTGTTACTTAAAATTGCCACTCCAGTGATGAAGGATTCACAAGGGCTATATCCCTAAAAATAGTTTAGCATAAAACTGTAATTAAGAAGCTTACGTCAACCACTCAAGGCTTGTCTTTGTGACAACATTTCTTTCAAAATCTAAGTCTAAATCGTCTTGCAAGGTATTACAGAAGAGCCTGTAAAAATGACATTAACAGAAGTAGGAGTGGTGTTTGACCTTATCTAACTTCAAAATAGGGAGAGAAAGTAACCATCAGTGTCAACAGCCTGGGGCTGATTCCTGTGAGTTCAGACATGACTTCACCGACAATCTTCACCAACTCTGACACTAAATGTTTCTCTTAATTCTCTACTGGCTTTGATCATTTCTTGCAATGGCCACACAGAACTCAGACCATATCCACAGTTAGGCAGTTTATTGGAAAACTAATAGATGATAATTTAGGCTCAAGGATGTTCAGAATACAGTTTTTCAGTCAAGAAAGCACTTTGAAGCCTCCCTAATCCTTGATCTACTTCCTTGGTCTCTGTCTTCTCTTGTGAAGGTTACAAAACTCTTTTAACTTTGCTGATTAAGTGCCCCCAACCATCTTACTCCGTTTAATTAAATGCAATGCAACTCTCCTCTCCTCAACTCACTGCTGTCAAGTTGGAATCATACATGACCCTCCAGGGGTTATAAGAGACAGTAAATTGCACAAAAGTAGATGGCCCCTCATTTTTCTGCAAAACAACTAGTGGATTTGAACGGCCTGCCTTTAGATTGGCAACACCACTCCTCACCCACTGGACCATCAAAGATAGCTAGCATAAATCCAAAAGATCTCAGCTCTTCACAGTCCAGCTAACCTACCTCCCCTGCCAATTGCCTGGAGGTAATCCTCTCTACCAACGACCTTCTGCCTGAGGGCACCCATCTTTCTCAATCCTCTGTCTTGCACTCATCTCCTGGCTCTGCTGCTTTCTTTGCTACTGTTTCTGTTACTGCTTCTTTTTATCTCTAGAGTCCTAAATGGCTCTTGCCTCCTGGGTCAAAGAGTTTCAGTGAGAGGATCTTGAATCTAACGGATAGACTCACATCCTGTCTATCTTTTTCTAGATGGAAGTGAGATTCCCCTTTTCTGCCTCTGCATTTATTCATTTTAAATCTAGCCAGAGAGTGAAACTGGCTATTCCCACAGTAGCATTCCATATGACTTATTTCCATGATCCCACCCAAAGATGCCATATACTTTATTTACATTATTAGGAAATTATCCAATTCTCTTAGTGGACCACATCACTTTACATATGCTTAATCATACCCATTGGGAGCGCTGATAACCTTGTGGTAAGAAACTGTGCTGCAATTCCAGTGGCATGTGGTTGGAATCCACCAGCTGTTCTGAGGGAGAGGGATGGACAGTCTCCTGCGTGCTTTGCTGTCTCTGCAAACCTGCTGGAGGGTCCTCTACAAGTCAGCTCTGACTTGATGGCACACAACAACAACAATTTATCTCTTAGGTGGGAGTTACAAAATTGACTAGAAAAACCTTATGAAAATAGTTCACTGCTCTGCACAGCTACACTATTTTTTTTTCTTGGCTTATTCTGAAGAAATACCACAACCAAGAAAGTCCATTGTTGTTGTTGTACCATTGAGTCAGAACCAACCCATAGCTGACCCGCCAGCAGGTTTTCAGAGGCAGTTAGCTGCAGGAGAGGAGATGGCCCATTCTTCTCTCAAGGAGCAGCTGGTGGCCTTGAACTGTGTGCCTTCGGAATTGCAGTGCAGCTTCTTGCCATTAAACCACCAGAGCTCCCCAAATGCCCATTATATGGATTAAAACAAAATAAAACTTGACAATACTAAAGGGTGGTAAAGACGTAAAGCAAGAGGAATTCCTAGATATTACTGATGTGAATGCAAAGTGGCAGAGTTTCTTTAGAACATAGTTTGGTAGTTTCTTACAAAGGTAAACATACACTTTTCATCTTTGATATTTATTCAAGGACAATAATAACATTGATACTCCCATAACAATCTGCATACGGATGACTGTAGCACTTTTATTCATGATATTAAGACTGGAACGAATCCAGATGGTCTTCAGTTGATGAGTGAACAAAGAAGCTGTGATGTATCCATGAATTAAATGGATTCACATAACAGCAGAGCTGGATCTCAAATGCATGTTACTAAGAAGAAAGAAAAAAAAAACCACGTCGGCCCAAAAAGGCTATATGCTTCATGTATGGTTCAATTTATGTGAAATTCTGGAAAAGGAAAAATTATGGGGACAGAAAATAAATGGATGATTGCCTAGGGCTTTGTATAAAGAAGAAGAAGATAACTGCAGAGGAACAGTGTGAAGAAACTTTGGGGGATACCGCAACTGTTGTGTATTAAGACACATACAACTAAAAGCTACAAAGCAGGCATTTAAGGTGATGTACATACACAAAGTGTGTTAAAGAAAGAGCACATTTCTATTGAAGAATGATCTATTGGGAATTGGAATTACATATAATCTTATGAAATAGCTTTGATTAATATGTATAGTCCCTTCAGTGAATGCTAATGAGAAATTGGTCCTCAGAAGAGCAAGGCCACACTGGGGATATTCCTTAATAAAGAAACTAGTCTGGAAGACAAGAAGTTCCATCTTTGGGTGTTTTTCCTGTGTTCTTACACTTATCTTTAGTCCTCATGTTACTTCTTCTTACAGATGTCCTAAATATCTTCAATCTCTTTATAGCATCATTGATTATCAATATTTGGAAAGGAAAGTTCAGAATCCACTTAATAATGGGGGAAAAAGAAAAGAGTGCTTGCATCTTTGCCTGCAGGCTTCCTGCATTTAACTAGGCACTAAATGTCTAAATATCTATGTCTAAAATCTAAATGTCTATATCTAAATGTCTAAAATCCACCCTCTGTTGGTCTGCTGTCATTGAGCTGATTCTGGTCCAACGAGGACAGACTTGAAGTGCCTGACTTTCCAAGGCAGTCGCCTTTACGAAGATGACAGCTGGGTCTTTCTCCTATAGATTGGCTGTGGTGGGGGTTCAAACCACTGACCTTCTGATTCGCAGCTGCTTGCTTTAACCACGGCACCATTAACACTTTGCCTTCCACTGAGAAGCTTCAGTTTGGTGTTTGTAGTGTTCAGTAGCTAAAGTCCTCACTTGGTCTTGCTCACTTTCAAATTGGGCTGAACAAGCAGTCACAGTCGATTTTGAAATCTAAAAACACAAACAAGCAAACATGATAGTACCTATTTGGTGATCTCAGTCATTTCCAGTGATGATGTGCTAATTAATTCACAGGAACTTGCAAACTCCAAGTTAAGATTCTGAGAACTAATAGGCAATTTTTACTTAGCTGAAAAATGTTATATGACAAGCACTGATGTGTATTTTTGAAAAGAACACTTAGAATGAGATATATTGTTGTTCTATACTTTAGAGTTAGAACAGACCCAGAGCTGACCCTCTGGCGGGTTGTCCAGACAGTCATACAGGAGGAGACTGCCCATCCTTCTCCCACAGAAATGAGACATACTACCCGTCATACCCTTGGTCACTAAGAAAGAGCGTTCCATCTTTGATGACTGAACTGTGAATATTTCTCTGATGTTGTTGTGTACCATTGAGTAGGAACCATCCCATAGCTGACCCTCTGGAGGGGGTTTTCCAGGCAGTTCATTACCTGGGAGGAGATTGTCCCTCCTTCTCCCTTGGAGTGCAGCTGTTAGATATTTATCAGACCGATTAATAATTATTTAAACACAGCTCCCCCTCAAAAACATTACATTAAAGTTTGATATATTCTAGGGAGGATAGAAGGAGAATTGATGCCTTTGAGCTGTGGTGCTGGAGAAGAGTATTGAGAATACCATGGACTGCTAGGAAAACAAACAGATTTGTCCTGGAAAGGGTTAAACCGGGTGGCTCCTTGGAGACAAGGATTCTGAGGCTCCATCTAATATACTTTGGACATGTTGTGAGGAGAGACCGGTCCTTAGAGAGGGCCATCATGCTTGGGAGGGTGGAGGGAAGGCGCAGGAGGGGAAGGCCCTCTATGAGGTGGATTGATTCAGTGACTGGGATAATTGGGATGGGAGTGTCAGAGACAGTGCGATTGGCACAGGACAGAGCGGAGTTTAGGGCTGTTGTACATAGGGTCGCTATTAGTTGCAAGCGACTCGATGGCACATAACAACAACAACAACAACAACAACATATTCTAGAATCTTAAGAAGGGACCTCCAGCAACAAACAATAATCTTTTTTACCACTAGATATGTGTGTCTAGAAAGTGAATATTGGTTAAAATATTAAGGAGGGAATTTTTCTGTTTCCTGTTGATGCAGTAACAAATTATGATAAATTTAGAAGCCTAAAGCAGCAGAGCTGTAGAGTTCAGAAGTCACTCTGAGCTCAAATCAAGGTATTACAAGGCTGTATCCACTTCTGGAGACACTAGGAAAGGTTCTATTTTCATGCTTTCTCCAGCTTCTAAACATTCTTCTGCCTGTGACCTCTTTTCATCTTCAGGGTCAGCAATGGTCAGCTGAGTCTTTTTTACATGGAATCGCTAGTCCTTCTACATTTAAGGAAATCTTGGACTATATTGGTTTCAGTCAAATCATTTAGGGCAAACTTCCTGTTTTAAGGTTAGTTCACTGTAGTTGTTGTTGTGTGCTGTTGAGTCAGAACCGAAACACAGCTGACCCTCCTGTGGGTTTTCAGAGGAATTTAATTGAACCAGAGGAGACTGCTCACCCTTCTCCCAGGGAGCAACCAGTGGGTTCAAACCTCGTGCCTTTGGGATTGCAGTGCATCTTCTTACCACTAGGTCAGCAGAATTCCCTAATTCTTAATTCTTTTCCTAAAACTTAATTCCTTCTACTACCTTAATTTCCCTTTGCCATGTGAAGTAGAATAGACACAAGTTCTAGGCAGCATGATGTGGACATTCTTGGGGTAGGCAGGGTTGTCACTTTTCCCTCCCAAAGAGACAAATGCTCAGTTAAGAATTAATACTGCCCACTGAGGCACAAATAGAGATTTGTACACCAGTGTTCATAGGAGCATTATTCACCATAGCAAGAATGTGGGAACAGCCCAAATGTCCAACAACAAATGAATGGATTGAGAAATTATGGTACATTCACACAATGGAATACTATGCAGCACGCAGGAGTAATGATTCTGTAAATTATTACCTAATTTGGGAGGGACTGGAGAGCATTAAGCTGAGTGAACTACCTCAGTCCCACAAGGATGCATATTATATAAAACCATTATTATAGAATGAGTATAAGGATCCAGGAAGGCGGGAGAGGCTGGAAGCAGAGGAATGAGGATGTGCAGGGGAAGGAGGGATTAATCATGGCATTGTACAATTTGATGGGTGGGAGAGTGAGGGAAATTGAAAGAATTTGTTCTTGAAAACAATGTATTAGAATTTTGTAAATACACTAGTAGAAATTTTTTAAAAAAAGAATTATTACTTCCTGTGATAGCCTGAAGAATTAGTCAACATTTTAATGGTGACCAGAGATAAAGTTTAAAACAACATCGGACTGTGGGAAAAATATGTGACAATGACATCTGACAAGGGACTAACCACTAACCTTCAAAATGTCTCGAAAACATCAATATGTCACCATTTAAAAGGCAAACAATTAAAAATTGGGCGGAGGAAGTGAACAGACACTTCACCAAGGAAGTCACATAGGCAACCAACAAACATGTGAGGAGATGCTCTCAATCATTAGCTCGTAGCTGCAAGTCAAAGCGTCAATGAGATATCTCACATCAACAATAAGAGAAAAGGTCTTTAAAGGCCAGAACACGACAAATGCTGATGAGAGTGTGGATAGATGGAAACTCTCACACCGCTGACCGGACAGTAACGTGGTACAGCTGTGGAGAAGAGTAATCCACTTCCATAAAAGTTAGAATACGAGATTCAGTAATTCAACTACTAGGTGTATTTCCTGTAGACACAAGAGCCACTACTCAAACAGACGTCTGGTAGACTAGTGGCCAGAAGCTGCATTGCAATCCTGAAGGCATGCAGTTCAAGGCCACCAGCTGCTCTGCTGGAGAAGGATAGACAATCTCTTCCCATGCCATTAACTGCCTCTGAAAACCCACTGGAGGGTCAGTTCTGACTCTACAGTACACAACAACAACAACAACTCAAATAGATGTAAGCACACCCATGTCTACGGCCACGTTATTTGTAATACCAAAGGATTGAAACAGCCTAATTGTCCACCAGGAGATGAATGGATAGACAAACGATGGTACATACACACCATGGAGTATTATTGTTGTCCCTAAATGTCAGTCAGTTGACTACCACTCTTAGTAACCTTATGAACAGTAGATAGAATCCTTGTTCTATCCTGTGCCTTCTTCATAATCTCTGTCATACTCAAGTTCATTGTTGTAATCACCGTGTTGAGGATATTCCTCTCATTCACTGACTCTCTGCTTTTCTCAGTATGATGTCTTCCCAAGGACTACCTCTTCATGACGACCTACCCAAATTATTTTCTTCTATGGAGCACTCCTCTGGTACTTCCTTCAGCACAGATTTGTTTGCACTTTGACAGTTCATAGTATATTCAATACCCTTTACCCACACCACAATTCAAAGGCATTGGTCTTTTTTGGTCTTTTTTTTTTTTTTATTCACTGTTCAACTTTCACATCTCTAGTAAAAAAAAAACCAAAAATTTAAAATACCATTACTTGGGCCAGACACATCTTAGTCTTTAAACTGACCTCTTTGCTCTTCGGCACTTTAAAAGGATCCTTGACAGCAGATTTTCCCAATGCAACACATCTTTTCATCTTGACTACAGTTACCATGGGTGTTGATTGTTGATCCAAGTAGAATGGTGTCATTGACAATGTCAGACTTTTCTCCATCTGTTATGATGCTGCCTATTGGGTAAATTGCTGTTGTTGTATACTGTTCTACTAGAATCAACCCAAAGCTGACCCTCCAGAGGGTTTTCAAAGCATGGGAGGAGATTGCCCATCTTTCTTGAAGGGAGCAGTTGGTGGATTTGAACCATATGCCTTTGCGATTGCAACACAGCTTCTTTCCAATAAGCCACTAGAGACTATTGGTTAAGTATATAGAGCCTAATTGAATAAGTAGTGAGTATTTTTGTTTTCTTAATGTTGAGATATATCCATATTGAAAGCTATAGTCTTTGATCTTCAATAGAAGAACTCTTCTCCATTTTTAAGTATCATTGTATTATCTACTAATAATGTTACTGATTAGTCTCCCTTCACTCCTGAAGCTACATTATTTTTTACACAATCCAGGGAATACAGATTGATTATATGTTGATAAAGTATACAACCTTGACACACACCTTTAATGATTTAAATCATGCCATATTCCTTAGTTCTGTTTTTGTTTTTTAATTCCATTCATTCATTATTGCCCTTTTATCCCCACCCACTCACCCCCACACCCACCCCAGTTTGCTCCTCTCCTTGAAAAGCAAAAGAAAAACTCCTTCATTGGTACACAATCCACCCCCCCACGCCCCCGCCATCCCCACTCCCACCCCAAGTATACTCTACTCTGCAACCCTCATTCTGGACTCTTACGATAATCATAATGCCCTAAAATATATTAATTTTAAACTATTCTCTCCCTCCTCAGGTTCAATGCAGTAAACATAATTGATCCAGTTTTTCTCAGTCTTACCCCCACCCCAAAGTCAGCCTCATTCTACAACAGTGACATCCAAGCAGATACATGCACACCCATGTTTATTGTGGCTTTGTTTACAATAGCAAGGAGTTGGAAACAACCTAAGTGCCCATCAACAAATGAATGGATAGAGAAGCTGTGGTATATTCACACAATGGAACACTATGCTGCTTTGAAAAACAAGGAACTTCTACAATATTATTCAAAATGGATGACTCTGGAGGACATTATGCTGAGTGAAATATCTCAGTCACAAAGGGACAAATATTATATAGTTCTGTTAGAATAACTGCTTCTTAGTCTATGCAAAGATTTTGCATAGTGAAAATCAAGTTAATCCTTAAGGTTGCAGTCTTCGCAATGTCATCCCTACTTTATTATGATCCACACAGTAGAATGTCTTTGAGTAATCAGTAAAACGCAAGTAAGCCTCTTTCTGGGGTTCTTTGGCTTCAGCCAAGACCTCCACAGCACTGAAGAGTAAGAAGGGGTCCAGAAAATACCTCATAAATGGAGGAAACTGGAAGATGTTGCGCGGAGAAATAAATCACAAAAACTCAAGTATTGTATGAAACTATCATAATAAAAATCAGGAAAATATCTATACAGATAAAGAAACCTTTTTTTGCATTTTTAATGCAACATATGCATTTTTACAGCATATTGTTTCCATTTAATTTTCCCCATTCATTCATTGTTGCACATTTTCCTCCCTGCCCAACCCTCACCCCAGTTAGTTTTGCTCTTTGAAAAGAAAAACAAAAATCTTTGTTATAAAATTCTCCCCCCAAGTCCACAGTCCACTTTACTATGCATTTCTTTTTCTGTAATCTTGTCATGAAAATAATACCTAATCCTATATTCCTTTGTTAACAGTCCTCTCCCTCATCTGAAAAAAACCCCTTCGTTGTTGGTATCCAGAGAGGAAAGAGAGGCTACATCCCTAACTGGCTAGCTGTGTTTAGGCACTGTCAAGCCTGGAACTGAACCCTTTCAGCAGGCAGATCTAAAGCTTGAGTGGAAGAGCTCTGGTGGCCTTGTGGATAGAGAGTTGTGCTGCCAACTTTAAGAGGGGCAGTTCGAAACCACCAGCTAGTCCAAGGGAGAAATGATGGCAATCTTCTCCTGTGCAAGTTATAGCCTCTGGAATCTTCTGGACGGTCAACTATGAGCCAGATGCTAGTTGGGAGCAATGACAGATTGGTTGATTTCGCTTCTCATTTTGGTTGGTTTTTGTTTGTTTGCTTTTAATAGCATGAACACTAACACCAGGGAGGTATGTACCCCTCAGTATGAGCCCTTTTGAGATAAAAGGGGCATGATTTGCCTAAAAACAAAGCTCACAAGGCAGAGAAGGGCAGGGAAAAGGGATTACTATAAGGTGGAGTCAACTTTAAGGTGGTGTGTGTAGACCCCATTAATGCTTAATAAATAAAATACACAGAATTAGCTTTAAAACGAATCAAAGGAGGTAGCTTTCAATGTTAACATTTCAAAAGAAATGTTTCTATGAAATACAATGATTTTTCCTCTCTGCACCCTCCTCATCAGAGGATCAGATGGGGCCAGGGAGATGTGGCGTTAGGTATCGCCTTTCTTACTAATGTGTCAACGACTTCTTGCACCAATTTCTTTCAAAGAGAAAAAAGCACCACGCTGGTTGCTGTCCACAGAAATTCTGCCAACATCCTGGTGGTTGCTAGTTTGTAATTTTATGGGTTTCCAGAGGATCAAACACTGTATTATTATGCTTGGCTCCTCACTTGGGTCAGTAGTTCAAAAGGAGAGAGAAGGCGAGTATTATGGGCAGGAAGACGGTGAAGGCGCATGCGCAAGCTGGTGTGTTTAAGACTTCATTTGCAAAGTGTGGATTTTCCTAACTGATGCCCAGTTATGCTCATTTTCCAAAGAAGATGATTATTAGATAATAAGATTTGTGCTTAAAAGTCTGTTTAATAAGAATTGCAGATGTGACAATTATATAAGATTTTTACTTTTGATTATAGAATATACCAGCATAATAGATTGTTTGCACTACATCTTAAGACCTTGAAATGGAATAATTTGGATAAAAGAAAAGTAGATTGTTTAGCATATGCCCTCCGGACTAACTTCTGTAATGGTGGTGGTGGTGGTGTTAAGTGCCGTCGCGTCTTAGACAACTCATAGCGACCCTATGAACAACAGACTGAACACTTGTATAACTTTCATCGTTTCTCCAAGTTCAGAGAGTTTCTGGAGACAAGCCATTTTGGAAGTGGTTACCACTCCTGCTTCCCAGCTTGTTTTAATCGGGAAACTCCAACAGACACTCTCCACCATGGGTAACCATTCTTGCATCTGACACATCAGAGTCACAGTGTTTAGTATCACAGCAACCACGAGTTACCTCTGCACAGCAATGTGTTATAGTTAAGTGCTGTCGGGTCAATTCTGACTCAACAATCCTATGTGCAACTGATGGAAGCCTCACCCAGTCCTGCAAGATCCTCACAATCTCCGATGTGCTCAAGTCCATTGACATTGTCTCTGTATCACTCCCCTTGTTGAGGGTCTTCCTGTCTTTCTCTGACTTTCCAAGCGTGATGTCTTTTTTCCAGGCAGTCATTCCGTGCTACAAAGCCTCAGTGTCTTTGCCTCTGAGGAGCACTCAGGTTCCAACATATTTGTTTGTACTCATGGCAGTGTATATTCAATACTCTTTGTCAACACGGCAATTCAAAGGCATTGTTTGCAAACAAAGTGTATATTTTCCAGAAATTAATCTTAGAAAATTGTTATCATTAGGAAATGTTCAGCTTGGTTACATTGTTACTGCAATTGTCAATCCTGACAGTTTCTTTCATATTGTAAAATAATGGGTATATATGTGATGAGTAACATGAATAATCTCATTTTATGGTCAAGAAGAAATTGCACTGTAGTTTATGTGCTTGAATCCAGAGGGCAAAGCACAATGTTTGCCAACAGAATTACTGTTTTGTTTAGCATGATACAAAAGAATGGATCCTGTATCTATGACTTTCCTCTCTGCTCCATTCTCAGAACAGCTAATCAGTGGTGCTATTTCCATAATTAACTAACTTTCCATTAAGACTAGAATTATTTGAAAGTGGTTCTGCACTGACATGAGGAAAAACATCAGACACAATGCATCAACTTATTATTTATTATCTAAGATTAAAAGTGCATATAAAACAATTTCCATTTATTAATCTGCCAATCTATCCATTATGCCCAATACCCATTATTCTCTAACCAAACAAGTATGTATGGCACACTTCCTGTATATTTTAAGCACTAGAAATGCAATCTTGAAAAATGGAAACAAAATCTTTGTCTCCAAAAAGCCTTTTTCCTGGCTTGGAGGTACAGTGATTAAGAAAACAAATAGTACCCAAAATCTCTGTAAATGTTCATTAAAACTAATAAAATTTAATAATAATTTTTAAAAAAGAAAACAAATAGTAAATGAATAAATGGAAACCCAAAGTCTCTACAAATTTTCATTAAAATTAATAAAATTTAAAAAAGAAATAGTATAACTGCTGTTGATAAAACAGAGAGAAAAAATTACAGTGACTGGCTTGTGTTAGAGGAACTGTTTAAAACAAGTGACACAAGTGCCACTTCCGCTCTGGCCCCCAAGATCAGCCCCCGGGTCTGTCTCCAAAAAAGGTTGGTGATGACCCTGCCAAGGCCACCGGTGACTGGAAGGGACTAAGGATTACAGTGAAACTGACCATTCAGAACAGACAGGCCCAGATTGAAGTGGTGCCTTCTGCCTCTGCCCTGATCATAAAAGCCCTAAAGGAACCACCCAGAGACAGAAAGAAGCAGAGAAATATTAAGCACAGTGGAAATATCACTTTCTATGAAATTGTTGGCATTGCCTGTCAGAAGCGACACCGGTCTTTAGCCAGAGAATTCTCTGGAACTATTAAAGAGATCCTGGGAACTGCCCAATCTGTGGGCTGCAATGTTGATGGCCAGTCACCCTCATGACATCATAGAAGACATCAACAGTGGTGCTGTGAAATGCCCAGCTAGCTAAGGAACTACAGATGAAAAGATTTCCATAAAGGATCATTTGTTAACAACAACAACAACAACAAAAAACCCCTAAAAAACAAGTGACACAGTATGATCTTTCTGAGAAGATGACTCTCAGATTCAGGAAACGATCTAAAGGACGAAAGGAAGAAGGCATGATATCAAGTGGCCAATGTTAGGACCTCCCTAATATTTGCAGAGTCTAGGATGGCAATGCAACCAGTGGTCCACACACTGTTGTTGTCATTGTTGTGTACTGTAGAGTCAGAACCAACCCATTGCTGACCTCTGGCTGCTTTTCAGAGCCAGTTAATCTCATGGGAGGAGATTGCCCATCCTTCTCCCACAGAGCAGCTGGTGGCCTTGAACTGCATGCCTTCGGGATTGCAGCACAGGTTCTTACCACTAGGCCACCAGAGCTCCCTGGTCCATGCACCACATATCTAACTAAATATTTAAAAAGTGATAAATCCAGTTAATGCATTGTTTAGAACCATTGTATGCCTCCTGCAATTAGAATTCTTGGAAAGAATTTAGAATTCGTGAACTTTTTAGAATTTTCCACTGAGATATTTTGATATGAACTAATGAATTCTCATCCCTAGCTCTATTCTCATCCTCTTCTTTATGTGAAGAATCCTTTCTGACAACCATGCTCATGTGGCCAGCACCCAAGTTCCTACTCTAATGCTCACATCTCAGTTCTGTACACATTCCCACTCTCAGCAGCCCTTAGCTATTTTCCGCTTGGGTCTGCAGGGGCTCTATACCTATGCTGTAGTCCACCCACCATCTGGAGAACGGATCTGGAGCCAAGGCCTGTGGTGGCCATGGAGCAGGCTCTGGGATATTTGAGCAGGGAATATCAGGGTCTTTTGGTTCTGAGAACATGGTCTAAAAAGATGAAGTGTGGATACTAAGTGGTCCTTTAGGACCCATAGACTTCCAGCCTTGTTAGTGGGACGTAGCTGAAGGAAAGACATAGTGTTAGGATCAGAGCAAGTATCCCTAGTGGTGTAGTAGTTAAGTACTTGACTATTAATCAAAAGGTTGGTAGTTCAAGCCTACTAATATCTCTACAGGAAGAAGAGGAGGTTGCTTACTTCTCTAAGGAGTCCACAGACTCGGTAACTGGGACGGGTGTTCTCTGTCCTTTACGATTGCCACGAGTCACCGTAGGGATCTCTTTTGACTCGTCTGTACAGAATTGTCCAGTTGACCTAAGGCAACACGTCTCTCCGGAAATTCAAATCTGCCAGCAGCCCCCATGGAGGGAAGATGGGTAATCTTCCCCTATGTGATTTCCAGCCTCTTAAAATCAACTGCCAGTTTGGCTGTAAGTCAGTTACGACTGAACAGCAAATGGGTTTAGTTTTGAGGTGAATAAAAATGAATCAAGAGCAACAGGTTAAGGTCAGAGCATGGAATTCTGGTGGCATAATGATTGATCACTGATCTGGTAACCAAAAGGTCTGCAGTTCTAAGCCAACAGCTGCTCTAGAGTCGAAAGTTGTGGCAACCTCAGAAAGTCTATGGAATGTCAGTCCTGTCCTGTAGCTGCTGTCAGTCAACTTGACAACATACAGCAACCACAATTGGAGCGTGAGGCCGTCTTCCCTGTGTCTAATGTAATGAGGAAACAGGTTTGGGGGAAAATATTGTATAATATGTACCTCAATCTCGTGGTCTCAGGGAATACTCTTATCAAATTGCATGTCAATAATTTCAACTGAGATTATTTCCAGTTTCTTGATTTGTTATTGCTGCTGCTTTCCTTACACGGGTCTAAATGTACTCTATCTGGGCCTGAATGTAAAGTTTTTGAGCTGTGGCTATCGAACAATTTGGGGGGGGGGGGGGAAGGGCTCTAGTATGCCTGGAATTTAGTGAGCAAGGAAGGGAGTGAAAAGAGATGAGGTTGAGATAAAAGTTAGAACCGTACATGCAGGGACTTTTCTGTTAAGGAGTTAATTCTTTACCGTGTGCAGTGGAAAGCTGTTAACATGAGCCTATCTGCCGTTGCCGCACTCCACATTTATCTTGATATTGACATTTTTAATCTAAGAAGCTGGTCTTACTTTCGCAGTGCTTAGAAAAGTTTCCAGTTATGTGTCTGTTATCAGCCCTCCTTTCTTTATTGTTGTTGCTGTGTACTAATAGCCTCATAGCTAATCCTTCAGTGGGTTCTCAGAGGCAGTAAATGGCACGAGAGGAAATTACCCATCTTCCCCGCCCCGACAGAGCAGCCTTCTTAAACTCCCTCAAGTACATGTTACTGCTACCTTACCTTCCTTAACCTTACTGCCTGAAGAAAGCAAATTCCTGCTGCCTTAACAGTTAGTTACCTGAAGAAAGGAAACAGTCTCACTTTGACTTTGTGGGTTCGAAAACTGAGACCAAAAAATGTTTAATTAGAGTTGTGGACTAAATACGGTGAAGGGCACGGAGACACATGCTTTCTATGATGAGTGTCCCAAAAGGTGGCCTCATTAGTTTGCATAAGGCCTTAACTCTACTTTCTAATTTTCTCATCTACTAAGTGGAAATAATAGTATCTATCATATAGGGTTGTGGTTTTTTTTTATTTTAAATTGATTTTCATGAAAGTTTACAGAGACTTTGGATTTACATTCATTCATTGTTGCACTTTTTTCTCTGCCCACCTCTTCCCCCCTCAATTAAATTTTCTTTTTGAAAAGTAAAAGAAAAAATTATTTGTTATTCAATCCCTCCTCGTAGCTCCACTGCGCTATTTTTGTTCTGGACTCCAGTCATGACAATAATATCTAATCATGTCAATCCTCTGTTATAACAGTGGCATTATGCTGCATTTGTCTTTTTTGTGACTGAGATATTTCACTCAGCATAATGTCCTCCAGGGTCATCCATTTTGTGCAATATTTCATGCATTCTTTGTTTTTCAATGCTACATAGTATTCCATTGTGTGAATATAACAGAGCTTCTTTATCCATTCATTTGTTGATGGGCACTTGTGTTGTTTCCAAATCATTGCTATTGTGAACAAAGCCGCGATAAACATGGGTGTGCATATATCTGCTTGGGTGGCAGTTACAGTCTCTTTGGAGTATATTCCCAGTAGTGGAATTGCTGGGTCAAATGGTATTTTTATTGGCAATTATTTGAGAAAGCACCGTACTGCCTTCCATACTGGTTGCACCATTTAAAAAAAATTTTTATTTTAATAATTTTAATGAACATTTACAGAGATTTTGGGTTTCTATTCATTTACTGTTGCACTTTTCTCCCTGTCCAGCCCTTTCCCCTGCCCTCCACCCCCCAGTTTGCTCCTCTCTTTGTAAAAGTAAAAGAAAAATTCTTTCTTTGGTATACAATCCCCCTGCACCCCTCCAACCGCCCCAGGTACACTCCACTATGCACCCTTAATTGTGGACTCTTGTGATAACCATAATACCCTATCATATATTTTACACTCCCACCAACAGTGAATAATTATTCAGTTTCTCCACAACCTCGCCAGCATTTGTTGTTTTCTGTTCTGTTAAATTTTGCTATTCTTACTGGGGTGAGATGATATCTCACAGTTGTTTTATCATATAGGTCTTATGAGAATATTTAAATGACAATATTTAAATGAGTAAATGCAATGCAATTACCTCAATGCTTGGCATATGGTCAGATAATGTTTTTTCATTATTACTATATTATTATAGTGACTTCTCATATTTATTATTATTATTATTGTTATTATTATTCAGAATTACATAACAGTAAGCAATTAAGAGGAAATAATTTAAACTTAGATTTTTTTTTCACAGTCTGCTTCCTATGGAAGTAGCAGTCAATAGAGCCAACAATGTATTCACTGAAAAACCTGCTGCAAAAGCCTCCTTAAAGCACTAAAGAGCGAAGACGGTGCTGAGAGAACTAAGCTGTGCCTGATCCAAGCTATGGTATTTATAATCACTGCATATGAGAGAAAAAACTGGACAGTGAGTAAGGAAGACTGCAGAGGAATTGACGGTTTGAATTGCAGTGTTGGTGGAGAATAGTAAATACGCCATATTTAATAATTTAATATCTGTCTGTCAGAGGAATGAGTAAGTCCATCTTGGAAGTAGTACAGCCAGATGCTCCTTCAGACGGAAGCTGGTGGAATATTGTCTGGTGCCCTCTGGATCTGTTCTCACGAGGAACCAGCCTCTGCAGCATCACCGTGAGCTTGGTAAGTAAGGATCAGTGGAAAAGAAGACCCTCAGTGAGGTGGGTTGACATTCAGTGGATCCAAACACAGTAAAGATGGCGCGGGAACAGGTAGTGTTTCCTTCTGTTAACTGAGGGTACCAGCAGTCAGGAGCAGCTTCAGGATACATCATAACATAACAACAGCAGCTCCCTAACAGTCTTAAACTAGAGTTATTTCTGTGAAAGAAAGCAATAACTTTATTATCACTGACAATCACTGTCATCTTGTGGAAGAGGTAATGTTGACACATGAATCTTGTAATATTCCAAAATCCGAGTTATTTCCCCCAACAATCACGCTCCCTGTGGAGCTGGCTCGGAGGGAGTAGCTGGAAGAAACACTTGCATGTTCACACAGATGGACTGTGACAGCTTTGCAAATATAAAGCAATGAGCTAATTGCAATTTGGCTTTTGGCGTTAGGGCTTGAGGATCCAAACAAAATCAGCCTCAACTCTATGTCACCTCCCCTGTCCTCCCCTCCTTACTCCTACCCCACTCCTCCTCTCTCCTCTCTTCCCCTCCCCATCCTCTCTT
>NW_006399798.1:12298382-12319248 GCF_000299155.1 Elephantulus edwardii | reverse complement strand
ATACCTCCTACCGTTCTTCTATTCTTAAGGAGTGCTTTGCTTAAAACATAATTTTCATTAGATCTCTAATTTCAAAACTCATACTCGCATTTTGTTGCCTGTTATTGGCATATTGGAACATCTAATATTCTTTGTGAGGAGAGAGAAAGAGAGAGGCTTCAGCTGTACTGGGGAGTTGAATCTGACCCAGTAAAACAAATCATATTATTAATTTATGTTGGCCAAATAAAGCTTTTTATATGGCAAATATCTTTTACTCTGTAATTACCTAAGGGATAAACCTCTCAGAGAAGATAATGATAGAAGGTGAAGGTAAGTAGACCTGTGCTGATGAAAGTGGTATACTTGGATTTCTAGCAACAAATCTGTTCATGTACCATGAGGAGCAGCGGAGAGATACCTGTTAGTGCTGGGAAGGCATGTGTGTAGCTCAAAATTAATTGTTACTTAAGAATTCTCTTTCCTTCTCTTCTCTTCTCTTCTCTTCTCTTCTCTTCTCTTCTCTTCTCTTCTCTTCTCTTCTCTTCTCTTCTCTTCTCTTCTCTCTGATTCCCTTTTTTGACCCCTTTTGGTGTTGATACACCACACTTGGTAAACTATGCATGAATTGGATAAACTTGACATCTAACATGATTATAAGTATTTCTCTCCACTAAATAGGAATTATGTCCATGATAGGTTCAATTGATTAGGAGGTGAAGATAAAGTAGTTTTTCAGAAAAAAACAAAAAACAAAAAACAAAAAAAAAAACACATCTTGTTCCCAGACATTGCACTCAGATCTTGTACTGCCTTTAGGAAAACTTCTAAGCTCTGTGCTTGATAGATGTTTTCAGCTCAAGCAGATCTCCAGTCCCAAGCCTTCACTAGAGCTGCTTTCAACATCTCTGAATCAGTTTTCTTTTTTATAAGGAGGACAATAAGAAAGTAGATCTATTTTTTAAATTTGTTGCTTTTTAAGTGAGAATAAAGATAATTTATTAGAAAACAGACATTTTGACGAGACACAAACCTCTCTTAGAAGCAGAGGTGGAAGAACCATTTGTTCTTTTAAATATATTATTATTATTGCTATATAATATTAAGGGAGCTCTGGTAGCCTAGAGGCAAGAAGCCACACTGCAATATCAAAGACCTGTGGTTTGAGGCCACCAGCTGCTCGTGGGAGAAAAATGGGCAATCTTCTATGCAATTAACTGCCTCTGAAAACCCGTTAGAAGGTCAACTAGGGGTCATTTCCAACTCCATAGTATACAACAACAAATTTTATATTAACGATCTATTTCCCATTGTACTGCTTCAGACTCACAGCAACCAAGTAGAACTGGACCCCACAGAAATCCAGTGGTTGAGATTTAAAAGTCGATTGCTGTAGTAAACCTCACTTACTGCTCCCAGTGCTTAGAGAGAGACGTCATGGTGAGAAAGGTAGAAGGTCAGGGAAAGAGAGGAAACCCCTCAATGGGATGGATTGACATGATGACCACCACAATGGATTTGTATATGACAGAGGTCTTGAGGATGCTTCGGGTAGGACAACATTCGGACCTGTTTATTCATAGTCCACAACTACTGCTCAAGAATAAAACCTTTAAAGAGTAAGTTCTATTACTTAGAAAGCAGAGCCCAAGGAGAGAGCTGTGTATGCCATTGTTTTGTTGTTAGGTACCAGAGTTCTGAGAAACACATAGCACACCTGTGAACAACAGACTTGAACTGTATCCTATCCTGTGTGGTCCTCACCATCTCTGACACACTTGAGCCCATTGCTGCAGTCACTGCATTAACCCATCTCTGAGGGGGGGGTCTTCCTTTCTTTCGCTGACCTGTACCTCTCCTGGTATGATATCTCTCCCCAAAGAATGGCCTTTTCTAGCAACATGCTCAAAGTATGAGAGATGAAACTTCATCATCTTTGCCTTTAAGGAGCATTCTGGCTGCACTTTTCCCCCCAAGACATCTCTTTTTTGTTCTTTTAGTTGCCCATGAGATACTCTTGCTTGGATGAACAATTAACAGCCTTGGAACCAGCACTGAGGAGATCAGGGGACATATTGCACTGAGCAAGTCTGCCATCAGAGACCTCTTCAAAGGAGTGGAAAACAAGGACATCGGCTTGATGACGAAGGTGAGCCTGATTCAGGTCGTGGTCTTTCCAGTAACTTGCCAGGCTTCTGAGAGTTAGACAGTGGCTATGGATGATAAAAGAAGAATTGGTGCCTTTGAGTTGGGGTGATGGAGAAGCGTTGTATAAGCGTAGTTATTAAAATGCCTTTATGTATGAGTGAAGGACTTTAGAAATGAAATAAGGATGAAAGGAAAACTAATTAAAAGAAAAATTTTTTACATGAGTTGCATATACTCTCCTGGGGTCAATAGCTCAGATGTCTATCTGTTCAAGAATCTTCTGAAAAATCACGTTTTAATACACTTTAGAATTTCCCACCTGAAAGAAGGTAGGAAACATTGACTGACTAGCTTCCATCTCTCTCTGAGTATATCATAGGTCACTAACTCTTTAGAGCTTCCCGGAGGCACATGTGTGAATGTCAGCAATGTTCTGATAGTCCTGTTACTGTGTGGGTGTCAGAGTGGCTCCATGGAAGAAAATGATAGCTAGACATCACAGCAGAAGTAACGGGCTGATTACACCTGCTGGAAAATGCTTTTAGCAAGATGGGACAAGGAGATATGAATTAGGTCCCAAGAGGTATTCTTTGTAAGCATTTTCTCCTTAATGGTGAAGTAGTAGTAGTCACTAGTGTTGACTGAAGTCTTATCAAGCAATTCAAAATCAAGTACTTGCTAATTTGTCTAGGGAAAAGTTTCTCAGCATTGGCATTTTTCACATTTTGGATATTATAGTTGTTCCTTGAGTCAGAGGATTGTTCAGGACACTCAGAATTATTAAAGGTTGCATGGTGCTTGGCGTGTTGTGCTGCTAAACCAAAGGTTATTTGAGTGTACTAGCCATTCTTCAGGAGAAAGATGGTCAGTGTCCTTCCTGTTAATATTTACAGTCTTTTTAAAAAATGTGTCTGAAAAGAAAATGGAAATTTTATTTAAAAGTTAAAATAGTAATGAACACACACAGATTTATAGCTTCAGAAATCCAATGGAGACTCTCTCTGAGTTATGACTGCACTAAGTTCTATCAACTAGGTGTCGGTAGCCTCTGTCCTCAAAATTTTGTAGTTTGGACAGACAAAAACATCTCCAGATAGCACCAAATATCCCCTGAGTAGGTATGGGAGGTACCCACAGTTAAGAGACTCGGACCTAAACGGAATTGGGATGTCTGAGATTTCTGCTTTCAGCTTGTTTCTGTCTCTCTTTCTCTCTCTCTCTCTCCCTCCCTTCCTCCCTCTTTCTCTCTTTCGCTCCCTCCTTCTCTCTCTCCAACTCCCTCTCCCTCTCTTTTTCTCCTACAATTACTGGCCTCTGGCCTGTTCACACTACCAACTCATACCTATGACTTCCACCCCCAAACTGGTGAGTAATAACGACCAAGACTTTCTCTACTTCTCTGTTTACTAGAAGTGCTATTAAAAGCAACGTGATAGGGCCAACACAACTGGATACAATTAAGAGTGGCTAAACAAAAGCATCTTCTGAAAAAAAATATGTAAAAAGGAAGTACTCAAATAGTTTGCTACAATGAGATATGTTAAAAAAATAGTCTGTACTGTATTTTTCCCCATGTTAAAATGCCTCTCATGTAAAAAAGGTTTAAAGAGAATTTTAGAATGTTTCCTTTGGTAAGCACAGATCACATCAGCAAATTAATGAAGAGAATGTATTTAGAAACTTCTCCTCCAAAATATTACTTTTTTTTTTAAAAAAAAGGTTTGCTTTTAGGATAGTTTTATTTACAGAAAAATTGCTAAGATAATACAGAATATATTTATACAAACACACACCTGCACAACCAGTTCCCCATAGTTTCAATATTTTAATGTTTTCCATTATCATTTAATGAATGGACAATGAAATATTATCATGAATTTAAACCTATACTTCATCAAGAGCGCCCATACAGTGCACTTAGTTAAATGATTATCTATACTTCATCAAGAGCGCCCATACAGTGCACTTAGTTAAATGATTATCTTCCTACCTACTAACTGAAAGGGTAGAAGTAAGAATTTCTCCAGACATGCTTTAGAAGAAAGGCCTGGTGAACTATCACAATCTTCTCAATGGAGTACAATTTATTCTGAAGTACAAGCATTTTCCAAGACTTGGAATCGACTTGATAACTTGGTTTATTTGTCATTTTTAAATACACATCCTTATTTCAGAATTGATTTCCTCTAGGTACTTTTTTGCTGCTCCCAGATCCTACCCAGGATATCACATTCTGTTTAAATCATTAGAAACTTCTTCAGTGTGTAGTGTGTATCACCCTTTTTCATCCTGGACCTTAAACTGATAGGCACTTGGTAAATCTCAAGACAAGCAGGGCAGAAGGCAATGATGACAATGAAATAAGGGAGCAGGGGCCACCCCTGACTCTGTCTATATGCTGAAGGGTAATGCCAAACAATTGGCTTGTGATTAGCTTTATCTAATGTTGAGACAATAAATAACACCATTTCATAATGGTGCAAGAGGTTCCTCAACACACAGAATAGTTCCATGCATTTAGATTCCCATCTGAATCTCGTTTCTTTTAGCTCCTTGGGAATTCTGAGCTTCAGCTATCCACATTAGTTCTTACTCTTGAAGATTTCCTAAGATGCCTTGACTCAAAACCAGACTCATGTTTTTAAGTTCCTTTAAAATGCCTTTCCTCTGTGTTAATAGAACACACAAAAAAGGGCAGCCTTAGAGGTCTGATTGAGGCTGGCACAAATCCTGACACTGTGGCACTTAGCCACTCATCTCACCCAGAAAGAAACTCTCCACTGTGCCTCAGCCTTCAGCCAAACAACAGACAAACCTTTGAGGTGATTAATAACACCATGAAGGTACCCACTCTTTAGAACAATGACTCACATAAGGTCAAAAGAGCATTATTTCCCTAAGAATAAAATACAAAAGGCAGATGAGGATAGGATAGTAGAAATTATAAGCATTTTCCTCACAAGGAAAAATGGAGAAAGTGCAATTACATTGTGGACACTGTCATTTATCTTATAAAACAAATAGGTATGGATGATTGAATGAAATCCAGTTTTCTTTATAAAGATTTACTCAAATCATAGGAAGAAACGAAGAGTAGGAAAACAAATCTTTTGCCTCCATCTCTTTTTCTGACATCTGAACACACGCTCCAGACCACCTCTCTGACTGAGCGAGTCTTCCCAAGAGTCACAATCAGCTTCCGCACAACCACCTACTTCGTACCACGTTCTCAGCTTGCTCGTCCTCTTGGGTTATTTTGATTTCTAGATGTTAGATGTGCTAATAAGAATAATGATAAAGCCTTAACTCCACTCACAGCCTTTGAGCTTGGTCCCAACTCGTAAAAGAGCCGCCATCAGGTTTTGGAGGCTGTAAATCCTCGCAGGAGGAAACTGCTCGCCCTTTTCCCCCACAGAGCAGTGGGTGGATCCAAACCAGTGGATTTGGGTGGCCTTTGGGCTACCAGCACAGCTCACTATGGACTACATGGCCACAGTTTCCACCACCACCACCACCACCATCATCATCATCATCATCACAATGCTAAGTACCATTCATGGCTTTTTTACCATGTATATTTTGTATTCGATTTTATAACTTAATTCACTTCATATTCCTAATAACCAAATAGAAGAGGTACCAGTGACCCCATTTTAAAAGAGAACATTGAAGCATAGCACATTGAAGTAACTAACTTGTTCATCGCCCTTAACTAGGAAATGGACAAGCAAGGCCTTTGACGATAAACTTGACTCTATCTAATACCTTCTTATCCTAGCTTGCAATCCCTCTCTCTCACCACGCTCCCTGTGAAAGACCGATTCTTGCCAGTCCATAATAGCCTGGCAGCTATTTCAAAATTGAGATGACATTCTACTCATCTTACTTCAATGCTTTATACATTGAACTCATTCTCTAAGTGATCACAGAATTTATTTTCTTCAATTAAAATAATAATGATAATAATACTAACTAAAGTTTTACTGATCTCTTACCCAGAAGCTCTGAAACGGAGTTTGCAAAATGTCCATGGCATGAGAAGAGCTAAAAATACCTTCTCATTAAAGTGATGTTCAGAAATATCAAAAGACTGGAGGAAGGAATGTTTCAGGATTCTCCAGTTATATCGAGCTCTGAGGTGGAGATCTAATTGTAGGAAACACTGTCTTTCCAGGACTGTCCCCTTGCCTGCACTGGAAAAATGACAGGGTGTGGTGGAATGCACTTTGCTCCTGGATTCAGGAGACGAGGGGTCTAGTGTGCTGCCTGCCAGGCAGTCTCTTCTGACCTCTAGTCAGTTCCTTAATCTCTCCAGGCCCAAGTTTGCCCACCTGTAAAATACTAGTGAAGTATCTTGGGTTAAAGGTAAAAATATCCCCAGCTCCTAGCATTCCATAATTCTTAGGTGTCATTTATGTGTGTGTGTCCTGGAAGCTATGCTCATCTGCGCAGCCTTTTTGGAAAAAGGGGAAGGAAAAAGGAAAAGAAGAAAAACACTTCCATAAAAGTATTTATAGCCCAGCCAGCAACTATGAATCATGGTAGAACTAATTCTCTTTTATAAGTTGCCTTGTTTCCTGATACAGAGCAAGAGTTCGCGAGCCCTGGGCAGCAGCAGCTCCATTCATAGTTATGACATTTCCTTTGTCCCTTTGCACGAAATAAAACAATCGAGAGTAATAACCTTAGTCTCTAACCGTTCTAAGATTCTGTAATGGCATGAACTGCCTGCTAGTCTTGCTTGCCTGAAGAATATCCAAGCCATGGTCTTCACAGTTGCTTGCTATACATCTGAAAGCTGGACAATGACTAATGATAACAGAAGAAGACTCGATATCTTTGAGTTGTGGTGCTGGAGAAAAGTAGTGATCATCCCATGGGCTGCCAAGAGAGCAAACAGGTGTGTTCTCAAGAAATTGAAATCAGGGTGCTCCTAGGAGGTAAGGATGGTAAAACTCTGTCTCTTTGGGCATACTTTAGGCAGATTGTCAGGAGGGGCAATCCTTGGAGAAGAACATTATGCTTGGAAAGGTGGAGGGTCAATGCAACAGAAGAAGGCCTTCAACAACATGGATTGACACGATGACTGTGGCAGTGGAGTGTGTTGATGGTGGTGAGTCTGGCCCAGGACAGGGCAAAGTTCAGAGCTATCGTTCCTAGGGTTGCTGTGAATTATAGTCATCTTGACAACACACAATATATGAACTTTGTCTTGGAGAAAGTGAAATCACAGTGCTTCTTGGAGGCCTGGATGTCATAGACTTTTGAGTATGTTATTAGGATAGACCAGTCCTTGCAGAAAGATATCATGCTTGGAAAGGTGAAGGGTCAGCATTAAGAGAGGAAAACCTTCAACAAGACGGATTGATGTAGTAAACTGTAGCAATAGATTCAAGGACGTCAGGGAGGGTGAGGATGGCACAGGAGAGGGCAGGATTCAGATCCATTGTTTATAGGGCCACTATGGTTGTAGTTGTTTCAATGGCACATAACAACAACATGTTAACTTTGAGTTTCAGTGACATAGTTCATAAGGAGTTGTTCTGCTAACCCAAAAGCAGCTTCAAATCCACCAGCAGCTCAACAGGAGAAAGATAGGCAAACTCCTTTCATGTGATTTACAGCCTCCACAAGCCCACTGGAAGCTCAGCTAAAGGTTGCTTTTGAATTGAAGTCAATGAGTTTGAGTTGGAGATTTTTTTTTATGTCGACTTTGACAAAGTTATAAATTAATTTCTTATCAGTTTTGTCAGTGAATATGAAATGCTTTCTAACTCAATGAAGTATATTTTATCCATGGAATTAGACATAAATTGGCTTGAAATTGATCTGTCCAATTTAATAACTGCTGTAGTGAATAAACACTGCCTTCTGTGGATGTATTTGACCTGACATTTCCTAAAGTTGGCTCTTTTGTTTCTACTATCTAATATGTGGTATGGCCAATATCAGCTTCCAAAAGAATGGGGTTTTTATAAGACATTTACATCATAACACCTAAGAATTATAGAATGGATGCTCTAGAGGAGTCCTTGGAGTTTCCTAAGATACTTCCTCCATGTTTCACAGATGCAGAAATGGTGCCCAGAAAAATGATCAGGAAAATTTTTGGAGACCATGAGATAGTGTCTGGCAGATAACAAACTAAATCCTTAGTCTCCTAATTCAGTGTCAATCTTCCTTTGGGTTTAGGAGGTTCCCAGCACAGGACCCTCAGATCCAGAGAAAGTACTTCACTTCTGGTCCTTCTTTCTTGGTGCCAGTATTCCCTTTTTCTCCACTTGAACTCTTATTTCTTATAAAATAATAAATAGGGGATCCTGGCCACACTCCATGGACACTCTCATTACATTGAATCTGATTTTGACCAAAATAAGAATGTTGTAACTTAACCTAAAACCCTTACGACTCCTTGGCTGATCACATTAGATCACAGGAGATCGTTACTTCATTCTATCATGGTTAAACTAAGAATTACAGCCTAGTCAAGTAGATCATGTTTTTAGGTAACAATTTGATCCATGGAAGAGATAATTTTTCACCTTCATTTTACATGATATATCATTGCTATGTATCTTCAAAATAATTTCATACAAGATACATAGGTACAAGATGATGAAACGACATCATTCTGTCACCTGAGATAATAACTTTATATACTGCACTGAAAGTTGAAATATTTTTTTTGAAATATTTTTAATCACTCAGAAAATAATCAGTGTATAATAAATATCCCCTAATGATAATGAGTCAGACAAGAAATATCATTCTTGGCAGAAATGAGCAGTTTTCCATAAGTGTAGTCCTTGGCGGTCATTTGACCCCAAATTGAGCAGATTTTAAAACACTCATGGAATTGTTTGCATGTTTGATTTATTTCCACCAATAGTGGTTAGTCCTTAAAATACTTTACAAAGAGCTCTGCTTTTCAATCATACTTTCATATTATGAGCAGAAAACATTGTAGTTAATGAAGTTGGTGGAATAACTTATGGTTTTTAATGATGATATTGTGTTTTGTGAAAGGAATTTTTTTCTTTACATCTTACAAATAAGGTCTTATAAATTTATCAAGAAACTCAAGAAACTTTTGAGACTCCATATCAGATGGAACTTTAAGGCTTGGAATTTCATTAATTTTCTGCCACATTCATTATTTTGTGATAGCATGGGATAGGACACGGTTCAGATCTGTTGTTCATAGGGTTAGTTTACTTGACTTATGGCACCTAATAATGACAACAACAACGTTGTAAGGGAACTCTGGTGGTATAGTCCATAGAGGCTAAACCAAAAGTGGAATATCCTGAAACCTCAAGTCCATCAAAGGCTCCGGGAGAAAAATGATGACCAGTCTACTTCTGTGCAATTTACAGCCTCTAATAAGCTGTTAAAGGGTCAGTTATGAGTCAGTTCTGCATCGATAACAATGAGTAAGTAGAATGAGTAGAGGATATGTCTAGATATGTGACAAATCTGATTTCATTTTGCTATTCTAAGTGGCCTATATTTATACAACTTTAGCATGTAGGAGAGAGTTATTGATGAGATGGTCCTGGACTACAGATGTTTTGTCTGGAATTATAAAGGAGATAGTGGATATTCAAATAAATCTTCAGTCTCATGCAGCAGTACAAGTTTCCAATGCGTTTTGTGACAGTGAATGATAGAAGACATCTGACAGGTCTTCAAACTTTATTTTCTGACTTAGGTGTCTTTATTCTCATGACTTCCTAGACAATTGAACATCAGTGAACAAAAACGCTGATTTGTCAAAATGCAACTTATCTCTTCTCATTTCTTTTTCCCAGGGAGACAAAGGAGTCTGGTGGCCTAGTGGATAAGGAACTGCACTGTCAATCCCAAAGTAAGCAGTTTGAAAACACTAGCTGCTTCTCAGAAGACAGATGATTGATCTATCTCCTCCGGTGTGATTTACAGCCTCTGAAATCTTACTGAAGGGTGAGCCAAGAGTCAGTGGCAACTCAATGTCAATGAGGTGAGTTGAGTTGTTAAATGGCATAAAAAAAATCATCAAGGAGAATCTGTGTGCCCAATATGGCATGTTTTGATCTTCATACATTCATCCATCAATAAATTATTTATTCCCACTCTAGGGAAGACTTGTTTCAAAATAAGGTAAATATGATTTTCAGGTTGAATATACCTGCTATGTTTAGCTGATCACAATATTAGCTTTGTATTGTAGTTTGATCTAGAGTCACACTATTAATTTTTAAATTTAGTTTTTGTGTTGGATAAAGTGTCTTTTTTTTTTAGTGTCTTTTTCTAAGCGGCCTATATTTATACAACATTTCTGTAACATGCATTTTTTTTTTATCCAGAACTAGAAAGAATGAGAAAGGTAATATGTAGAACAGAAATAGAACAATGAAATAAAATGAAAAATAACTGACAAATTCTAAAATGCAACCAACCAACCAACCAACTAACCAACCCACCAAAATATCCTCTTACTTTGCAAGACAGATACAGGTTTGAAAGCAGCAAGGAGATTGTTCTCACTACTACTCTAATGAAAGTTGAGTTTACTCAATTTATATCCCGCTGTTCTTTAACATAAAGTTGTTCTGATCCCACTAAGTCAGCTCACAGCCGTGTTAACATCACATGGTTTTGCATGGTTTTGGTTTTTAACAGCTCTCCTTTATCAAGGGCAGGACTTTATGATGTGATTGTTCCACAAGGGGATGGTTTCAATGACTGTGAAAACCTGGACTGTGTGTTACAAATAAGATCGTGTGACTTCCTTGCCACCAGCTGGGAAGAAAGTTTACAGATGGTCCCCAATTTGAATTAGCAGGTGACTTCACAACAGAGCAATGAAATCCTGGTAGGAAAGAGTCAAGCTTTATCTGATCCTTGTCCTGATTCAGAGAAAAATTATATAAGCAGTTGTTTTAGTAGACAGGATATGAGCTTAGATTTATATAGTTATGAGTGTGTTGTTTAAATTTACATATATTTTACTATATATGAAATATATATTCTTAACATATAAATTTAAACAAGACAGCCATGTCTATAAGTGTGTGTGTGTGTGTGTTGTTGTTGTTGTTGTTGTTATGTACCCATCAAGTCAGAACCAACTCATACAATTCATAGCCAACCCTTGAATGGGTTTTCAGAGGCAATAAATTGCACAGAAAGAGATTGTCTATGTTTTTCCCTCAGAGCAGCTTGTTGATTTCAATGGTGTGCCTTTGAGTTACCAGCACAACTACTTACCACTAAGTCATCTATAATAAATTCTACATTACCACATACAGAAGCCCTGGTAACCAAGTGACTTACATGTTGGGCTGCTAACTGAAAGGTCTTCCATATGAATCCACCAGATGCTCCATGGGAGAAAAATAAACTAGTCTCATTATGTGAAGATTTCCAACTTCGAATACACAATGTTGGGTCACCTGAGTTAGCATCGACTTTCATGACATTGGGCTTATATTTGGGTTTCACCACTTACCAGCTGTTTACCTTTGGGTAATTACATATGCATTGAAAAGCTTAGAAATGTCTGTCCCCTTATTTTGCTCTTTGAAGCTCTAGTTAATTGAATTTTATATTAATTTTTATGTGTTTAGATACAGTCAAATCAGTTCTGATTCACATGTAAAACAGAAGGACACGTTGCCTTATTCTAGGCACTGTGTATGGTGCCACTGTTATGGCCAGGAAGTAGGCGTTGAAAGTGGCCTTTAGTCACCAGCATCCTCAAACTGGCTCATCCAGGCTCAAAACTCAGTTGTGCACCTCTCTTCTCATGTTTGCATTCAGGAACTTCATGCTACTAGTTTGGAACTGCTCACAGTGGGAGAATTCATACCACAAAAGTCAATAAATGCTACAGCTTTATTATTTTTATTCCCACAACATTGTTGTTTGTTGTTGTTATGTGCTGTCGAGTCGTTTGCGACTCATAGCGACCCTATGTACAACAGCCCTAAACCCTGCTCTATCCTGTGCCAATCGCATTGCCTCTGACACACCCATCCCGATTACCCCAGTCACTGAATCAATCCACCTCATAGAGGGTCTTCCCCTCCTGCGCTGTCCCTCTACTCTACCCAGCATGATGTCCCTCTCTAAAGACCTGTCTCTCCTTACAACATGTCCAAAGTATGTCAGACGAAACCCCAGAGTCCTTGCCTCCAAGGAGCAGCCTGGTTTAACCCTCTCTAGGATGAATAACATACTGGTTGCTAAACATTTACTAAGATACAAAGAACTTTGAGTTCAAACACTGGACCTTGTCTCAAATTCGCCTCCCTGGTATTCAACTTCTTCCTGAGGAAGATATGTGGTTGTTGTTATTCTGTGCCATCCAGTCACCTGCAACTCATAGAGACCCTGTGTACAATAGCTCTGAACCCTGCCTTAGCCTGCGTTGCTCTCACTGTCTTTGACACACCTAGCCCCCTTGCCCCAGTTACTGTTTCAATCCATCTCATCCTAGGTTTTCCTCTCCTGTGCTGTCCCTCCACCCTCCCAAGCATGATGTCCTTCTCCCAAAACTGGTCCCTCCTGCTGACATGCTCAAAAGTGTATGAGACAGAGTTTCAAAATCTTTGCCTCCAAGGAATAGCTTGCTTTAACTCTATCCAAGACAGACCTGTTTATTCCTTTGGTGGTCCATGGTATGTTCAGTAATACTCTTCTTCAGCACCACAACCCAGAGGCATTGATTCTTTTACTGTCATCCTTAGTCATTATCTAGCTTTCTGACACATAGTAAGTAATTTTGAAGACTAGGGCCCGAGTCAAGTGCACCTTAGTCTCTAGACTGACATTGTAGCTCTTTAGCACATTGGAGAGGTCCCTGACAACAGATTAGTGTAATGCAATTTGTCTTTTGATTTCCTGACTGCTGGTGCAAACAGTGTTAATTGTGGAGCCAAGCTAGCTGAAATTGTTAAAAACCTTAATATCTTCTTCATCTATCATGGTGCTGCCCAGTGGTGAGAATCTTTGTCTTCAAGATGCTGAGCTTTAATCCATATGGAAGACCACAGTCCTTGGCCTTCTACAGCAAAGGCTTCAGGTCTTCCTCACTTTCAGCAAGCAAGTTTGTGTCATCTGCATAACACAGGTTGTTGATGAGTATTCTTCCAATCCTGATGCCACATTCTTCTTCATAAAGCCCAGCTTCCTAAATGATCTGTCCTGCTTGCAACTTAAGTCATGAATTTATTTTTTAATTCATTTATGTTTAGAAATGTCAACTGAGTTCTTTATCTTTTGTTCTCTAATTCTACTCTTTGCATTTCCATAATACTACTTACCTTTTTCTACTTAACCAGTCTTTTGCTATCATCACTACACTAGGTGTTCAATAACTTGAACTTCCCTATGTAACCTTTAAAACTTCTTTCTTTAGGTGAGCTCTGGTGGCCTAGTAGCAAGAAGATGTACTGCAATCCCAGAGGTGCACGGTTTGAATCCACCAGATGCTCTGCTGGAAAAGGAGGAACAATCTCTTCCTGTACCAGTCAGATCTGATTTGACGGTACACACACACAAATAAAATAAAAAAAAAAAGTTCTTTCTTTAGCTACATTAAAAAATATTTCTTTAAAGTTGTCATCTGAATGGGTTATTGATCAATAACCATTAATGCCTATGAATAACTGAAAGACACTAATATGATTTGTAAACTTTCATTCAAATAAATACATTTTTAAAAAAAAAAATTTAAAAATGGTATGTAGACAGGACACATCCCTGACATACTCATTTCCTGATTTTGAACCATCCACTGTTTCCTTGCTCTGTTCTGAGAACTGCTTCCTTGTCTAAGTATAGATTTCTCATGAGCACAATCAAATATTCTGGGATTCCCATTCTTCTCAAGATAAGTCACAATGTGTTGTAATTCACACAGTCAAATGTCTTTGTGTAGTCAATGAAGCACAGGTAGATACTCTTCTAGTATTCTCTAATCTCAGCCAAGACTCATTGGCATAATGTGTCTAGTACCATTGCTTCTTTTAAAACTGTCTTGTATTTCTGGTAGTTCTCTTTCAGTGTATTGTTCAAGTCAGTTCTGGATAATCTTTAGCGGGATTTTGCTTGTGTGTAACATCAGTGATATTGTTCCATAATTTCCACGTTGTCAGCTGCCCCCCTTTTCTTTTTTGAATAAGAATAAATATGGATCCCTTCCAGAGATATGGGGAGACAAGCCTTGAGTTGCAATACTTAAGAATGCTAAAGGCAGAATATTGAAAGATCCAGGAACCTTTAAAAGAATATGGAAGGATTACATGGAGTCACTGTATCAAAAAGAATTGACTAATACAGAAGAATTTCATGAAACAGCACGTGATCAGGAGGCAATGGTGATGAAGGAGGAAGTTCAAGTTGTTCTGAAGGAGTTGACAAAGAATAAGGCACCAGGAATTGATGGGATACCAACTGACATATTTCTACAGAGAGATGCTGCCCTGGAGGTGCTCACCAAGTTGTGCCAAGAAATCTGCAGGATGATTACCTAGCTAGCTGCCTGGAAGAAGTCCATATTTGTTCCCATTCCAAAGAACAGCGACTCAACAGAATACGAAAAGTATCAAACAATACTTCGGGTATCACATGCAAGCAAAATCCTGCTGAAAATTTTCCAAGAACAACTAGAACAGTACATAGACAACTACCAGAAATACCGGCCAGGTTAAGAAAGACCGTGCACCAGAGAAATTATCACCAGTGTCAGATGGATCTTGACAGAAAACAGAAAGCCAAGAGTACCAGAGGAATGTCTGTCTGTGTTTCATTGACTCTGCAAAGGCATTTGACTGTGGGGATCACAACAAATTAGAGCTAACTTTCAGAAGAAGGAGAATCCCCGGACGCTTGATTGTGCTCATGCAAAGCCTATTCTTGGACCATGAGGCAGTCATTAGAACAGATCAAGGAAGCAGTGCATGGTTCAAAATCAAGAAAGGAGTGTGACAGGGATGCATTCATTTGGGAGGCTGGACTTTATAAGGAGGAATGTGGTATCAGGATTGGAGGAAGACTCATCAACAACTTGAGTAGTGCAGATGGCACAACCTTGCTTGCAGAAACTGAGGAGGACCTGAAACATTTTCTGCAGAAGGTCAAGGTCTGCAGTCTTGAATATGGATTGAAGTTCAACATAAAGACAAAGATTCTCCCACTGGACCAATTGGCAGCACCATGATAGATGGAGAAGATATTGAGGTTGGTAACAATTTCAGCTTGCTCGACTCCACAATCAACACTCTTGCACCAAGTAGAGAACTCAAAAGGTTAATTCCTCTAGGGAAGATTGCTGTCAAGGACCTCTCAAAAGTGCTGAAGAGCAACGATGTCAGTCTGGAGACAAGATACACCTGATTCAGTCCATGGTCTTGCAATTACCTGTTATGCATCAGAGAGCTTGACAATGCCAAAGATGACTGAAGAATTGATGTCTTTAGGTTGGGATGCTGGAGAAGAGGATTGAACATTCCATGGACTGCTAAGAGAATAAACAGGTTTACCCTAGAGAGGGTGAAATCAGGCTCCTCCTTAGGCAAGGATTTTGAAGCTCTGTCTCACATATTTTGGGCACGTGGACAGGAGGGACTAGTCTCTGGAGAAGGACATCATACTAATAAGGGTAGAGGGACAACACAGGAGAGGAAGATGCCAGGTGAGGTGGATTAACACAGTAACTGGGGTAAAGGGCTAGGTGTGTCAGAGACAGTGAGATTGGCTCAAGATAAAGCAGAGTTCAGAGCTATTGTACAGCGGGGTCACTAACACTGCAGGTGACTGGACAACATGTAATAACAACAACAGGCTTTGTAATCTCTTTATATTTCTCTCCTTCCCTGAGTCTTTAACTATTATGAAGCCCATTAGCTATATTTTTTTTTAAATTACAGCTTGATATATGCAGTAATTAATACTCACCATCTGTAACCTTCCAAGTGATTTTTGTTTATTATAATACTTCAGCTGCTACATCGAAAAGGGAAGTTAAATAATTTGACAAGGCCTTTGAAAATTTTCTTTCCACAAAACAATGTGTGAATTCTTAAAATATCTCCAACTCTTTTTTCCAGACAACTTACTTGAATGTCTCTATTTTTTTTTATGTGTGTGTGTGTGTATGTGTGTGAGGCTAGAATGAGAGGATTTGGATTACAAACATATAGAGCATTTTAGGGTAGTATTAAAAATAAAAAATAGTATTAAAGATTGAATAATAATTCTATCATGTTATCAGTGTGATCCTTATTTAACTGAAGTACTCAAAATGGTCCAAAAACACTATGTAAGTGTAATAATAACAACATATTTACCATAATTTTAACAAATAATTTTAGCTTGAATACTTGTTAACTAAAAATTGCATTATTACTTTTTGACCATTTTTATTTGAATGCTTTATTAACTAAGGATTGTACAGACTACATAACGTTGATACTTCATCTTTGTGTTTTAAATCTCTAACATCACCTTGGCACAGTGGCTTAAGCCTTGGGCAATAAACCAAAACCCTAGTGGTTCAAATCTACTCTCTACTCAGCAAGAGGGAGATGGTGTTTTATATTCCCATAAAGATTTACAGCCTTGGAAACCCTCGGGGAAGTTTTGCTCATTGCCAATTCCACAGGTGGTCCACGCACCCTATTTTTGATGCTGGCCTTCAGAGTCTCTATTAATTGGAATCAACTGAAAAACAAGTACTGTTGTCTGAGTTCTTGGTTAAGCAAGCCGAATTCTTGATTGAAGAAGGTGCCAATTCTAAGTAAGTTATGTAGAAAAGTGATAGCTCCTAGAGTCTATACGATTTACACTGGTGATGAAGGCTCAAACAGAAATCAAGGAAGGAAAAGCACAACAAACATACACCCAACAGATTTTAGGGTATCACTGTTTATCAACTGGCCTTTGTGATGATTGTTGATACTATTGCCATCATCCCTCTACTGTATCCTACTGCCTCTGGATACTGCCTCTGCATATTCACTGCTAAGCCACCGTCATCCTTATTTTACACTAAAATGATGGTGAGAATGTGTCTGACTCCAAACCAACATCTCCCTTTGTCCCAATCAAAGACAAAGCTTGAGGAAGCATCTGATTGTCTAAGCTAGATCAAGGCCAAAGTCTAGCTTCCAAAAGGCTAAGACAGAGAAGAGTTGATGCTCCCATGACTTCTATAGTGGAAAGTGCAATCTAACTTCTACCTATAATTTGGATAGGGATTAATTGTGAATTGTTGGAACTGCCAGGATTTAAGCTTATTGTTCAAGTGATAATTGGGCCCTCATTTGTTCTAAAATGTATTCAGGTTTGGATTTTAAATAATATGCTGGTTCTAGTTATGAATTAAGGAGCTGTGGGGAGCTCTGGTACCCTGGTGGTAAGAAGCTGTGCTGCAATACTAAAGGCACATGGTTCGAATCCACTGGCTGCTCCCATGTGATTGATTAACTACCTCTGAAAACCCACTGGAGGGTCAGCTGTGAGTTGGTTCCAACTCAACAGCACACAACAACCATAACAACAATGGTGTGGCTTAGTGGTAAAGAGTTGCACTGTCAACCCAAAGGCATGCAGTTTGAATCCACCAAGAGCAATAGGCAATCTTTTTCCATGTGATTTACTGCCTCTGAAAACCCACTGGAGGGTCGTCTATGAATCCCTTTCAGCTCGATGGTACACAACAAAACAGCTGTGATTATGGGGTTGTCAAAGGATACTGAACATACCAGGGATTAGCAGAAAATGAACAAATCTGTGTTGGAAGACATGCACCTAGAATGCTCCTCAAAAGTAAGGATGGTAAGACCTCCGTTCATGTACTTTGGGCATATTAATAGGGGGGCCTGATCTTGGAGAAGGGCATCATGGTCGGTAAAGTAGAGCGAGTCCGTGAGAAAGAGGAAGTGCTTGTAATCACTCTGAAATATGCTGACACTCCAAAGTGTGGCCCGTGTGACCAATCCCTATTCTTCCCCATGATGAGTTTGATTTTCCATCATGGAGAAGTAATAGACTGAAAATAGATGCCTCTACAGAAATCATAATAGTTGAGCTTTTCACATGGGAAATAGCTTTAACTAAAAAAAAAAAATTCTCACCATTTTACTTGGTTTTGATTGTTCTTTTCACACCTTATTTCAAATAAGAAGATATTTTCTTTAATTATCGTCATCAAGTGTGCAGCTCATGGGAAGTGACTCAAAGGAAAAAGGTGTAAATTCCTGTGAACTGATAACATAGAAGCCGGTGAGCACACAGGAAAGACTTCAACATGGAAATACAATGTTTATTTGGTGCCAGGATACCATGGCCAACTAGATGCCAGTGTGTTCCTCTATATTTACATGACTTCACGGAGGAACTGTTAGCAAGAATTTTTACATTCATTGCATGTATGGAATTTACCTATATTTCATCACAATGTGTGGTTTGGTCTTTTTGAAATAACTTTTCTCCTGTACTTAAGTCTGAAACCAAAGAAGTGATTTTTTTAAGCCACTCAACAAATATTTATTTAATTTCTACCATGGATATGGCTTTTTTTGTTTTAGGTACAGAAATAGCTTTCTACGACATGTTTTTGTTGTAGTTTTGTGCCGTTGAGTCATCTGCGATTCAGAGTAACAGCCCGAAAACCCGCTCTATCCTGTGCCAATTTTATTGTCTCCGACACACCTATACCCATTACCTCAGTCACTGAATCAATCCATCCCATCGAGGGTCTTCCTCTCCTGCACTGTCCCTCCACCCTCCCAAGCATGATGTCCCTCTCCAAGGACTGGTCTCGTCTTGCAACATGCTCACAGTATGTCAGATGAAGCTTCAGAATCCTTGACTCTCTCCAAGGAGCAGCCTGGTCTCACCCTTTCCAGGACGAACTTGTTTGTTCTTCTAGCAGTCCATGGTATATTCAATACTCTTCTCCAGCACAACAGCTCAAAGGCATCAATTCTCTGCCTATGATCTCTAGTCATTGTCCAGCTTTCTGATGCACAACAGGTGATTGCAAAGATCATGGCCTGGATCAGGCAAACCTTGTCTCCAAACTGACATCGTTGCTCTTCAGGACTTTGGAGAGCTCTCTGACAGCAGACTTTCCCAAAGCAATTTGTCTTTTCATTTCTTGGCTGCTGGTACCAAGAGTGTTGATTATGGAGCCAAGCAAGCTACAGCTGTTAACAATCCCAATCCCTTCACCATCTATCATGATGCTGCTAATTGGCCCAATGGTGAGAATCTTTGCTTGATGTTGAGCTCTGTTGTCTGTATGTGACATAGAACACAATAAAACAACTTCTAGGTATTGAAGCACTATCAATGACAGGGAAATAAATATAGGTACTAAGTAAGTGAACACATATATGAATATTTGTTATTGTTAGGTGCTATGGAAGTCAGTCAACTTCTATTCATAGGAATCTAGTGTACAACAGACCAAAATCCAAAACCCAGTGGAGGTTCACCATGAATCAGAATTACTCAGTAGCGGAGGAGTTATATGTTGTTGTTGTTGTTGTTATGTGCCGTCCAGTCGCTTGCGACTCATAGCGACCCTATGTACAACAGCCCTAAACTCCACTCTGTCCTGTGCCAATCGCACTGTCTCCGACACTCCCATCCTGATTACCCCAGTCACTGAATCAATCCACCTCATAGAGGGCCTTCCCCTCCTGCACTGTCCCTCCACCCTCCCAAGCATGATGTCCCTCTCTAAGGACCAGTCTCTCCTCACAACATATCCAAAGTATGTTAGACGGAGCCCTAGAATCCTTGCCTCCAAGGAGCCACCCGGTTTAACCCTTTCCAGGACAAATCTGTTTGTTTTCCTAGCAGTCCATGGTATTCTCAATTCTCTTCTCCAGCACCACAGCCCAAAGGCATCAATTCTCCTTCTCTCATTCTTGGTCATTGTCCAGCTCTCTGATGCATAACAAGTGATTGTGAAGACCATGGCCTGTATCAAACACACCTTAGTCTCCAGAGAGACACCATTGCACTTTAGTACTTTGGAGAGGTCCCTAACAGCAGACTTTCCCATGGCAATGCGCCTTTTAATTCCCTGGCTACTGGTGCCAAGAGTGTTGACTGTGGAGCCAAGCAAACTAAAGCTGTGTACAATCTCAATCTCTTCACCATCCATCCTGATGCTGCCAATTGGTCCAGTGGTAAGAATCTTCTTGACATTGAGCCTCAATCCATATTGGAGGCTGCAGTCCTTGACCCTCTGCAGAGGAATTATATAGAAAAGAAAATATTATTTATACAGTGGCAGCTACTGAACAAAGAACATTGCTACGTGATCTTTACAACTACCTCCCAAGGTTGGAACTCAAGTTAAGTGTCTAGTCCAAAGACATAGTTAGGAAGTAGAAGCATTGAGATTCCAGGTTGTGGCTGGCTGGCTGGAAAAGCTGTGCCCGTTCTGTTCTACCAGGTTGCCATCAGAATGCTCCACGAGCCAGGTGATGAAGTAAACCCTCCACCCTCCCCAACTGCAAATTGTGTAGACAGGCTTGGCCTGAAGAAGCTGTTTGGCACAGTGCGCTCAGACTCCTGCCATAAAGCACATGGGACTGTTTTCAGGTTGATGCTAGCCCTTGACTGAGGTGCCTAGTTTCTTCCTGGAATGTCACGAGGAAAATCTGAAGTAACTGGCTATTGGTAATCTCAGGGTTTTGATGACTTTAATATCCACTCAAGAATCTTAGCTTGTTCT
>NW_006399798.1:12284994-12297637 GCF_000299155.1 Elephantulus edwardii | reverse complement strand
ATCTTTACAAGAGGAAACTCCTCTCCTTCTCCTGAGGAGTGACCAGTGGATTCTAACTGCTGATCTTTCAACTGGAATTCCATCACGTAATGCACTTTACCACCAGGGCTGCCCAAGGAGTCCCCAAGTGGAATAAGTGTAATACACTTGACTTAACTTAAAATTTGGTGGCTTGAACTCATCTGGAAGAATCTTAGAAGGGATAAAGGACTGGAAACCCATTTCCAAATATTTAGCTACTCAGGGGGAGCACTGCTCCACTCAGAGACACAGAGGGCAACCATGAGACGAAACACACTCAGTGGCGGCTGGTTGTGTGGGTAGAAGGGAAGAAAGGCATTCAGGGTCTTGAGACATGACAATTTGAAACTTTACTCTGGCTTTCTTGGATATTAGTTTCAAAACATTCTGCTAATAGCTGAGGCATTTTAAAGAAGGGAAGTAAATGTATGAAATAGTTTCTTGTTGTTTATAGGGTTTCTATGAGTCCTAGTCAACTCCTCAGCACATAACAACAACAGTGGCTTGACCATTGGGCTGTTAAATGAAAAGTTGACAGTTCAAACCTACCAGCTATTCCACTGGAGAAAGGTGAGGCAGTCTGCTTCCATAAAGGTCTTAATCTTAGCAAACCATGTGAAAAGCAGTCCTACTCTGTCCTATTGGCTTCCATGAGTCAGAATCCATGTAACGGCAGTGGTTGGGTTGGTGTTTTTTGGGTTTTCTTAAATCTTTGTAGAAGCAGACGTCCTCATGTTATTCTCGTGGAACCGCTGGTGAGTTAGTTAAATTTCTAACTTGTAGTGACCCTGTAGAACAAAGTAGAACTACTCCATAGGGTTTCCAAGGCCATAATCTTTACAGAAGCACACTCATAAGTCTTTTCCCCACAGAGCCTGAACCACTGACTTTCTATTTTTTAAAATCATCATAATAAGTGCAATAAAAATGTTACTTATAGTGTAGTTGTTGTTGTGTACTGTTGAGTTGGAACCAACTCATAGCTTTATAATGAACGGGAATTGCCACTCATTTGCATAAGACTACGACTCAAAGGTTTTCTGGGGCTTCGTCTGACGTAATTTGGACATGTTGTAAGGAGAGACAGGTCCTTGGAGAGGGACATCATGCTGGGTAAGGTGGAGGAACAGTGCAGGAGGGGAAGACCCTCTATGAGGTGGATTGATTCAGTGACTGGGGTAATCAGGATGGGTGTGTCAGAGGCAGTGCGATTGGCACAGGATAGAGCAGGGTTTAGGGCTGTTGTACATAGGGTCGCTATGAGTCGCAAATGACTTGATGGCACATAACAACAACAACAACAACAACACCTCATAGCAACCTTATGAACAAGAGATCTGAACCTTGCCCTGGCCCGTGACATCCTCATCATCTCTGCTGTGTTTTAACCCATTGTTACCATCACCTTGTCAGCACATCTTGTTGAGGGTCTTCCCTTTTGTGACCTTCCACCTTTCCCAGTATGATACCTTTTTTTCCAAGGACTGGCTCTTCCTGATACCTTGCCCACCGTCATTGTTACCATCAAGTTGGAACTGACTCATAGCTGACCATACAGAGGGCTTTCAGAGGCACTAAAACCCATGTAAGAAGATTACTCATCTTTCTCCTATGGTCCACCTGGATTCAAACAGTATGCTTTGGGATAGTAGCTCTTTATCACTAGGCAAATTATCTCTTTCTTTGCCTGTAAGGAGCTACCCCACTGTCCTCCTCCTAAGAGGTATTTGTGTGTTCTTTTGGAAGTCCAAGGGACATTCAGTACCTTTCCCAAACACTACAATTTAATCGCATCTATTCTATTCAATATCAATTCCTTGCATGTTGTTTTTTGACAATCCCTTTAGTGCAACTTGAAACTACTTCCTTTATTACCACTGGTTCTTATCACATACTACTTCCCAATTCTTTTTCATACAGTTCCTCTGTGCATTCCCCTTTTGATGTTTTTTTGGGTCATTCAATATTTTGACAATTGAGCCCTTCAAAACTGCAATTCAAGATTTGAATTTTTCTTCATTTCTTTCAGCTCAAGCAATTCTTGCACGTCTTATTTTCTAACTCCAGGTCCTTTCAACTTGCCCTTTGAAATCTTTTGTTCAATTCATCTATTTCATCATTTTTCTCCTTTAGCTTCTTTATGTTCAAAAGTACATTTGAAAGTCTCTTCTGACATCCATTTTGATCTTTTCTTTCTTTCCAGTTTTCTTCATTTTTAATGACTATTTCTTTTATGCATGATGTATTTGAAGTCATTGCACAACTTTCCTGGTCTTTGATCACTAGTGTTCAATGCATTAAATCTATTCTTGAGTTTTTGGGGTTTTGTTTGTTTGTTTGTTTGTTTTAATTCAGGAGGGATAAACTCAAAGCTTTATTTTGGCTTTCATGAATTTAGTTGCTTTCATTTTCTTCAACTTTGATTTGAACTTTCATAGGAGCAATTGATGTTCTGTTCCTGAATCAGTCCCTAACTTTGTTCTTGAACTTTTCTATTGTTTCTTTCCATGAGAGCTCAGTTGATTACCATATATTCCTTCAAACAGGTCTATACATAGAGTTGCTGTCTGTGTTTGCTTTGTTTTTTCCCCTACTAGTTTATTTATAAAATTCTAATACAAATTCAAACAAATTCTTCCAATTTCCCTCACCCCTCGATCCATCAAATTGTACAACCTAATGATTAATCCTCCCCTCCCCCTGCATATCCACATCCCTTCCAGATTATTTGAAATTAATAAATCGGTAACAGTATAAAATGCCATCATGCAAGTTGTGGACTAATTTGTGCCACCGATGCCATGTTTTCCAATCATCACCCTTCCTCCTAGTTTCCGACGTTTGTACTTCAGTCATCATTATTAGTGAATCCTAATTACATTTTCAATTACTTTCAGCTTCTAGAACTTGGTAGAAAGTAATGTTTCGTGTTAGCAGTTGGTTTGAATAATGACCAAATTAACAAAAATTGCAAATCCTGTATTTATGTTGATATTATTCCACCATTGACAGCACTGTACTTCAAGCAGTCCTTTAAACATTTGGATATTTTTATAATGAATGTTACACATTTCCTTTTCATTTGTCATTCTAGCATAATAGATTTTATGGTTGTCTGAATCACAATGGTCAACACTAGTCTATCGCAGTTTGTTCCATGGAGGCAAGGATTTTGAAGCTCCGTCTCACATTCTTTGGGTATGAGGTCAGGAGGGACCAGTCCTTGGAGAAGGACATCATGCTTGGAAGTGTGGAGGGACAGTGCAGGAGGGGAAGACCCAAGATGAGATGGATTGACTGAGTGACTGGAGCAATGGGATTCGGTCTGTCAGAGATGATGAGATTGGTGCAGGATGAGCGAGGTTTCAGAGCTAATATATGTAGGGTCGCTATGTGTTACAGGCAACACGATGGCACGTAGCAACAACAGCAGTCTACCTCAGCCCACTAATACCAAGATTTTGATCTTTATATGTTAATTTTTTTAAACAACTTCCAATTTTTCTAAATTTGTACTTCCTGCATTCCGTATTTCAATTCTTGAGAGATGTTTACAACTATTTCTTCTTCATTTTGAGTTTTGTCAAATCACCAAATAAAGGTTATTATCTCTAGCCATATTTTGAATGCTTTCCAATCTGAGAGACTCATCTTCCAGGATTACTTCAGTTCTACTTCTTGTCAGAAAGCCTTTGAGGGTTCATTGCATCAGAAGTGGATGGGCAATCCTGAGCCTTTGATTTTTGTTCTACTAAAACCTTTCTCCTACAGGAGACCTTGCTGGTGATTGAAATACCTCTAGCATAGCTTCCAGCCTCACAGTAACACATAAGTCACTGTAGCACATCAGTGTGTTAAGCACCTCAGAGGTGGAAAGCATTTGCACACATCACCTAATAGACTGGGATTTCTAGAACTTCTTTGTATGTATAACGTATTTGGGGCACATTGGCACATCTTAGAAACTCTTCAATACTACTCTTTCCCCTCCACTTCTGAACACCCAGAAGTATGCTTTCTGTGCAGGTGTTGGTATGTTTTTACACAAATATGGCTTTAATATGGAAAAGGAGACTAGCCCTCATGCGGGTAAGAGTCTTTTGAGTGTTTAGTGGATTCTGTGTCTCTGTTTGTGCCACCTGTTCCCACTACGGAGGGTTTATAGGCAATAAAATCAGGCAACAGTGCACTCTTGGAGCTCGGGTTTTATATTATCCTGTCCTAAAGGACAATATAAAATCTGCCTTAACCTTCAATTTTATACATTTCAGGTGTTCAAAACAGGGCATGGTGTGATGCCGGGAACTTGCAAAGCAAAGCATCTGACCTCAGCATCCCCAGATCAGGTGTGGGCAGGAGGAAACAAGACTCCTGGTAATTAAAACAAACCAAGGCCAGATGAATAATAAATGCCCTGGGAAACAGCGGGGAAGTGTCACCAGAGAGACTGATTAGTGGATTTTTAGTGTATCCTGTCGTCTTTAATGGAAACAACATATGTTAAAATGAAAATTAAATTTCCCTTAATTAAAGGGACACCCCCACACAACACACCTTTCACTCTGCATCTATTACAGTCGCATCTTTGGGATCACAGAGTCTATGATCTGTCACTATTAAAGCTGTTTCATCATTTATTTTCTTTCTTCAATATGCACTGCTTGGGGGCTGATTCTAAATGAATATCTAATAGAAGGGCTCAAAAAAAGTATTCAATGTAGTTTACCTTTTCACCAGATGTATAGCTTAGTGAGAGAGACAAGCCACCTATAAACAGAGAAAAGTGAAACAAGATATATCCTAAAAGCCAGACAAGTTTTTAAATGTGTATCAATTAACTTTTCTTAGATGAGTTACATTAAAATTAACTATGCGGTGGTGGTTGTTATGTGCCATACAGTTGCTTGTGACTCATAGTGACCCTATGTACAGCAGCCCTACCCTGTTCTGTCTCTTGGCCACCTTATTGTCTCTGACATACCTCTCCCCATAACCCCAGTCATTGCATCACATCAATCATCTCTTTCCTCCCCTGTGCTGTCCCTCTACCCTCCCAAGCATGATGTCCCTCTCCAAGGACTGATACCTCCTTGGAACATGTCCAGAGTATGTCAGATGGAGCTTCAGAATCCTTGCCTCCAAGGAGTAGCCATGCTTCACCCTCTCCAGGACAAACCTGTTTGTTCTCCTAGCAGTCCATGGTGTATTCAACACTCTTCTCCAGCGCCAAAGCTCAAAGGCATCAATTCTCCTTCTATCATCCCTAGTCACTGTCCAGATCTCTGATGCATAGCAAGTAATGACAAAGACCATGGCCAGTATCAGGTACACCTTAGTCTCCAGACTGACATCATTGCTCCTCAGTACTTTGTACTTCAATACTCGGTACTGACAGCAGACTTCCCCTGTGCAATTTGTCTTTTGATTTCCTAGAAGAAAATAAAAACCCAGCTTCCCAAGTCCTGCCTTCGTCTTTTCAGCTCAGTGTGCATGGTCCTAGGACCAGCCGGGAGACTGTTGGAATTGTAGGACTGTTGACCCCGTTTTAGACATGCTGAGTTAGATCCTGCCTTTTAATAAAACACCCAAAGGTTTATATGCACCTTGATGTGTGTCAAAGAAGCACTGGTCTGGACTACACAATAGTATGCTTAGGATGAGGGATCCTGGGAAGGTGTATTTTTTACAGTGTTCCGGGTTCCGATGTTTCAGCAAACCTGTGATCTTTGGGGACTTGGTTAACTACATAGAACTCATAGAATGGGGGGTTTGGATGGATCTACAGTTGTAACTGGAGAGGGCTTGTTGTTGTTCTTATGTGTAGAGTTGCCTGCCACTCATAGCAACCTTATGTACAATAGCTCTGAACTCTGTCCTATCTATTCTGAGCAAGTCTTACTGTCTCTGACACATCTACCCTCAATGTCCCAGTAACTGCATCAACCCATCTCATCCTGGGTCGTCTTCTCCTGCATCGTCCCTCTACCCTTCTAAGCATGATGTCCTTCTCTAAGGACTGTTCCCTCCTGGCTTCATGGCCCAAGTATGTGAGACAGAGCCTCCTTATGGCCTGTGTAAAGAAGAAATAATGAAAGCCACACAAACAAGGCCAGAAGTGAACAGATTCGCAGCAGGCAGACACAGAGCAGGGGCAGTCATCGGCATTTGGAGTACCGCAGGAGTGAGTTTTATCGACAAGGATAGATAGTAGGGACTCATTTAAAGTGTGGTGAAAAAAAAGGTGTACTTGAAGAAAGAAACGTAAAATGACATGTTGTTGTTGTTTTTATGTGCTATCAAGTCATCTGTGACTCATAGCGACCCTATGTACAACAGCCCTAAATGCTGCTCTATCCTGTGCCAATCTCACTGTCTACGACACACCTACCCGCTTTACCCTAGTCACTGAATCAATCTACCTCATAGAGGGTCTTCCTCTCCTGAGCTGTCCCTCCACCCTTCCAAGTAAATTTAAAGTTGGTGGTAAGAAACTGTGCTGGAATCCCAAAGCTGTTCCCTGGGAAAAGGACAGGCAATCTCCTCTTGTGTGTGGATTTCACTGCCTCTGAAAACCTGCTGCAGGGTCAGCTGTGAGTCAGCTCTGACTTGACGCACACAAGAACCACAACAAGTGTCTGAATAGGGTTTATTATGAACATGAGGAAGCGGACATGGTAAGTCTTGAAAGTGAGTCAGTTTGTATGTGCTCTTTCAAATCTTCAGCTCAAGTCTGTCATCAAGGTCACCTCTGTGCACAAGGAAAACCAAGACTTATCAATCTGGAGTTGTTTCCTTGGGTAATGACATGAGATAATTGCTACACACATTCCTTTTGACCAGTGCTACATTCTGGAATGGATCCAAGATTAAGAAAGAAAAACACAAAAGCTAGGACATCAGACAAGTCCTGACTTCGGTTGTGTCCTCTGGAAAGAGAAAATTGGAACTGCACCAGAAAGGCGGGATCCTTGTGACATTTTGACACACACAAATTCTAAGAGGTCACAGGACAATGTGATGGAAGATTTAGAACATCTTCTGCAAAGGAAGACATTGTTCTTTTTAACTGAAGAGGTCACAACCTGATCTGAAGAGGTTGGGGTTTTTTGTTACTGAAAGAAGGCTCAAGAGAAGCCACTGTATGTAAATGACTGTTTTACAGATGACTCTGAGGCCTAAAATTCCTGGAAGGCGTGATCTTCTCCTTAGAAAAGCAAGCTTCTGATTGCTCAGTGCTCCAAGGAGAGGATTGTTTAGACAATGGAGTTGGGTCTTTATTAGTTACCGGCACAGTTCTATAGAAACGTAAAGTCAGAGATTCAAACAGGAGACACAAGTAGTTTTCAAATGTGCACTTTGGGTTCCTCACTCTGCAAGTATTTCAACACGTTTTATTTGATTTTAATGTATTTTTACAGAACCTCCTGACCATTCAAACCTTTTAGCCCTGGTCCTTTCGATATTACTTTTCTGAAGATTTGGCAGTTACTGTAACTAAACGCAGGGGGTTCTTTCCTTAGTCATTCGCCAATAAGACAAACAGATTGCAATACTGCAATATACATAAAAGCATTTTATTACAGATCTGTAGAGAACAGTGGATCTCGGCTTCAAAGACTGCCTCCCCCATCTGGGAGTGGTCGTGGGCTTATATACCAGAGTGAGACAGGAACTCACTTAAGACAAGTAATTCAGTAAGGCAACAGTCTCCTTCCTGGTAAACAGGCAGATTAAGATGTAATTTACCTATGACTGGGGGGAAAAGTTTCCAAGAGATCTAGGAGAGATGCATCAAACTACTTTACATGACTACAGACAGGAAATAAAGAATTCAGAGGCTAAGTAAGTCGTTTGGCAGGCTGGAGAAAACTAATGGTAGTTTTATAATTATATAACTGTAGTTTTATAACTGATGCATATGTCGAGAATTCTGAACTTATTAATACCATCCTATCACTACGTCATATATACACCTCTGCTCTTCCACACAAGCTCAGAGAAAATTATGTAACTGTGTGGCTTGATACATCTAAGAAGTAGACTCTCTCTCTACCTCAACTTGACAGCTCATGTAATTTGGAGACGATTCTGCTTCTTGACTCTCCCCTTCAACTTCATGGAGAGGTCAGTGGGGATGCAGAAGGAAAAACTCTCACCTCACACATATGAGACCCAGGTTTACCTCCTAGCCCAGGCACCTCATTAAAGCCAACCATCCCTCTGTTTTGGTGCTGCTAAGATGCTGAGCAGGTTAATGTTCGCAAACAAGAAGGATTCTTTCAACCCTCACTTGCCGACAAGACAGACAGATTGCACTATCCACAGTACTTTACTGCAGATCGGGGAGAAGAGAGAGAATTCTCTAAAAACGATCTCCCCATCTAAAGATGGTTATTGCCTTTTAGGTCATAATCTTTTTAACATATTATTATCACTAGATCATAGATTCTCACTGTTAGATAGAAAAAAGAGAGCAAGGGTGAGGGAGAGAAAGAAAAAAACTGGTCCCAAGAAACGAACAGGCTTTTATTGCATGGTCTGAGAGGGACGCCAAGTGACATGGCCACACAGCACATGGACAGGATCAAAATGGCACGTGGACAGCCTTGGGGGGTATGTGTGTGTTTCCTTCTAATAGCGGTCCTGGGGAAGATGATGATGCTATTTCTCGGAATTTAGGGTGTTAAGTAGGTTAGGTTTTAGCTAAGACCCTTATGCCAAGCTCAGACCCTTAGCAGGATCCATTGTCTATTCTGGTCTTTGATATGACCAGCTGAGATGTTATCAGGTTTCTCAGGAAGTGATCAAGCTTGGGAGTTGGGAGAACAACTGCCATATTCTTCCCTCCACTCACCACTAGGCCAATTGGCAGCTTCTTGATAGAGGAGAGATTATTAAGATTGTTAAAAATTTCAGCTTGCTTGGTTCTATAATCAAAACACTCTTGGCACCTGCGGCCAGGAAATCAAAAGACAAATTGTAATAGAAAAATCTGCTGTCAGGGACATCTCTATAGTACTAAAGAGCAACGATGTCAGTCTGGAGACTAGGGTGCACTTGATAGAGGTCTTTGTCCTTCACAATTGCTTGCTAGGCATCCAAGAACTGGACAATAACTAAGGATGATAGAAGAAGGATCAATGCTTTTGAGTTGTGGTGCTGGAGAAGAGCGTGGAATATACTGTGGACTACCAAGAGAACAAACAGCTCTGTCCTTGAGAAAGTGAAACCCTGCTGCTTCCTGGAGCAAGGGTTTTGAAGCTCCTTCTCACATACTTTGGGCACATGACCAAAAGGAACCAGTCCTTTGATAAGGACATGATGCTTCAAGAGGTAGAGGGACAGCACAAAAGAGGAAGGCCCAGGATGAGATGGATTGACTCAGTGACTGGAGAAATGAAAAGCCATTATCTCCCACGTCATAATAAAAAACGACTAAATATGCAAGTGAATGAATGATAATGACAATAACATCACCGACTCATTCAGTATTGTCCATATTCAGTTTGGAAAAAAAAGAAAACCAACTGTACTGAGACAACCTAAACGACCAAGCAAATATAATAGAGCATCAATTTCTTATTATGAGACAAGCATTTTGTTATAAAATTACCACTTGGACTCAGGGTCCAAATAGTAAGAGCAATTACAAATAATATTCAACTCAAACTCAGCTCATTGCCCCAGCATGTGAACTAATTCTTTACTGCCTGTCCACTGCACTTTCAGGAGATTACAAATCACGTGAGAGAAGATTGTCCCATCATCTATCTTTCTCCTCCGGAGCTGGTAGTGGACTTGAGCCACCAAGAGGCATCACCTTTGGATTAGCTTTGTAAACTCCCAGTGAAGGACTCCACCAGAACTTCCTGTAAATCACCCAGACACTTCACAGAGAAGGCAATTCTTGCTTAGAAGCTCTAGTGCTTGATGACTTCATTCTTTGACAGAATTCTATCTTCTGTAGATTTGAGAAAACAAAAGAGACTTATTATGAAGTTACTCTCTGAGAATATCATGCCTAATGAACCTTCATGAGTAGGGCTGTATGTTAAGGCACTCACGCAATACCCTCTTTGAAAATCTTCGCCTCTGCAGTATTAGCTTCATAGATTGCCTCCTATTTGACAGAAATCTTCCTTAGACATTCTCCTTCCCCTCTGGGTGAGCGCTGCAACCACTATTAGGCGCTCATGATTTTTTTGCACCAGACAAAAGTCATGGAGATGCATGAACACCTAATTTCATTCTGTCAGCTGCTTCTGTGTGATTTATGAGCTGAAAAGTACTGTTTATTTTCAGAGGTGGAGCAGCTAGGAAGACTTATTAAGTCTTTGCAACTTCTTAAAAACAGACATAGTAGTACAGGGACCTAATTTTTCCAGGCGACTTTTACTCAGCAGGTCAACCAACCCCAAAGATTTTGATGTTTGTGCAAACAGTGCAGTCATTGGCTCCGGAAGGAGGTGGGGGGAGAAGTTCCCTCCTACGAGTGAAGGAGATGACCTCATCATTGGCACCGGCCTTGCTGGCCTTTGGGGGGATAAGGTTTTGTAAATTATCACAGAGTGGTGTTTGTGCAGCCCTGGTGGTGTAGTGACAGAAGATATGATGTGTGTTGTAGGCGTCGCTAGTAGTAGGAAAGAGCCGATTCAATCAGCGACTTCTTAAATGAGTTTAAAATTATAACATAGACTCACTTGATTTCGAAAGCAAAGGGCTATTGTGAAATAATGAGGCACTGCTTTGGTACCAAGGCACTGCTTTTGTACCGTCCGCTATCAGCACTAGCATCTTTGTGTTTTGTGGCTAAGTGCTGTTGAGTCAACTATGACTCACAGTGACCCCATAAATAACAGATCCCAGCCATGGCCTAGCCTCTGCCATCTCTACAATATTCATCGTTCTCAAGTCCTTAGTATCACTTGTATTAGGTAATGATTGGGTTATTAGCTCAGAATAAACAGCTTCTATTTATTTTTTCATGTGAGATTATAAATTTCGAATATAACTTTTTAAATTTTAAGTTCTTTATAAATATCATGCAGTTGGTAACAACTGGAAGGCTCAACATTGTCACTCAGATGACAAAAAACAAACCCCATACCTCAAACTCAGTGCCATCAAGTCTGTTCCAACTCATAGAGATTTCCAAATCTGTAAATCATTACGGAGTGAGCCTGCCTGTCTTTCTCTCTTGGAGTTTCTGATGGATTCAATGTACTAGAAAGATGCCATTTGTCATTGGTTTGCATTCAATCGTCCATATATGTTGTGTTGAATTCCTATACATTGCGTTTTGTACACTCATTCATATGCATTGTACTTTTACATAATTAATTAATATTGATGTACCCCCATTATCACCTTGTCTTTTCAAGTCCCCAATGGGATCTTTCTTATTTTTTCATCCTCTCTTCCACACGCTAATCTCCACTACCCTAGAGATATTTCTCCCTGTCTTCTTTCTCAACCCCATTCCTCTTCCCCTTCACCTTTAAGACATTTATACATATCTTACTCGGTGGTAATCCTACTATTTTCACAATAGCGGTCTTAAGCCGTATTCATCCTTACGTGACCGAGCCAGTTCATGCAGCATAATGCTCTTGTTACTCTTCCATGTTATATAGTATTTTACATAATCATTGATTGCCTCCTTGGTGCTGCATAGTATTCCACTGTGTGAATGTGCTACAATTTCTCAATCCCTTTGTTGATGGGCAATTGAGCTGTTTCTGTGTCCTTGCTATTCAAATAATGCTGATCTTCACCCTGAAACCCACAGCGTCCCTTTTCAGCATGAAGTAGCTAAGAGAATACGCCGTCCCCTTTTCCTTATGACTCAGGGTGAAGTCTCTCTCAGGGAGGAGTGATAGGGAATGGCAAAGGATACACTGACAAAGAAGATTAATCAGAACTGGCTTTGACAAGCACTGTGGCATTTGGACAAGAACAAACTGGGAGGAGGGTAGAGAGAATAGTGCAACAAGGAATGAGTGGAAGCCCAAAATCTCTGTAAATGTTTATGAAAATTAATAAAATATAATTATAGACAAATAATGCTGCTATGGATGTAGGTATACATATCTTCGTTTGTGTCTCAGCTCTCTTTTCCTCTAGGTATATTGCTAGCAGTTAAATAGCTGAGTCACACGGGATTCTAAGTTTAATATTAGAGGAAATGTCAAACGGCCTTCCAGAGTGTTTGTATCATTTTATAATACCATCTGCTGTGGATGAAAGTTCAAGTCTCTCTAATCGTCTCCAACGTTTATTATTTGCTATCTTGTTAAATTTTGTTACCGCTGCTGAAGTGAAATGGTATCTCATTGTTTTGATTTGCATCTCTCTGATCAACCCAGAATAAGCAAAGGTCTTCTGAAAACAAAAATTAAGTAGGAGCCATCTCACAGCCATAGTAATCAAAATAGAATGAGATCCTAGGTTTGCTCACTTTCCTATAAGGTAAGCTTAACTCTGAGTTTTACTCCAGAATTGACCCTGAACCCAGTGCCAAGTGACAAAAAGGAAATACAACTGACAGCTAAGGAAGCAAAGGAGGATGGAGCCTCTGGGTTCAACCAGCCATCCCCACTGGACCCACCTGGGAAAACACTTT
>NW_006399798.1:12199576-12284719 GCF_000299155.1 Elephantulus edwardii | reverse complement strand
TCTGTTCCCCCCACCGACCAAACTGTGCAGCTCTGCAACTGCATCCTGGCCCATCCTCACCCTTCTGCCCCCAACTCTCACCTCCTTGTACCCTCAATATGTTTTTCCCAATTAAAAAAAAAATAGAATGAGATCAGTATAATGACAGACATACAGATTAATGGCGTAGAATCGAGAATCAAGAAATCACCCCAGCTACTTCTGGTCAATTAGTATTTGACAAGGAAACAAAATCCATTAAATGGGGAAACCATAGCCTCTATAATAAACATTTCTGGCATACTGAAGGAAGCACATATTACCCCTTCAGAACTCCCTATCATTGGGCTAGAAAGTCAATATATTACTTTTCCCATCAAGGGGCAGAAAGTAAATAGGTTTTTGAGGCAGAAAAATTCAATTCCTGTAGGTTTCCGTAGAAGCTACTCTGTTCTACCATTATAGCTATCAAAAGAACATCCATAGGAAAGATACAAATGAAAACTTTATTTACAAACCAGGAAATATAGTAGGCAGTGGCTGTTTGCCAATCCCTAGGTTATCTTATTGAAAGACTTAATTTACTCAATTATTTTCTTGTTGCTGTACATTTGTTTTAATATTTTCTATTTTAATTAAAAATGTAAATAAATGTCTTGGTGATTCAAGTTTTGCATTTTGAAATTTACCTTGAGAGTAGATTCCTAGAAGTGAAATTACTGGGGCAAAACCTCTATTATTTTTTTAAGACCTATTCTGATACATGTAGGTAATGAACAGAATATTGGCCTATTTCTGGCTTATGTCTAATTGTAGAGATCTGGATGTCCTCTGGGAACCGTCTACTGAACTGATCTTAAGACTGAAATTCTAATGAAATTAGTAACAGAGCATAGCCAAAGTAGGAAAAGTGTTTTTGTTCTGTCTCCTTCAAATGTACAAAGAGAAACTTTTAGATGAAAGTAAAACAAGCACTTTTAATCATAGTAATAGGCAAGCAAAATCTTTAATAACTAGAGTAAAAGCAGCACATATCTTCCTTATAGCACCCATTGAATAGTGTATAGCATGTTGTGCTTAAGGGCCAGCAGTTCAAAGCCCATAGGTGGTTCTTGGGAGACAGATAGTGTCTTCCTGCAAAGATTTCTCATAGTCTCTTTCAACATATTGTGATTAATTTAGAGTTGACTCAGTGGGTCTTCAGAGATAGTAAAGCACACAAGAAATGATTGTCCATGTACATTTGGATTGGCAGCTCAATTTGTTATCATGTGTCAACAGAGCTTCTGACAATTCTGGTAGAGAGACAATTAATTTTGGACTCAGATGCTTGTGACTGAATACCAGGTCCAGAACGTCTTAACTCTATGACTTTGTTGTTGTTGTTGTTGTTAAACACCACTGAGTTGCTTGCAACCCATAATGACCCCATGTACAATAGCTCTGAACCCTATTTTAACCTGAGCCAATCTCACTGTCTCTGAGTCATTTGCTCAAGTCATCTACCCAAGTCACTGTGTCAGTCCACCTCGTCCATGGTCTTCCTCTCTTGCACTGTCCCTCCACCCTTCTAAGCAAGATGTCCCTCTTCAAGGACTGGTCCCTCCTGACAACATGCCCAAAATATGAGACAGAGCGTCAAAATTCTTGCCTCCAGAGAGCAACTTGGTTTCACCCTTTTCAGGACAGACCTGTTTTCTTGGCAGTTTAAGTGTGTCCAAGACTCTTCTCTGGTACTACAACTAAAGGCATCAATTCTTATTCTATCATCCTTATTTGGCATCCAGCTTTCTAATGCAGAACAAGTAATTGTGAAGACTATGGCCTGGGTTAGGCACACTTTAGTCTCTAGACTAACATCTTTGCAGTTCAGCACTCTGGAGAGGTCCCTGACAGCCGATTTTCCTCATCTAATTCATCTTTTGATTTCCAGGCTGCTAGATCCAAGAGTATTGATTGTTGACTTGAGCAAGCTGACATTGTTAACAATCTCAATCTCTTCTCCATTTATTGATCTGCTGCCAAGTGGTCCAGTGGTGAGATTCTTTGTTTTCTTGATGTTGAGCTTCCATCTGTATTGAAGACTACAGTCTTTGACCCTCTACACAGATGCTTCAGGTCCTCCAGTTTCGGCAGGCAAGGTTGTGTCATTTGCATAACACAAGTTGTTGATGAGTGTTCTTCAAATTCGGATGCCTCATTCCTTCTCATAAAGTCCAGTCTCCCAAATGATCCCTATATAGATTGAAAAAGAATGGAGACAGGAAGCATCCTTGACACATTCCTTTCCTGATTTTGAACTATGCAATGTTTCCTTGCTCTTTTCTGAAAACTGCCTCCTGGTCCATGTATAGGTTTCACATGAATACAATCATGTGTGTGGGATTCTCATTCTTCTCAAGGTTAGCCATAATTTGTTGTGATCTACAAAGTAAAATGCCTTTGCATATTCAATGGGACACTGATAGGCATTCTTCTGGTACTCTCAGCCAAGATACATATGACATTGGCAATGATGTCTTTAGTGCCATGACCTCTTCTAAACCCAGGATTTTTATTTTTTTTATACTCTTCAGGATTTTGCTTGCATGTGGTATTAGTGATATTGTTCAATAATTTCCATACCCTGTCAAATCACCCTTTTTAAAAAAATAGAAATAAATATGGATCTTTTCCAATCAGCTGGCCTGGTAGTTGTCCTCCAGATTTCTTGGCCTAACTTGGTAAGCACATCTAGGGGAGTATGTTTGTTGAAATATGTCAATTGGTATTCCATCAATTCCTGGGGTCCTGTTTGTTGCCAATTCCTTCAGAACAGCTTGACTGTCTTTCTTCACCACCATTGCCTCTTGGTCATGTACTATTTAAGGAAATTCTTCCGTGTCAGCAAATTCTTTTTGGTACAGTGACTCGGTATACTTCTTCCATCTTCTTTTGATGCACCCTGGATCATTCATTATCACCCGGCCTGGTTTTCACAGCTCATATTCAGCTTCTCCACTGATTCTTTCCACAGACTTAACCAATATGATTCCTGTGTAGACCACCAAGGAAAGTCTAATCGTATGAATGTAGGCAAATTATATTTCTCATCTATGAAGCGGGAGTGAGAAATTAGTGAGACACATGAGATCATATCTGTGAGACCTCCAATCTAGAACATTCTACTGATTGGGCAGTAAGTGAATGAATGATGAGGTTGAAGAATAGATTGGTACTGTAGAAAATTGCTGTCAAGGACCTGTCCAAAGTGCTAAAGAGTAACAGTGTCACTTTAAAGACTAAGGCGATCCTGATCCAAGCCACAGACTTTTCAATTGCTTTCTATGCATCTGAAAGTTGTGTGGTGAATAAAGATGACAGAAAAGTAGATGCTTTTGACTTATCTTGGAAAAGACTACTAGACAGGTCACAGTGAAGAAGGAGTAATCAAGACTGTCTAGAGGAAGTATAACCAAGGTGCTTGCTTCTTAGAGGAAAGAACGGGGACACTTCATCTCACATACATTGGCCATGTTGTCAAGAGGGGCCAGCCCTTGGGGAAAACACACCACGGAGGGAAAAGTGGAAGGTCAGAGAAAGAGAAGAAGAGCCTTCAAGAGGATGGATTAACAGAGTGGCTATCACAGGCTCCAGCATATCAGAGATCGTGAAGATGTCGCAGGTGAGGGTAGGGTTCAGATCTGCTGTTCACAGATTACTATGAGTCAAGGTCTACTCGATGGCACCTGGCAACAACAAATAGCATTGCTGTGTCTACTGCCATATGTTGAAACTCTGTCATTTTAGCCAAATTTCTGATTTTGATTGTTCTGACTTAACATATTCAGAAATGTCTCCTTGTCTCTTGAGTGACAAGAAAAACAGTAATTTTTTTTTCCTCAAAAAGGGGGAGAATATGTCAGTAAATCAAAAGACAAATTGCAGAGTACTGAAGAGCAATGGTGCCGATCTGGATACTAAGGTGCACCTGATCCAGGCCACAGTCTTTGCAATTACTTGCTATGCATCAGAAAGCTGGACAATGACTAGGGATGATAGAAGAGGAATTGATGCCTTTGAGCTGTGGTGCTGGAAAAGAGTATTAAATATACCATGGACTGCTCGGAAAACAAACAGGTTTGTCCTGGAGAGGGTGAAGCCAGGCTGCTCCTTGAAGGCAAAGATTCTGAAGCTTCATCTGACATACTTTGGGCATGTTGCAAGGAGGAACCAGTCCTTGGAGAGGGACGTCATGCTTGGGAGGGTGGAGGGACAGCGCAAGAGAGGAAGATCCTGGTTAAAAATGGATTGACTCAGAGATTGGAATAATGGGAGTAGGTATGTCAGAGACAATGAGGTTGACTCGAGATAGAGCAGGGTTCAGAGCTATTGTACATAGGGTTGCTATGAGTCGCAAGTGACTCAAGGGCACATAACGACAACAACATACTTGTATACATGGAAAAAGAAAAGGCAATCTGCTATAGTGCAATTAACTGCCTCTGAAAACCCACTGGAGGGTCAGCTATGGGTCTATTCTGACTCAATGGTAAACAACAACAGCATACTTGTATACAGGGAGCTCTGGTGGCTTAAAGATAAGAAGCTGTCCTGAAATCTCAAAGGCACATGACTCAAATCTACCAGCCGCACCATGGGATAAGGATGGGCAATCTCTTCCCATGCAATTTACTGCTTCTGAAAACCCACTGGAGGGTCAACAATGAGCTTGTGCTAACTCAACCGCATACAACAGCATACATATAGGAGTTCTAGTGGTTTAGTGGTAAGGAGTTGCCCTGCCAACCCAAAGGCATGTGGTTCGAATTCACAAACTGCTTTGTGGAAGAGAGACGAGAAACCTCTTGTCCAATTTACTGCTTCTGAAAACCCCTGGAAGGTCAGCGATGAGTCGTTTCTGACTCGACAATACATAACAACAACATACTTATGTATAAACATACTCTTACGTCCTCGAATGCCCATATAACAGATATTCACCTAGGTTTCCACTCGAAACCTTTTTATGACTCTAAGTGTCATTGCAGGATTGTATGTTTAAAGTAAATGCAGCCAGGGTGCTCCTTAGAGGCAAGAATGAGAAAACTTTGTCTCACAAACTTTGGGCATGTTGATAAGAAAGGCCAGTCCTGGGGAAAGACATAGTCTTGGAAAAATGCAGGGTCAGTGAGAGAGGAAGATCCTCAATAACATGGATTGACACAGTGACTGTAGCAATGGGATTGAGACCTGAAATGTTCTAACTTCGACAGAACGGCTTCAAGTCATCTTCAACTACTCCAGGTCAGCTTGTGTCACCTGTGTGTTGCAAGTTGTGGATGAGTCTTCCTCCAACGCTGACATTGCATTCCTTTTCATTAACAGAATTTCTCAGATTATGTGCTCATTATACAGTCTGAGCACACATGGTAAATGGATACAAACATACACACCCTGTTGTTGTTTTCATTGTTATGTACTGTTAAGTTGCTTGTGACTCAGAGCGATCCTACACATAAGAGCTCTGAACCCTGTCCTGTCCTGAGCCAGTCTGTCTCCAACACACCTATTCCTATTGCCCCAGTCACTGTGTCAAAGCATCTCATCCAGGGTTTTCCTATCCTGTGTTATCCCTCCACCTTTCCAAGCATGATCTCCTTCTCTAAGGGTTAATTCCTCGCAGCAACATGCCCCAAGTGTCTGATACAAACCTTCAAAATCCTTGCCTCCAGAGATCAACTTGGTTTCACCTTCTCCCAGGTAGACCTGTTCTCTTGGCAGTCCATGGTATGTTCAACACTCTTCTCCAGATACACACACTATCTGACTTTAAACTATGGAGTATCCCCTTGTTCTCTTTGAACGACTGCTTCTCAGTCTGTGGATAGGTTTTACACAAAAACCAGTATTGTTTTTGTTATGTGCCATTGAGTCACCGTGACTCATAGAGACCCTATGTACAACAGCTCTGAACCCTGCTCTGTCTCATTGTCTCAGACACACCTAACCCATTACTCCAGTCACAGAATCAATGCATTTCATCCAGGGTCTTCCTCTCTGGTGCTGTCCCACCCTCCTCCCAAGCATGACGTCCCTCTCCTAGAACTGGTCCCTCCTTGCAACATGTCCAAAGTGTGTCAGATGAAGCTTCAGAATCCTTGCGTCCAAGAAGCAGTTTAGTTTCACCTTCTCTAAGACAAACTTGTTTTGTTCTCCTGGCAGTCCATGGTATATTCAATACTCTTCTCCAGCACCACAGCTCAAAGACATCAATTCTTCTTTTATCAACCCTAGTCATCGTCCAGCTTTCTGATGCATAGGAAGTAATTGCAAAGACTATGGCCTGGATCAGGCACCCCTTAGTCTCCAAATTGACATTGTTGCTCTTCAGTACTCTGGAGAGGTCTCTGACAGCAGACTTTCCTAATGCAATTCATCCTGATTTTCTTGCTGCAGGTGCCAATAGTGTAGATTGCAGTGCCAAGCAAACTGAAGCTGTTAATAATCTCAGTCTCTTCACCATCTATCATGATGCTGCCATTCGGCCTGTTGGTAAGAATCTTTGTTTTCTTGATGCTGAACTTCATCCATATTTAAGGCTGAAGTCCTTGACCTTTTGTGCTCTAAGATTCTAATTTCTTGCAATGTTATTTCAAATTTGTAGTGTATTTTCTGATGTTTTTATTTACCTTGGTTAGGTGTACTAACTTCATTCATATTCCATATTGTCTTTGCTTCAGCAAAATGAATCCATATCTATTATCTAGAAAGTAGTTCCTCCTGCCCATTTCTGTTCTCTTAAACTGTAATCTTCACAGGAGCAGGACTCTTCTTCCCGGAGTGACTGGTAGTCTGACTTTTTGGTTCACAGTCAAGAACTTAAACACTGTCACAATAGGGCAGCTTTGATAGCCTATGGTAATGTGTTATTTCTTTATTCTACAAGATCACAGAAGTCTTGCTGCTCCTTGACAAAAGGTTCTATGACATAGGCAAGTTGTTTTAAAAATCTGCACGTTTAACCCTTAAACTGTTTTCATTTGATTAGAAATCACGGGCTGTTATTTTTTCAACTGAAGTTCCATTGTTTCCAATGGGAGGTACATCCTTCTAGAAATACAGGACTGTTACGTATAGTCCATGTCAAATAAGATTTTTAAATGGCTGGACTTTGCAGCCAACTCCCTACTTCTAATGATTTTCATTGTTATTGTCCAAAAGGCTCCAAACGCAATTCATTGCTGTCAAGACAGAACTGACTCATAGCTGACCTTCAGAGACTGCAGATCACCTGAGAGGCGATCACCCATCTTTCCCAGAGCTGCCGATAGATTGGCATCACATGGGAGGCTCAGCCTTTAGCAGTGAAACTCCCTGCTGATTATGGCATCAGTCAGAGCTCCTTGGTTTATTTTGGTTTCTTCCAAAGGGGAGAATTTCATTAACAATTTTTATTAGAGTTAAGCCCTGACTAAAATGAAACAGAAAAGATAATAAATGGTTAATTCCTACAAGCAGTGAGCTGAAGATACAGGAAGGAAAATTCTTTTCGAATAAGAAGGATTTCTAGATAATTTCTTACCTGGGAATTGATGTTTCACTTAAGAGCCCCAGACTGAAGGAAAAGAATTCTTGAGGGAAGACAGAGAAGGGGAGGAATGATGTCTACTGCTTTGCAACAGAGGAGGGAGAGAACTGTTTAAAAGGGATATATGATTAGGTATTATTGTCATGATAGGAGTCCAGAATGAAGACTGCACAATGAAGTGGACTGGGAGGAGGGATTGCATAACAATGAAAGAGTTTTTCTTTTACTCATCAGGGAGAAAAGTGAATTGGGGGAGGGGGTGGGCAGGGAGAGAAGTGCTACAATGAATGACTGGAAACCCTAAGTCTCTGTAAACTTTCATTAAAATTATTTAAAAAAAATAAGAAAGACAAAAACATTTTCAGCCTAAAACTGTTTCAATTAACAGTTCAAATTCTCTCTCTCCAGGAGAATCCCCTCTGATTTTTGGAACAGTTCCCCAACATGAATCAGCCCTTAAGACTTACTGTAAATTTCCATGTTGTAACATTTTATCCCGTTTGGCATATCAGCTTTGTAAGAGGTATTACAAAGAACCGAAGGGGTTAGCACTAGCCTCAGTCTGAAGACAGCAGTCCTCAGGGAAGCACATCAGTAGGAAGAGGTTAGATTAGTTGGGTTATTCTCCTTGTTAGAAGCAGACTTAAATCAGCTAATTTGGGGGGTTACTAAATTTTGTACTGCAGGAGATACAGAGCTTTTCCAAGTCACCAAATCTTTAGCATCTGAGTCTCACAGCCCTTCGACAGTTCAGCAGCCCTGACCTATATCTCCACTGCCACCGAGTCCATTCTAACTCAACCAGGACAGGGCAACCTTGGTCCATTCTAACTCAACCAGGACAGGGCAACCTTGCATTGTTGATTGAGTTCCTAAGACAGAATCTTTTCAGGAGAATTACAGGTCAGAAATTTAATTTTGCAATTGGAGAAAATTTAAAAAGCAACTTCACAACATCCCTCCTCTCAATGTAACCCAAAACGTGGAAAAACACTCGGTTTTTACTTCAACCTCAGAGAAATAAAGGGAATCTCACTTTGGGGTTAGGTTTCTCGTTTCCAGCCTTTTTCCTTTCCGTCTATTTCTTCCCCTGGGGCTGGTCTGCTTGTAGTAGCTAGCATTCATAGAGGGGACTTTGAAACTGGATCTAAAGACTTTTCCCTCCTATAGGGAGTCCTCTGACCCCTCCTACATTTTTCTTTCCTAGACATCTCCGAGAAAAAAAAAAAAAAAAAGGAATGATTGACTTGGAAATTTCAGCCTATCCAATTTAATTATTGCAATCCTACCAAAAATCATGACTGCTGTAGGAAATGATTATCTAAGATAGATCAGGCTGGGTTCTAAATAAAATTTACTCCTCATTTAATTAAATAAAAAAATTCCCTGGAGAGTATCTAATCACAACTAACCATTCATTTAGATGTGATATGCTTTTTTTTTTTTTGGCAAAGTCCCAAGATCAACTTTTTATGTCTGCAAAGTCCGTTAATTTCAAATAGGGTTGATAACGAATAGAGATCATTTTAACAGGTTAGCAAACGTAGGTTCCCCTACAGCATTGTAACCATACAGAGTGCAAAGCAATGCTTCTCTGTCAAGGAAATCAGTGAGGAACTGACTCCAGACTTGAAAATGCAGTCAAAGGCAGAGCAATTTGCTTCCAGCAAACAGGAAGTCTGCAGACGCTTCCTTTGCAGTAAAGTAGAAATAGTAAATACGATTAGAAGGAAGGAATCATTCATATCTCATAGCCTTGCCTACTTTCTGATGAAGATTAAATCATGTTTCCCATAGTTCTCCTTAGCGTGCTTCTGCATAGTGCAATAGTACAAGCATTAGACGACTAGCCAAAAAGTCACTAGTTCAAAACTCTCCATAACGACCATGGAAAAAGACCTGGTGATTTATTGATGTTGTTATGTGCCATCAAGTTGCCTGTGACTCATAGCAACCCTATGTACAACAGCTCTGAATTCTGTCCTGTCCTGAGCCAACCTCACCGTCTCCAACACACCTACCCCCATTACTCCAGTCACTGAGTCAATCCAACTTATCAAGTGTGTCTTCTCCTCCCATGCTGTCCCTCCACCCTCCTCAGAATAATGCCTTTCTCCAAGGGCTGGTCCCTTCTTGCAACATGCTCAAAGTATGTCAGACAGAGCTCTAGAATTCTTGCTTCCTGATTTCACCCTCTTCAGGATAAACCTGTTTGTTCCCTTAACAGTCTACAGTATGTATATTCAATGCTCTTCTCCAGCACCACAGCTCAAAAGCATCAACTCTCCTCCTATCAGCCCCTAGTCATTGTTCAGCTTTCTGATGCATAACGCATAATTGCAAAGACCATGACCTAGATCAGGTACCCACCTCTTAGTCTCCAGATTGACATCGTTGTTTTTTAGTGCTTTGGAGAGGTCTCTGACAGCAGACTTTCCCAATGTAATTAGTCTTTTGATTTCCTGGCTGCTGGTACCAAGAGTGTTGATTTTCACCTTAAAACTCATAGCCTCGAAAACCCTGTGGGAGCAGTTTTGCTCTGCATCCATATGGTCACCATGAGCTGGAATCAATTCAGTGGCAACTGACAACAGCAACCACTATACCTCCGCTTAAGGACCAAGTTTAATTCATGTGAGGGGTCAGAAGTCATTTATCCGCTCATGGTTTAATTCATTAACGAAGAAGTCATTGACTATCTACCATTTCTCAATTACTATGAAAATTTAACAAGACAGAGGAGGGAGAATGGATATCAAGATGGTGATGATGTTGATAATAGAGAAAAGAGAGACGAAAAATACATCACCATAGTTTATAATTATAAATGGGACCATAGAGCTTAGACAATGGGCTTAGAGGGTACACGTTTTGCCTTGGACCCCAAGGAAGAACTTCTCCAGGAGTGTAAGCACCAATAAGTCATGTGCAGAGGAAAATGTGCTGTCCCAGACTTTAGAAAAAGACTCAAATTCATATAGTAGAGTCATCATACCTACTCCGTTTGCCTGAAATGTTCTACCAAATGCCAGCAAGTCATTTCTACCTCCCAGTGATAACTTGTGTGTCAGGTTTGGACTCTGGCTTTGGTCTGGCTCCCAATGGCTATTTTACGGAAGTGCATTACCAGGACTTTCTTCTGAGGTGTTTCTGGGTACACTTGTACCTTTGTTGACAACCTCTGACTTTAACCATTTGTACCATCCAAGGACCCCTTGATGCCTGTGGTTTTGGGGTAGGTGCCTCTCAGATTGTTCTGCCTCATAGCAACGTTATGACGAACCTAAGGAAACACTGCCCAGGCCCAAGTCACCTCATAGTCACGCTGCGGCTGGGTCCGCTCTCACAGGCACTATGTCAGCCCATCCCACTGAGGGAACACTAGGGACCTAGAGGGTAAGGAATTGTGCTGTCAACCCAAAGGCACTACACGCTCCTCTGAAGAAATACGGGCAATCTCCCTCCGTGCAAAAACCAGATAGATGGTCGGGTACACATTGATTCCGACTCTCCAGCAATTAATTTGAGTTCTCCTTTAGCATGTATGACATTCTTCTTAGATTGGTTCCTCTTGATGTTGTTATTGTTGTTAAGTGCCATCGAGTCCTAGGCGACTCATAGAAACCCTGTGAACGAAAGTCCTCGACACCTGCATGCATGATTTTTATCCTTTCTCCAGGTTCATAGGGTTTCCGGAGGCAAGCTGTTTCGAAAGTGAATGTGACTCCTGCTTCCAAGTTTGTTTTAATCAGGGAGCTCCACCAAATACTGTCTGTCATGGGTAACCATTAACACATTTGACACATCAGTGTCACAGTGTTCGGCTTCACAGCAACCACGAGTTACCTCTGTATAGCAAGTGGACACATCAGGGCTATATGACCTAGAAGAATGTTTGACCAAAACCAGTGAAAAATAGGTCTGAGGGCCACATATTAGAAGTCACCCACCTTTGGCTTGGTTCCTCTTGATAAAATGTCCAAAGTAAGTGAAATGGAGTTTCTCAATCACTGTCTCTAGGATAAGAGCATTCTGACTGTCGTTCCTCTCTGAGAGATTTGGCCATTCCACAGGCAGTCCATAGTATATTCCCTTTTCTTTGTCCTCATTACAGTTCAAAGGCATCAATTCTTCTTTACGGCTCCTCATTCAGTTTCCTAATTGTGGTCTGTTCCCAATGAGTAGCCCTTTATCGTAACTGAGCCTGGGGCTACGTAGAATGGCAGAGCTGCATTTGGAAACACAAACGGTAGGTGGTGTAGCATCTCCAGCCTTTAATCTTCAAGGATCTCATGAGTCTAGTCTCTAAGTTTATTTGCTGGTTAGAGGCAGAGTAAGAACCATGAACTTGCTTCTTGGAAAAGGCTGCACTCTTAGTTCAGTGGAGCTTCATTTGTGTCTAGTCTACCAAGTCCTCAGCTCAGTACAGACGTCTCTCTCAATAGATTTAGTACCTAGACATTCTCACCTCACTGGTTACAGCGGATGCATTTCTGCTTCTCCCTAGACTTCACCATGGACTTTGGGAAGCTTAGAAGCTTCATAGTTTGTAGGGAATTGTACTGCTGACATCAATCCATCACCTCTCTGTTGGAATCTTCCACCAGTTCTACAGAAGAAAGATAGGCAATCCCCTCCCATGCAGTTTATAGCCTCTGAAAACTCACTGGAGGATCAGCTAGCTATGAGCTGGGTCTGAGTTCTTCAGCAATGAGAATGGGAGACAGTAGCACCAGGCCAACAAAGAGAAGGGAACATTAATCAAGGGAGAGAGAAAAACTGGATAAATTATGTATACTTCATTGAAACAGATAAGGGGGAGAAGTGTTTAAAAGAGATATATGATTGGGTATTATGGTTATGACAAGAGTCCAGAATGAAGGTTGCATAGTGGAATGTGCTCGGGGTGGCAGGTGGGGGAGTATTGTATACCAATGAAATCAATTTTCTTTTACTTTTCAAAGAGAAGAGTGAACTGGAGGGGAGGGGTGGGCAGGGAGAGAAATGCAACAATGAATGCATGGAAACCCAAAATCTCTGTAAACGTTCATTAAAATTAATTTTTTTAAAAAAAGGAGCGAAAGCTTTCATAGGATAGAATAGCTTCTGTTGCCTCTATCCTGCAAGGCTCTTTCTCCCTCTCCTTTCTGCGTCTTTATTGTTCTTGATGATTTTCAGAGCCCATCTGCCTAGGTAGCCACTGGCCCAAGCACTATGAGGCAGGTAGAGGATAAAAGTGGGGGGCATTTGCAATGAAACCAATGCACCTACTTGCTAGCAGTCTGGGACAAAACTCTTACCTTTGACTTTCTGATATTCCATGCTGATAGGCAGATTTTGCCATGAAATGAATTTTGAAGTGGCTTTTGTGTGATTCAAGGGGTGAATTTATGAGAGTCCCTTGCACTTTCAAAACAACCTTGATACCTGGATTTTAAAATATAAATAATAGTTAAGGCATATAAAAAGATTATCACCTCTTACTGAACTCAAATAATTCCTTTGACTTGTAGTGTAAATGTTAAATGTGTTTACTGCTTTCAACATGATAAGTTACTTCTATCTTTATTTTTTTTAACTCTTCAGGTACTAAAGTTGCTAAGCCCTTATGGTTTTCCCCCATAACTGCTACTCTGTGAAATAGAAAGTTAAAGGAAATATTGTAGTGAGAGTATAAGATTCTAAAAGTGGAACAGATAGTGTCTAAATGGAAGGGAGCTGCTGGAAGACCCACCATAAACATTTTTACTGGGCAAATTCAAATGAAAGTAGCACCCTGCCTATGGCTGTGGAAGTGAGGGAAGGGACCAACTCCCTTTCAGTTTTGTTTTTCTGTTTGCTTTTCTCAGTCAATTGGGTTCTTTTCAAGGGCTTGGGTCTCAGTGAGTTCATTATGATGTCAAGTGCCTTCAAGTCAAGACGCATGGCATTCTATGAACAACAGATCTGAACACTGTCCTATCCTGTGCCATCCTCCTTGTCTCTGATCCACTTAAGACCATTGCTGAAGTCATTGTGTCAATCCACCTCATTGAGGATCTCCCTCTCTTTGGGTGACCCTTCATCTGTCCATGCATGACGTCCCTCTCCAAGGAATAGCCTCTCCTAGCAACATATCCAAAATAGGTGTGATGAAATGAAGTATCAATGAACAGATATTCCAGAGAATCCTTTCTTACTTTTCTCTTCCCATGATTCTCTAATGCTTTAGGTGTTCAGATCATCCAGGAATGTTCAGGAACTGCAAGCCAGTATCCATTTTTTGAAGCCTTTAGTTAAGCCTAGGGCATGAATGAAGCCCCATCTGAGCTCCAGGAAGTATGCCCAGTTACCAGACAGCTTGATGCGTTTTCATGATGGCCTTGGACTTCCTTCCTTGACGATCCCTACGCATTAAAGGAAATGAAAGTTTTTGATGAAATAGTAAAAATTTAAGGAAGTCAAGTGACTAACACAACACGTTGGGCCACCGAGGGTGAAGGGGGGACCTGAAAGGAAGGTTAGCCGAGGTGTTTCCTATTTCCTGTCATTGCGATATCTAGGACCATGAACTTGAAATTGACAGCCAGACACTGCCAATGTGCACTTTTCTCCTTGAAGAACACCAACAAGATATTGGTTTCTCGTTAAGAGGAAGTTTCTACTTTAGGTTAAAGCCTCTCAACATTTCTGGTTTCCCCCAAATATCATCCATAAAAGCATGTGAACAAGAGGGAGGCCCTGGACAAAGACTCCAGGACCCCTTACTAGCTGTGACCTTGAGCTCCGGGTTTTCCAGCCTCATAGTTCTATTTATAAAATGGGAGTGATAGTTTTGTGCTGACTCACAGCTCTGAGGATTAAATAAGATAGCAAACATAAAGAGCTTAAGGTTACACCTGACACTCAGCAAATGTGACATCAGAGATAGGGCTGTTAATAAACCAAGATGGTGGCTTCCTTGTAGCTTTTTCCTCTTTATTGATGATGCTCTTTAAACTAAATAGCAGTAATGGACTTAACTACATCGTGGGGGGAAAAGAAAGAAATGTAGAGAAAATCCAGTGTTAATTCCTTGTTCATACTATAAGCGTTTGCTTCACAAAGTACCTGAGACAAAAGGAACTCAGGTTATTATCAGAGGTTTCACTATTTCTGGAAAAAAGAATTCTTATACAAGGTAAATCGGTACCAGTGTCAGCGAAGGAGAGGAAGCCACTTGATGAGTCGGATTGACACGGTGACTAGAACCCGGGGATGCAGAGATTATGAGGATGGCACAGAATACGGAAGGATTCCATTCTGTTGTGCATCATGTCACTGTGTAGAGCCAATTCAGTTCTACCTCGCCATCATAAAGATGGAAAGAATCATAACATACATTATTGTTTTTTCAGAGTTAAGTAAATTTACGGATGGATTATCATTGATAAACTACTGTCTTTAGTATGTTGTTGTTTTGATGTGCTGTCGAGTCACCTGCGACTCGTAGTGACCCTTTGTACAACAGCCCTAAATCCTGCTCTGTCCTGTGCCAATTTTACTGTCTCTGACACACCCATCCCGATTACCCCAGTCACTGAATCAATCCACCTCACCAACAGACTTTGCATATTCTTTCTTCGACAGATATGAATTCTTTTTTAAGACAGAGTTGGTTTTGCTTTTCACAGGTGAATGCTCAATCAATTTCTATATCTCTCTATCTCTAGCTATATTCTTAGGTATATCTTCCCTGGCAAAGCATAGAAGAACAGGAACATTAGAGATTAACAAGGCCAGTTGTCAACCAGAAGTCAATGCTTTGGACTCACCCATCACCCTACAGATGGTAGACGTGGCCCCCTGCTTCCATAATGATTGTGACAGCCCTAGAAACGGTACAGAGTAAGTGTACTCTGTCACTGTCAGAACTAAGTAATGCCTCCAGAAAGGGACCCTGGTTAAAGCATGAGTAAGCATGAGACTGTCAACTGAAAGGTCACTGGTTCAAACCCAGCAGTCACTCTGCACAAGAGTCTCATAACCTTCCCTTGTTATACATTCAAAACTAAATCCCACCCGACTCGAAGTTGGGTGAATTCTGACTCATGGTCCCCCTCCACTGGGTTTTCAAGATTGTAAATCTTTATGGGACGAGACGCAGCATATTAATACCCAGGAGCTGCTGGTCAATTCGAATGATCAACCTTCCAGTTAACAGGCAAGCATCTGATGCCCTACAAATGTGGGAAATCTGACGGGGTTTCCACTCCGTCCTCCACTCCGTCCTCCGCATTCGAGATGCTGGGAATCAGGATAGACTTGGTAGTGCTCAAAACCAACAAAGCCTGGATGGCAGTTTTGAGCCTGCCACTGCTTTTAAAGCACTCTTCTCCTGCTGTGTGTGACCCTTGTTCCAACAATTTGCAAGCATCACAGAGCTTTTCATTTTTCATCTGGTTCTTTTTCTCTTTGACTATTGATGAACCTAAGAAACAGTAAAGGGGCATGAAAATAAAGTAGCAGGATCATTGTGATTTGATTGATTTGCTCGCAGGACAGGTTCCAGATTCATGGTGTTTGTTTGTTTTAAGAACACAGGCTTTCTTCCATGGCTCTAAACGGTACCATTACTATCCCATTCCACTTGGGATGAAATACAGGAGCACGCACCATGGATAGATTATATGCTCTACTTAAAGTCATCACTAATCAATCCAAAACATTTCTAATTCACTCCATTGAGAGAGAACACTAGTTGTTGTAAAGTAAAATGCTATACCTGAATTACAAGGTACAAGTATATAACTTGCTTTTCAAAGACAAGTTGTATTGTTGTTATGTGCTGTGAATTTGCTTGTGATTCATAATGACCCTATGTAAAACAGCCCTGAAACCTGCTCTATTCTGGGCCAACTTTATTGTCTCTGTCACACATACCCTTATTACCCCAGTCACTGAAACAATCCATCTCATAGAGGGTCTTCCTCTCCTGTGCTGTCCCTACACCCTCCCAAGAATGATGTCCCTCTCCAAGGACTGATCCCTCTTTGCAACATGCCCAAAGTATGTCAGACGAAGCTTCAGAATCCTTGCCTCCAAGGAGCACACTGGCTTCACCCTCTCCAGGACAAACCTGTTTGTTCTCTTGCAGTTCATGGTATATTCAATACTCTTCTCCAGCACCACAGCTCAGAGATATCAATTCTCTATCAGCCCAAGTCATTGTCCAGCTGTCTGACACATAGCATGCAATTGCGAAGACTATGGCCTGGATCAGGTTCATCTTAGTCTCCAGACTGACGTCCTTGCTCTTAAGTATTCTAGAGAGGTCTTGACAGCTGACTTTCATGATGTAATTTGTCTCTTGATTTTCTGGCTAATAAGTAAATCAATAAACAAACTCACTCATTGCAGTCGAGTTGAAACCGACCCTAGTTGTTCCTCTGTTGATTTTAAAAGGCTGTAAATTTCACAAGAGGAAAAGGTCCATCTTTCTCTCAGCTGGCAATATTATTGTATGATATCAGAATCACAGTCAGTATTGTTTCTTTTAAGGTGAAATAATTGTATTTTATGCAAAATTCAAATGATAGAAAAACTGGGTTGTTTATTATACAAACAATGGAGAAAGATAGATGCTTGCTTGCTTGTTTAAAGTTACAGCTTAATCCCATAGACAAATTGTAAAGAAATTACAGGAATGCAAAGGAGTATATCAAGCAGTGATAACATTTTCAGGCTGGAAGGAATCTTGGGTTACCTTTGGCCATTTTCATTTTACAGATTAAAATAAAATGAGACCAAGGGGAATCAATAGACACATCAAGGTCACAGATTCATAAATGACAAAGTTGAAACTTTTGAGCTCTCAACTTTAAGGCCAGTGCATTTAATCAAGTTGTGACTTCTTTAAATATTACCCACTTCAACTTTGATTTACTAGGTCTCTACTGAGCTCTGCAATTTCAGTTGTCGAGTGAGTAAGCAGTTACGCTGCCAACCCAAAGGCAGATGCTTCAAAATCACCATTGGGTCCTTAGGACAATGATGAGTAACTTATCTTCATGTGATTTGCAGACTCGGAAACTCAATGAAAGGTCCCCTTTGAGTCAGGTCCAACTTGGAGGAAATGAGAGAGGGTTCCAAGAATCCCTGAGTAATGCAAGCAGGTAAGTTCTCAGTAACCAACCAAAAGATGGGAAGTTCAAGTTCACCCACAGGCACCTTGAAAGAAAGGCCTAGCTATCTACTGTTTAAGAAATCAACTAATGAAAACTCTATATAGTACAGGTGATAATGTTAGTACTGTTCCCTGCACCAGATTAGTTCCTATCATATCAAAGAGACATAAAATATAGAATTATTAATGGTCTGATAATATTTAATGGAATGATCTTTTATTTTAGAGATAGTTTCCCCAAGTGTTAGTTACCTTTTACATGAAATACTTATTTTTTTAAAAAGAATTATTAATTTTAATGAAAGTTTACAGAGACTTTGGATTTCCATCCATACATTGTTGCACACTCCGCCTCTCAATTTGCTCTACTCTTTGAAGAGAAAAAAAATTTGTTATCCTCTCCCCCACCCTCCAGTCCACTTTACTACGCACCTCTTGTCCTAGACTCTTGTCATGAACATAATTCCTAATCACATATTCCTTTTAAACATTTCTCTTCCTCATCTGTTTCAATGCAGTATACATTATTTATCCCTCTTTAGTTTCCCCCAAATACTTTTTGAAAAATCACACTTTTGTGTTTCTTGCATTTCAATGAACACTGGGAAAGTTTTATCCACGCCTTAGACAAAATGAACCACACCCACGAAGGGAATATCTGCCTCCCAGTGGGAAATGGCTGGTTCTCCACAGCTAGTGTCTTCTTTACGGAGGCACGCCAAGGGAATGTTTGTCAGTAGAAGCCATTTTATCCACCCCAAACTAATTTTGAAGAAAATGATACAAATTTCCCTGCAACTATATCATCATGCATTGAAAACGATGCTATTATACATTGTGTCTGCCTAGTCAATGACTCTGCAGTTTGACTGTGCCAAATCAATTCTCTAATACATTGGTTTATGTATATATTTTGAGTGTTGGCTACATATCAAGTATATATTCCCTCATCACACTGGGATTTTTCCACTCCTAAATTCCTTTGCAAGTACAGAAAACTGGGACTGAGCTGGACTGGCTATGAGTTGAAGAATTCCCCCAAGGACGATTCTCTTCATAAGTGAGTGTACAGGTGCAAAACTTTTTTTTTTTTAAAAAAAGAAAGAAATCTCACATTTACCTAGTCACACTTTGAAGTACCAGAACAGCACCGAGTTGGTTCTGAGCAGTGACAACAAACAATTAAAACACAGTAACTTTGAGTTCAGTGGGGCTGGGGCTTGAATTTTAGAGGAATAGGGACAATGATGGGCAATGTTCCCCATGTGATTTAGAGCCTTTCAGACTCACTGAAGGCTCAGCTGAGTCGGTTTCAGCGATTCCAACTTGATGGCAATGAGGTCTTGCTTGTTGTTGTCCAGTACCTCGGGCTGAGAAGCATTAACAGTGGGCAAAAATATGCATGCCTAATTAATGAAACAAAAATACTCAAGGAGGAAAACAAGAACAATTAAAAAAGCACTACAAAAGTGTAAGTGCTGGCGAGCTCTGGTGGCCCAGTGGCAGGAAACTGCATTGCAATCCCAGAGGTGCGCGGTTCAAATCCACCAGATGCTCTGCTGAAGAAGGAGGAACAATCGCCTCCTGTACCAGTCAGATCCAATTTGACGGTACACACATAAAAAAAAAAAGAATAAATAAATAGATAAAACAATTATCTTAAAAAAAAGTGTAAGTGTTTTGAGCTCTGGAATAGCACGTCTTCAGAATGCTGCTGTGTCTCTCCTCCACCCTCTTCTCTTATACCTGTTCCCTCCCCTTCATCTTTTCTTCCTCCTCCTCCTCCTCCTCCTTTTTTATCCTTTTCTTATAACTCACATTGACATTTGAGGGTTTCAAATGCCTTTCCTGCTGCTAGAGCCTTCTCATTTCTTTCCCCCTCTACTCCAAGGACAGCCTTAGCGAGATAGCGCGTCACTTGTCATAAGCCTAGACCTTACCGTGTGTGGGTATTACTGATCACTGTTCTCCGCTTTCCTCCAGTTATTGATACCTGACTCGGGCCAAGTGAGTGAGCTTGAGGCTATGCTGCCAACTCTAATACACTTCGCAATTCAGTGTGTCTGCCTTTTCAGTCCTCAGGGTTCATTCATAAATATTGCCCGCATCCTGTCCCTTGTTCACAGAACACCTCTGGCACTATTAAAGTCCAGCCATCTTGCTATACGCTAATCACTTAGTTATGGTAGTTAATTACAATCATATGACATATGAAAAAGGACCCTGTATTGGATTTGACAACAATAATTCAAAAAAGGTAGCAGAAGTGATTGGAAAGAATCACATGTGAAAGAGAATCACGTGTGTGTGTGTGTGTGTGTGTGTGTGTGGTGGTGGTGGTGGTGGTATGTGCCGTTGGGTTACCTACACTCATAGCGACCCCATGTACAATGGCCCTAAACCCTGCTCTATCCTGTGCCAATCTTATTGTCTCTGACACACCTACCCCCATTATCCTAGTTACTGAATCAATCCATCTCATCAAGGATCTTCCTCTCCCGCACTGTCACTCCAACCTCCCAAGTATGACGTCCCTATCCAATCCCTCCTTGCAACATGTCCAAAATAGGTCAGACAAAGCTTCAGAATCCTTGTCTCCAAGGACTGATCCCTCCTTGCAACATGTCCCAAGTAGGTCAGACAAAGCTTCAGCGTCCTTGCCTCCAAGGAGCAGTCTGGTTTCATCCACTCTAGGACAAACATGTTTGTTCTCTTAGCAGTCCATGGTATATTCAGTACTCTTCTCCAGCACCACAGCTCAAAGGCATCAGTTTTCTTTCTATCATCTTTAGTCATTGTCTAGCTCTCTGATGCATAGCAAATAATTGCAATGACTCTGACCTGAATCAGGTGTATCTTAGTCTCCAGAAAGACATTGTAGCTCTTCAGTACTTTGAAATGTATATATTTGCATACTGTCTCCTTTTCTGCATAAAACCACAGAAAGCAAGTCAATAATGTCAGGAGAAAGTGGAATCATTACAAAAATTACTCTTTGATATAATAATTTCTGATCTCTAGGGAAAGAAAAATTACAGCCCATCTATGGTTCATTGAATTGTGTTGTATAATCAACATATGGGAGCTCTGGTGGTAAGCTCGAGTGGTAAGAAACAGTACTGCAATCGCTAAGGTACATGGTTCAAATCCACCAGCTGATCAATGAGAGAAGGTTGGGTAATCTCCTGTGTGACTAACTGCCTCTGAAAACCCACTGGAGGATCAGAGATGGGTTAGTTCTGACCTGAAATTACACACAACATCAACATCAATCTCTTCTGTAAAACAAATTAAGTCATTTATAATGAGTTAAGTCATTTATAACTAAGAGGGTTCAATTGATTTCACAAAATCATGTTTCCTTGCATGTAATAGTCCTAATTTCCTTTTAATGTAGAAAGCCAGTACTGTTCTAGCATGATATCACCTTTCCCTTTCGCTGGTACAAGGAAGGACCCCTAGTTGATTTGATTGGTTGATGGATTGACGGGTACTTACTTGTACTCAAGGAAATGATGGTAACCTGCTTTTCAAAAGGTTGTGGAGAAACGTCAAACAGTCAGAAAGGTAGGGTGGCTTTTGTTGAGGTTTTTTTTTTTTATTTTCTTAAAAAGAAAAAAAAGAAAAGACAAAACAATCCTGTTTGGCAAGTTAATTATCACTGAGAATCTGTTTCCTCTGTTTTGTTTTGTGTTTTAATTGTGATCTGGGCCTGGCTCTTTCCCTTGGCCCTCATCAATCATCCTGTCTGGATCAATACATGGCCTCCCTCCCTGGATGGCACAGCTTCCTGTTGCTTTCTGTCTATGGGCTTTGAGGTGAAATAGCAAGAGGTTAAGACTTTCAGTGACTCTTCTGAAAGGCAGCTTTCTGTTCTTTCTGGAATTGCATTCTTTAGAGGTACTGGCGTTTCCCTGCTTGCTTGAGTCTTGGCTCTCTGTTTCTGGTTTGACATACGAGAGTTTTTAATAAGTGGCTATAAAACTAATGCATGTGATTAGACAAACATTCTCAGGGGGCACAGGAAGTTTTGAAAATGACCTTGGTACTGGGTGTCTTAGCCAATTCCTGAGGAATCAATTTAATCAAAGAAGGGATGTTTACAAGCAGAGCTGCAAATGTGCATACATTGTGTGCATGTTTTATAGGTTGTTTTCTTGGCTGAGAGTTAAAAACACGATGGAAAAAAATGAGCCAGACACTATGTGGGTGTTCCTGTTGTGACGTATTTACATTAGATCCTTGTAAAATCATTTCCAAGGAGTATGATTCCTAGACAGAGAAGATCTTGAACTCGACATGATATTGAAAAATCAGAGGAGATGTATTGAGAAGCTTTGCTTTTGGATGTTTTATGCAAGTGGGCTAGTTTCACACACACATGAGACACACACACACACACACAGAGAGAGAGAGAGAGAATATGAGAGAAAGAATATGAGAGAGAATGAAATATGAGAGTGAGAGAGAAAAAGAGAGAGAATGAGAATATGAGAGAGAATATAAGAGAAAGAGATAACATGAGAGAGAGAATGAGAATATGAGAATAAGAAAGAGAGAGGGAAGAAGAGGGAGAGGGAGAGGGAAAGTGAAAGCCAAGCCAACCTAGCTAGAAATAACAGGGAAAGAACACTTCAAGGGAAAGGATGCATTTTCAGATGTAGCAATGTTATAAATTTACCATACAAGTGGGTAATTAAGACGAGAACAAGTTGGGTGGGGTGGAGAAACATAAGGGTACGTCTCAAAGTATAAAGAGGATAGAATTTAGTATGCAAAGAGGAGCCCTGGTTTTATGGTAGGTTATGTGTGGGACTGCTTCCCGGAGATTTGGCAGTTCAAACTCATCAGCCCACTCTGGGAAGAACATGGACAATCTACTCTCAGGAAGACTTAGAGCCTCACAAATCCAACAGAGGGTCTTCTCGTATTGGGAAGGTTGCAAAGAATAAGCGGGCCACCAAAAGTTGGAATGACAAGATGGCGGTGAATGGGTAGTTTGACCATATGAGAAAAGAAGCTATTTTGGTTTACTATTTCTTCACACTTTAAAATTTTCATTTGTATATTTTATAAATCATACATTTCAAGACGTAAAGTCCTTTGAAGCAATAATATAAATAAGAACAATAGAAAAAGGCACACACCGATTAGATTGCGTGAACTCTGCTTGCAAGATACCTTGGACTAGATGAGTTTTGGCTCTTTATAATTGGTTCCCATCATGCCCCACAACTTCCTTCTCCCCAAGCACACAAGATCTTCCCTTCCCTGCCCGGCCAAGCAGACGAACGGGCACTGCAAGCGCTGCCTTCCCGGTGTTTCAGATTCTTGGATGTGGAAGGGGCAGCAACAACAATTTCACTTTGATGCAAGCTCTTCACCGCTTCCTCCTGAGTAAGAGGTCAGCAGAGTCCAACCGTGTTGTGGCCAGTGCTGAGTCAAGAAACGATGTTGAACTGCTTCTTTGTACCGTACTGACTGGCCTCCAGTTTGAGGACAAGTGAAAAATCCAGTGGTAAAATGACTTTGTGAGTCTATGTAGCACAGACAGCTAGTCAAAAAACCTTGAAATATTAATGACTGCAGGGCAAAACCCAAATGGTTGAACTTTCCTTTGATTGTTTCTGTGTTAAATAGGAATTACCCAGGGATACAGGCTGTCCTGTTGCAACATGTGTTTTGAAAGCACTAATTAGTTCCCCGTATTTGAACCATTAAGGAACAACCTGAGCATGGCAAGTGTTTACTCCAGCATGATAACAAAGTTGGGGCAAATTCTGTGCTTGCCTAGGTGTGACTTTGGCCTTGAGAAACATCAGGTAGCTGAACTGAGCTGGGTGGAAATGCAGAAAAACACGTATGCACCAACCTCAGCCTAGAAGAGAACAGAACCGCCTCTTGCCCAAACCCGTGGCATCTTCAGAGAGCTCTGGTGGCACAGACCACCTGGGAGTTACACTGTTGACACGAAAGGGGCGCTTTGCCTGGGAGCCCTCAGAAGAAAGATGGGCAATCTCCTCCCATGCAATTTATAGCCTCCACCAGACTCAAGGGGTCAGTTATGAGTCGGTTTCAATTCAGTGGCAATGAGAGTTGTTGTTGTTGTTAAGTGCCATTGAGTTGTAGGCAAGTCATAGTGACCCTATGAACGAAAGTCCTCGACACTTGTGTGCCTTTCATCCTTTCTCCAGGTTCATAGGGTTTCTGGAGGCAAGCTATTTCGGAAGTGGATGCCACTCCTGCTTCCAAGCTTGTTTCAACCGGGGAGCTTCACCAAACACTGTCCACCATGGGTAACCATTATCACATTTGACACATCAGTGTCACAGGGTTCAGCTTCACAGCAACCACGAGTTAACCTCTGTACAGCAAGTGGACATACCATATACGACCTCGAAGAATGTTTCACCAAAACAATTAAAGACAGGCCTGAGGGCCACAGATTTGAGTCACTCACCTTAGACTTGATAGCATCACTTTCGGTCCACTAGGCCAACTGGTCTCTTTCTAGGCAATGAGGGAGTAAGTGTCATTTTCATGAGCACTGGTATCTTTGAGCACCTTGTGGCACTGTGTTTTCTAACCCGCAGGGCTCTTCTTCCATCTCTCTGTCAGACATTCTATTGAACTGAAGCCATCAGCTGCTCCACAGGAAAAGGGTGGGCAATCTCCTCCCAAGCAATTTACTGCCTCTAAACCCACCGGAGGGTCAGCTATGGGTCGGTTCTGACTTGACAGCACACACGCACACACACACGCACACAGGTAGTGTTTTTCACTGGCTATTTTTCAGAAGGAGATCTTCAGGCCTCTCAGTCTTCCTTGATTTGATATCTCCACTGAAATCTGTCTACCAGAGGTGACACTAATAGTATTTGAAATATTGAGGGCATACCTTCCAACATCATAACAACTTACAAGCCTATCCAGTATGGCAAATGGACAAATGGGTAGGGCTCTTAAAATTGGCCATATGTTATCTACTGTTTTTAAAACCACCAAGTTCTGTGAAGGAGGAAGGTGGGCAATTAACTCCAATGCAATTTACTACCTCTGAAAACCCACTGGAGGAACAGCAATGGGTTGGTTCCGACATGACAATATGCTACAAGAAATTTAAACAAAAATATTGGTTTGCTTACAAATTTCATATACCTTGTGTTTAACACTATTCTTCATTCACCTTGTATTTCACACAATCCTTCACATGCATTATGTTTTAGAAAATTAATCACCCTTGGACCTGGCCCATCATTACCCTGGGGTTTTGCCCAAATCTTTTCCCTTTTTTTGCCCCCCTCCATCCACATACCAAACTGTATAACTCTGTGGCTTCACCCCTACCCATCCTCACTCTTCCACTTCCACCCCTCTGCTTGATTTCCTATGCATGTCTTACTAGTTCTCCTATTTTCACAATAATGCTTTTATGCAGTATTTGTCCTTATGAGACTGTGTTAGTTCACTCACATAATGCTCTCCAGTCTCTTCCAAGTTACATAGAATTTTTTCAAAATCATTGCTCTTAAGTGCTGCTGACCGAAATGCACAATTTAGAGAGGATAAAATTGATGAATGGGACTTTCTAAAGATTAACTCTGTGCTCACCAAAAACTTTTCCCAAGAAAGTAAAAAAGAAAGCCTACCAACTGGGAACAAACATTTGGCAATGCCATTTTAGAGAAGGGTCTCATAACGAAAATTGACAGTATACTCCTGGATCTCCAGAAGAAAAAGACTGATAACCTGATTACAAAATGGGTAAAACCCAGAACTTTTTAAAAGTATTGGCTCTACAATCAACACTCTTGCTACTAGCAGCCAGAGAATTAAAAGACTAATTGCACCGGGAAAGTCTGCTGTTAGAGATCTTTCCATAGTACTGAAGAGCAGCGATGTCAGTCTGGAGACTAAGGTGTGCCTGATACAGGCCATGGTCTTTGCAATTACTTGCTATGTATCAGAAAGCTGGACAATGACTAGGGATGATAGAAGGAAAATTGATGCCTTTGAACTATGGTGCTGGAGAAGAGTATTGAATATACCATGGACTGCTAGGAGAACAAACAAGTCCATCCTGGAGAGGGTGAAGACAGGCTGCTCCTTGGAGGCAAGGATTCTGAAGCTTTTTCTGACATACTTTGGACATGTTGCAAGGTGGGATCAGTCCTTTGAGAGAAACATCAGGCTTGGGAGAGTGGAACGACAGATCAAGAGAAGACGACCCTCGATGAGGTAGATTGATTCAGTGACTGGAGTAATGGGTATAAATGTGTCAGAGACAATAAAATTGGCACAGGAGAGAGCAGGGTTTAGGGATGTTTTTACAATAGGGTCACTATGAGTCTCAGGCAACTTGGTGACACATAACAACAACAACAAATAATAATTTTGAGTATTATGCTCACTTCTAGATGAATTTTCCCTGTATGTCTTGAGTCTTTGTGGGTATTTTTTTGTTTGTGTTTTTTTCAGTTTTTGCATAGAATGGTGGTTTTGAGGAACACTTATGGAATGTTATAAAGCAATTAAGTACACAATTCCATTTGGGTCCTTTCACAGAGGACCTCGTGGTTAATGATTGTGTGTGGAGGGCTCTGAAGCTGCTAATTCCTATGAAATGTGATCAGTGGCTTATCCTCGCAACAGTAACAAGACAACCTAAACGCATTCCTTCTTCTTCAATTTTGAATCTTTCCTCTGGTGATACATCTAATGCCTGTATCCTTTACCTAGGATGAACCCACACAGCTGGCAGGGACTTATACTCTTGTTTTGCATTTTCCAAAAACCAAATGGACCATTTTTTTTTCTAGCCTTTTCAAAGAGAGCCACACAGGAAGGAAAACAAGAAATTCAACTTTTAAGCCGAGCTATTCATGGCCTTTGCTAAATGCTGGCAGAATATCATGGGTTTTCATTACGATTCATCTCACTGATCTCCTCATGGGGATGAACTGGCCTTTTCATCAAGGCTGTAAGTAAGTGAAGTTGGGTTACCCAAGCCCTTAACTGTTGCTATCTGATGAGTGAAAAATGGATTGCTTTTCAATATTCATTCTGGGAGCCCTGTGTTTTGTTTCATTAGATTCCATTTTGTGAAAATTGGTTCAAGGGAAAGAAGAAAGGCAATCTGACACTTTCTATCTAGCTGAAACAATGCATGCCTCTCTAGTCTGTGGGGAGGCAAAGAAAAATGGAAGAAGGACCCAGTCAGTGGAACGGTAGCACAAACAGCATTCCTGCTTGCAAGGGCACCAAGCCATCTCACCTTCTCAAGAACATTCTGTTCTTGTAACCAATGAGCGTGTGAGTGCATTAGCCTTTTAACTTTTCAATTAAAACAGATACACAGCCATTTACACCTGCACACAGTGTGCTATTTCTTTCTCCTATGAACCCTCATTCCATAGAGATACAAATGTACATAAAAAAGGAAACATTCTTTTAAAGGCCATCTGAATTAACTATTAAAACCACATTTCATTGTTTTTTAGTTGAGTCAGTCTCACAGCAACCTCTAGGATGAAGAATTATTAGAACTTCTCCTTTGGGTCTGTAGAGATGCCGTTCTTTACAGAAACAGGCTGCTAGGACTTTCTCCCAGCTCCCGCAGAGTGGCTGGGGAGTTGGAAGCATTGACATTTTAGTTATTGCCTGAGTGCTTAACAACGTCGCCATAATCTCCCACACAGAACCTGCCAAAAATACTTTTTGTGGCTAAAAATTATTGATACACAGACAAAATAGTTACTTACTTGGAATATTTTTAACTATGATCTTTGAAAGTATTATTTTATCTATTACATTACTAGGTTATAAATAGATTGAAATCACTGCACATTTCAAATACACTGCATTATTATTATTGTTGTTTTGGTTGGTTTGTATGTTTATTTTACTTAAGAAAGAAAAATGTGAGTAGATTGGGATGGAATAGTACATAACCTATTCTATGGACTCCTAAACATCTTGATTAGAACCAAATGTTCTACTTGGATATTTTGTTTACATGGTATTGTTGTTGTTGTTGTTGTTATGTGCCATCGAGTCACTTGTAACTCATAGAGACCCTATGGACAGGAGCTCTAAATGCTCTTCTATCCTGTGCCACCCTAGCCGTCTCAAACACACTTATTCCCACCTCTCCACTCACAGAATCAATCCATCTCATCGAAGGTCTTCCTCTCCTTCGCCGCCCCTCTATTCTGCCAAACATGATGTCCCTCTCCAAGGACCAGTCCCTCCTTGCAACATGCCCAAAATATGTCAGATGAAGCTTCAGAATCCTTGACTCCAAGGAGCACCCTCTCCAGGACAAACTTGTTTGTTCTCCTAGCAGTCCATGGTGTATGCAACACTCTTCTCCAGCACCACAGCTCCAAGGCATCTATTCTCCTTCTATCAAACCTATTCACTGTCCAACTATCGGATGCATAGCACATACTTGGGAAGACTATAGCCCGATCAGGTGCATCTTAGTCTCCAGTCTGATATCGTTGCTCTTCAGTACTCTTGAGAGGTCCCTCACAGCTGACTTTCCCAATGCAACTCGTCTCTTGATTTCCGGGCTGCTGTTACCAAGGGTGTTGATTGTGGAGCCAAGTAAACGAAAACTGTTAACTATCTCAATCTCTTCACCATCCATACTGATGCTGCCAATTGGCCCAGTGGGGAGAATCTTTGTTTGCTTGATGTTGAGCTTCAATCCATATAGGAGGCTGCAGTCCTTGACCTTCTGCAGCAAGTGCTTCAGGTCCTTCTCAGTTTCAGCAAGCAGGGTTGTGTCATCTGCATAACGCAGGTTGTTGATGATTCTTCCACCAATCCTGATGCCACATTCCTCCTCATACAGCCCAGCATCTCAGATGATCTCTTCTGCATACAGATTGAAAAGGTATGGAGACAAAATACATCCCTGATGGACCCCCTTCTTGATTTTGAACCAGGTAGTGTCTCCTTGCTCTGTTCTGACAACTGCCTCTTGGTTCAAGTATAGGTTTCGTATTAGCACAATCAAATGTTCTGTGATTCCCATTCTTCTCAGAGTCAGTCACAGTTTGTTGTGATCCACACAGTCAAAAGCCTTTGCATATTACATATTCAGATATTTAGTAGCATGTAATGTGTTTGGAGGACACAAATGGTTAAGAGTTTATCTATTAGTAAAAGGGTGAGAGGTAGGAAACCACTCAGAGGCACTTTGAAAGACAAGACAGGTGATCTGCTTTCAAGAGATGACATCTTTGCAAATCCTATGGAATATTTCTGCTCTTTAAGCTCAACATAAAGAATATAAAGATTCTCACCACCCGGCCACTTGGCAGCAGCATGATAGACAGAGAAGAGATTGAGGTTGTTAACAATTACAGCTTGCTCAGCTCCACAATCTACCAGCAGTCTTTGTACCAGCAGTCAGGAAATCAAAAGATGCATTGAGAAAATCTGCCATCAGGGAGCTCTCCAGAGTGCAGAAAAGCAACTGTGTCAGTCTAGAGACCAAGGTGCACCTGATCAAGACCATGGTCTTTGCAATTACTTGATATGCATCAGAAAGCTAGACAATGACCAAGGATGACAGAAGAATTGATGCCTTTGAGCTGTGGTGCAGGAGAAGAGTATTGTTCTGCCAATAGAACTAACAGGTCTGTCCTGGGGAGGGTAAAATCAACCTGCTCCTTTGGAGGCAATGATTTTCTGTCTCGCCTAGTTTGGGCATGTAGCCTGGAGGGACAAGTCTTTGGAGAAGGATATCATGCTTGGAAGGGCCAAGGGACAGCAGATGAGGTGGATTGACACAAAAACTGAAGTAGTGAAGGGAAGTGTGTCTGAGAAAGGAAGATTGGCTCGGGATAGAGCAGCGGTCAGAGCTCTTGTTCATAGGGTCGCTATGAGTCATGGTCAACTCAATGGCATATAACAACAATAGCAACAACAACAGCAATACCTAAATCCAGGGAGCTCCACTGACTCCATGGTGACATTTGAACCCAACAGCTGCTCTGCACAAGAAAGAATATGCAACCTCTTCCTGTGAGATTTAACTGCCTCTGAAAATCCACTGGAGGGTGAGCTGTGAGTCAGTTCCAACTGAATGGTAGACACGGCACCATATGGGCCCCCTATGAGTTGGAATAGACTCGATTAACAACAAGTAAAACATAAAAATGTTTTAATTACATGAACTTCTCATCCAGATATTTCAACACTATATAATGTAACAGTAGAGAAGAGTTCAGTGCTTCTATGCAAATCATCTTTAGTGTATATGAATAACTAACAGAGACTGTCCTTTTAGACTTCAGCACAAGAACTTCATACTTAGGTTCAGGGTTAAATTCATTCTGAAAATGGAAGGCTTTTTTCGTTGTCTATTTGTTTGTCTTTGTTGCCTTCCTCTAAACTAAAAATGTTTTGAATGTAAGCAGGACCATGATCTTGTTCAAATTTGTCACTTGTGGTTCTTAGCATATTCCCTGTAACAGAAAAGGTGCTCTGTAAATGTGTGCTATACTCATTTCCAAAGAAGTAGAACTATCGAGACCATCCCTTTTATTCTAAAATGTTACAGTATTTCTCAGACAATCCCTTCTTCTCTCATCTCCTTCCTCCGTTCTTTCTTGCTTTTCCTATCTCGTCTTCTTCCATTTCTATATCTCATTTAATAGATAACACGAACAATATTCAGTAGGAAAAGATAAAATCATTGCTATAATTAGAGGGGTTTTTTTGCTGTGCAAATTACCCAAAAATTCTAAATTCCTTTGCTTCAAAGTAATAGCTTGAGTTAATTTAAATATGTAAACAAATACCATAGTCAAGAGAGTTTATTTAAGTGTAGGAATAAAATAAATTGGGAACAACAAAAGAAGAAATGCAGTCCAGGTTGGAAAAGACGTGGAAACAGGAGATGATACGGGTCTTCACGTCACATCCATTCTCTATAGATATGGTTGCTATAGCTACAGAAGAGAAAAAGGCAGGGTTGGGAGAAGGTTTCCTTAAAAAGTGAGACTCGTTCTGCATCAGGCAAATATAATTCTGTATAAGGGAGCTCGGGTGACTCAGCAGTAAGGAATTGTGCTGTCCACCTAACGGTTCACAGTTCAAATCCACCAGCTGCTCAGTGGAAGAAAGAAGAACAGTGTTAAGCAAGACACACTAAATCCTCATAAAACGTAATTTTACTTTATTATCCTGTGTTGAGCTTCAAATCTGTCATGCAAAAAAAGAAGCATAATTTACACTCGAGGTTTCCCATTTTTATGTTGTGTGGAGCTATTTCACGAGCTAAGGAAACTCTAGTGGGTTTGTGGTAAAGAATGTGCTGTCGAAGGTTCGAATCTACCAGCCGTTCCATTGGAGAGCACCTTCCATATAAACGTAGTTTGCTGCCTCTGAAAACCTGATGGAGAGTCAGCTATGGGTCGGTTCTGACTCTGTGATATTCAGCAAATATCACTTGTATAACCTCCCTTCTAAAACTGTGTGACTTCAAGAGAAGGGATGGGAATCAGGATCAACACAAGGCTCATGTTTATGAGGCCACTATGCCCTCCATAGCATCTTCACCATTTCTACCACCAGCCCCCATTCAGCCTATTTCACTGTGGTTGCAATGTCCACATGGAATTCACAGGCCAGTCTCACAGTGTATGAGACTAACTGGGGTGGTAGCAGGTTACAACTGAATCAGGATCAACCTGGAAGTAAATGGCTATGAATGCACTCAACTTGACGGCACCTCGCAGCAGCAACAATACCATCTTGAGGGCCTGGATGATTCTCAAGCGTCCGCTTTATCCCTAGAGTCCCAGGGGGCTCTCGTCCACACTGCTGCCACTCGCACTGATGTGCCATCTTACTTTGCCTTCAGTGTGACAACCATTAACGGGTTTGGCAGCTCTTTTAAAGTCCTTCTCTTCTCTGCTTCCCTGCTTCTCCGTAGACTTTTGTTGGATAGCTTGCTTATAGGCAAATGTCTCAGCAATGCCAAAGCTTAGTCTTCCCACAGAGACCGTGAATTTATTAATCCTCTTGGTAGACTGCAATCGCTTTATTTGCATAAAAATTAGGCAGTTCTCACAAAAACCACTAAGTCCTACTGGGTGGCTTTTTGCACTTTATTTACATAGTAAACTAACCAATTCCAGGACAAGATTATGGTCTAGCTAATTATTTTGGCAGAATTATGAGCCAAAGACCATATATGAGAGAACCTTTTGTAGTGCAACAATGCCAATATTAAGCTGTAACTATTATATTTCCAAGGATTTGATTTTCACTTAAGGACTGTTGAGAATCAGTTTGAGAGTCCTTGTTGATACCTGATGAAGACAATATATCAGAGGAGAAAAATACTCACCTTGTTAATACATAGACAAAACCAAGTGCTGAAGATGTCTGACTATGGAGCAAAACTATTTGAGTTCATACGTTGGACAATTACTTGAATACTCTTGAATATACTGGTAAAATGAGAAATGCCATTGAGATAATACAGGAGAAGTATCCACAATGGCATCTGCTGCTAGGTGTTCTTGCTATTAAGTCAAAACCTATTCGTAGCTGGCCCTCCCTCCAGCAGGTGTTCAGAGGCTGCAAATCACGTGGGAGATTTTTCATCTTTCTCCTTCAGAGCAGTGGGTGGATTCGAACTTCCTGCCTTTCAGATGGAAATTCATCTCCTTACTCACTGGATTGCTAGAGCTCCCTTGTGACTAGAAGCACTCAATAAACATTTATTGTGACTTTTATTTACATTTTAATTATTATTCCCACAGTAAGAACATATGCAGTTAGAAAATTTCAGGAAGCCTCTGTTTAGAATAATCCTCTAAGGTTACTTATCAGCAATTCAACATGCTGCAGTGGACAATGTCCTGGATAAATTGTTTACTTCTGTGTGACAAAGTGACACAAGTGATATCACTTTATATAAATATATTTCATTCATATTTTGCACAAAGCCCACCGGCTCGAGGAAACCATAATTCTATAATATAAATCATCCATCGGAATATGGTACATCATCTTATAACATTGCTGAACTGGGTTGCTCTTCAAGTCAAGTTCAGTGAACATTTTTTTTTCCACTTTTTTCTTGTCTTTCAGCAGATACATTATAGGTGGGAGTGAGGGGGTGGTTGGGAGGTTTTGCTTGTATAAAAAGGTGTGTGGGAGGCTACTGCATTATCTTATCTCCTCTAATTTCGGGGGGGGGTGTTCCCATAATATCAACAGCCCAAGGCTGATTCCTGATTCCTATGATGTCAAACATGCCTCTTTAATAATTTCAACAAAGTAGAAAGTTCAGTGTATTTTTTTTTAGTATATTCTTTTTTGGGCCTGATATTCCTACGTACCATGGAGTCAGAACCCAGAACCAACCCATGGCTGTCCCTCTAGCGGGTTTTCAAAAGCCGTAAATCACGTGGCAGGAGCTGGTTCAGCTTTCTCCCCTGGAGCAGCTGACTTGAACCTCATACCTTCAGATTGGCAGCACAACTCCTTATCACTAGGCTGTCAAAGCTCCTGCTTATGCTTGGTGGACCCACACAAGCAGCAGCAGTGGTTGAGGAGGTGGTAGAGAAGCCAAGGGCAACATGAAGCAGAACTGACTTAGAAATGCTCCCCATGCAGCCAAAATTGAGAGCCTTCACCCAGGCTTGTTGGAGAGATAGAGAGAGTGCCCATAATTGCAGCACAGAAGCCTGTGGTCCAGAGCCATGAGGCTGGAGGTTCGAGGGTCTGCGGATTCACCTGAGAATCTGTCCTGACTAAATAACTGTAAGCTGGCTGTATTCTACCCGAGTTCTGACTTATTAACCTCTCCAATAAACACCAACATAGAGAGCTACGTTGGCCTAGCGGACAGAAAGTGAAGCTACCAAGCCCAGGATGGGTGATGTTAATCTGTGGCCCTCAGGCCTGGTTTAAATTGGTTTTGATCAAACATTCTTCTAGGTGGTACAGCACTGTTCTGTGCATTGCTGTACAGAGGTAACTCGTGGTTGCTGTGATGCTAAACACTGTGACACTGATGTGCCAAATGCGATAATGGTTACCCATGATGGACAGTGTTTGGTGGAGCTCCCCAATTCAAAGAAGCTTGGAAGCAGGAGTGGCGTCCACTTCCGAAATAGCTTGTCTCTGAAAACTCTATGAACAGTGCTCAGGTCTTTCATTGATAGGGTCCCTATGAGTCGTCTATGACTCGACGGCACCAAACAACAACAATAAACCACATAACTGTACGTGTTGCCTATGAGTTCTACGTGGCCACTACAATGGACTATCAGACCCAGAGCATCAAGACCCCTCAGAGGATAGCTGGTGTTAAAGCAGCTAGAAGTTGGTGTGGGAGCTCAGACACATGTCTGACGTCATGGAAACAGGTTTTGTGTTGTGAATGGGGGCTCCTCCCTCTTGTGGAGTTCATAGAGGTCAGTATCAGTGACTTCCAAGCCCGTCATATTGTCTGGACACAGTTCTTTGTCTGTTGGATCAAGGAGATTTCACTGAAGCGATCCTGAATCCAAGAGACACACTCTTCACCCCTGGCTCTTGTGTTTTGATAGTAAGAAGATTCTCGCTTTCTGCCTCCAGAAGAACTCATTTTAAACCTAGTGAAATAGCAAAATTGATTCGTGTCCACATTAGCATTCCACACACCCTTTTTCCACGGCCCCACCTGACAATGGTGCCATTTACTTTGCTGGCAAACTATCCACTTCCATTCTTGCTGCTTTGCACTTGATTCCTACTTATAATAAACGTCCAACCTGTTTCTGAAGCTATATGTTCTTACAGGGGGCGACTTCTCATTCCCCCACCTCCATGGATTTGAACCAGGGACTTTTCTGTTAGCAGTCCCACATGTTAGACACCAAGCCTCCTATCAATCCGTTTCATGAGCCACAGATTCCTTGCATTTACAGAATCATAGCCGGTCGCATGGTGAGCATTCTAAGCACTATCTTACTCATTGTCATCATGTCACAGCTGGCTCGGAGCGGACCCTCCTGAGGGTTTTCAGAAGCTGTAAATTTCATGGGAAGATGTCCATCTTTCTGCCCTGAGGCAGTCGGTGGATTCCAGTCACCAGCCTCTGGGTTCTCAGTACAGTTCATACCAATGAGGCCACTCATTGTGACACAGTAAGAGACAGAGACCTTTCTTCAGTATTAAGAAAGCAAGCAAGGAAGAATGGAGGGAAGGCGATTGCAAAAGGGCCGGACAGCAAAGAAGCAAAAGACAATTTAGTGGAGACTTTGAGAGTCCCAACTGCAGTTTTCATGACAATATAAGGTCTCTTGATTTGTGGTTTGACAGACTAGCTGTGCAAACTTTACCTTCAGCAAAGAAAAAAAGCCTGTTTGCATAAGCAAAGGGGTCATGTTTCAGTGCCATTCCCTCCTGAGACTCAAGTGTTCTTCCCTCCTCTCCTCGCACTGCAAACATAAGCATAGTCAGGCCTCCTTCCCAGCAGTGGCCCAGGAGAAGTTAAAACGACCACTTGGCACTGGTAGACAAAACAAGAAGATACACAGACTCACTGGAAATGTCTAGATTTTGAAAATTACCTGATGTGGGGGGAAAAAATGAAAAGAGACATAGGAATGGAAAATTCCTTTGCTGGCTCCTTGCTCTCTTTCCTGTTGAGGTGGGATTAGTTACCAGCTGTCAAAAGAAATATCACTTCTGATTCTTATATTTAGGGGGAGAAGGAAAGCATTAGGGGAAAAATGTTTTTTGGGAGAGAGAGAGATGTAACAAGGATCTTCTTTTCTTACAATTCTTCCTGAAATTTGAAAGAATGAAAGAAGACATAAGGAGCAAAGAAAAAGATTATACTTCCATGTGAAAACTGGAGAAATAATTGTGGGTAATTTAATCTTCTCTTAAGTTTTTCTAAGAAAATAATTGATGTGGTGGTGAAATCAGTTAAGGGCTAGGGACTTAAACTATCCCAATTACCATCCCAAGAGGTGTTTCAAATTGTTATGTGCTGTCGAGTCACCTGCGACTCATAGTGACCCTATGTACAACAGCCCTAAACCCTGCTCTGTCCTGTGTCAATCTCATTGTCTCTGACACACCTATCACCATTACTCCAGTCACTGAATCAATCCACCTCATTGAGGGTCTTCCTCTTCTACGCTGTCCCTCCACCCTCCCAAGCATGAGGTTCATCTCCAAGGACTGGTCCCACCTTGCAACATGTCCAAAGTATGTCAGACGAAGTGTCAGAATCCTTGCCTCCAAAGACCAGTCTGGCTTCACCCTCTCCAGGGTGAACTTGTTTGTTCTCCTAGAAGTCCATGGTATGTACAGTACTTTTCTCCTGCGCCACAGCTTTAGATAAAGAAAATAGCCAAAAGCCTTTAACATTATAATGTATGCTCTTTTATTATTTTTTTAAAAAAACAACAGTAACACTGAGGAAAAGTTTATACACAGAAAGTAACTATCGGATGGGGAAGGGGGATAAAAGTCACTACTACATAATAAACCCCACTGCCATTCAGTTGATTCTCACTCATAGCTACGCTGCATCTAATTTCCTAGGCTATAAATCTTCTTGTGAAGAGTCTTCTCCTCTTTCTCCCCTAGAGTGCCTGATGGATTTGAACCACTGACCATTTGTTCAGCAGCCCAACACACACTGTAGTTTGCTACGAGGGCTCCCTTGAAGAGATGAAAGACGTATTGAGTGAAGGAAAAGGCAATATAGAATACATTGGATGTGTTGCAATTAATATAAAAAAATTCCTCTGACATAGAAGACTTTTCAAAGTACTTGGCCAATTTTGATATAGTTAGTCTTCATTTTCACAAGAAGTCCTGCTTCTTCGGAAGGGTCATCTAAAAGTCAAGCACGCAGAGGAGTAAGTTTTATCTAAGACCCTGAACAAGATGGATAGATTGCTACCGAAACAATGGACTGAACATATTAGAGCTTCTCATGATGGCACAATGTAGGGTCAAGTTCAGATCTGTTGTTCATCCGGTTGTTGCGAGTGGCAGTCTACCTGATGGCACCTAAGAAGAACAGTATCTTTTGGCTGACGCCTAGTCTGCAGGGAATTGCACTGCTAACTCAAAGGCTGAGTGTTTGTTGCAGCTCAAATTCACTCACAATTCTCCTGAAGAAAATCGCACCATGTCCTCCCAATTTACAATCTCAGAAATGTTGGAACTTGATGGCAATGAGAGAATCTCAAGTATGTCCTTTAAAACTTGTATCGCACGCCTGGTGTGTATGACACTTTCTACAGCTCTCTCTAGGCAACTTCATGTAATGCCAACAGCCGTAAACATGAGTATGACTCCAGAGTTCTGAGAAGGAAATGAAAGGAGCTCTGGTAGTGTAGTGTTTTACGTGTTGGTCTGCTAGCCAAAAGATCAGGGGTTTGAATCCACCAGGTGCTCCATAGGAAAAAAGATGAACATTCTCTTCCCATAAAGAGTTATCGCCTGACGGAGGGTCACTGTGACTGGAAGCCAATGTGGACCCAGTGGCATTGCTTTTGGCTCCCCCCCCCCTTTAAAAATTTTTTTTTGGAAACCTGTTCACATGGTGCCAACATCAGCTTGACTTACAACTCCTGGGCACTGGGAATTTCATGGTTAGAAATGCATTCCTTTGAACTGAAGAAGAACATGAAAAAAGTTACTATGAAACCAAACATTGTAAAGCTAATGGAATCTCAGTTTTGTCTTAAAAATGAAAAATGGGGAAAATCCTGGAAATAAATTTGCCAGTGGAAATTGAGACTTGGGATTCTCCTTTTTTATTGCATGATCTGTGCTCTTCTTCATACGGTCACTCACTCGCTCACAGAGCTGTTGACTCAGAACAAACCCGGCTGACCCTCCACTGGGTTTCTGAGGCTGTAAACCACACGGGAGGAAACCGCTCATCCTTCTCCCTCGGAACCACTGGCGGGTTCAAGTCACTGCCAGTCTAAACCCTACGATACTGAATACAGTTCCATTTGAGGACAGAGTTTTTATATTAATGAGATCATATCAGCATGGGTACTTCTTAAAACAATGGCTTTAGAGATATATAGAGAGATTTATAGATTTATAGATATATGAATATATAGATGATATATAGATATATAGATGATAGATATATAGATAGATAAACCAGCCAAAGCCCAACTCATATATTAGGCACAGAAGCAAGAAAGCATCAATGGAGTAAATGTCAGTTGTTGTTGTTGTGTCCCATCACGTCAGAACTGACCCATAGCTGACCCTTCAGAGGCTTTCCAGAGACAGTAAATCTCATGGGAGGCCACTGCCAGTCTTTCTCCTATGGTGCAACTGATGGGTTCAAACTGCACACGTTTGGGTCAGCAGAGCAATTCCTTCCCACTAAGCCACTAGAGCTCCCTAAATGCCAGTTGGGTTTCTTTGTCATTATGTGTCATAGAGTTGGAGCCACCATAGCTCACCTTCCAGTGGGTTTTCAGAGGAGGAGACTGCCCATCCTTCTCTTGCAGATGTCGGTAGAGATCTCGGATTCAAAAAGAATGCTTCGAAGTCAAGGAAACGCCCAAAGGGGATGGGAGAGCCTTCTCCTACAGTCATTGCCCTGATTTCAGACTATTACCCTCTTGAATTCTGAGAAAAGACATTTCTGTTTCTGGAAGTCACCTACAGAAGATATTTACGACATAGCAGCACTGAGTAACTAAGACTGACGTCTTTCACAATTCTTTCCCCTCTCGGAAAGGTAATGCAACTTTTAACCTATATGCAGGACTTGGTTTGTCAGGCTCTTTCAAATGCCAGATTATCCTTTCAAGGATGATTATTATTTGACATTAACTGCAAGAAGGAAGGAAGCATTCTGAAGAAAAATATTAAGATTTAAGAACTCAAAGGGAGGGAAACAGAGACACAATATGATAATTATTATGTTCGATGAGTACTTGAGTAGCAAGAAGGCCTTGAACTTCAGGAGAACTAGAGAGGAAATTATGGACACTATCTTTTACAGTCAACTAGAAAAAGGATCAAGGAGAGTAAAACAATCTATCAATCTGCAAATGTAATATGTTAGCTTAATAACAAAAAATGCTAGTTTCTTAATACTGTGGGCCAGAGTCTCTGATAGATAATTGTTGGACTCAAAGACAGGTTAAGATTCATTCAGTCCCCACGCATCAGAACTATAGTACACAGATTGAAAGGAACAGGGTTTGAGAAGTTGTTGTTCTACTTTTACCATTATTTTTAAAAGAAACTATTAATTGATGCTATGGTAGGGAAGAAAGGGCTTAGTAGAGGGGATACTGAGAGAGAATTTTAAATGACACTGATTAATTTGAGAATTTGAAATGATAGAGTTAACATAAGGGAGGAAAAGTATTACTTAGAAAAGATGAACATGGCTTTTGGAGAATAGTGTCTTATTGTTTTAACTACATTGTTTACATTGGAACCAAGTTGTCGAAGAGCCTAGTAACTAGTCAGGCAATAATGGAACCAAGCTGTTGAGGGATTTATTAAGTAGGAGGCCAGGAGATCAACGATCACCTACTTTTTTTCTGTAGAGGGCCAGGTAACAAATACTTTCTACTTGGAAGAGCGCAGGATCCCAGTGGTGGGATTGAGCTGCTGTAGCCTGAGGCAGCCATAAAGAATTTTTTAACAAATGAGTAGAACTCCTTGCCAATAAAACTTTATTTGTAGGCATGGAGATTTTATCTCCTCTAATTTTCACCTCAAGCTCTGGTGGTCTAGTGGATAAAGAGTTGCTCTGCCAAGCCAAAGGCAGGCGATTTGAATCCACCAGCGGCTCTACAGGATAAAGAGGGGTAACCACCTCCCCTGCAATTTACTGTCTCTCAAGACCCACAAGAGCATCAGCAACGAGTTGGTTCCAACTCCACGGTATATAACAATACCAGCAATTTTCAACCCATCAAATACAGTTAATATTTTTTTTTTGGCAACTAGTAAAACATAGTAAGTTTCCTTCACTAAAATGTAGTAAGTTTCCTTCACAGACCAAATTTAAGATCACTGAGCTAAAGCATTACTACCTCCATTCTATAAAACAATTTATCCTTTTGTGTAATCCAAGCTCCTCTTAGGTCATTGCTGAAGCACTGAGCAGTAATAATGCATGTTGTTAGTGTTGTTAGGTGCTGCTGGGCTGAGTATGACTCACAGCAACCCTGGGGACAACAGACCTGCACCCTGTGCTGTCCTGTGCCAGTCCCGCCATCTCTGACACACTCACGTCCGCTGCTCCAGTACTGTTTCAGTCTGTCTGGCTGAGTATCTTCCTTCTCTCCCCAGCCCTCCACCTTTGTAAGCATGATGTCCCTCTCCAAGGAATAACCTCTCCTAGCAGCGTGCCCACGGTGTGTGAGATGAAGCTTCATCATCTTTGCTTCCAAGAATTTTATTAAAAATTAGTCTTCATAGCCACTTCCTAAATAACCTTCCTCCGGAAACTCTATGAACTTTGGTAAATGTCCATAGTTGTAGAAAGGCTTCAGGCCTTTTGTTCAGAGAGTTTCTTATGAATCATGGTCAACATAAAGACAATCAACAACAACAACAGTATTGATATCGATCATACATTTCCTACATGCCATTAATCTATATTTCAACATTTATGGAATGACAAATCTTAAAACCCACCTAACTCTTTGCCTACGTTTCTGTTTCAGATAAGATTATGTTGCTGTCCAATGCCCCTGAGGGGATTTCATTTGGTAGTGATTCTATATTGCTGCAGATTACAACCTTGCCTGATCCTGTGCGGTCCTCACAAGCCTCACAATGCCCACCGTGATTGAGCCCAATTTTGCAATTACTATGTCAGTCCAGCTTGTTGAAAGTCTTCCTCTCCTTCACTGACCCTCGACTTTTCCACATATGATGCGCTTTTCCAAAGACTGGCCCTTCCAGGTGACATGCCTGAAGTATGCATGACAAAGCCCTACCATCCTTGTCTCCAAGGAGCACTCTGGCTGCATTTTTTCCCCAGATAAAGAGGGCTACAACGGAACAGAAAATTACAGGAATAAAGTTCATTTCAGTTTAGGTAGATTTAGGAGCCGTAGATGTGCGACAGTAGAGCTAAGCCAGATATCACTTTTGATTTTGTTTAGAAAGTATTTTTCCACGTACATGTGAGTTTGGGTGTGTCTGTCGTTCTGGGAATTTGCTTCAGACAAAGGAATGAAGCCACGCTATGACGGGCTGACTCAGTTGGAGGTGGGAAGCCATCCAATTTCCTTGTCTTGCCTTCTGTGTGCCTCATCTCTGTCGTCTTATCCTGTGCTTTAATGCTTCATCGTCTCAACTCAATGCACTCACCCCAACAAAGCCACTTTTCCTGAAACCACTCTTGGAGAGTAGAGGGATTATGTGTTTCCTCGGTTTCTTCTTAACAGTCTTTAGAGATGAAACATTAACAGAGGGAGTTCAGCTTTCAAACAAGCTAGTAATTAAGTGGGGCAAGTGGTAGCTCTTCGGAGTCAGCTTAACCAAACTTAAGGATAAACCGCGTGAAAGCTCGCATTAGTGGGAAGAAGCTGCTATAGGTATGGACACACTGCCCTCGTCTTCAAGCTGTTTTGCAGAAGAGGCAATCTCAGATCCATTGTATACTGTATAATTACAACTGACTAGAAAGAACGATCATTTGGCCAGTTCAAGAATCTTCTTCAGGTACAAAGTAACATGGTGCAAATCATGTCTTTGTGGTAGAACCTCAAATCTTTGGTGACAGCTAAGTGATTTTTTTAGTTGGGTAGCCATGCATATCTGTCTGAGGTAGGTGGTGTTATAGTTATCATTATTTTCTTTATTATTGGTAGAATTTTTATTATTTTTTTTTCCAGGCTGTCTTTGTGGAGAGCAACCAGGGATTCCTTAAACACCGAGATGGTGAAATTGTTTCACGTATTTTGGGCAAGTTAACAAGAGCACCAAGACTCGGGAGAGAAACAACAACAATTGGATGAGTAGAGAATCATGTCATAGAGGAAGACGCTCAGACACAGTGACTGCATCAGTGGATTTGAGCACATGGAGGCGGCGAGAATGACACAAGGTAGGTCAAGGTCATGATCTGTTGTTCATCGTATTGCTATGTGTTGTAGTCAAATTCATGACACTTAGCAATAACAATAGCAAAAGTTTCCATATGTGGATACTGGGATGCAGAAAAGGTACGTGGCTTCTAAAATCACATCCAGCCAAGGCAAGCACCAATGCTAAAATCCAATCTAGCTTTCTCAAGTGATCAAACTTTAAAGCAAAATGGAAACCATACCACCACTAAACAACTATGGTAAAAACCTTGAAATAGTTTCTTAAATTTGAAACATTAACCAATCTGGGTATATGTCGCTAGAACCTGTGGATGTTAAATTTATTCTGAGAAACAGAAATGACTAGATCATTGATGGCTCAGTACTTACCCCTGGAAGGTACAGCGGCAGCACAGACCAATGTCACCCAGTGCAGTAAGTCACAGTCACATTTTTCTCGCATCTAGAGACCTCCTATTGTACAGAACCAGACATAATCCTTAATAATGTTTGTTATTGTTGTTGTGTGCTGTCGAGTCATAAATGACCCTTAGCTGACCCGCCAGTGAACTTTCAGAAGCAGTTAATCACATGAGAAAAGATTGCCTATCCTTCTTCCATGGAGCAGCTGGTAGACTTGAACCACGTGCCTTCAGGATTGCAGTGTAGCTTCTTACCACTTGGCAACCACAGCTCTAGATACTAACGTTTAATATCCATTTTAGCAATAGAATAGTATGTGATAAAAAGATCATACCATTCTTAAATGTATTATTTCTTACATTATATGAATAAAGGCAAAGATGGAAAAGCAGCATCTCATAATTTGGGCATGTTGCTAGGAGAGGCTATTCCTTGGAAATGGATATCCTACTTAAAAAGGTTAAGGGTCAGCAAAAGAGAGGAAACCCCCCAACTAGATGGGGTGACACAGTGACTGCAGCAATGAGCTCAAGTGTGCCAGGGATGACGAGGACGGCACAGGATAGGACAGTGTTCAGGTCTGCTGTTCACGGGGTCACTATGAGTCATACCCTATTAGATGGCACCTAACAACAGCCACACCAACAAAATCATTTTATAAAGCAATTTCTGCACTGAAATGCAAAATTATCAGTCACTGAACAAGAGTTTTTAAAATGAATTTCCTCCTTTTCCTTTAATGATTACTTAACTCTTAGAAAATGAACAATATGGTTCACAAATACGATTTACCACAATGCTACAGCTAAACAGCAGAATATCTGACCAATGAGTGACATTACAAAGCACCGGAAGCCATGAAAGCCACAGCGTGTGCTTGTTGAACATGTAGGTGACATTATACAATTTGGAGTGATGCAATAATTGAGTCGTAATGACAGATCTGACCAGAGTCTATGACAAGGTTCAAACAGTACATTAGCATAGCGTTGTAACTTGTGACTACGTAAGTCAGCTGTAAGAGACCTCGTCGAAGTACTAAAAACCAAATATGTTACTTCAGTACTAAGAGGTACCTGATCCAAGCTGCAGTACTCTCTCATCATAGGCATGTGAGCATGCTTCATACGTATACTGTGGCTTGGGTCAGGTACCTCTTAGTACTTATGTTGATAAAAAGGACTAAAAAAAATACTGATGCTTCAAATTGTGATGTTGACAAAAACCAGTCAATGTACCATGCTAGAAGGAGAAGTAAGTTTGTCTGGGACAAAGCAGAGGCAAAATGCTCCTTGAAGAGTGATCAAACTTGGACTCACTTTGGGCGTGGTATCTGGAGGGACCAGCTCCTGGAGGAAGTCATGCTTGGGAAAGTAGAGAATGAGTAGAAAGAGGAAGACTTGTCAAGTGGTGGACTGGACAGTGGCTGCATCAAAAGATTCAGCTATAACAAGAACTGTGAGGGGTGGTGCAGGACCTGGCCGTGCATTGTTCCATTGTACATGGGATTTCTATGAGTTGGTACTGAATGAAAGGCATCGAAGGATGATGATGATGATGATGATAATAATAATAATAATAATATTATTATTATTATTATTATTACCCGTGGTTACAATCCCATTTGGCTTTCTATGTGAGGCTTAGGAGATGGTTGTAGTATAAGGTACGTCTTAAGTCTTTCTCTTTTGAAATTGACTAAGCAAGTGAACGAGAAGAGATGGGGAGAGAGGGATACCAAGCCGTATAAAAACAGCCCAGGATTAGAAGCTCAACAGAGACAAGGACCCTCCCTCAGAGCCAACACAGAGAAAGCATATTCTCCTGAATTTGGCACCTTGACTTTGGACTTCCTGCCTCCTGACATGAGAATATACGCATTGATCTGCTAAAGAGAGTTCCGGTGGTCTAGTCCCCAGAGAGCACTGCTGCTAAGTCAGCGGCTTCACCTCTCTGATGGTTTGACTCCAACAGTGACTTTGAGGGGGGAAAAATGAGCAGGCTCTTCCCATGCAACGTACAGCCCTAGACGCACAAAGCGGTTCGGCTATAAGTCCTACCCTACAACAATGAGATAAAAGAGTCCGTTAAGCCATCTATTTGTAGCATTTATGTTCAGCATAATTAGAAACCTAAAACACCAGGACACTCAGGTATGAGGGGCAGGGGATTACGATTTCTTTCTTTCTTGCGCTGCCTTTCACCTCATCTAGAGTTTTCTCTTGATAATATTTGAAAACTGCCTCTCCAGCTCACATTCTGTATTCTGGCATTTGGTATTAGATGTAGCCAGTAGACCATATGTATTGAACCTTCCTCTTAGGACCTGTTGCTTGGCTTGAGTGGTTATCAGATCGTGCATTTGAAACCGGCCTCACAGTCTGCGTTTTATTGACCACTGAGTTTGCACATTCTGGTTCCTCCTGAGCCCGGTGAGCCCCGCTCTCTGTCTTACAGTTTCTGGGGAATTTCTGCTGTAAATGTCAGTTCTTTGGAACTGCACTGCCAGGGATCATTAAAGGTATGTTGAATAAAGGAGTGAATGAATGCTTGGCTATTTATAGTCGTCTCGTCTCAGCTTTCCCTTGGCACACAATTGCCAGCCTCACCTGTTAAGGCTCGGGCAGACCTTTGGCGATAAAGGTTTCTTTGCATTGCTCATACAAGTCTGAGAACCGGCATGAACGGGTCCATACATTTGCTCCCAACAACGCGGTGTGTAAATATTTACGTCACTTACTGGAATTGGTGAGCGTATTTCTGGCCCAGGAACTATCTTCCTCCTTCAAATCCCTGACCAGGTGAAAACATAGTCAGGGCATGCTTGAATGACCTTCACATTGAACCTCTTCCAGAGGTACAGAGGTAGTGAGGCAACCTCAGTCTCAGCTGACCGGCCGTCACCTGCTTTATAAGATGCCAGAGGCTGCCTATGTACATTCCCAGGGTGGAACGGTAGGGCCAAACGAGTGTCAATGGTTAACCCTGGTCCTTGGTGGCTGAGGCTTTTCTTTCCTTTATCATTAACCAAGGAACGTTCTTACCACTGCCCAGCTATGAGCAGCCAGTTTGTAGATTCTCTCTGGGGAGAGTGAATGCAGGTAAGCGGTGCTTTATTCTTTTTATTATACAGACTCATTCTGCCCCTGTTTTTGCTTTTCCTGGCCTCTTGATTTAGTCCAGCGGAGTAAGTATCAGTGTCGTATTACATAAAACGAATTCCCTACTTAAAAGTCAGAAGTAGAGAGGGCATTATACTCCTTGAGTTCATTTGTAATCTTTGTCAAACGTAGTTCGAAGTTGGTGTTGATGGTTTGTCAAGCTGCCCTTATTCATCAATCTATATGTTGGTATTTAAAAGATAATGCATACTGTGCATAGCAGATGAAGAATGTATAATTTATTCCAAAAGCAAATTACACAGTGTATGTCTATATTCATTTATGACTGTATAATCACAAATATTTAAAGATAGTCTTCTCTGTGTGACAATTGTAAAGCAGGAACCTAAAAATGGTTTTCAAATATCTCAGTATTTTTTTTTCTTAAATGATGAGCTTTTGCTGAGACTTTCATGCAATGAGATGAGAGGAAAAAGAACTCTCTTTTTTTTTTTCCTCCCTTAATTGGGAATAAATAATTGTGTCCTTATCTTAGGTAGAACCTTTCTTTTTTAAAAAAAAAAATTTATTTTCATTTATTTTTTTTAATTGTATTATTTTTACGTGTACCGTCAAGTCAGATCTGACTGGTACAGGAGGAGGTTGCCTCCTCCTTCTCCAGCAGAGCATCTGGTGGATTTGAACCGCAGGTAGAACCCTTCTAAAGCTTTATTTCTTATCTATTGAAATCTTTGAACTTGTTGTCCTGGACTTACAAGTCTTAGTTCTCTAAATACCATGGATTCTCTGTCATGTGTGATTAAAGGGCTTCTAATTTCAATAGATAGAGGTGGCAAACTACTTTTCTATACTCTTGATAAATTTTGATTATGTAAATTATGAACTTAAAAGTCTTTAGGAAAATAGTTTTGATTATTTCTGGAGACTGTCACCTTCACAGTTAAGAGCCAGAACATAAAGAAAGTCATATATTGATTTATCTTTTAAATTAAGAACAGAAAAAGTGGGAAGCCAATCTCTTGGTCAGATTTTAACCAGAAAAGTGACTTGAAGTGTCAAAACCACAGCTGTATTGTAGAATATCATTTACAGATTTCCTGAAATTAAGCCAAAAAAGATTTAAAAAGTGAGAAGATGCTAGAGATCAATTCACCTTTCAATTCTCCATGAGAAAAAGCAGGAAAGAATGACAGTTTGTGCTTAGAACAGGAGAATTTTGGCAAATTAGTTTTCTATAAAAGAAGACCAGAGAAGCAGTCAAATCTGGACGACAAGATAGGAGTTGGATTGGTGTTCAAGATGCTATTTTAACGCATTTTTTTAATAAGTCTGTTTGGCCTTTGGAGAGAGAATGAAAGTTTTCAAGAACATTGGGTAAATATGTTTCTCTCATTATATAAATTAGTTAGTCATGAATCTGAAAGTTAAGACTCAGATAGAAATTATTTGAAAGTAAAAATTGATAAAAAAATACCACTTTAAGAGGGGAAATAGTAGAGTTGTGAAGGATATTAAAGGAAAGAATAAATAAGCCATATATTTAAGGCTTTTCATGTGCTACAATGGCCAAGTGTTGTGGTTTGAATGCACCAGTTGGAGAGTTAGCCATCAGTTGGTCCTGAGGCTATGAGTGGTGTCACCTCCATGAGTGTTGGCTTCAGACATAGCTTTGGTTTCTTTCAATGTCAGTAAACCTACCACTTGGGCATCTGAACTCTTAGCCCTAAGTCATTCCCCCTGGTTCTTTTCACATGCACACTGGGTTAATGACTTCCTTCCTTGCTCATTTTGTTTGTTTGTTTAGACAAATGCAACTATAACACATTGATCCAAGTACTTCTTTCAGATGGAAAGGACTTTGTTTTACTTTTCCCACCACCACTATTTATCAAATAATGCCAAAGAAATAAGCTTTAGAGAGGGCAATTTGCTTTTGATCTGTGAAAAAGAAGTTACAGACTTCAGATTCTTCTTTGCTCACATAACCTCAATGTCCTTGGCATAAGACATCAAGGTAAGAGAATAGGCTATATCTGTTGATGTCTGTTTTGACCTACACCTGCAAGAGCTATTTATACTATATTTTTTGTTGATTTATCTTCTCTGTGAACAATTTTAGTGAAAAAATGCCTTAAAGCCTAGGCTGGTTAGGAGATTGTTCATTAGTGAAACAGATTTGTTGAGGAATCTAGTAGCTAGTACACAAAGGTGAGCCTAATCCAGGTCAAGGTTTTCTCAATTACTTGTTACGCTTCTGAGAGTTGGACAATGACTAAGGATTACAGGATAAGAATAGATGCCTTCAAATTGTGGTGTTGAAGAAGAGTCTTGACCATACCATGGACTGGCAAGAAAAATCAGTCTGTCTTGGAACGGGTGAAACCAAGTCTCTCCTTGGAGGCTAGGATTTTGAAGCTCTGCCTCACTTTCTTGGGCATGTAGTCAGGAGAGATAGGTCCTTGGAGACATCATGCTAAGAAGGATGAACAGACAGCACAGGAGAGGGAGACCCCAGATGAGATGGATTGATACAGTAACTGGGGCGATGGAGTAGGGTGTGCCAGAATTAGTGAGACTGGCTCAGGATAAGGAAGGGTTCAGAGCTGCTGTATATAGGGCTGCTATACATCACAAGTGACTCAATGGCACATAACAACAACATACTATAATAGGTTTTGGAAGCAGGAGTGACATCCACTTCCTAAACAACATGCCTCGGGAAACTATGAACTTTAATAAATATTGATAGTTGTAAAGGGGCTTCAGGCCTTTTGCTCATAGGGTTGCTATGAGTCGTGCTCAACTCAAAGGCAAGCAACAACAACAGCAGTAGCTAGTAGATATTATTTGACATTATATAACATTTTACATAGTCAAATGACAATGACTACAGCCACTGAGTCTATTGAGTCATTTCTGGGTATTGATTTGGAATTAAGAATATATCAGTGAGGAAGGGATGGGGGAAAGACAAAACTCTCATCCAGCTTATATTCTGGATCGAGTGGGAGGGGACAGTTGCTAACTGATTGCTGACTGGTAATAATGTTTCGCCTCAATTCCTTACCCCTTGGGTCTCTTCATAGGACAAACTTTCAACATGACAGCAGCATTTCATTAAGCCAGTAAGCAAGAAATCAACACCAGAGGTCAAAGTCTTTTTTTCTAACCTAGTCTTGAAAGCAAAGTCTCTTCAGTTTTGCTGTATTCTTTTCAGTAAAAGTAAGTTCTTTGGTCCGGTCCACACATGAGGTAAAGGCATTACATAGAGAGGTAAATACAAGCAAATGAAGAACCTTTGGGAATCATCTTCAAAGTCACCTACCCTGAGTTCTATTTTAACTTACCAGGGAGCACTCACTAGTTAGAAGCTTGCTGAAAGGCATAGAGGTGATAAGGGAGCCAAGTGATGGGTATTTTTTGAAAAGTGTAGTTCAGGTAGGTGGAACAGACAGTACAGATGCTTGGAGTCAGGAGTGCGTCTGATATATTTGAGAAACACCTTGGGAGCCAGTGTAAGGAGTGTAACAATACACAATGTCAGGCAATAGAACATAGTTTTTCCAAGACTGAAGAGAATTTTGAGAGGTAAATATGTCAGAAGCTTATTGAGGTGCTAGATATCGCTAGAGAGAGATGTCCGTTTGAATAGTTGGTAAACAAGAGTAACAGAGATATCGTCAAGATTGGAGGAAGACTCAGCAACAACCTGTGCTGCGTGGATAACACAGCCTTGCTTTCTGAAAGTGAAGAAGACTTGAAACTCTTACTGAAGATCAGAGACCACAACCTGTCAACATCAAGAAAACAAAGCCTCATCGCCGGACCAGTAGGAAGCGTGATGTTAGCTCGAGAAAAGCTTGACATTGTCAACAATTTCATTGTACTTGGTTCTACAGTCAGAGTCCAGGCTAGTATCAGGCAAGAAATCAAAAGACATGCTGCACTGAGAAATTCTGCTCTTAGAAACCATTCCACAGTTCTAAAGAGTAAGAATGTCAGCTTGAAGACAAAGATGCCCTTAATCCAGGTTGTGATACTTACTGTCAATGACTTTCTAGGCATCTGAAAGTTGGATAATGAAAAAGGAAGACTAGAAAAGAACTGATTACTTTGAACTGTGATGTCTCAGAATAGAACTGAAATACTTTAAGAAAGATGATGTCAGTCTAGAGACTAAGGTGCACCTGATCCAGCCCATGGTCTTTGCAATTACTTACTATGCATCAAAGAGCTGGGCAATGACTAAAGATGACAGAAGAATTGATGCCTTTGAGTTGTGGTGCAGGAGCAGATTCTTGAACATACCATGGACTGCCAAGAGAACAAACAGATCTGTTTTGGACAGAGTGAAAGCAAGTTTCTCTTTGCAGGCAAGGATTTTGAAGCTGTGTCTCACGTACTTCGGGCATGTGGCCAGGAGGGACTGGTCGTTGGAGAAGGACATCATGCTCGGAAGGGTGGCGGGACAGCACAGGAAAGGAAGACCCTGGATGAGATGGATTGATACAGTAACTGGGGTAACGGGGATAGATGTGGCAGAGTCAGTGAGACTGGCTCAGGACAGAGCAGGCATCAGAGCTGTTGTACACAGAGTTTATGAGTCACAGGTGACTTTACGGTGCAGAATAAGAACAACAAACCAAAAAGGGAGCTCTGCAAGTTTAGTGGTTAAGAAACTGCACTGTGGCACCATATAACATTTGTCCATTTGTGACTGAGATACCTCACTCAGCATAATGTCCTCCAGGTTCACCCATTTTGAATAATATTGCATGAGTCCCTTGTTTTTCAATGCAGCATAGTATTCCATTGTGCGAATATACCACAGCTTCTCTACCCACTCGTTTGTTGATGGGCATTTAGGTTGTTTCCAACTCCTTGCTATTGTAAACAAAGCCGCGATAAACATGGGTATACATATATCTACTTGGATGTCATTTATGGTCTCTTTAAGGTATATTCCCAGTAGTGGAATTGCTGGGTGAGGCTGGCATTGGGGTGGGGGTAAGACTGAGAAAAACTGAATGAAATATGTTTACGGCATTGAAGTCTATGGGGGAGAGAATAGTCTAAAAGTATTATATTTTAGGGCATTATTTTTATCGTAGGAGTACGCAGTGAGGGTAGGGGGTGGGGTTTGGGGAGGTGCGGGGGGATTGTGTACCAATGAGGGAGTTTTTCTTTTGCTTTTCAAGGAGAGGAGCAAATGGGGGGGGGAGGGGGTTTGTGCGGGGAGAAGGGTGCAACAATGAATGAATGGAATCCCAAAATCTCTGTAGATGTTCATTGAAATGAAAAATAAACAACCTAAATTAAAAAAAAGAAAGAAAAAAAGAAACTGCACTGTGATCCCAAAGGCATGCAATTCGAACCCACTAGCTGCTCTGTGGGAGAAGGATGGGTTATCTCCTGCGTGGCTTAGTGTCCCTGAAAACCCACTGGAAGATCAGTTAGAGTTAGTTCTGACTCGATGGCACGCAGCAACGACCAAAAGAACAAGCTAATATGTCTTGGATGAGGTGCGCCCAGGATGCTCCTTTAGAAACACCTCACATGGTGAAACTTCATTTTACAGACTTTGGTCATGTTGTCAGGAAGGGCAAACACATCATATATAGTGAATGGTAGAGGGTCAGTGATAGAGAGAATGACCCTCCAGGAGATAGAGAGACACATTGACTGGAACACGGGAGAGATACTGAGAACGACACAGAAGAGGGCAAGGTTCTGATCTGTTGTTCCTAGGGTCTCTATGAGTCACAGTCGGCCTCTAACATCCATCACCTAACTGCAACACGCTGCAACTCTACTGGTGTAGTCTTTAGAACGTTGCACTGCCTCCCAGCTCAAAAGCAGTACTTATTTGGTAGTCCAAATCCATCAAAGGCTCTGTATGAGAAAGAGGAACAATCTCCTTTCCTTTTACAGCTTCCAGAAATCTGCTGGAGTGTCACTTACGAGTCAATTCTGACACAAAGCTGTGCGTTTGAGTTTTTTTAGTCTATTTAACCAACTGACTGGCTGTTTCCAGCTCACTTAGAGGCATCTTGAAGGTAAGACCCAGAGATCAGCATAGAGAGGTCACAACAATGAACTCCCAAGGAGTGCACTTTGCTCTCTACAAAGTCACCCTCAGTCAGGAGCTGGTCATCCGCCACTGGGCGCAGGAACACATCTCACTCAACAATTTGCATGAGAAAAAGGAAATTTAGTGACATAAGTGATAAATAATTTAAAAAGTTTTTCAGCAATACTGGTATAAATACCTGGAGTAGAATTCAGAACTAGCCTGTACTTCTAAGGAAAAAATGTTAAGACTGAAATATTTTATATATGGGGCCTAATCCATTGGGGTATGTTCCCAGAATTCCTGGATGTGGGGGTGAGAGAGTAAGGGTAATATACTAATACTTCTTCAGCTTTCAAAAAAAAAAATATTAATGGAAAATTTTGAGAAGAACTACTAAAGAATGATTCTTCTGAGACCACATTCTTGACTTTGGTTATTGTCTGATTAGGTAGTTGGCTCTGGCCCAGTCATGTATCTACTCACCCACAAACTTGGCCAGTCTATCCACAAATGCGTACTTTTCTCGTGTGAGACTGACCAAAACAATGGGTAATTCAGGACATTCTGTCTCTACTTTTGGGAAAATAATCCTTAACAAGCTCACAAAATAGAGCACCTGGCATGAAAGCTGGAACACACAGATTGTTCAATCTATCTTTGATTCAAGGTTCCCAGATGGAGGAAAACAGAGTATAGCTAGTTTCTGGGCAAAACGTTGAATAGGCTTCACCACTTGGGATGGACTGAGAGACAGGCCTAGCTATCCCTAAGGAATAGTGGTAAGAAAAGCAAAGGTAAACTGTTCAAATCCACCAGCTGGTCTGTGGGGAAAAGATTGGTAATCATGCCACCATGCAGTTTACTGGCTCTGAAAAGCTGCTGGCGGGTCAACTATGAATTGATTTCCACTCGACGATACGGAACAACAATAATAATGACGAGCAAATCGGTATTGGCTGATCTTTTCATGATCTGTAAGGTACCTCCGAGGTCTATTTACAGATGAGAGCCCAATGAAATCCTTCCAAGACTTGGAACTCAAATTAAAAAAGCGTTCCTCAGTGTAAAATACACTGAGGTATATTCACTAAAATGGTCACATCAAAATACTGGCTCGTTTTATACAGTTTGCCTCTTCTTTTAATCAGAATTGAATCAAATTGTAGGCAACTTAAATGTGCCCAAGGAGAAAATTCTATGGCCAATTGGAGCAAATGACCTTAGACTTAAGAGTTGCACCTATTTTAAAATTAGGCCCGATGGGGACAGAACGTGGTTTCATTTCCCTGTAACTAAAAAGGTTATTTAACTTTATTAGATAAGAACAGAGAACTGCTGATAAGATCGTACCATTTACACAGGGAGTTTAAAGTTAAAAAAATAAATAAATAAATTAAAAAAGCCCTCATAACAAACATTCAGAGGAAGAAGATGAAGTCAAACAGAATTTCAAACCAGGAGAGAAAAAGCAAAGTGAACAGAAAAAGGATCGCGCGTGTGTGTGTGTGTGTGTGTGTGTGTGTGTGAGAAATGCCGTGGCAGCGAGGACTTTCCATGGATTGTAAAGCTGTAGGTAGAATGTTTTACCTGTGCTTCCCTGATGTGATTGTGTCAACTCACCATTGTTATTTGCTGGTGCAAACAGTGGTCACCATAGCTTCAGTGTGCAGAGCATTTGCATGCGGTTTTGTTTATTTTTTTTTAGTTTGTTTTTAAAGAACTTGAGAATCTAAACCAGAAAACAACAAAGTGAGCAAAAAAGATTTCCAAATTTGTGACCCAGAGACACCATCTCTTAAGAGGCTTCATGTTGCTCTCCGTGTATGTGTCTGTAGAGAATTGCTCTGTGAATTACGTGCTACATAGCACAAATATTGAGAAAGGAGAGGGCCAGTGAAAAAGAGGGAGGCCCTTGATGAGCTGGATTGCAGCTGAGGTCACACAAAGCAACCCTGAGGAGAAATGGCCCAGGACCAAGCAAGGTTTTAGTCTGTTGTAGATAGGGTTGCTATGAATTAAAGTCAGTTGTTTGGCACTTAACAACAGCAACAACAACAACAACGAGATAGTTGCTATCCCAATGGTACAGTATTGTGCATCTGCCTAGACATTTAAATAAGAACATTCAGTAGCCATGTTGCTACTTGTTGATGTTCGGTTCTGTCAAGTTGAGAATTCCTCATAGCAACTCTATCAGCAGCAGACCTGACTGGGGTCATACCCTCTGCCGTCCTCATCATCTCCGACACACCTGATGCCTCTCTTGAAGTCATAGTAGTTGTAAACTGTTGCCTTTTACAGTTTGGTTTCACGAATTGAACAAATGGTGCCTCCTTTAATTCTAAGGGAGTCTCGGAGTGGTGTCAATAGCTTCTGATTGAAAAATTGAAGTTTCGGTCCACCTGGAGGTGTTTCAAAAACCAGTCATTCTCTGTACGATTCTACTGTGATACACGTGTAGTTCCCATGAAATCGACTGGATGGAATAACCTATGTATGACTATATGGAATGTTTATGGCCTAGTAGGCATGGCTCAGCAGGTTAAAAGTTGTACTGTCAACCCAAAGGCAGGTGGTTTGAATTTACCAATAGTTTTGAGGAAGAAAGAGAAGTAATTTCCTTCTAAGTGATTTACAGCATCTAAAAACCTGCTGGAAATTCAGCTATGAGTTGGTTCCAACAGCACTAATAACAAGTGTGTGTGTGTGTGTGTGTGGGGTGTGTGTGTGTGTGTGTGTGTGGGTGTGTGTGTATATATACATATATACACACACACATATATATACACACACCCATACATATACACACACACCCATACACACACACATTACTGTCATTTTTATGGTTCAGACTCATAGCTGAGCCCCCTCTGGTGAGTTTACAGAGGCAATTAAATGCACAGGAAGAAATGACTCATTTTTCTCAGAGCGGTTGATGGGTTTGAACTGTGTGCCTCCAGGCTGGTAGCATAGATCCTAATCAGTAGGCCACCAGTTATCAGGACTGAAAAAGATGACTATGACTAAGGATGACAGAAGAAGAATCAATGCCCTTGAGTTATGGTGCTGAAGAAGATATTGGATATATTATGGACTGCTAAGAGGACAAACAGGTCGGTCTTGGACAGGGTGAAGCCAGACCGCTCCTTGGAGGTAAGGATTGTGAAGCCCCACCTGACATAGCTTGGGCATGTTGCCAGGAGGGATCAGAGAGGGACATTACACTTGGATGGCTGGAGGGACAGTGCAAGAGAGGAAGACTTTGGTTGAGATGGATTGACTCCGTGACTGGGGTAATGGGGTAGATGTGTCAGAGACAACGAAATTTAATCAAGATAGAGGAGGGTTCCGAGATGTTATACATAGGGTCACTATGAATCACAGGCTACTCGATAGCACAAAACAACAAATCATATATATATATATATATATATATATATCAAGGAGGATAGAAGGAGAATTGATGCCTTTGAGCTGTGGTGCTGTAGAAGAGTATTGAGAATACCATGGACTGCTAGGAAAACAAACAGATTTGTCCTGGAGAGGGTTAAACCGGGTGGCTCCTTGGAGGCAAGGATTCTGAGGCTCCGTCTAACATACTTTGGACATGTTGTGAGGAGAGACCGGTCCTTGGAGAGGGACATCATGCTTGGGAGGGTGGAGGGACGGCGCAGGAGAGGAAGGCCCTCTATGAGGTGGATTGATTCAGTGACTGGGGTAATTTGGGTGGGTGTGTCAGAGACAGTGCGATTGGCACAGGACAGAGCGGAGTTTAGGGCTGTTGTACATAGGGTCGCTATGAGTCACAGGCAACTCGATGGCACATAATAACAACTATATATATATATATATCTCTCCCCATATATGTACACTATACACACACACTCACATATACTTATATATAAAATCCACCAGCTGCTCCATGGGAGGAGGATGGGTAATCTCCCGTGCAATTAACTGACTTTGAAAACCCACCAGAGGGTCAGCTTTGGGTTCCGATTTGATGATACACAACAACAACAAATTGATAGAAAAAGAAGTATACTGTTGTTGCTATGGTTCAGACTTACAGCTGCCCCCCACCCCCAGTGAGTTTTCAAAGGCAGTTAAGTCCACAGGAAGAAACTGCCTATTCACCCCCTGTCCCCCAGCAGTACATCTTTTCACATTGCACTGAATTCTTAAGAAGATACCCAGAACCCCTACACCTGCCGAGGACAAAGGCTTTGCTATGCGGCGGGAAGGCTTGGCTGAGAGTCTGAAGACATCTTACCATTTGACAGAGAGTAATTCTCCATCGTCAGTCTCTTCATTTATAAAACAAAACTACTTCACTCACACGTCTGTCCGTTCTCCCACAAGCACTGACTTGGAATATTCGGAAGCTTTGATTAGAGAAAAGAACCAGTAAGAATACACACAAAGGCACATGTCTAAGGAATCTTGGTGGAAAGGTGGGTGAAAGCATTTGGTTGGTATCCAAAAGGTCAGTGGTTTGAACTCACCAACTCATCTGTAGGAGAAAAATGTTGGCTTCCTTGAAGATTCAAGTCCTTGAAACCTTATGGGCAGTTATACTCTGTCCTGCAGAGTCGCTGAGAGTTGAAATTACTCTGTAATCGTGAGTTATTGTTATTGTATACCGACAAGGCAGAACTGACCCACAGCTGACCCTCCAGCAGGTTTTCAGAGATAGTAAATCACACAGGAGGAGATTGTCCATCCTTCTCCCGGGAAGCAGCTGGGAGATTTGAACCACATGTGTTTATAAAAAAGATCCCTGGTTAAGTACCCATCTACTAACAGAAAGATTGATGGTTCAACTCCACAGCCCAAGAAATCCCATGAGGCAATTGTGCTGTGTCACATGGGGTCACTAGGAGTCTGAATCAATCCAGTGGCCCACAATAGATAGCATTTGAAATACACTCAAAGGGAATTATGCTAAGGATCGGTGAGGCTTTGGCCTCACACAAAGGTAGAATGATCTTTGTGAAGCTGTGGAGTCCACGTTTGGAGATGCTGGACCTGAAGCCTGCGGAACAGACAGCTGGGAAAGCAGGGTCAGTAACAAGAAATGAGAAGCAGTGAGGAGCAGAGACCCCCACAAGGAGGAAAAGGAGTCCATGCTGGCCTTTCTTGGCCTTCGAGTCTCTGAGCAGAGGATAGAGCTGGCTGAAGGAGGGAGAAGCGTGTGCTCCCCTCAGGAACCCGGAGTCTCTGGGGGCTCTCGGAAGGTTAGGGAGGTGAAAGAGAAGGTCTGAGGGTGCTGCTGTGGCTGTGCCTCCAGCTGCTATTCTCTGCCGACACAGTGAACCAGCAGATCAGTGACTGTGAGTAGTGCAGCCCAGATCCCGTCCCCTGATTTTCTGATGTGAAAAGAATACAGCTGGTCGTTCACTTACATTTCCACTAAAGTATCAAAAAATGTCTCACATGGCACAGGCTCAGCTGGAACTATTCTGGGCAGGGGAATTCTGGGAAATGCCATTGCAATTTAACTAAATTGACATAATCTGAATGTACTCTCTTGGCCACTTGCCATTCGGAATGTAAAACAGCTGATTGAGACATGCTCCTTGCCTTCCTAGAGCTCGCTGTATGGGGGCGTCCATAGTGACTCACCTCAGTGTATGTAGTAATAGTACTGCTTTTACAAACCTAAAAAGAGATGAAAACATGTCAACAACTTGGAAAGTGATAGACATGTTAACATTTTCCCCCAGAACCTCCTCTTGGCCAACTAACATTGGGCAACCTCTGTATTCCAAAAATGAAACACTTTTAAGAAAATCAGCTCCTGCTAGGTATTTGAACGAGTTTTGATTCCTGGAGCATTCCAGGTCTTTGTCTTCTCTGGCTCAACAGAACAGTGGTGCTGAAGGGATAGCAACCAAGCCCTGTACTTACCGGGGACCTTGCCACGTAAATCTGACCAAACTCAACGCTGCCAAGCCAATCCTGACTCATGGTGACCCTCCTCTGGGTCTCCAAAGGCGTAAAGCTTAACAGGAACAGGCTGGCTCATCTATATCCAAGGAGAAGTTGGTCAGTTAGAATGCCAACTTCTCAATTGTTTGCCCAATGATTAATCTATGTTGTATCTGTTTTAAGAGCCCCAGTGGTACAGAGATCAAGAGCTCAGTTGCTAATGGAAAAGTGGTTTGCACTAGCCAGTGTGTGGGGGGTGAATGGGAATCTGCTTCTATAAAGACAACAGCCTTGGGAACCCTGTGGATCAGTTCTACTATTTCCTCAGTGGTTGCTGGGAGCTGAAATCAACTTGATAGCAATCGGTTGGGTTTTCTTTTTGTTTTGGTTCGATTTTTTTTGGGGGGGGGTATTTTTCAAGACTCTCAACACCCGTCCACATACTTTATCTGCCCCACCTCTGTTTATTAGTATATCCTACCTCTCTTGAACCTGGAGAAAGGATGAAAGTCACGCAAGGGTCAAAGACTTTCGTTTATAGGGTCGCTAGAGTCACCTACAAGTTGCTGGCACTTAACAACAGAGAGAGAGACCAGCTGGCCCAATGGACCCAAAGTGATTGCTACCAAGCCAAAGTTGGGTGGCTCTAATCTGCGGCCCTTGGGCCAGTTCTTAATTGGTTTTGGTCAAACATTCTTCTAGGTGGTATAGCCCTGGTGCGTCCACTTGCCGTACAGAGGTAACTTGTGGTTGCTGTGAAGCTGAACACTGTGACACTGATGTGTCAAATGCGAGAATGGTTACCCATGGTGGACGGTGTTTGGTGGCGCTCCCTGGCTAAAACAAGCTTGGAAGCAGGCGTGGCATCCAGTTCTGAAAATAGCTTGCCTCCAGAAACCCTATGAACCTGGAGAAAGGATGAAAGTCACGCAAGTATTGAGGACTTTTGTTCATAGGGTCACTATGATTTGCCTACGACTCGACAGTACTTAACACCACCACCACCACCTCTCTTAAATGCTGAAAAAAAAATTACATTGATTACAATATAAATCAAATAATAGTAGCAAAATTTCTCTACTATTCATGAAAATAAAGTATTGAAGACAGTAAGTTGTTGTTGTTGTTGTTGTTGTGGACTGTCAAATCAGAACTGACCTACAGTTGACCCGTTTTTCAGAGGTGGTTAATCACACAGGCGGAGACTGCTCTTCTTCCTCCAGGAAGCAGCTGGTGGATTTGAACTGCTTGTTTTAGGGATTACAGCTCAGTTTAAGCAGACCTTCAAAATATTATGCCAATTATTTTTTCCCCCCTGGAAATTCATTGCTTAGCAACACTGTCTTCTACAGGTTGTCCCCACTAATTCTTTATTCTCCTTTATCACCTAATCACTTCCACTTTTCCCAGCATGATGTCTTTTTTCCAAGGACAGGTGTCTCCTTGATAACATGACCTAAGTATGGGAGACCGAGTTTAACATTCTTGCCTCTAAGGAACTCCCTGGTTGTCCTTCCTCCAAAGCAGGTTCGTTTCTTCTTTTGACAGTTTATGGAATAGTCAATAAACTTCACCAACACCACAATTCAAAAGCACCAATTATTATTTTTTTTTGTCTTCTTTATTCATTGTCTTATTTTCATATGCATAAGAAGCAATTTAAAATATCATGGCTTGGGTCAAGCACACCTTAATCATTAAATTGATAACCTTGCTTTTGAGCAATTTAAACACAGATTACATTCTAAGTCCTTTACAAATAAGATTTCTTAAATCCTCCTGATGACTTTGACTTTTAAAGATAAGAAAACAGAGACTGAAAAGAGGTTATATAATATCTGTAATGTCCGCTAGTAATTTGCATGACTGAATTCAGACCAGGCAGTTTTCTCTGTATAACACATGTCCTTAACTACTAGTCTGTGTCTGAACCTCACATCCCTGAAAATTTATTATTTTTATTATTATTATTATTATTGCTTAATTACATTAACAGATACATTGAATTCTCTCTCACCAGTAAGAAAACTTCTACTTGACTTAAAATGAAATACAAAGGAATACACACATTCAGATCAGAATATAAAATCAAATCACATAGCCTAAAGAATACTGCATTTTTATGATTAATTTTATAGAAATCTGTTTAGCACACTATTTTATTAAAGCATTTTACTTAAAAAAAATGAAGTTATACTTTACTTCCCAAGAGTGAAAATAATTGTATCAAAGTAGATGCATATCCTTTTAATTGGGAAAATACTGAAATCATAAAGGATTTTGTTTTTCTTGAATCTGTGATCCACACACGTGGAATAGCAGTCAAGAAATCAAATGCTGTATCACAGTGGCCAAATCAGTGGTTAAGTATCTCTCTCTCTCTTTTTTTTAATGTTTTAAAATGTTAATGAATGTTTACAGAGATTTTGGATTTCCATACATTCCTTGTTGCATTTTTCTCCCTTTCCACCCCTCCTCCCAGTTCACACATCTCTTTGAAAAGTAAAATTATTTTATTGGTATAGAATCCCCCCGCACTACCCCCACACCCCCGCCCCAAGTACACTACACTATGCAACCTTCATTTTGGACTCTTGTCATAACCATAATACCCAATCATATATAACTTTCAAACCGTTCTCTCACTCTCTCATCTGTTTCAATGCAGTATACATAATTTATCCCATTTTTCTCAGTCTCACCCCAAGCCTAATGTCAGTACCATTCTACAAGAGTGGCACCATGCAGCACCTGTCCTTTTGTGACTGAGATATTTCACTCAGCATAATGTCCTCCAGGGTCACCCAAGTGTGTGACTTTAAAGACTAAAGTGTGTCTAACTCAAGTCAGGATATTTTTAGTCACCTCTTATGAATGTGAAATCTGGGCAATGAATCAGGACAAAGCATCAGAGAAGAAGAGTTGATGCCTTTGAATTGTGCTGTTGGCAAAGCATATGAATAAATTATGGGCTGTGACACTGATGTGCCAATCGTGGTAATGGTTACCCATGGTGGACAGTGTTGGCTGGAGCTTCCCAACTAAATCAAGCCTGGAAGCAGGAGAGGCATCCACTTCCGAAATGGCTTGCCTCCGGAAACTCTACGTACGAACAGTGCTCAGGCTGTTCGTTCATAGGGTCGCTATGAGTTGTCTACGACTCCATGCAACCTAACAACAACAAGAACAAAAGAAGAAAGACATTTATCTGGGAAGAAGTGAATCTAGAGTGCTCCTTCAACACAAAGATGGTGACGTTTCATTTCATAAACATTGGGATGTTATCAGAAGGGACGCACCGTTAGAGAAAGATTTGCTCACCAAATTAAGGGCCAGTGAAAAAGAAGAACCTTAACCCTCAACGAAGTGGATTGACACAATGGTGGCAAAACTGGATTGCACAGCACAGATTATGAGGATAACATAGTACAGGACAGGTTTCACTTTGTTGAATGTAGGGTCTCCAGGAGATGGATCTAACTCAGTCGCACCTAACAGCAACACTAATAGCTAGAAGCCTCTGCTACTCTACATAGGGACTTATCCTTTCTATTGCAAACCACTAAACACAAATAGAACTTTAACAACACAAATCAATACGGATTTACGTCATTGAGCAAATACAATATTCAGTCTCAGGGAAATAATGCTTCGTTGGGGTGACGTGACGTGAAGTTGTGGGTAGAATTCTCCTCCTCTATGGGAAACACCTGGGTTTGATCCCAGCCAAATCACCTCATACAAAACCGCCACCCACGTGTTGGTGGATACTTGTGTGTGGCTAAGCAGAGGGAGACCCTTAACAAGATGGATTGACACGGTGACTAGAACCGGGCGCAAGCATTTCAGAGATCTGAATGGTGGAGGACAGGGCAAGGTCCAGCTCTTGGTCTGAGTCATAGTTGACTCGGCGACACCTGACAAGAACATCATGCTGAAAGGTTTCAATGCAGCTTGTAGGACGAGAAGGTCCAGAGGGGGGGAAAAAAAATAAAGGACTAGTGATCTGCTTTTTGAAAATCAACCAGTGAAAATGTGTGGATCTGTTCTACAACAGATTACGTGACACCTGGCTCAAGCTTGTTTTTAATCTGTTATGCATGGGGTCACCATGAGTCACGGACTGAGTTGATGGCCGCTAACAGCAGCAATGTTTCAATGAGTGAGTGAGTGTAACTGTTCTTTAAGGTAATAAAAGGAGTCATGTTGTATGTTGACCTGTGAAGTTTTTGGTTGACGGGGAAGATGTAGTTAAAGTCCAAGAAGTCTTAACAGATTTGTTTAGATCGTAAAGTAGCTCTTCAATTTATGTGAGATAAAATAGTCTCTTTTCTTGGTATTAATCCTATTAGCTAGAAATTGTTACTCTTGATTTAAAAATATTTACAAGAAGAATTTTCACGGTCATACAATTTGTAATTTTTACTCTTGTATTAAAATTACTTAATGAAGAAATACAGTAATATGAAGTCACTTGCTAATACTATTATTTTGTCATTTATTTTAAAGCAAATCCTGTAATTTGTCAATTTGGCAGGTAGTTTACTAACAAAACTGAAGTTTTATTTTCAGGAAGAGGATCAGATAAAAGTAAAAATCACCATTAAAAAATTTAAAATATTCTTAGTACTCTGAAAATGAAAGAAAATAGAGTTGTTAATTGTTATGCTTTATTTTCAATAAAAAAAATTGCCAAAGTAATGGCTTAGTAGTTTTTCAGCATTCACCAAAAGAATGTCTCTTGCAGAAAGTAATAGGATGTTTACTTTGTAAGCTGAAAAAGAAATGGTGTTGAAAAAATGTTGGCACTTGTCCTACCTTAAAAACTGTTAGTGCATTCATCTTAAAGATGACAGAAATTCTGAAGACTCTAATAAACTTCTTTGTTGTTTTTGGTATTTCCCTTTACGTAATCCCAGCTTTTGAACCAAAACCCAGATTATTCACTGGCCTTTTTTTTTCCTTGCTTTGCTATCCCCCCCCTTTTTATGAGTTGATGCCTAATGAAAATAATAAACAACATTTGTAGTGATATTTTGGAGTTTAGACAATTCTTTGACATGAGTTATCACCATTGATTTTCAAAGCAACTCTGAGTGTGGTAATTATATAAGTAGTAAGTCATTCATGGGAATATGTAGTGTGAGTTTCTAGTACATTTAACTCATACCACTGAGGCTGAAATGACCCCTAGCTGACCCTCCAGTAGGTTTTGGGTGACGATAAATAGTACAAGAAGAGATTTCCCATCTTTCTCCAATGGAGCCGCTGGTAGATTAGAACCTCGAGAAGGTGCCCTCCTTGGGTTTGTACCATAACTTCCTGAGGCCTATGTCATCAGACCTCCCTGCTGGTACCTTACAGACCTCAGACTCCAGGATTTAGATCCCAGCACCTGTGCCCGTTTTGTTTACTATCTAATAATTTCTATATTACCTTCTTTCCTTTCTCAGATCCACAGCAGAAAGGTAGAAAGTCATTAAAGGATGATTTCTCAGTGTAGTAATGTTCGAATTTTAGAGTTAGAAATACTTTAGCTTTAATTTCTACTCGGCCACTAATGACCTCCGTGATTTAGACCAACAGTCCTCAAAGTGTAGTCCATGACCAACGGAATCAACCTCACCTGGGCACTTGTAAAAAAAAAAAAAAGCATTCTCTCTAGTAGCCCTGGTGACCAACTGGAGAGGCAGTTTTGTGCTCCAAATTCAAATGTGGTCGGTTCGAATCTATCAGCTGCTAAGAAAGAGAAAGACAATCTAATCTCTTCCTGCATGATTGCAAACCTCCGAAAACCTGTTGGAGGTTCACCTTAATGAATTTTATTTTGCGAGAGAGAGCTTGCTCCACTTCAGACCTCTTGAATCAGGAACTTCTGAAGTGGGCCCAACAGTTCTCTTCTAACTAGTCTTTTCCATGCAATTTTGATAAAGATTAAAATTGGGATAGGAATTGTCTATACCAAGGCATTTTACCACTATAACAGTTCAATTATGTCTTTCAGTTGGGGTCAGTAGTAGCTATTGTATTGAATTTTGTGAAGATTGGAATAATGGATATGAAACAACGCACAGTAGGACCTTTGGAAATAACATTCCCTAAGATCTTAATTTTATTGTTGCTGTCTTCTTTTGAGCTGATCCCAAACTGTGATTGTCCCATGGAGGGGAATAGAAGTGCTCAATACTTTTGGTGGGGTTTTTCCTCTATAATCTCCATATCCTTTAGCCTGTGGAGTCACTCATAGATTGAAACCAATTACCTTTAGTTAGTAGGTTATTGTTTAACTTTCATGACATCAAGACTCCTCTAATTTTATTCCAATTCTTAACCCCAATTCGTTCAATAAAAGACTCTCTAGGAAGAGAAGGACAGTGATCACCTTCCAATGATGCAACACTAGCTGTAGTCTTCTAAACCTGAAAAACAGTCACACTTTTTATTTTTTTGTTTGTTTTTTATTAACGGTCTCATCACTTGATAGGTAGCATCTATAACAATAGTAAAAAAGAAAAAAAAGCAGTAAGACTCCAAACTACTATTTTGAGCATTAATGACATGTCAGGCAGTAACAAACACTGGAGTGCTTAGAAAAACACTGATGATAATGGTCCACCAGAGACTCTGAGGAAGAAAGACGGACCCATCTCCTCCTGCGCAAATTCCTGCTTCTGAAAGCCTGCTGAAAGGTCAGCTCTGCGTGGGTTCTGACTGGAGAATGAGGAGGAGCTGATGGTTTTTGTATGTACCAATCTGCCTGCACCAGGGTCAGTAGTTTGATACTTCAACGATGAAGTAATTCAGCTGTCATGGGATCACCTCCATTTTCACAAAAATGCTCATTTACACGTAATCACTCACTATTTGAAGACATGTTGATAAATGAGGAATGAGTTTATTTCTGATTTAAACTGGACAGTACATTTTTTAACCATTTACAATGTAGTTAATGATTACCATTAAACCAAATCACTATGATTCTCCTCCCCTTTAAGAAATTTTAGAAAAAAACATTTTTTTTTTCTCTAGGGAGAAATTTTAGAAAAAGAGGGATTAGGCATGATATAACTTCCTGACATCTAAGCTGCGACACCTAAATTGGATTATTCACTTAGTAACATAAGCATGGGTTTACTTCTATTTACTAATCCATTGTGAAAAATTGAACTCTCCCCCATCACATCAAAAAGTTCTGCTTTTATGCCCCAGCAGTTTCCAGCGAATCAGAGCCTCTTTAGTTTTACAATCGTTGGCAGGAGCTGAAGACGCAATAAACAACAGAAGCATCAGCACACTTGGGCTTGTTTACTAATCTGTGGTTAACAATTCCATATGAGTGTCACTTGGTGGAAGGGCTCGAGGGCTCATCCCAAAAGAGTGAATAAGCAGAGGAGACTGTGTTGACTTTGCTTATTGGGAACTCTGTCTTCGGTATCACTAATTAGTTATGATGTTCTTCTGTGTCTCTCTCCATTGTATCACAAGAGCGATGCTCAGTGGCCGTATTAGTGATAGGAAATGCGTTACTTCAATCACGTATGTCTAAATATGATTCTTTAAAAGCAGTTGTTTTCAGGGAGCTCTGGTGGCCTAGGGGCAAGAAGCTGCACTGCAATCCCAGAGGTATGTGGTTTGAATCCACCAGATGCTCTGCTGGAGAAAAAAACAGTAATCTCCTCCTGTACCAGTCAGATCTGATTTCATGGTACACACACACACAAAAAAAAATAGTAAAAATTTTTTTAACAAAGTAGTTGTTTTCAAAAGTATATACTTTTAATAAAAAAACTCAGCAAAAACATTTTTCAGGCTTGTTTCCACAAAGCAATATGAGAGCTTCTTTTGACCCTTATTTTCTAATCACCTGCTTTGTTTTCATGTAATTTTATAGAGAGAAGAGCTACCAAGAGGCAAGTGAAGCCAATTTGCGTGCTGATTCTCCTGTTTTCTTCCTTGACAGTGAACAATTGCTGAATATCTACATTTGCCAGGTACTAAATTCCATATGCTGTGGGGCATCCTGTTTTCATGTATTTGGCTTTTTCTTTTCTTTTCTTTTTTTTTTCTTTCTTTTTCCCCCCCTCTTTTCAGGGGGAGGATGTTGTAGCTCAGGAATTTTGGGAACTTAAGGCATGTCAAGTATCCATTGGCCACTTAAATTGTTATTTTTTTCTATGAAAACAAGTTGTTGTTTTTATGAACCATCGAGTTGGAAACAACTCCACCAGGTTTCAGAGGCAGTTAATTGGATGGGAGGAGATTGCCCATTTTCTTCTCTAGAGAAGCTGATGTATTTGAACCGTAGTCCTTCAGGATTGCAGTGCAGCTTCTTACCACTTGGCCAGAATCCTCCATGAAAAATTATGGAACCTCTTTGAAGTGTCAGCTTGCCCAAGTACCTTATGCAATAGAAACAACCATTCACAATTATTTGCTTGTTTCTTTAGCTTTCAAAAGTGGAACTCCTTATTTGTGAGAAACAGTGTGTGTGTGTGGGAGTGTTATATGTCATTAAAATTTAAACTGATAGGACTTCTAACAGTTGTGATCTATAACTGGAGGGCACACTATTAAATAAACTTAACTGATGAGGAAGCAGGGAAAATATTTAGCTGTAAACTAGACTTACAAGTGTATGTAACATTTTCTTAAGAAGTTACCACATCTCTGTTTATAAAATATGGGTGTAGATAAAAATATGAAAGGCTAGTTACTCCAGTATTTACAGAGAACACACAGTTCTGATTAACTCCCTTCCAAATCTCTTTCCCCATCACAATCAAGATAAAGGTAGAATATGATACTGCCAACACTTGGTAGCCCTAGCAACAGTGGTTGACACCCCTCTGCGTCTGGCCATAGGTTGGTAACTGGAAAATCTTAACGGGGGGGGGGGGGGTCTGCTGGAGTTCACTTCTTTCCAGTCTCAGCTGCTTCATGGAGCCCCAAGAAAGCTGCTCAATTATTTACTCAAGCATGAATTTTTTTTGGAATCCACCTCAGATTTAATCACTCACTTCTTTCCCAGCCAAAGCATGTGTGCTAGTGAAACAGAGAACTAACGATTAATCTAGGCAGAACCTGCTATTTCTGCTTTTGTCCTAAGGCCCAGTGGCTTATCACAGTGGTTTTAAAATTGAATGGCGTAATTGTTCCAAGTTCTTTTTCTCTCTTACTCGCTCTCAGTCTCTCTCTCTCTGTCTCTCTCTCTGTCTCTATCATCTCTCTCAGTCTCTCTATGTCTGTCATCTCTCTCTGTGTGTCTCTATCATCTCAGTGTGTCTCTGTCTCTCTGTGTGTCTCTGTCATCTTTCAGTCTCTCTGTGGGTGTCTCTATCATCTCAGTGTCTCTCAGTCTCTCTGTGTTGTGTCTGTCATCTCTCTCAGGCTCTCTCTTTCTCTGTGACTCTATCATCTCTCAGTCTCTATGTCTCTGTATAATTCTTTCTCTCCGTTACTCTATCATTATCTCCTTCAGTTTCTCTGTCTCTAAGAATCTATTTCTCTTTGGCAGGAAAATTCTATGGGCTTGTGAACAATGAGATAAAGGAAATTGTCCCCCTGAAAACATTGTTTGCCATATCACAAAACTTTAGGGAGCAGGAAACAGAACAGCTTTGTGACATTTGGCTGGATAGTGTTACACATCTTATTTGAGTAATTGAGATCAATGAGAAGAATTGGACTTTATTCCCAGGTCCCTTTGCTTCCTGAGCTGAGGACTTCTTTTAGATATGTGTCCTTCCTTATGAAAAGTGTTGTCAATTCATTGTGTGTATTTAACATGTTCATATGCTAAAGACTCTCAGAATTCTTAACTATGATTTTGAACTGTCAAGTTCTAAAGTTTCCCTTCAGTGGTAAGGAATTGTACTGTCAATACAAAGGTAATGGTCGCAATGCACCAGCTGCTCTTCAGGAGAAAGACGGCCAATTCCTTCTGTGTGATTTACCACCTCTGAGGGTCTGCTATATTGTGGCTTTGACTCAATGGTACACAAAAACAACAACAATCTGTGGTTTGTCTCCTTAAGTTGGTTGGGAATGTGCAATTAATTCTCTACTGGTCAAGGCAGCCGGGCTCACAGTAGTTCTACCAGACACAGTGTAACTGTTCCAGCGTTTCCAAGGCTGTAAATCATCATGAGAAAAGACCACCTCCTCTTTCCTCCATGGAGTGGTGGGTGGGGTAAAACTGCCCAACTTGAGGTTAGTTTGCAAAATCGAACTCACTAAGGTCAAGTTGGAACTGACTTATAAAGCAGACCAGCCAGTGGTGTTTCAGAGGCTGTAAATCACATGGGAAGACATTGCTCGTCATTGTCCGATGGGACCATTGGTAGATTCAAACTGGCAGAGAAGAGTCACCTTAGGGTTAGCAGACAACTCTCTACAGATCATACCCCCAGAGGGCTCCTTAAATCAGATTCAAACTTACTGCCATCAAGTTTGAACCAACTTGTAGCTGACCCCTAGCTAGTTTTCAGAGGCCGTAAACCGCACAGAAGGGGATTGCCTATTTTTCCCCCCAACAGCTATTATTTTCAAACTGTCCTCATTTAAGTTGGCACTGCAATTGCTTACCCACTAAGCTGCCAGAACGTCCTTGTATGAAGCACAGTGTATGTAACTGTGTTGAAGTTTTAGACAAAGCACTTGGAAAAAAAAAAATGGATGTATCATCCATTCTGTTTGAGTCAATCTCCAAAAATACCAGCAAAGCATTGCTCAGGTAGAAAAATATGTGACTATTGTATTAAAAAGTCACATTTCTTAGCCAGACAAGTTAAAGCTTGGAGAGTTTGAGCCTACCTTACTTAATGCATTAATCGTAGAAAGCCCCAGCTCTGAGAGGTCATCTTCTTTTCCTCATCTTTAATGTAAGCTTTCTCTTCTTATATTCTTACTTACCTAAGTGTGCCCTTCAAAATTATAGCTGTGCTTCACCAGAGTATTATGTCTTCCTTTTTTTCACATACAATGTCTACTTTCTCTCCTACCCTTTGCCAATCATCTATGACTACTTTCTACTCACTTCCTATTGCTCAAGAAATTAAAATACTGATGTGATCTGTTATATTATACTACTCATGCAAAGGTATAAGGTTCAAATACACCAGCTGCTCCATACGAGAAAGGTGGGCAACCAACTTCTGTGTGATCTATCGCTTCTGAAAACTCACTGGAGGTTAGTTATGGGGCAGTTCCAACTCATGGTACCCAACAACAACAGCATCTTCCTCCAAACTAAGATCAGGCCTTATAAATTTGCAAACAACCTATAGCCTTCCTAGAGCAGAGAAACCAAGAAAGTCTAATAAAAACAAAGCATGCTTTGCAAAGTGAGTGAGACAAAGAGTAAAAAAATGAGGCTTACAAGTTATGTGTAATAGATTTTGCTCCTTGCTAGTATAAACTTGACAATAAAAACCAAACCAAAACAAAAAAACCCTAGTTTGTTGCCACTGAGCCAGAATTGACTCACAATCAACCCTCTCATGAATTTGCAGGACTGTAAATCACAGAAGGAGACTGACTATCTTTCTCCCACAGAGCCACTGGAGAATCCAAACCATAAGATAGGTACCAACTTGGGATTGGCAGTGCAATGTCTTACTCACTGGCCCACCAGAGCTCCTCTTGGTAACTGTTGTTGTTATGTGCCATCGAGTCACTTGCAACTCATAGTGACCCCATGTACAACAGCTCTGCACCCTGCTCCATCCTGAGCCAGCCTCATTGCCCCTGACACACTTACTTCCATTACCTCAGTCACTCAGTCAGTCCATCTCATCCAGGATGGTACAGAATAGGATTTTCTTTTGTCTGTCTCTTTCTCTGTCTCTCTCCCTCCCTTCTTCCCTCCCTCCCTCCCTCCATCCTCCTCTTCTCACCTCCCTCCCTCTTTCCCTCCCTCTGTCTCTGTCATAGAGTAAAGGAAATGACTCATTTCTGGTCCAGTGGGTTTTCTGAAGCTATAAATCGTACAAGAGGAGGTTGTTTCACTCTATTATGGGCTGCCCAAAGAATAAAGATGTTTGTCTTGGTAGAAGTGAAACCAGAGTGTTCCTTACAGACAAGGATGGTGAGATTTTTGTCTCACGCACTTTAACTATGTTATCAAGAGAGACCAGGCCCTGAAGAAGAACATTGCTTGGCAAAATAAGGAATCCATATAAGAGAGAGAGAAACACTCAATGAGATGAACTGTGACAGTATCTGCAACATTGGGTCTAAACACAGCAGAGATTGTAAGGTTGGTGTTACATTGGGAAGAATTTTGTTCTGTTTTGAACATGAACTTGAGCTAACTCAGTGGCGCCTACCAAAAATAAGATAAGCTATCAATGGGCTTAAAATATACACTGCTTTTTCTATTTATTTTGAATCCAATTTCCCCTTAAGGCCTTGGCCTACACCCCCCCCCTTTTTTCCTCTCACAACTCTTGATTTATTTACTTCATCTAGTCTACTACTTGCAAGGTGTAATCTCTGCTAACGTATGTTCAATGCCCTGTTGTCTCCCAGAAAAAGACAGTTGGATGCCACTATTCCAGGGTGACAGAGTAGGGAAGTGTCAACTGCTGATTATAAAAGGCCAGTGGTTTGGTTCACAGTTGCTTCACAGGAGAAAATTGTAACCCTCTCCTTCTGTAAAGATTAGAGCCATTGAAACTATACTGGACACTTCTATTCTGATTTGATGGTAAGGGGTTTGATTACTGGTTTTGTATTTCATCGCTGTTGTTATTGTTGATTGCCTTCAAGTTGAGCCTGACTCATAGCGACCCTATGAACAAAAGGCCTGAAGCCCCTCTACAACTATTGACATTTATCAAAGTTCATAGAGTTTCCGGAGGCATGTTGTTTAGGAAGTGGGTGCCACTTCTGCTTCCAAACCTATCATAGTGTGTTATTGTTGTTATGTGTCATTAAGTCACTCTGTGATGTATAGCAGCCCTATGTACAGCAGCTCTGAACCCTTTCCTGTCCTGAGCCAGTCTCACTAACTCTGACACACAAACCCCCATCTCCCTAGTTACTTACTCTATCAGTCCATCTCCTCTCCTGTGCTGTCCATCCTCCCTTCCAAGCATGGTGTCCTTCTCTGAGGACCGATCTCTCCTGGCCATGTGCCCAAAGTAAATGAGGTGGAGCTTAAAAATCCGAGCCTCCAAGGAGAAGAGTCAGTTTTACCTTCTCCAAGACAGACCGATTTGTTTTCTTGGCAGTCCATGGTATGTTCAAGACACTTCTCCGGCACCACAACTCAAAGGCAGCTATTCTTCTTCTGTCATCCTTAGTTATTGTACAAGTTTCTAAAGAGAGTATTCATTACAGTATTTCATTCATTACAGGAGAAAAATGGAACCCTCTGCTTCTGTAGAGATTACAGCCATTGAAACTATATGGGGCAGTTCTACTCTGATTTGATGGCACTAGTCTTCTCTAACATACCACAAGTACTGAAGTCTAAAGCAGCCCTCGTGGAACAGTGGCTATCATGCCCCGACTAGCAACCAAAAAGTCAGCAGATCAATCCTGTCAGCTTCTCCTCAGGAGAAAGACATGACAATCTACTTCTATCAAGTTCAGTCTTGGAAGCCATGTGGGGCAGTGACCCGGAGGGTCACTGTGACCCATAGAGTCACTAAGAGTTGGATTGAGCCAATGGCCATAGCTTTTGGCTTATTGAAATCAAACAGTTGTTATAAGTAGGCAACTGTAGAGTAGATTTTCTAAAAAAAAGGAAAACATGGTCCACAAAGAGGAAGAAAATACCAAGTAAAAGGGGAAAATAAAAGGTCCAATTTAATGTGGATTTCAGAAAGGTGAAAACTATGATGTATTCTCAGAAATAGTTGTCCTATAAATCCTGAGAAAATGGGCATTTTGCTACTGACGCAACGGTTTGTGACTCAGATTTTCCCCCGTAACTTCTCTGATGTCCCAGACAATGATGTGTGTGGAAGCTTCCTCTCTAGTTTCCAGACTTCATAGCCTAAAGAGAAATAACAAAAAGTACATATGCATTTACTTAAGGTTTTGGAAAAACAATTGGGATAAACGTAACCTTCAAGGAGTTAGACGTTGTGTGCATGGGATCGGTGATGTAACTCTTTGGACCAAAGCTATCTTTGGGCTGGATTGTCATGGCTGTGGCTGTTATGGGCCTTCACATTGACCATGACTCACAGTGCCCCTATGAACAATAGATCTGAACCTTGCTCTAGCCTTTGCCATCCCCACAATCTCTGACGTGCTCCAGCCCGTTGTTACGGACAGTGCGTCAGTCCATCTTCTTGAGGGTCTTTCTCTTTTTCTGACCCTCCACCTTGCCCAGAATGCTGTCTTTTTCCAAGGATTGGCCCCTGTTGACGACATGCCTCAACTATGTGAGATGCACTTATATCATCCTTGCCTCTAAGGAGCACTCTGATTATGCGACCTGCATGACAGATGTGTTTGTTTTTTGGCAGCCCATGGGATAGTCAATACTCTTTGCAGACACAACAATAGAATATACATTTTTTATCTCAATATGGATGGAGAGGGGAGAAAAAGGAGGTTTCTATTTGCGGCTTTCTGTGCATTAAAATGTTATTGATAAGTCAGCCTTGAATTTGTGTGCATTTAAGGACTTTGTGAGTGCTGGAAGAACTTGAGTTCTTTCCACTCTTTTTTAACTCATTGCATTGAGTTGGAACCAAGTCATAGCTGACCCCCCAGAGGGTTTTCAGAGGCCGTGATTTCCACAAAAGGAGACTGCTCATCTATCCCCTCAAAATAGAGGTTGCTTTCAAACTGTCTACTTTCAGATTGGCAGCACAGCTTCTTATGTTTTCCATTAGTATAAATGAGTGAAAGTATATGTTATCTATAATAATAGGCCGATTATATTTAAATCATCATGAATAGATCATATCACTTTATCTATCCATCTCTATCTATCTATCACCTATCTATATATCTAGATATTTGAATATAAGCTAATAAGTCTGACATAGTTATAATGATAAAGTGCAATTACCTAACTTTTTGTGATAACAATAGTTGGTAAATTTGATAAAACTGAAGTTTGTTATACTTCTTTATCCCCTAGGCCTAAAACACTTGGATTCTTACATACGGTCACTTTCGAAGGGAAGTGTTTGAGTAGCTCACTAATGTAACCAGTTTAAATTGTGCATCTGTGAAAATTTGAATTGGCAAATGTTGTGTGATACCTACCATTATAAAGAAAGAAATGCAAAGTGGGCAAAATGTCAAGTTATTAGAACAAACAAGTAATCGCAATGCATTTGGCTTTGCTAGAGTTTAGGAGGAGAGAGAGAGCATGTGCGCAAGAGAGACACGAAATTGTGCTCAAGCTCCTGCATTTCAAAACAATGAAATTTGTCTTCCGGAAACCATTGCCATTGGGTATTTGTTAAAATACATTTCATTCTGAAAGATTAATTTACTATCAAATTAATTAAGTTTGAATATATTGGCTAATACATGATTACATCTCCAAGAAAAGTAAGCTATCTCAAAAGTCCGGGGGTCAGAGGAGTAGTGTTTAGATAATTTTTTGGCTTATAATGGAAATGTCATAATTTATTGTTCACAAATTTTTCAATTTATATGTGTGATAGGGAAGGCAAAAAAAAAAGACATAGATTTGCCGCCCCCCATTTCATTTAGTAGCACATGGTGTTATTTACTTTTGGGAGACTGTACGTGAAGAGGAATAATGGCCAGACACTATCTGACAATAGTAGTCTGACACACAAGAACTTCTAGCAGCACACTTGACTGCCATCTGGAAAGTTGATGGTTCAAACCCATCTGGAGACTCTGTGGGAGACAGGTGTACCTATTTACTCCCCAAAAAGACTTCAACCTTGGATATTCTATGGGACAGTTCAATTTAGTCAAGAAGGACCAGTCCTTGGAAAAGGACACCATGCTCAGAAGGCACAGGAGAGGGAGACCGTGGGGTAGATGGACTGACAAGGTGACTGCCCATGAGGGCTTGTGTGCCAGAGACAATGAGAGTGGCTCAGAATAGGGAAGAATCCAGAGTGATTGTTTATAGAGTCTCTATAAATCATAGTTAACTTGACAGACATAACAACAACATTGAATGAAATTGTCCTGGTGGCACTTAACAAAAATGACAATAAGCAGTCCTGGAATCCAAACTGCAACCTTTTTTAGCCATTAGCATCCAAATGATCAGGCCTGATCAGGGATTACCTGCCTCCATTTTTTCCTCCTTGTTTCCATGTCAGGACCAATAACTAGAATCAAATATACTCTCCAGACCAATTAAAGAGAAAGTCTCACTTCTAGCTAGACTGCGTCTACTTCTGAAGACCAACTCAAGCAACCTGATTCTTTTTCCCTTTTTCCACTATTCAACTTTCCCATTCTTCTGCCTCCTTTTGAGTCTCTGCCAAGTGCAGTTGATGTTGGCTGACCCCTTTGCTACAACAAGCGCTGAATAAATAGCCTCTGCTTGTTCTTATTTGGGCAGCTCTGTTTATTTCCACAATCTTTATTATGATCTGTATATAGAAATCTTTAAATGTCAAGATGAGCCATTCTTGCAGTTTAGGAAATCATTTAGGGCCCCTAGAAATTCAGTGCCAATATTTTCAAATGCCAGAAAAATTGCTGGAATAGGTTCAAGCTTGGATCAAGATTTCTTCGACCTACCTCAACTATGGGATCGTTTGGCATTTGTGTTTTTCTTGTGGTATGCTGTTGAATCAACTCCAACGCATAGCGACCCCATGTCACAGAGGAGAAATGTCCCATAGAACTCTCTTGGCTTAATCCTTTAAGGAGTAAATTGTCTTGACTTTCTCTCATAAAGCTAATGGCTGTGTTCAAATGGTCCACATTTCAGGAGGCAGCACTTAGCCACTGTGCCACCAGGATCCCTGGGCATTGGTATTGCATGCTACTCTGTGGCATCAAGTTGATTCCTATTGACAACAACCCAGGAAAGAGAACTGAACATACCATGGACCGCCAAAGAGAACAAAGACAAACAAAGGTCTGTCCTGCAGAGGGTGAAACCAAGGATTTTGAAGCTCTATCTCAGATACCTTGAGCATGTTTCCAGGACAGTGCTTGGAGAAGGACATCATGCTTGGAAGAGTAGAGGGTCAGAACAGGAGAGGAAGACCTCAGACGAGATGGATTGACACAGTGACTCTGGCAATGGGGGTCAGGTATGTCAAAGTCAGTGAGGTTGGCCCAAGATAGGGAAGGGTTCAGAGTTGTTACTCATAGAGTTGCTATGGGTCATAGTTGACCTGACAGCACATAGTAACAACAATAACAACGACAACAACAGTAATCTTTGTGTATCATGTTCTGTGCTGCTGATCCAGAGGTGAGCAATTGGAGTCCACCAGCTAGGCAACCACTTCTCATTAAGATTTACATTTTACTGGACCTCTGGTGGCCTAGTGGCAAGAAGCTGCACTGCAATCCCAGAGAGATGTGGTTCCAATCCACCATATGCTCTGCTAGAGAAGGAGGGGAAATCTCCTCCTATACCAGTCAGATCCAATTTGACAGTACACACACACACACAACATAATAAAATTTTTAAAAAAAGATTACATTTTAGCACTAGCCTCTCTCTCTTTTTCACTTGTTTCAAAGAAAAAAAAGTTTACTAATTCACAAAAAAAACAAAACAAAAATTGCAACCTCAGAAGCCCATTGATGGATCACCGTGAGGCCGACTCCCCAGTGTTAAATGTAGGGAAAGATTGTCTGAACTTTTCTTCCAAGGAACAGTTGGGTGGATTCAAATGTAACCACCCCACCACTAGGGGCCCTCTACACCTAGGTTCCTTAGTCCATTTCTCAGTTCATCACTGGAGTTCCTATACACTTACGTTCCTTAGTTCATTTTCTACTTCCTATTTCCTACTTTCATGGGAAGAGCTTTCTGAGAATTGTTCCCCAAGATACAAGATGATCTTTGTGGTTGTTTCCTCTGTGGAACTACCCAGAATCCATGTGACGTTCATCTTGGATAGTCAAGTAAACTCTTCATCAAGAGTTCTGTTTTACCGCTGAGTCTCTGGGTAGAGCAAACAGTTTACTCTTGCCTCCTAACTTCGTGATTTATGGTTCAAACTTAATGAAAACAATCTGTTTCCATGACAATTATAGAAAAAAAGAAATCCCATGGAGTTGTCTACTTTGGAACACATGAGGTCATCATGAGTTAGAAATTACTCCATGGCAGTGAATTTGAGGGATTTTATTTATTTTATTTTCATTACCTGGGAAGTGACTGTTGATACTATTAATAAAATTCATTGCCGTTGAGTCAGAACTAACTCATAGCTGATCCTTTAATGTATTTTCAGAGGCTGTAAATCACATGGGAGGACATTGCCCATCTTTCTTTTCTGGAATCACTGTGGATTAGAACCACAAGACGGGCATCATTTTGGGATTAGCAGTGTCATTCCTTAGGGACTAAGCCAGAGTTCCCTCTGCTGACAAAAATTCCATTATTAGTAATAGTTTCCTTATTAATGACTTTGGCCAACTCTAAATCCAAACACACCACTGTTGGGTTGACTCATAATTACCTCCCATTGAGTTTCTAAAACTATAAATCTTTACAGGAGACCACTCATCTTTCTCCATGGAGTAGCTGGTGGATTTGAACTCCTTATCTTTCCATTTGCATCCCAATTCCTTAAGTGGTAAGGAGCTTGGTGGCCTAGTGATAAGAAGCTGTGCTGCAATCCCAAAGGCATGCAGTTCAAAACCACTAACTGCTCCCTGAGAGAAAGATGTGCCCGTGTCCTCCCATGTGATTTAGTGCCTCTGGCAACTCACTGGAGGGTCAGCCATGGGTTGGTTCCAACTTGACAGTACATCACAACAACAATAACAACAACCACCTTATGTATTATGTAACCAGGACTCTGTGTAAAAGATAAGAAGTATTCAATAAATAATAGCCATTTTATTACTATATCAAAGTAGATGTTCATATATCCCAATGAACAGTAATTTGTTTATGTAATATGGCACACAAAACATACAGCATCAAAATTTGAAGATTTCCGAGCAACTGGTTAATCTTCCATTTCCACTTGACACCAAACAAATAGGAACTCTCGTGACACCTCTACTGTTAGCTGCTGAGAGAAAGGTTGACAGTTTGAACCCACCCAGAGGCTCTGTGGGAGGAACACTTGGCTGTCTGCTTCAGTAAAGATGGACAACTAAGAAATCCCTACACTTTCAGTTCTCCTCTGTCACCTGAGGCCATTCCAAGTTAAATGCAAGCATATTACACTGAACAACAATACTATCAGATAAGTGCTGTTGTAAGCCTATGAGTTAACACACCTGGAGAATAAAGACAGCTGTCTTTATAAAACAGAGGTTGTTGACCTTCGTTTGTCCTTGAACTCAAAACCAAAACAAACACATTGTCTTCAAGTCATTGCTGGCACACAGTAACCCTATAGGAAGAATAGAGTCGAACAACTTTGCAGAGTTTCAAAAGCTGTCATCTTTACAGAAGTTCTTTCAGGAATCAGTTGGTGGGTTTGAAGGGCCAACAGTGGTTATTAGACTCTGCTAGCAACCAGCACCAATCACTTAACCACTACACTACCAGAGTTCCTTCCTGGAATTCAAGACTCTTAAAATGGGGATACATTAGGGTTAGGCGTAGGTTCTGACTTCACCATTCTAAAGTGGCTTCTACTGGTTAAACAAGTTAGATCTAGTCACCTGGTTAAGGATGTGAACATAAACAGACTCTTCAGCAGGAAGACATAGCTACTTTAAAATATTTCAGAGATGCACAAAGGTCCACGACACGACAAATTGAAGAGGATAACATGCCCTAACACAGCTTAATGGTCTTTATTCCCTTTTTCATCCTCTTATATGGAAAGAAATCATCTGACAAGGTGAAATAGTCATCGTAGAGCTGTGATGTGTGCATGCAAACTTAGTTTCTGAATAAAATGAAGGGGAGGGGGAATCCTGGTCCTTTTATGTACTTGCTTCTCAATATGGTCACAGGTAATGATTATCCCTTCAGTCTCAGAGAAGACTTTCTCTGTCTGTTGTTTTGCCTCTTGACTAAATTCCAGAGAACAGCACCCACTGCATTGCCTGTGTACATCAGTCTTTGCTCTGATGTCAATGACTCGTTCAGGGAGGTCTCAAGCAGACGTTTCTTGGAACAAATATTTTTTGGGGATTTCAGTGTTTTTATCCCCAAGCCATTTCGTGGTCATACTGGAAGCCAAGAGTGGAATGAAGTTGCCTTGTTAAAATTCCTAAATCAAAAAGTGTTTGTTTGGTTTGGTGGGTTTTGTTAGCAAGGAGAGGAATGGGTCATGTGAGGAATGAGGAACCCATTAGGAGTACCTGGCGAGATTGTCCAACGTCCACATTTTCTCTTGGATGCTTGGAGAAGTTGTTCAGCATGAACCCTCAACACCGCCTCATATATTATTTCCTTCCCCCCCCCCCAATTGATTGTTTCAAAAATGTTCCAGTCTCTTTTAATATCCATTCTTGTTCCTTGTCTATCATCTGTTTCTGTTTCTCATAAAAACTCATTGTCCTCAAGTTGGAACCAACCCTCCAGTAGGTGTCTGAGGCTGTAAGTTATAAGAAAGACGATTGCCCATCTTCTGTCTGCAGAGCGTCTACTGATGGATTAAAGCTGCCAGAGAGGTGAAGTGTTTGCGTTAACAGTGCCACTCATTATAGAACAGGCAAATAAAATCATAACCTTCTCACTAACCCACCTATGTCATTATTGTTGTGTACCATCGAGTTGGAACCAACCTGTAGAGGACTCTCCAATGGGTTTTCAGAGGCAATTAATCACATGGGGGAAGATTGCCCATTCTCCAGTGGAGCAGCTGGTGGATTCAAACCACATGCCTTTGGGATTGCAGTGCAGCTTCTTACCACTATAGGGGTTACTATATCTGTACCTACTTTTGTCCTTGAAGTTAACCTTGACTCTTCCGGATGTCTTCCTTCCACCTCTGCTGCCTGCCTCTCCCCCTTTCTTATTTCTAGTGGATTTCAGATTATTGCCGTCCCTGACACAGAAGTGCTTCTTTAATCTATTCGATTTGCTTTACTCCATACAGTTATGCAATATCATTCTTATTTCACTCTCTGCCTCTTATCTGGACAATCCTTCTTCCCACCACAAGCAGCGTACTTTAAATTAAATACTAATGAGATCACAACAGTCTCTTGATTAAAATTCTTTAATGATTCTTTAGATCATCTGTAGGAGGGATTAACCCCTGGACAAAGACATTGGACATGGTGACGCAGAAGGTCAATGAAAATGATGGAGACCTTCAAAGAAATGGAGTGAGGTAGGGATTATAGCAATGGGCTCCAGCATGACAATGTGTGTGATGATGGCACAGGACCAGGGAGTGTTTCCTTCAGACGGAGGATTGCTATGAGTTGAAACTAACTTTGATAGCATGTAACAAGAGCAATAACAGAATAATTCAAGCTCCTTAACATCAGTTATGTGATGCAACTCACCACTCGAGTACCTCATGCTTCATCATCCCTAGGCCACAAGAGGTTGCCAGATAAATACTTTCATCGTTCTGTCTAAATCCCTATTCAGCCTTGAATGTTTAACTTAGATACCACATGGTCTTGAGGAGATATCATTAAACTCCCACCGGTAAGTGCTTTTCCTAAATTCTCTTATATTATGCATGGTAGCTTCTATTTCATAATACCAACTATGGTCCATAGGTGGTTCTTGTAGCAGCGGCTATGGAATGAATAAAGTTGGTAACTGGAGAGCTGCTATGTCATCAGTCTGTGACACCCACTGGCTTACCACCACACAGAGATTCTCACTCGTTTGCTACGGGCACATACTTCCCTGGAGTCCAAATGAAATGATGTCAAGCAAAGCCTGCTTGGCTTGTGTGGAAGATTGCATAGCCAAGGTAAGGGTTGTGTTTGCAGAGAGAAAAAAAAAAAAATAAAATCTTTACAATCATAATCACAGAGCACCTGCAGTTAAGAACAACTTAATCCAAGAAGTTGTCCAAACTCTGGATACATTAATTAGAAAATGAGTCTAACTGTCTGGGGCAATAGGAAGTTTAAGGGCAATTTCTGGGCACTTTGTGATTTGGAGAGTTTCTTGTTTTTGAATAAGTCCACAAAGGCTTGATCAAAAGACAAAGATGTAGATGGGTACAGAGGGAGGATATTTCCTCCTTGTTCTTGTTTTCTGTAAACCTCCACTGGCAAGACAATCTCCTACGTGTAGGCATGGGAACCAGTTAAAGAAAGTGTTCATTCACTAGCATGAAGCTGAAAACGCAGTGGCCTTTGTCTCTGATGAATGCGTCCGGAAAGGCAAAAGAGAAGCGAGATTCTCCGTTGGGTTTTTTCATCTCCATGGCGGTAGGTGCTGCCGGCATCAGAGGGTGTGCTCAGAGGCAAGGGGGAAGGAACCCTTAGGCACTTTACTTTAGGTAAAGTGCTCTTGCAAGATGGACACAAGAAGGGGATTTGACCTGAACCTCAGGATCTGTAACTAAGGTAAGGGTATGTCGTGGGTTACAAAGGGATCCACGTCTGAACTAATTGCCTGCCTGATCTCTGGCGCAGCTTCTCTTTCATGGGTCTCTGTTAATAAGCACCTTTATGATGCTTGCTTTGACTTGAGGGTCTCGCTTTATAGCTGTGTTTTCCAAGGCTGGGAACAGTTTTTCCTTTCTCTTGTAGAATCTCTGGGGAGTGCTGAGCCAAACAGATTAAGAATGTGAGTGCCATTTATAGATTGGTTAAGGGAAGTAACAGTCAGAGAGAGAACAGGGAGAGATGATGAGTTAGCCAGCTGAATGTTACTTATTGACACAGCACCAGTGAAGAAGGATGGTGTGTCTTTAATTTCCTGTAGGACATTGCCACTCACAAAGCCATCTTTTGTCACTCTTCTCCTGTCCAAAGGGCAACAAAGTACACCTAGAACTTGAAACCATGTGTGGCAAAAATAGACAAATTAATTTGGAATTAATTATGTCTTTACAAGTGAAAATAGAGGCAGAAATACTATAAACATTCTGGAGGAGGAGGAGATGGATAAGAAGTCAATGCAATCAAAAGTAAATTTGTTGTCATCTGATTAGGTATAAACATCACTGAATTTTCTAAAGGTTGGTGTTTTGGTTCTTGTTTTCTATTGGTTTCTGTTGTTAACGACACATGCTACATTTCATGCCTCCACTCGTTTTCTGTGGTCCACTCATAGACATGGCAGAGCTTGATAAGGTAGATTCTCTGTCTAGCCCAAGGATATATAGAGACAGCTGGTCAAGATTTTAATCATAATCATACCATGTTACTAGAAGGGATCAGGCCCTAGAAAAGGACATTGTCTTTAGAAAAGGAGAGGGTTGGAGAATAAAGCCCTCAACAAGATGGACTGATACCCTAGTGGCTGCAACAATGGAATGCCACAGGATCTGGTAAAGTTCAGCTCTCTTGTGCATAGATCTCGATGTAAGAGCCAATTCAATGGCACTTTGGACCAATGTATCTTATTTCGAACCTTGATGTTACAGTGGTTAAAGCATCTATCTGCTGACCTAAGGCCTGAAGTGTGATCCCACCTTCCACTTTGCAGGAAGAACATGTGACATTCCGTTTCCATAAATATGTATAGTTTTGGAAACTCTTATGTGGCCAGAGCTCTGGTGGCCTAGTGGTAAGAATCGGGTGCAATCCTGAAGGTGCACTGTTCAAATCCACCAGCCGCTCCATAAAAGAAGGATAGACATTCTCCTCCTGTGTCAGTTACTGCCTCTGAAAACTCCCTGAAGGGTCAGCTATAAGTCGATTCTGACTTGACAATAAACAATAACAACACAGGGTCCTGTAGTGTTACTAAGAGTTGTGATCATTTCAGTGGCAGAGAGGTAAATTTTCTTGGCTTTATGTCATATTTATGAAGCATCAAGATTTTCTTTTTTAACACTTGCTTTGACAATTTTCTTTAAAAACAAAGATAATTGTTTTATTTTGTATGAGCTTTTACATAATTCCAAGAGTTCAGAGAGAATAGAACAGCATACCCAGAGTTGGCTCCTTCATATGAAGCCCAGGTTGGTGACTTACTTGCAATGTGATCTTTCCAAGTCACTTGGCTTCTCTCTATTTCTTTTCCAAAAGCCCTGAATAGTTTCTACCCCTTGGATATTGCTGTTGTTATGTGCCAGTGAGTCAACTGTGACTCCTAGCAACCCTATGAACAATAGCTCTGAACCCTGTCCTATCCTGAGCCAATCTCACTCTCTATTCTCTGACCCATATTGAATCCTATCTCAGTGGACATAACTATTATCAGCCCCACATTATTTAGGAAGAAAACTCTGATATGGACAATATTTCAGTGGAGCAGTGGATTAAGCATTGGGCTGCTACCTAAAAGGTCAGCATTTTGATTCCAGTAGCCATTCTGCGGCAGAAAGATGAGGCTTCAGCTTCTGTAAAGATTGATAAGGTTAGAGACCCTAAGAGGCAGTACTTCTCCACCCTCTAGGGTATCTGTGAACCAATCCACTCACCTGTAGTGAGTGAGTCTATAGTGGATTAATAGTTAAGTTTGAAATAATATCTCAAGTGGTTTGTCTCCAAGCAACACACACCTTGTTCTCAGGTTTAAGGTAAGGTAAGCCAGTTCAAGTTTTGTCATGAAGAAGGTGGAATTCTGTTGCAATATCTTAGGTAGCTCTCGATACAGGCCCTGACCTGCTCCTGAGGTGGTTTTTGACCAGTGATATTCATTCAGCTCTCAGGGAGACCTGGTGGCCTAGTGGTAAGAAGCTGTACTGCAGTCTCAAAAGGTGCATGTTATGGATCCCTGAGCTGGTCCAGGAGAGAAAAATGGGCAGTCTTCTCCCATGCAATTCACTGTTTCTGGAAACCCTGCTGGAAGGTGAGCTATAAGTCAGTTCCAACTTTACAGTTCACAACAGCAGCAATAATTCAGCTTTCAGACTTCTGCACTCCACCCCTGAACCTTGGCCTTCTGTGCACCTCGCCTATGTCAAGTACAATTTAGCTGAGGTCAGGGAAGGAAACTGGGAGAGGCTGGCATGAAGAGTAAGTGATGAGAATCATACAGAATTAAGACCAGGGAAGGTGCATTTGTATGCATAACATATTAAAAATAAATGTGCCATTTTGCATTTTGGCTTTCTAATGATGCTCACATCAAACCATCTAGTTTGTGTTCCGATGACATCTACCACTATCATAGTGGCTATTATAGTGGAAACAAAAGTCCACATTTTGTCCACATGCTTGAACGTCAAGTGAAAACTACTAACACTTATGAGGCACTTACCATTCAACTACAGAATAGGCTAAATTGTCCTAATTACCCATTTAAAGGAGATGGATAACTTGTCTGACTTTCTATAAGTGGTGGAGTTGTTACTCTTAGGTGCCATCACGTTGACCATGACTCACAGTGATATCCAATGAACATGAGATCTGAACTTGACCTACCCTGTGTCTTCCTCACGATCTGCATCAAGCTCAGGCCCATTGGGCTTGTCATTGTGTCAATTCATCTCCTTGAGGATCTCCTTCTCTTTTGCTGAGCCTCTCCAAAGACTGAGTCTTCTTGAAAATATGTCCAAGATGAAATTCCAAATTCCACCATCTTTGCCTTTAAGGAGCACTCTGGTTGCACTTTCTTCAAGAAAGACTTGCTTGTTCTTTTGGCTGTCAAAGGGATAGTCAGCACCTCTCCCCAACACTACAACTCAAAGGCTTTGATTCTTCTACCGTTGTCCTTGTTCATTGTCCGGCTTTCAGATGTATACGATGTGTCAAGTGTTTCTTATGCATCTCTGGAGTTTATTATTCAAAATGCTTTCCTAGCCACCGAATTTGGCTTTGCCGTGTGGGTAGGAACGTGTGAATAGGGTATGTTAGCCTATCCGCAGAAAGGGTTGGCTAGTCTTACCAATGCACAAGGAGGTTGGCTAAGTTGAACAGATCCAGCAGCAGCAGCAAAATAAAACCTTTTCTGCCAGCAAAGAAAAAGTAAGAGAATGTACATAGCACATTCTTCAGGCCTAGAAATTCTAGAGCAGCAGCCATGGCTAATGCAGAGGACCAGAGAGCCAACGTGAGACGATGCTGATCTGGGGACTGCCACACAGAAAGAACCAGAGCTAAGCTAAGACTCTTGGACCAAGGTTTTTGACAACTGGAGGTAAAAGGGAGAGATAATATAGGCAGGACCTGGAACTTTGTAACACTTGCCTAGAGCCTCAAGGCTCAAGGCTGAGGTGCCTGCAAAAACACTTTGAAAGCTTTCCTAATTGTATTCTGCTACTACCCTGGTTTATAGCTTTTTAATGTCCCCAGTATGATTCTGTATAATCTGTGAACTATTGCATCAGATTTGGGACCAGTAAAAGGGGCAAGACCGGTGTAGGGATGAGTAGAAAGTGGTGTGGGAATGTGGGGGACATGTCTTATCTCCTGGGAATTGGTTTTGCATTGTTGATGTTGTTGACAGGGACAGTTCCCATTTATGGAGTTGGTAAAGGTTGTATACGACTGTCTCCATGCAGCCCTTGCTCTTTTTAAAGCATCTAAAAGGGTAGAGATAAGACTTAGAGAGAAATCAGTGCAAATCCAAAGGTACTTTTTTGTTTATATTGTACAAATAATATATATGGAAAGGCAAGTTGTGATAAAAATTATGACAAGTCTTTATATCCAGACCATCATATCCTGAATTTGGTTCCTTTTCAAGAGACCACAGTCTACATCACAGGGAGACTATAATGGACTACTAGAACTCAAGCAAAGTTGATTCACAAAATACCCCCTGCCCTTGAAAACTTTGCTAGATTCCATTATTCTGAGTTTTCCTTAAGTGGCTCTCTGAAAATCCATGATCCAATCTGAGATGTTCTAAATTTGGGCCAAAACCAGAACTATAAAATGAAAACAAGTCAGCTGAAATGTTAAAAAGCTCATGCAATTATCAAAGATAAATACCAAAATATGAGTCTACATAATCTTTCCTGTCATCATGGTGGAATGGTTTATGATTGTTTTATAAAAATGATGGAAAATTCAAGGTGGGATTATTTTTTTCTTTAATGAGAAGCATATAGTTATGAGATTCCTCTGATACTGTTTATTTTTAAGCTTCCTGGGCAGGCTCCCTTCACTGTTCATATCCTGGAGCACGAGTCCATGCTCTTCACTATTAAAGAAAAGAACACAACAGGAAGCCCCTAAGTCTTTGTATAAAAACAGACCAACAGAGTGAACTAATTCAGCCTCCTAATTCAGAAGATTCTTCAAATGGATCACCCCTATTCTGAGTAAATTATCCCAGTTTTTATCAGGTCATTTCCTTTGTGAGAGGAACCTACGATACAAATGTTCTTTTTTTGTAACACAAATAGAAAACATTCATCTTTAAAAATTACATGAGGAGCTCTGGTGTTGCAGTGGATAGGAGCTTGACAGCTCACCAAAAGGGTGGCCGTTCGAACCCTTCTAGTGGTTCCAGGGGAGAAACCTGGTGATATGCTCCCATCAGGATTACAGCTAGGCCTGTGAGGCAGTTCTCTGTCATGTGGAGTTACTGCTACGACAAATAGACTTGATGGTGACCAACAACACCACAAATCCATGTGTAGATGATTCTACTTTTTGTCCCATGATCAAGGCCTTCTCTAGCCTGTGTGTGTGTGTGTGTGTGTGTGTGTGTGTGTGTGTGTGTGTGT
>NW_006399798.1:12190291-12199361 GCF_000299155.1 Elephantulus edwardii | reverse complement strand
ACACTGATGCATCAAATGTGATAAAGGTGACCCACGGTGGACAGTGTTTGGTGGAGCGCTCTGTTTAAAACAAGCTTGGAAGCAGGAGTGGCATCCACTTGCGAAATAGCATGCCTCTGGAAACCCTATGAACCTGGAGAAAGGATGAAAGTTATACAAGTGTTCAGGTCCTCCGTTCATAGGGTCTCTATGGGTCACCTACGACTAGATGGCACTTAATAATAATTATATGTATAACCTATGTTACATATATATGTTACACACATATAATCTATGTTACATATATGTGTTACACATATATAATCTATGTTACAGATATATGTTGCCTATATAATCTGTTACATATATATGTTACCTATATAATCTGTTACACATATATGTTACCTATATAATCTATGTTAAACATATATGTTACCTATATATGTTACATATATATAATCTATGTGACATATATATGTTACATGAGATTGGCACAGGACAGAGCAGAGTTTAGAGCTGTTGTACATAGGGTCACTATGAGTCACAAGCGACTCGATGGCACATAACAACAACATATATATAATCTATGTTACATATATATTAGCTATGTTACATATATATTAGCTATGTTACATATATATATTATCTCTACAGGCAAAGATGTAAACTACTTGGATTAGAGGTCTTCTTTTAAATGCATCAGCTTACCAGAATCAATCACAGCAGGTTACTCACTGAATACTGAGGGGGCAGCATCAATATTTTCTTTTCCTTCAGTTTATCTTCCTATATAATCTAGATTTCTGTTCCTTCACCATTATAATTTCTGCTCTTGAAAAACGAGAGACTTAGAATTGAGCATTATACTTCAGAAATGAAAAATCTCCAAATAAACTTTTATTATTCTCACTGGGAATAATCCATGTGGATAAAAAGCTATTTCTGTCACATCTTTGCCTTAATTTTCTGGGAAAGATGTGTTTTTTTAACCTCATTGGATACTCCCTACATTCTCACCACTCATTTTTAAGAGATATCGTAATTAGTATCCCTTTGGGGATACTGTAATTAGTTGCCTACATTTCCTTAATTTAATTTTTCCAACTCCTCAAACTGAGAGCACTTGCGAGTCCTTGCCTTCTAGGCTATGAAGTAATTCAGTACTTTCAGCTTGTATAGATGGTTCTGGAACACATCTCCCCAGCCTCAGTCATCAATCCTTGAGGCTTAATGTGCTCTGCACGTGGACCTCAACCCCTCTGACTGAGTCCCTTCCCCACTCCTCCTAAAATCAGGTCCATAAACTCCCTTCCACCATAATCTTCCAATAGCATTTTTTCTCATGAACACTTTCCCAATGTTTACTATCTGTTTCTGGATCAATCTACCAAGCTAGGATACATTCTTTGTCTTAAAGTGGTGATAGTTCTATTTATACTTGGCTCTTAGGGTTGTTAAGATGATTAAACACACTCATATATGTAAAGTAGCATAACTTTCTATCCACCAGGTCCACAGAGCTCTCTCCATGTTGGCTGTGTTGTTGTTAAGTGCCATCAGGTCATAGACTACTCATAGCAACCCTATGAACAAAAGACCTGAACAATTGTATAATTTTCACCATTATGACACGACGACACCAACACAGAGAGAGCTCTGTGAGCTGGGTGGATAGAAATGTATGCTACCAACTCAAAGGTGGGTGATTTTAATCCGCAGCCCTCAGGCCTGGTTTTAATTGTCACACATTCTTCGTAGTGGTATAGCACTGGTCTGTCCATTTGCTGCACAGAGGTAACTCGTGGTTGTTGTGATGCTGAACACTGTGACAATGATACATCCAATGTGATAAATATTACCCATGGTGGACAATGTTTGGTGGAGCCCTCTGATTGCAATAAGCTTGGAAGCAGGAGTGGCATCCACTTCCGAAACAGCTTGCCCCTGGAAACTCTAAGAACTTGGGGAAATGATGAAAGTTATACAATTATATACACCTAACCACAACAACATCCTATGTAAAGTGTCTGACACTTCAGAAGGGTTTCTTCTTAAGCTGGGTATGTCTTTTGACTCTCAAAAGCTCTCAGTCTGGAGCTCAGCTCCACACTCAAGAGTCCCACTGCTCTCTGCCATCCACTTCTGTTGCTGAGAGCTTAACCACCTGGGTATCTACATGTTGCCTCCTTCAGCTCCCAAAGTCTTCACATGTGCCTCACCTTCTGTCTTTTCTCTTGGCCTCTCCTGGGCTGTCCGTTAAGCTGATTAGCTATAGATCTACCACTGATTCCTTCCTCTACTGCCCTTCAGAAGCTTAACTGAACCCCTGCATCTCTGTAATCACAGATGGAGCCACTTCGGAGCACAGAAAATGTCCCATGATAGGGTGGGATTATAAATTCTCAGATTATACGAGTCTGGCCATTGCAATGCCTATTACTTTAAATATGACAACTTTTTTACTTAGAAGTTACTACTTCCTAGATAAATGCTCGTCACTTGGATAATCCTCGAAGCTCCACAGTCCTATGTGCCAAAGAATAAGAACCTTTGAGAGCTGAATTTACACATCGAGGTTTTCTGTTAGTATTGTCAACACTTGCTCAAATCTGGAAGACTTGGAACACTTTTTGCCCTTAATTTGCACTATTAAGAGACACTTTTCCAAAGCTTACATCTAAAATGTTTTTCTTGAAAAGTTTATCTTAAAGTGAAGATAAAAATAACGGGTTGTTTCCACACATCTTAACACTTGTGTGTTCTTTCATCTCTGATTTGACTCAATACTTGAAAATCTTCTTTGTACACGTTAAGACATTAGTTTGTATTATTTCTAAAGTTGATGCTAAGTTGCCACTGACTTAAGTTCCTTTTGTGTCGGGCTTTCTCTTTCTTATCCTCCCCTTTCTTACATGCAGTGCTCACTTCCTGAGAAGGCGAGTTTCTTATCACAGTTTGAAAGTGTTTTTGATGAGAGTAAGTCAGTTTTCTGTCCACTCCAGTCAGTGTGAGCTTTGCCTGTTCACAATGATCTCACAGACCACGTGTGAAGAGAGATTGGAATGCTGAATCTCTAAATCACATGGGTCGGGAATCACACAGACACACAGACACACACACACACACACACACACACATGCACACGCACTCACACTCATCCTCCTTTTCAGCACCAAATCTCTTCCACTCAGACTAACATTTTCATAAGAGATAAGCTCCTGGTAGCAGAAGGAATGAAGACTAAGATAATGCTGTGTGTTTTGGACTTGTGAAGTAGGAGGCTTCATCCTTGCTGCTTTCCTCAGGATGCTCTCTGACATCACCGGCACTGGGTTGGTTTTCCCTTTGTGTAGAAATGCTTTGGCTCCATACCAAGGAATATTCAAAGACAGCAAGCCTTCGCTGCAGTCCACCCAACACGAGCAGGGCAAAGCTCCAGATTGCATGCATTCTTCTCCATAAAGTCTTCATTCAGTTCACCCTCCAGACAGCAGGCCTCTCCAGTCTGTTCTTTCATTGGATTTTTTTTTTTTGTGACATTTTAGATTATCGATGGTTTGACCCTGTCTAGTTTTAATAGGTGACAGTCACTTTTGTAAACTGGTATGACATTAAAGTCTGATCTTGGGAGGGATGATAGACATCTCTCAGGAAGACTTAAAAGCAATTTTAAATTATACAGTCTCCTCAACAATTTTGGTCCTTTGAATTACAGGGGAAAATTGTAGTCAAACATAGTTCCAGTTTGTTTGATGACACAGGGAGAGGAGATATGTTGCAATTCTTAAGAAGCCCTGGAATCAAGAACCCAAGAACCAAGAACCGCCCCAGGGAGCTGGTGCTGTGATGTAGTCTTTTCCAGTTTGATATCACAGGAATTCCATTGTTGTTGTTGTTTACTTTGAGACAAAGAGGCTCAAATACCAGCCTCTTCCGCATAATTCAGGGGTTGAAGGTTGCCCCTGAACCTCCTGCCTGCCTGTCTTTCTCATCACATAGATACACATCAATGGTGTAGGTTTTGGGGGCACTTACTCCAGCCCTGACCAGTCATGTAGTTAGATCAGGACCTTCGAAATTTCCTGCTAAGCTCTTTTACTTCTACATCTCTTTGTTTTTGACTTCTTGACATTCTTGTGGAATTTTGGCGTCAAGAGTTTTCTATAGGAAACATTTTTTTCTATCCTTTCTCCAGTCTAAATAAAGGAAGCCAGTTTGTCTACAGTTGTAATTATTAGAAATATATTTAAAATAAATCAAGAGATCAAAGTTGTTGAATATTTGAAATGTATTAGGAGTCCTTATATAGCTCCTGCTGTATCTAGTCTTGACTAAAAATTTTTTTATCTGGACGTGGGAAATCCTTTCAAATCAAGCAAGCACCTTTCATATTTCCACAAGCAAATTTTCAGGAGAAAGAATTAACCATAGGACATTAAAAAGAAAATACCCACAAACACACACAACCTCTCTCCAAAAAAAAAACACAAACCCCTAGACTGCATTTTGCTCTACATCTCAGAATATTCCCTTTTATTCCATCTTTATGATCATTTTGCTTGAATTCAGGAATCAGAAAGTCATTTGAAAAGCCTGCAGTGATAAAAATCAAGCATTATTTCCCCTCCAGGCAAATTCTGCGATGTGTGCCACAGTTCCAAAGGCATGTGATTCAAATCTACAAGTGGCTCTGTGGGAGATGGATGGCCATTCTCCTCCTGTGTCATTTACTGCCTCTGAAAGCCCAATGCTGGGACAGCTCTGAGTACGTGGGTTCAGACTAGATGGTGCTGAACAAAAACAAGGCAAATGTAAACAATTGCCATGAGGTCCAGAAACTAGTTTGGCCTTTGTTCAAGGTTTCTCAGCCAAACCCGAGGCTGAAGAGTAAGGAACTGAGAAGATTTTGAGGGGACACCAGAGTGCCCAATGCTGACTCGCCTCGGGATGCAAGAACAAATCTATTACCAGCATCAGTTACAGCCTAAAACCTACAAGCTCTGAAGGGCTTCCTGACTGATTCTTGATACAGTCAAGAATAGTAGTACATACCTCTATTATATTAGTAGTACATGCTACTATCTGTCCTATGCAGATGACACAATTTTACTTACTGAAAGTGAGGAACACTTGAAAGGCCTGCTCTAGAAGACCACAGTCTAGACTTCAGTATGGAAGAGTAGTACATCCTCTCGAAAAGGTTACCTTCTGTACCTCTTTTTGAGCTAGAATAAACGTGTAGCCATAAGTATGGTATAAATTCTGTGACTTCTGAGTCAGTCATTTTAGTAAATTATTGAACCCCAAGAGATAGTGAGAGACAACAGCTCAGAAATGAATTTCAAGCTCATGGGTGCTCCTAAGTTTGTGACTTTAGTCCACGGGAATAGTAGGAAAACAGTCCTCAATCTGTCTCTGGGAGGGCAAAGAGTTGGGGTGTTTATATGGCCTCCCTAACTTGCAGCTTGGGTGGGTCAGTTTTGCAGTCTGAAAGAGTATGTTCTTCCTTTTAAAGACGTGACTTAGTTTTGCTTTTCAAGGAGAGGATCAAACGGGGGGAGGGGGGAGGGGTTTTTGCGGGGAGAAGGGTGCAACAATGAATGAATGGAATCCCAAAATCTCTGTAGATGTTCATTGAAACGAAAAATAAACAACCTAAATTAAAAAAAAAAAAAGACGTGACTTGTGACCTAGCTCTTAGGATCAGAGAGCTTGGCATCTGGAGAATACGGGCATCTGGTCTAAAGGATCGTGTGCATCTAACTTGTAAGCTCTGACACAGCTCCAAGAAGCTAGAGTCGGAGCCAAAGAAGCAGCTCGTAGTGAGGACAGGGGAGTGAGAAGGTGAGAACTGGCTCCACCTCCATGTTTAGAGAGTTATATCCCTGCTAAGTTTTACCATGTGGTTGGCGGTATCGGTGGAAGTTGACCACTTGGTCCTTTCCTTAGAGCAATTTGTCATTCATTTTCCTTTTACAGATTGTCTATGACACCATAGAAAGATCTAGAGACTTAGTCCATAGAGAGTTGCATTGTTAACTCAAAGGTCAGGCTTTTCTGCTGGTTTGAATCCACCAACTGCTCCAGAGGAGAAATGTAGGCCATCTACTTCCGTGTGATTTATAGCTTTGGAAATTAGGTGGAGGATTAGCCATAAATAAGGGCTGACTTGATGGCTCTGAGTTTGAGATTTGGGAAGTTTATTTGTTTGTTTCTCCAACTACTCTTTCTGCAGAAATAGTCCATCAGAGTAGGTCCATGTGTAAAGTCACCTTTTGTGTTGTTTTTTTTAAAGGTATTTGTTATAAATAAATCATTGAACTTACAAAATGTAATCATTTGATCTCCAGTCTCGTTTCTGCCACCAAGACCATACATTCGGTACTCTGTTGTTGTTGTTGTTGATTGCTGTCTAGTCAAGAGTGACTCATAGAGACTCTATGAACAAAAGATCCAATACTTTTTCATAACTACCGTCATTTCTCCAACTTCATAGTTTCTAGAGGCATGTGGTTTAGGAAGTGGATGCCACTCCTGCTTCCAAACCTGTTTTACAACTGGGAGCTCTACCAAACACTGTGCACATTGGGAGATCATTCTGGTATTTGAAACCTCCATGGCACAAGGTTCAGCATCACAGCAAACCCAGTTTACTGCATACAGCACATTGACAAAGAGTGATGTACAAAGTGTAAGCGTGTTCCTGCAGATGGTCACCAATAATTATTAATGCATTTTAATTCCATATTTGGTCCATTTTCACACTACAAAAAGTTGATAGAAATGGCAATGTATGCTAAGCAACTAATTCATGAAGCTAGACTCTATGAAAAGGAATGTGGCATCAGAATCAGAGGAAGACTCATCAACAATCTGTCTTATGCAGATGACACAATTTTGCTTGTTGAAAGTGAGGAGCCCTAGAAATGCCTCCTGTGGAAGATCAAGGACTACAGACTTCAGTGTGGATTGCGTCGTACAATCAAGAAAACAGAAGTCCTCATCACTGAGCCAAGAAGCAACACCATGGTAGATGGGGATGAATTGAAGTAGTCTATGATTTTATCTTGCTTGGATCTACAGACAACACTCCTGGTACCAGTATTCAGGAGATCAGAAGATATATTGCGTTGGGCAAGTCAGCTATCAGGGATCTGTAGAATTGTGAAGAGCAATGATGTCAGTTTGAAGACTAACATGCACTTGCTTCAGGCCATGGTCTTTTCATTCACTTACTACTCACGTGACAGCTGGACAATGAGTCAGGATGACAGAAGAAGAATTGATGCATTGGAATTGTGGTGTTGGAGAAGAGTACTGAATAGCCCATAGACTGCCAAAAGAACAAACGGGGGCGGGGGGGGGGGGCTCTGGTGGCCTAGTGGCAAGAAGCTGCGCTGCAATCCCAGAGGTACACAGTTTGAATCCACCAGATGCTCTGCCGGAGAAGGAGGAGCAATATCTTCCTGTACCAGTCAGATCCGATTTGATGGTACACACACACAAAAACAATAAAAATAAAAAAGAGACAGGAGGAGAAAAAAAAAAGAACAAACAGATGTAGTTTTGGGAAAAGTGCAAGCAGAGTGCTCCCTGCAGGCAACGATGGTAAAATTTGATCGTTCATCCTTTGAGCATATTGCTATCAGAGGCTATTTCTTGGAAAGGGACATCATGCTTGGAAAGGTGAATGGTCAGTGACAGAGAAGAAGACCCTCCATGAGACGGATCAGCAGAATGACTGTAGCAATAGTCCCAAGTGTGTCAGAGATGATGAAGAGGGCACAGAATAGGGCAGGATTCAGGTCTGTTCTCCATAGAGTCTCTATGAGTTATATATTACTCACTGGCACCTAACAACTACAACTGCATTTGTTTATCAATCTGTCACCACGTTTCGTTTTTTTAAATTAACATAGAAAATAAAGTTATTCAAAAGAAGAATACTGGAGAAGCATCTTTGGTCTTTAAGTGCTGAGAGAACCCAGACCTCTCTCAGCCATTTTTCTTTTATCTGCTTCCATGAGGAGTATTTTCCCATAAAATCCCCCCATGTCCGCACACTGGGTCCTACAGAATGGCATTCCCAGCCAGGTTTAGCTCAACAAGTGTAACAACAGTTCTCTTGCCCTTCTTTAAAAGTCCTCTCAACGTGTTAGACAGAATTAAATGTTTCTTGATGTAAAGAACAGAAAGGCTAATCACTAATACATACTAAAAATCAAGGATTCCGTTTAAAGAAGGTATGTCTGATCTAAGTCATGATATTTTACTTTTTCCCACTAGTTTATTTACATAATTTGAATACAAATTCAAACAAATTCTTTCCATTTCGCTCAAACCCCCCCACCCCCCATCAAATTGTACAACCCAATGATTACTCACCCCTTCCTCCTGCACATCCACATCTCTGCTTCCAGCCTCTCCCACCCCTCCTGGATCCTTATACTCATTCTACAATAACAGTCTTATACAATATTTATCCTTGAGGGGCTGAGTTAGTTCACTCAGCATTAAGCTGTGATATTTTCAATTGCCACACATGCATATGAAAGTTGGACAGTGCATAAGGAAAGACTAAAAAATTGATGCCTAAATGTAAGTTATGGTACTGGCAAAGATTAATGAATATATCATGTTGTTGTTATGTGCCGTCGAATTGCCTGCGACTCATAGCGACCCTAAACTCTGTCCTGTGTCAATCTCACTGCCTCTGACACTCCCATCCCGATTATCCCAGTCACTGAATCAATCCATCTCATACAGGGCCTTCCCCTCCTGCGCTGCCCCTCCACCATCCCAAGCATTATGTCCTTGTCCAAGGACTGGTCTCTCCTCACAGCATGTCCAAAGTATGTTAGATGGAGCCTCAGAATCCTTGCCTCCAAGGAGCCACTCTTTCCAGGACAAATCTGTTTTCCTAGCAGTCCATGGTATTCTCAATACTCTTCTTCAGCACCACAGCTCAAAGGCATCAATTCTCCTGCTATCCTCCTTGGTCATTGTCCAACTCTCTGATGGATAACAAGTGATTGCGAAGACCATGGCCTGTATCAGACGCACCTTAGTCTCCAGAGAGACACCTTTGCTC
>NW_006399798.1:12189338-12189936 GCF_000299155.1 Elephantulus edwardii | reverse complement strand
TCGTCCACCAATCTTGACCCCACATTTCTCCTCATAGAGCCCAGCCTCCCGGATAATCTGTTCTGCATATAGGTTGAAAAGGTATGGAGATAGACCTTTTCAACCTGTATGCAGAATATATCATAGACTGGTAAAAAAAAACAACCCAAATTTATCATAAAAGACTTTCAGCTAGAGTGTTCCTTAGAGGCAAGACTTTGTCTTTCATATTTTGAGCATGTTATCAAGACAAGTTAATCTCTGGAAAAGGATACCGTATTTGCAAAGTTAGAGGGTCAGTAGAAGAGAGGAAACTTCTAATAAGATGAATTGACACAGTTATGGCTTGACTATGACCGAGATTCTGAGAACAGCTCAAACCAGTAAAAGGTTTAGATCTGCTCTACGCAGTATGGCCATGAACTACAGTCAACTTGATGTAACCTAACAACAACAATCACTACCATGTTTCATGAAATCACTAATAGGTTCAGTGGATTTTCTTATATAATACAGGTTGAACTCTCTTACCATGACGTGTTTTTTTTTTTTAATTTGTTTTTCATTTCAATGAACATCTACAGAGATTTTGGAATTCCATTCATTCATTGTTGCACCC
>NW_006399798.1:12175623-12188253 GCF_000299155.1 Elephantulus edwardii | reverse complement strand
GTTGTAAATTTTTCAGAATACTTGGAAGACTCTTTATGTTGTGGATTAGGACTACTAAAGTTCTTCCAAGCTTTTCTTGAATGAAGTTTATAGTTGTTGGTTTTAGTCCTAGGTCCATGATCCACCTTGAGTTGGTTTTTGTATATTACCACTATGTTTAAAGGAAAATTCTTCCATTCACCCTAAACTGAGTTTGCCAGGGCCCAGCACAATGCCAGCATGATAAATGCTGGGAATCAGGTCTCTTTTCTTTCTAAGACACTGACTTGAGTCACTTCTGTGTGTGTAGGCATTCACTGATAATGAAATTCAAGCCTTCCAATTCAGGATGGGATGATTTATTCTTATTCTAGCCCCAGAGAACTATAATGGGGACAAAAGCTTGACTGGTCCAGAAAGCAGAGAAAATAGAATGTATGGAAATTTAAGAGTCTATCAAAAACAGTAAATCCCATCAGCAACCTAAATCTTCTATTATCTGTTTTAAGTGGCAATTCTTTGCAGCCAAATGCCCTTGAGAGGGCACTGCTAATAGAAAGCTAATCTGAAGTGACAGACAACCTATTGCTTAAAGCGTTGTCTCAACGGCTATCTATCCAGGTCTTCCTAGGAATATCCTTTGTCTTGTATTTTAAGACCTCCTCAATTTATTTGTATCCGCAAGGGAAAATGGGAATTGAGACAACATCCGATAACAGTTGCTTTCTTTTCCTCCTCAATAAAGATGTCCTGAGTTTTCATTTTGACAGCTTTAAAGAGAAACTCAATCATTTAAAGGTCAAAGAAGTAGTAGGCGCTACCTAGGGAGCAGCAGGTCTAAAAGCAAATCACATTAAAGTTCAATGATTCCCAGAAGGTTGAATAGACTAATAAATAAACCCTCCTGTAAATTGCCAACGAAGACAATTTACAGACAGTTTTCACACATAAATGAGAAAAGAACAAGAGGGAGATAGGACTTGGGGAGCTATCGTCCCACCATAAATACCAAACTTTGAGTAGGTGAGAAGATGGGGCATGTATGTCTTTCACAAACATTTGTTTTGGAATGCGCAGCTGGGTTCAAGCAAAGGGTACACCAACGCAAAACACCGGAGTTAGTAAGCGTCAGTCATGACTAACCTGGAATTTAGACTTGCTGCACAGAGAGGTGTCACCTTGTTGAAAAAAAAAGCAATGTGAATGACAAGTACAAAATGACTTCTGTTCTTTAGTGATGCAGATTGGTTCTGGGTAAGCTCTACAGTTATGTTGATCCCTAAAGGCTGAGAATGTCAGAGCAATTAAATGTATGAAGTGAACCCTTAAACCTGGCAAATCCTTGGAAGTTGCTAATACTATAATTCATGGTGAAAAAAATCATTGCTTGCTTGCACTCTCTCGTGTGTGTGTGTGTGTGTGTGTGTCTGTCTGTCTCTCCCTCTCTCCCCTCCCCCCTAATTTGGCTGAAGAATAAAATTACTTTACTTTGAACTAGTTCTGGGATTCCATGGAAGTAATAACAATAGTTACAATAAAATAGGAGCAGACACTATGATTAAAATTCTTACTAAGGGTTGTTGTTCTAGGCATTGTCAAATCAACTTTGAATCATAATAACCCTATTACCATAGTACAAAGCCTTGCCCATTCCAGGATCATTGGCACAATGTCTGCTATGATTAAAGCCATTGCTGCAGTCACTGTATTAATCTGTCTTTAGTGAGGGTCTTCCTCCCTTTGACCATGACTTTGTCTCATGACTTTTCCTAGCACGGTATTTCATTCTAGGGATCGGTCCCTCTTGACAACTCGTTCAATGTATGTAAGATGAAATCTCACAATCCTTGCTTCTCAGAAGCATCTCTCTGACTGCATTTTTTCCCAGATAGATTTGTTTGTTCTTCTGGCAGTCCATGGTATATTAAAATTTTTTTTGCCAACTTCATAATTCAGAGGAATCAATTTGACTTTAGTTTTCCCTGCTTATTGTCCAATTTTATATGCATGCGAACCAATTGAAAAAATCTCAGAATCTAGGTAGTGGGAAAGGACGCTCAAGAACACGGCTTCATTAAATTAAATAATAAGCCTATGATCTGGTTAGATGGGCAAACAAAGTTTGAACAGGTTGTTTTCAAAGTAGATGTTTGAACTCAAAAGCATAATTATCAGGATTCAGCGTCTGAATTACTGAAAAAGTTGACCTCAGTTTTGACAATGTGGTTCCACTGTAAAGTCAACATGACCGAGGTAGAAAGAAAGGGTTTGCAAGTGTACCCTGCTTCCCCACGAATTCAGAAAAGGATTAGTCTATACTGAATAAAAGCAGAGCAATGCTATAATGCTGGGTAGTTGTTGCTAGTTGCCAATAAGTGAAGGGAGACTCCAGTTGAAGGCTAACTGCACAGTCCTATGTCATTCCCACAATTGCCAACATCCTAGAGTCCATAGTTATCTCCCTAGTGGTCTCCTTCAACCACACCAGCTATCTACTTCACCAAACATTTTTTTTTCTCCCAAGGAATTGAACTTGAATGATGATGGGGTCAAAGCAAGCAAATTTGGCATTGTTCTGTTGGAATCCTTAAGGCTTTTACAGGCTAAGTTTTGGAAGTCGAATGCCAAACCTTTCTTTTTTATCTGTCTTTGTGTGGAAGCTCTACTGAAACTTGGCATTCGTGGGCAGCCCTGCCATTTGAACAATTCCAGTGGCATAGCTTTTGCCATGGTAGCAAGAAAAAAACCACCACAATACAACAAACTAATGGACTGCATTGTGTGCTGTGTTGTATACCGTGGAGTTGGAACTGACCCATAGCTGACTTTCTGAGCAGCTAGTGGCTTTGAACTGTGTGCCTTTGGGATTACAGAGCCGTTTCTTGCCACTAGACCACCAGAGCTCCCAGTGACATAGATAGAGATAAATTAATCACCACAATATGACATTCTGACAGACTGCATTAGGGGTATAAAAATGAGGTTATAGAGAAAAAAACCCCTACAATTATAAAGAACTGACCAGCTATTTATGCAACTCTGTGTTGTAAATAGACCTTCAAGTAATAAAGTTACAAAATAGCACAATTGTTAGTATTTTATTTGCAAAGTTATTGAAAATAACAAGATAAGAGAAAGATTCCTAAACTTTATCAAGCCAAGAAATGAAGGTATCAACTCTTTAATATGGTTTGGAATGGGGAAAGAGGCTGGGGGGGGAGACAAAGGGGAGAGCTGTGTTTTAAAGCCTGTTTAAACCTATCTCTGTTTTATCTCTCCCTGATATGTTACCCACTGCTTTCATGGTTTCTCCACTTGGTCTCCAGTGGCCAAAACTGACCCAACACCCCCGTCCTCCTGCCTTCTTTTAAATGAGATCTGGTTTTACTTAGACGAATTAAATGTCACTATATTTGTTTCGGTGAATTGTTCCAGCAAAAATTACAGCATCAATGTCTGACTTTAAAAGTCTGTAAGACTGTCTGCCGCTCTGAGCTATTTATAACCACCTTTAAAAGCTCTAATAAAGGCTTTCAGATTGTTATTGGTTTGTTTTCCCTTTAAGAAGTCTCAGAATTGGTACCATTCACAGTTATCAACTAAAAATTCTTATTTTTAATTTAATTTTCTTGTTATAGAAGTGATCTGTAGCCACTGTAAAACTTTAAGAACAAACAATTAAAAGAAAAAAGAGGAGAAAAAAAAAAACCCAGTCACATTGACCCAAGAAGAAGACCACAATTACAATTTGTTTATCATGCTGTTATTTTTCTGTTTAAATATACTAAAACTTTTAAAAAAATTATCTTTTACAAGCTTTTTTTATAATCATGAGCTCTGTACCTTCACTGAACAATGATCTTTGCAATCACTTGTTATGCATCAGAGAGTTGGACAATGACTAGGGAGGATAGAAGGAGAATTGATGCCTTTGAGCTGTGGTGCTGGAGAAGAGTATTGAATACACCATGGACTGCTAAGACAATGAACAGGTTCTTCCTGGAGAGGGTTAAACTAGGCTGCTCCTTGGAGGCAAGGATTCTGAGGCTCCATCTAACATACTTTGGACATGTTGTGAGGAGGGACAGGTCCTTAGAGAGGGACATCATGCTTGGGAGGGTGGAGAGACGACAGCACAGCAGGGGACAACCCTCTATGAAGTGGATTGATTCAGTGACTGGGGCACTTGGGATGGGTATGTCGGAGGCAATGAGATTGGCACAGGACAGAGCAGGGTTTAGGGCTGTAGTTCATAGGGTCGCTATGAGTAGCAAGCAACTCGATGGCAAAAAAACAACAACAGCAACAACATTCTTTTACTCTACCACTTTTAATGACTACAGATGGATTATATTGTTGTACTGTTATCTTTGAAATAGCTATCACATTTATTAGACAGGTATGGTATAGTCAAATTTAGTTATTACCAGTAGTCTTACAAGGTAGCCATGATTTATGCTCATCCATGATAATCTCTTTAGGATGAATTGCTATAAGAGTAATTAGTGGGTCGGGAGCTCTGGTGACCTAGTAGCAAGAAGCTGCACTGCAATCCCAGAGGTACATGGTTTGAACCCACCAGATGCTGTGCTGGAAAAGAAGGGACAATCTCCTCCTGTACCAGTCAGATCTGATTTGATGGTACACACACAAAAATAATAAAAATTTTAAAAAAATTCTTTTTTTAAAAAAAAAAAGAGTAATTAGTAGGTCAGTGACTTTACTAAATTTATAGACTGTTGTCATATGTAGTCAGATTACCTTTAGAAGTAGTTGAAAATAGAAGTAAAATTTACTGGATTTGTAAAGTAGCAGTATAACAAAATGAGTCATTGTTCTTTTTAGGTGTTACTGAGTTGAGTATCCCTATGAATAACAGATCTGAACCCTGACATACTTGAACCCATCACTGCAGTCACTGTGTCATTAACACTTGATTTTTAATAATACTGTCACTGGTTTAGCAAATTTAGTTAGACATTTTATTGATAGGTGCATTTATTTTTCAGTTGATTGTTGGTTTTGGTTTTTGTTTTAAAACTCCAAATTTTCTGGTTTCTCTGCATGGCTCTGTTATTGTCATGTTATTATGTGCATCTGAGTCAATTTCAACTCATGGTGACTACATGGGAAATAATAGATCCAAGCCAGAGGGTTTGTAGGCTTCCATCGTTATCAGGAAAGGGAGTTTCGGTGGTATAGTCAGTAGACTATTCCTCAGGAGAAACATGGCCAGTCTCTTCTTTGCAATTTAGAGCCTCAGGAATGTGATGGAAGAATGTGATAGAAGAATGTGAAAGTAGGTCCTTAAGAGTTGGAACCACTGACTGGATGAGTTTTAGTTTCCATCTTTACAGAGTTTGAACCCTGGTGGTGTGCTGGTTAAAGTACTTCTTCTTCAAGGGAAAATACGAGGCAATATGAATCCTTAAAGACCTGTAGACTCAAATACACGACCAGGCAGTTCTTCTGTCCTACCAGAACACAATGAGTCAGAAGTGACTCCATAGCAGAGGTGTGGAATCTTCTCTGGAGCAGCTCACAAGGTCTTTTTTTTTTTACAAGGTCTTTTTTTTCTGCTGAGTCTCTGGGCGATTTTAACCCCCAATCTGTCAGTCAACAGCCCCGCTCTGAACATATATACCACCAAAGCTCCTTCATGATAGTCATGTAATACCTATATCCCAAGAAAGTTCCTAATAGGATCTCTTCTCAGTTGTCTTTATTCATGGTCCAAACTGTAGATTCTGACTCATGGTGGCCCCCAGAGATTTTCTAGACTGTAGATCTCTATGGGAGGAGATTGCCCATTTTTCTCCTGTGAGATGCCTGGTAGGCTCTGACCAATAAGCTTTTGGTGTGTAGTCCAACTTATACTACAACAAGCAGGCTTGGAGAACTATCAGCAATAACAGCTTCACCATTCTAGGTGGGCTAGTTCTCTTCTTCTTGTTGTTCTGTGCCATTGGGTTGACTATAACTCATAGCAAACCTATGAACTTTGCCCTATTTTCAGCCAACCTCACCATCTCCAACACACTTGACTCTTTTGATACGATCACTGTGTCAGTCTCTCTCTTGAAGGTCTTTTCTTGGCCTGACCTTTCACATTTCTGAGCATGATGTCCCTCCCCAAGAACTTATTTTTCCTGATAACATGCCCAAATGTGAGACACAGTTTCACCATCCTTGCCTCCAAGGAACATTCTCTCTTAGTAGAGACTAAAATGGCCTTGTGAATAAATACCTTTGCATTCCCCTTGATTTATTCACATAGTTGTTCAAAATATATCAGTGACTGCCTATTTCCTACAAAATGCTCTAGCTGCAAGGGATGCAGTGGTAATTAATACCTTTGTCACTTTGCTTGTGCATTCAATGTCATGGGGCCACTCTATCCACAAACAAGTAAATCAGTAGTGGTAAGTATTGCGAGGTCAATAAATCCTGTTGTGAGACAGAAAATATGATGGAGAGCAGGGCTATTCCCCTCAGAAAAGCCCTCTATGGATCTAAGATATAAAGAGAGATGCCTGTGATGATAAGAAGTCACAAAGCAGGGGTGGGGAGGAAAGAATGTTCAAAGGCCCTGGGGCAGGAATGTGCTTGTCTGTTCAAATAGGATCTATCAAACTTTTTCTGGAAAAGACAAAACAAGAGCTAGTTTAGGATTTGCAAATAATATACTCACTGTTGAAATCCTTCAACTTTTTATGTTAATAGGAAAATATGGATGCATAGATAATGTACAGACAACTTTTATGTCTATATTTAAGTAAAACTTTATTACAAAAAACCCAAGAAGTATAGGGGATTTGGCTGGCTGACTGTGCTTTTCTGATCCTGGCAGATAAAAGACATTGAGTAGGAAGGAAAAGTAATGAAGAAGAGAAAGTTTATTAAGAAGTAGATAGAGTACTTCATAGAAAGACACATGGGCTAGATTGTATATAACTTTGTTCACAGTACCCTAAGTGCAATGAGAATCCACTGAGGAGTTTTACATAAGGAATGTCCAGATTGTATTTTTCTTTGAAAAGAGAGTAAAGTCCAGTAAAGGTATTACAAGGACCACTGTTAGGTAACAGCTACAGTGGCTGAGAGAAGAGATTGATGCTTTGATCAGCAGGAGAAATAGTTACGCTTGAGATCGATCAGCTTTAAAGGTGAACAAGCAAGACTTGTTGATAGTTTTCATGATGGCAATGCAGTGTGGAGATTAAGCCACACTGGAAATATTTTAGAAATACAAATAATACTGAATTTCCTTTTTTTTCAAACAGCAACAAAAGTGTACCTTATTAATATAAGCAGAAGAAAATATTACTGGGAAAGGTAGCTTATAGCATACAAGAAAGTACGGAGAGAGAAAGACAGAGACAAAGATACACAAGAGAGACAGAGAACGAGACAGAGTAAAAGAGAGACAGAGAAATTAATTTGGGCCAAACAGTAGGTGAAGTACAGTGGAAACCTAGCCACAGGGACTGTGCTTAAAAAGCTTCTGTTGGTCATTTCTCTGTCCCCACCACATTGGTGACCTCTTGACTCCTTATAGTTGACTCTAATAATAGGCTTCAGCACTGATGTGTCACTTCCTCAAGATCCAAAGAGTTGTTTGTGAAATTCTGACTGGTAGGGTCAAGCATTACTGGGACATGGAAGCTTCACCTTGGAACTCCTACCACATTCCACCCTATGTGAGTCTGTCTTTGTATCCTTTTTGGCTAGCATTCAACTATAGAGTGAGTACAGTCTACTCTGTAAAATCTGAGTTATCTAGTGAATCATTGAATCCAAATGTCAGTAGAATGAGCAGGTCAAAAGTAAGTGTGCCATGTGGCCTCTCAAGGTGGTTGTGGGTGTCCTGAAGGGGTAAATCCCACTGAGGTGACTGGTGGGGAAAAAAGGGAGCCATGGCAGTGACGTAAAAGTGAAGGCTGGTTCCATCTCCAGATTTCGGGATTGCATTCAGGCCAATTCTTACCATGCAATTAAGAATGCGATTGTACCACTTTTCTCCTTATTTAAACCAGTAACTAACCAAACACATTGCTGTTGAATGGATTCCGATTCCTAACAACTGTATAAAACAAGGCAGAGCTATGTCATAGGGGTTCTCAACATGCAATTCTTTATAGGAGCAGGCTGCCACATCTTTCCTCTCATGGATGGCACGTGAGTATGAACTGAGTCTCTCTAGGTTAGCAGTCAAGTGCTTTAAGCACTGAACCACCAGGGCTCCTTGCCTCTTATTTACCCATTGCTGTCAAGCTGATTGCACCATGTGTTGGTTTTGTAAGCAGTCGAGTTGGGACCGAATCATAGCTAACCCTCCAGCAGGTTTTCAGAAGCAGTAAATTGTATTTTTTGGGGGGGGGTGTGGAGATATGGGGGGGCGGGAAGATTGTTCAGCTTCTTCTAGCAGAGCAACTGATAGATCCAAACTCCATGCCTTTGGGTTGGCGGTGCAGGTCCTTACCACTAAGCCTCCAGGGCTTCCCCTTCTACCCTATAAACATCAGATCTAAACCCTGACCCTCCTCACGCTCATGGAGTGATTAGTGGATTAGAACCACTTAACTTTTGTTAGTTGTCTGACACAGTCCGTGATAAGCTTTACCACAAGGCCTTCTTCTGCCCTTTACTTGTTGTTACTGCTATGTGCCATCGAGTCAACTTCATGTCATAGCAACCCTGTGAACAATAGCTCTGAAAGCGCCCTATGCTGACATCAGGGTTGAAGGAAGACAGAAAAGGAGGGGAGGAATGGTGTATACTGCATTGAAACAGATGAGGGAGAGAACTGTTTAAAAGGGATATATGATTGGGTATTATTGTCATGACTGGAGTCCAGAGTGAAGGCTGTGTACTGGAGTGGACTTGAGGGGAGGGATTGCATAACAATGAAAGACTTTTTCTTTTCAAAGAGAAGAGTGAATTAGGGGTGGGAGAGGATGGGCAGGGAGAAAAGTGCAACAAAGAATAACTAGAAATCCTAAGTCTCTGTAAACTTTCATTAAAATTAATTTAAAAAAAAATAAAGTGCCCTATACTGAGCCGATGCCACTGTCTGAGATACGCCTGTTCTCATAACCATAGTCACCGTGTCAATCCTTCTCATCCAGGGTCAGTCTCTCCTGTACTGACCAACACCACTCCCCTTGCAAGCATGATGTCCTTCTCCAAAGACTGGTCCCTTTTGGCAGCATTCCACAAGCCTATGAGACAGACTTTAAAAAGCCTTGATTTGAAGGAGCAACCTGGCTTCACCCCCTTCAGGACAGACCTGATTGGTCCCTTGGCAGTCCATAGTATATTAAATAGTTCTTCAATATCACAACGCAGAGGCATTGATGACTCTATCATCTTTGGTAACTGTCCTGCTGTCTGATGCATAGCAAGTTACTGCAAGAACGATGGCCTGGATCAGGCACACACTAGTGTCCACACTGATATCCTTGTTCTTTAGCGCTCTGGAGAGGTCCCTGATAGGGCACCTATATTTAGAGAAGTAACGAGTTGTGCTGCCAACCCTAATACAAGCCGTTTAAATCCATGAGCTGCTCTGTGGGAAAAAGATGGGCAATCTCTTTTCATGTGGTCTACAGCCTCTGAAAACCCACTTCAGGGTCAGCCATGAGTGAGTTTCAATTTGATAGGACTTAACAGCAAGAAGAAAAACATATTTGACATTTACATTGACCATGCCAAGTAAAAAGAACAAGAGATGAGTTAGGTGGCTGTTCCTTCAAGCAGGTGGGATGAAGTAAGAGATAGGAAAGGCTTGAGTTCAACGATAAATTATTCTCAAGCTCATTGTCATTGAGTCAGAGCTGACTGTCCAGAAGATTTTTGGAGGCTCTCAATGCAAAAGAAGGACATTGTCCATCTTTCCCGCATGGATCAGCTGAGAGAGGGCTACTCATTTGAATTAGCTGTGCGACTTCCTATAGACTATGCCACCAGAGCTTGTGGTGATAAACGGCAGAAATGATAGGACACAAAGCGATTTCTGTAATTATTGGTGCTTGTGAGAACCACCAAGTCTTATTATTAGTTTCAAATAAGATCCATTGCACCCAGAGTGCACCTATAAACACCTAGAATTTTAATAACATAGAGCTCTGGTGACCTAGTGGCAAAGAAGCTGCGCTGCAATCCCGAAGGCACGTGGTTCGAGGCCACCAGCTGCTCCGTGGGAGAAGGATGGGCAATCTCCTCCATGTGATTAACTGCCTCTGAAAACCCACTGGCGGGTCAGCTATGGGTCGCTTGTGACTCTGTGGAATGCAGCAACAACAACTTGTCCAAGGTATGTGAGACGAAGCTTCACTCTCCTTACCCCTTAGGCTGATGCCCTCTGGCTGCACTTTTTCCATGGTATATTTGGGAGTCAAAGGATACTCAGTGCTCTTCTCCAACACCACAACTGAAGGCATCAATTCTTCTTCTTTCATCCTCTTTTATTATTAGCTCTCAGATGCACAGCAAGCGATTGAAAAGACCATGACATGATTATTGTTGTTATTGTTATGTGCTGTCAAGTCGCCTGCAACTCATAGCGAACCTATGTACAACAGCCCTAAACCATGCTATATCTCATGCCAATCTTATTGCCTCTGACACTCCTACCCCTATTACCCCAGTCACTGAATCAATCCATCTCATCGAGGGTCTTCCCCTCCTGTGCTGTCCCTCCACCCTCCCAAGCATGACGTCCCTCTCCAAGGACTGGTCCCTCCTTGCAACATGCCCAAAGTATGTCAGACAAAGCTTCAGAATCCTTGCCTCCAGGGAGCAGCCTGGCTTCACCCTCTTCAGGACAAACCTGTTCATTCTCTTAGCCTTCCATGGTATATTCAATAGTCTTCTCTAGCACCACAGCTCAAAGGCATCCATTCTCCTTCTGTCATCCCTAGTCTTTCCCAGTTCTCTGATGCCTAACAAGTGATTGCAAGACCACAGCATGTATCAGGCACATCTTAGTCTTCAGACTGACATTGTTGCTCTTCAGTAGTTTAGAGAGGTCACTAATTACAGACCTTCCCATCACAATACATCTTTTAATTTCCTGTCTGCTGGTGCCAAGAGTGTTGATTGTGGAGCCAAGCAAATTAAAGCTGTCAACAATCTCAATCTCTTCACCATTCATTCTGATGATGCCAATTGGCCCAGTAGTGAGAGCCTTTGCTTTCTTGATGTTGAGCTTCAATCCATATTGAATACTACAATCCTTGACCCTCTGCACAAGTGCTTCAGGTCCTCCTCAGTTTCAGCAAGCAGGGTTGTGTCATCTGCATAACACATGTTGTTGATGAGTCTTCCTTCAATCCTGATGCCACATTTCTCCTCATACAACCCAGCCTCCCAGATAATCTGTTCTGCATATAGATTGAAAAAGTTTGGAGATAGAACACATCCCTGGTGTACACCCTTCCTGTGCAGCGTTTCCTTGCTCTGTTTTGACATCCATCTCCTGGTCTAAGTATAGGTTTCACATTAGCACAATCAAATGTTCTGGGATTCCCATTCTTCTCATAGTCAGCCACAGTTTGTTGTGATCCACACAGTCAGATGCCTTTGCATAGTCAATGAAACACAGATAGACATTCCTCTGATATTCTCTGCTTTGAGCTAAGATCCATCTAATATTAGCTATAATATCCCTCATACCATAACCTCTTCTAAACCCAGCCTGCACTCTGGCAGTTCTCTGATGATGTACTTTTCCTGTATTATTTTACTTTCCTCTAGTAAAGTATTTGACTCTATCATCAAAGATCTCATTTTATTGTTTTCATGTTTAATACTACAATATAAACCCCAGTAAGGCAGGAACACAGTTTACCAGCACCGAGAAGCGGATGAGTCCTTCACATATTAGGAACTAAAAGCAAACAGACAAACAAAACCAGGAGAAATACAATTGTTAATAAATTCCCCAAGAATTTAGAAATCCAGAAACCACTGGAGAAGCATTTCTTTACTCAGCAAAAAAATAGATTGGACTGTGGCCTTTTGGTATGACAACACTTTTAATGGAGCACAAAGTCTCGTGATTCCCAGTTTCTGCAGTAACCAAAATCCACTTGAAGGTGAAATCTTCAGCTGGCCTCTGACCAACGCAGAGATGGGCCAGCTGATTTTCCAGACAAGAACAAGAGAAACAACTTGAACAAAATATGTACGTACCATTCACAACAAAGAAAAGCCTCGATAATCACCTTGTGAATGTATTTAAGTGGCTAATTTACGTACACCTGTTCGTGTTAATGCGTTTAGTCTGGTTTATCTGCTTTAATAAATAGCAATAAAATGCTTAAGCTGACAGAGTATGTGTATGTGTGAATGAGTGAAGGAAAAAAATTCAGGATCTCAGACAATCTCCTCCTCTACCAGTCAGATCCAATTTAATCATACACACATGAAAAAAAAGAATAATATTTTTTTAAAAAGACTTAAAAAATCAGGATCTGCTATGTGACCAACGTGAAAAAGACAGAATAAACCACTCCGTAAGACTGTGGAAATATGGGCTTCTAGTATGAGGAGAAATATGGGGTCAAGATTGGTGGACGATTTATCAACAACCTGCGTTATGCGGATGACACAACCCTGCTTGCTGAAACTGAGGAGGACCTGAAGCGC
>NW_006399798.1:12147951-12175023 GCF_000299155.1 Elephantulus edwardii | reverse complement strand
GAGTGTCAGAGACAGTGCGATTGGCACAGGACAGAGTGGAGTTTAGGGCTGTTGTACATAGGGTCGCTATGAGTTGCAAGAGACTCGACGGCACATAACAACAACAACAGAAAGAGGATTTGAAGACACTCTTATTAGTAATCTGGACTCTGCATTCTTGGTTCTTCTGTTTAGTTCCATCTTTCCATTTTGTTGTTTGCTCACAGTAAACTAGCACATGTTTAATAAATAACATCAAAAGGAGGACCTTTAAGGTTCTATCAGGAAATAAGGGGGGGACATAAGGTCATTGAGAAATAAGAGGGTCAGGATTAGGGGCTCAGAACAGACAAGGAACAAAGGTCAACTACATGGCCACCTGAAAGCTGATCTGGAGATGACAGCAGGTGAGGAGGGAACCTGAGAATGCCACAAAGAAAAAAGCTTGAGAACAAAGAGCCAGGCAGTGTTCGTAGACCTATGACGACTTCTACTAGGTTCTGGCTGTAGCAGGTTTTCAATGATCAGTTTTACCCAAGAATGTGTGAGTGTCTTGCATTCCAGGCAAGATAAGAGTCAGGCCTAAATCCAGCGTCAGAACTTGTGGGACAGGTTTTGAGCCAGAGAGCTCAACGTATTCCATCCTCCTCACCATTCCCCTGCTGCTTTGCTCTCATAAACCAGGCCCACCCACAGAAGCCTAGGCATCCTTCAACCAACCATCTAGCACTTACTCCCGCCTCCCCCCCGCCCCCCACCTGAGTCTGTCTTCAACACAATATCCTGTACTATGAAATAAACCATCTTTCCAACTCTCCCCTTGATCAGCTTTCACATTTCCACCAAAACGTATCTAACAGTTCTCAGGAAGTAACTTGATTACTGCTGACTTCTTGTTTCATTCACCTCCGGCCATTTATGTGCCAAAGGAGATTAACCTCAAAGGATTCTTTGTTGCTGCTGTTGTTGTTGTTGTTGCGTTCCACAGAGTCAGTTCCAAGGCGCAGGACTGCTAGGTCTGCAGGGCAGAGCCGGACCAGCTGCCATAGCATTTCGAACCTTTAACCTCCATGGTGACAGACTTCCACATGACAGCTTTTTCCTTACAATAGTACCGACAACTGCTGAGCTTTTTTCTGTTTCAATCACTTTTTATCTTCTTGTTAAAATTTGAGTGAAAGTTTATGACTCATATTTGTAATGGCAACTCAAGGTTTCATTCATTTGTAGACGTTTTGCTTTATACCATTAATTACAATTGACTAGGCCATGGTCTTTGCAATCACTTGCTATGCATCAGACAGCTGGACAATGACGAGAGAGGATAGAAGGAGAATTGACGCCTTTGAGCTGTGGTGCTGGAGAAGAGTGTTGAATGTACCATGGACTGCCAAGAAAACAAACAGATTCATCCTAGAGAGGGTTAAACCAGGCTGCTCCTTGGAGGCTTCGTCTGACATACTTTGGACATGTTGTAAGGAGGGACCAGTCCTTGGAGAGGGATGTCATTCTTGGGAGAGTCAAGAGACAGTGCAGGAGAGGAAGACCCTCTATGAGGTGGATTGATTGAGTGACTGGGGTAATCTAGGCGGGTGTGTCAGAGACAGTGAGATAGGCACAGGATAGAGCAGGGTTTAGGGCTGCTGTACATGGGGTCACTATGAGTCACAGGCAACTCGACAGCACATAACAACAACAGCAGTGTAATGAATGTACTACAATGTCTAATCAAACTCCTTAGGGAGCTCTGGTCACTCAATGGGTAAGGAGTTGTGCCCCCCAGTGTAGAGGCAGGAAGATAGAATCCCCCGGCTACTCCCTGGGAGGAGGATGGACAGTCCTCTTTTGTGCCACATACTGGCTCTGAAAACCCGCTGGACGTCACCCTTGGGACACTTCTCACAGCACATAACAACAGCATCAGTAATCAAACTCTTATTGTGTATTGTCTTTCCTTACCTGAGTTGATGGCCTGTTTTTCGGTCGCTTGGCACTTACTCAATGCACAACTGGGACTCCTTATCAGCTGGCTAAGATTTTTATTACAAATTGTTATTGAGTTATTTTCAACTCATACAGACTTTCCATCTGCAGGCTGTGGATTTTTAGGGGGGATAAAAAACTGCCCATCATTCTCTCTGAGTGGTGTATCGGAAACACTGAACTTGCAGTTCACAGCTGGTATGTTCCATGTTTGGCGATCAGAGTGCTGTAAACAGCACTAATCAAATTTCTCTGGAAATATTTCAAGCCCTTTTAATGTTGTGTCTTAAACGTCTAAGGTAAATATCAATGTATTTATTTTAAATAGTTGCTAGAGGGAGAAAAATTTTATCAACAACATGACACAGTATTGTCGTGTATTCTTGGCATTTGAAAGAAAAGCCTAAAAGTCTGGAGAACATCTATAAAGCTAGTCTACCTGGTAAATAGCTGTATTTTGAGAAAATATGCCAAAATGACAGGGGACCTGCTTCAATTGGTGAGTCTTAATACACTGGTGTGTATTGAAAAAGCAAAACAGCTTATGTCCATATTTGTTTCATTGCAAAACTCCCTGCTGTGCTGATGGCCTATTTGAAACATGTTAAATTAAGTAATGTTTTTCTCTTTTCATCTGTTCAGAACTGGGGACTAAAAGCAGTTCCTACGCATCAAAGTAGATTTGAAAACCAAACTGGATGCTGTGGGATCAGTTCTCACTTAAGGCAATTCTGACTGATTTTTCAGAAATAGGTCATATTAACATAGCATATCAGAAAAAAGACAGAAGAAGACATTTATTTTGTCAAAAGACATATTTATTTTGTCAAAAGGCACTGCATAAACTTTATTTGCTCAGTGTATAGGCTAGAAATTCGAGCTAGACCCAATTAGTTCGGTTATAAATCTCTCACTGAGCTTTAAGAGGATTTTTTAAAAAAAATATATCATTTAAATAGAGAATTAATGAATAGATGAATAGCATTTAGTCCCGGCCCGGTAGTAAGCTCTGATACCAGCCCAAGACCATACGGTTTAAACCCATCAGTTACTCTTCTGGAGAAAAATGGGCAATCTCCTCTGGGGAGAGTTACTACCCTGGAATACCTGCTGGAGGGTCAGCTATGAGTCAGGTCTGACTCAACAGTAACTAAGAACAGTAAGGAAGGATAAGGTGATGGAATGAAGCAAATGAAGTCTATTGACACCAAGTCTTTCCCAACTCATAATAACACTGCAGAGTAGAATTACCCTACAGAGTTTTCTGAAGCTATAATTTTTTTTAATTTTTTTGAAGCTATAATCTTTAAGGAAGAAAATTGTCACATTTTTCCTTCCGTGGAATAGCTGGTTGGGTCAAAGTCAGCCCTTTGGCTAACAGTGCTTAATCATTGTACCACCAGGTATCCTGTGTCAAAACTTAACAACCACAGTAACACACCCCAATAGAGAACTTGGTGGTTTGGGGCAGAATTCTCCCAGCTTCCTCTTGTACGTCTGGCATTTATAACATGATTCAGAAGTAAATTATGCACCTATTCAAATATGTTCATTTGCAGCATGTATTAATTGACAATCCATTTACTGATTAGCAGACTTTTAAAGGTACTTTAAAAGGGGCTTGTTTGTAATAGCTGCTGGCACCACTGGAGTTCTGCTCCATGCCAGCCAAATGCCATTTCAAAGAAGGACTTCCCCCCCCCCTACTTTTGCAACAGAAAAGAGCAGAATCACACGGTAGCTCTTGGTTTATGAACTTTCTTTCTTTCCTGAGTCACCAACTCCCACAAAGTGTATCATCCCCTTTAAGGAACTGAGTCGGGACTATTTAACAAGAAAACAATCCTACCTCTAAATAAGCCTGTAATTTTGTATCTCATGGGCCTTTGATTATAATGCGTCACTTCCTCTGCCTCCTCTGAGCTAGACCGAGAGTAGAGGCTGAGAATTATATTGTAGCTTCTTCTGTTTGTAATCAAACCCAACCTACCCTTTGGAGGCAATTCTGATTCACAGGTGACTCTATAGAGGGCAGCCTTAGCAGCTGATTGGTAAGACATAGCCCTGCCATCCTGAAGGCTCACAGTTCAAATCCACCAGCTGCTGTCCAGGAGAAAGATGTGTGAGTTACCACCTCTGAAAATGCTGGAGTGTCAGCTATGGGTTGGTTCTGACTCAAAGGTACACAACAACTTAAGGGAAGAATACAACTATCCCATAGAATTGCCAAATTTTTACATCTTTACTGAATAGACTGCCACAACTTTCTCCCTTGCCGCATCAATGCTTTGGGCAGCACGCTCTTAACTTCTGTAATACAGAACTCTCTGTGTACAGAGTCTCATTGGAGGACACTTCTGGGTCAAAACCTGCAATGAGTGGTGGCTGTCGTGCACTGAGTTTGTGAAAATAGTTTATATTCAATGTTCTCGCGAGCATTTTGGCAGTCCTGGGCCACATTCTGAAATTAAACCATTGTTTTCCCTACAATGTGGTTGACAGCTGACAAAGAAAAGGAAGGACCCACTCCAAACAGGTGGTCAGGACAATGTGAGAGGGACAGACCAGGGTGCTCTAGGAGAAATTCTGCATCTTTCCGGCAGGGTTTGTGGGGAAAGGAAGACTTCCAGGCTGTAAGCAGAGTCTGTCCTCCCAAGTGGTCCACCAAACAAAGTGTTTATTGTAAAGTGGGTCTGGTCCCTGGTGAAAAGAGGAAAAATGATTCCTTTTTTTTTTTTTTTTTGACTGAAAGGAAGGTAACCCTTTCCACTCCATTGCAGTCAAGAATAACCTTCATAAAAAATGCTTAATTTCTCTGGCAGCTTCCAATAAGGACGTCTCTTTGTCGGGAATAATATTGCCTCCTATTGCATATCTCATGCAGCCAAGTTACAAAGACGGTCAGTTTAAAGTGACCCATTCTCTTCTCCTTCCCACATCCAACATGGCTAGAGTTTACTGAAAAGATATTTGGATGATTCATAAATAATTAAGTACAAGCACTTCTGCTCCCCACCACTTCACCCTCCGCCGCCCCCCGCGCCTCCCCCCCCCACCCCCGGCCCTGTGACAGAAATAAATAACACATCTGGCATCACATTTGAAGAATTTACTCTCAGACTTAAGCTAGGAGATTAGGTGCTGATAGGGGCCTTGGTGGCACTGCATGCTAAGAGCTGGACTGATAACTGAAGCTTTGGTGGTTCAAACCCAACAGCTGGCGCACACAAGAAAGTGGGAGCCTATAGAGATTTTGTTCTCGAAAAGCCTATGGAGCATCCTACTTGGTTCTAGGGGCTGCTCTGGGTCCGAAACATGCTCAGTGGCAGTGAGGGTGGTCTTTGTTGCTATTTTTGCTTGTTCATTGAAAAAAAATATGAATCAGTTCTAACTTGACAGCTAAGCGTTTGAGTTGTTTGAGGAAACAGACATGAACATCTAGTTCATATTTGTCGCTGACTTTTTTTAAAGACCACCTTAGGAACGAGATGCACTCCTCCCATGGGACTGTTTTGAAAGCATGAGGGAAACACAGGGAAGAGAGACAGAGAAATGTTCATTTGTAGCATGTTCCCTTTAAGAGGCAAACAAGATTAGCAGATTTGGCAAAATTTCTCCTTCTATTCAAAGGGAAAAGAAGAGCTGCCAGTGTCAAGAGAGAAAAAAGAGAGAGAGAGAGAGAGAGAGAAATAGATGTTATGGAATAAAGACAGGCAATTTTACACCTTCCTGCAAGCTTGCTTGGGAGTGGTTTTGACTTCTGAGGGGTGTAGAAAGGTTTTGGCTTTTGGGTTTTTCTTTCTTTCTTTTCTTTTCTTTTTTTGTTAAGCTTAAAGGTGGAGCTAGGGGAAGAGGAGTTTTCATCTGAAGTAGGTGTCCCTGTCACTCCTATTCTGTCCTGGGAAAGCACACAGGAAGATAAGACTCTGAGGAAGCACAAGAAAGCAACAGAGGCTCAAGGTGGGATTCTCCTTAGTAGAGCAACAGGTTTGTAACTTATATTGTAACATAAAGGTAGTCAATGCTAACGGTATCTTTCTAAGGAAAACCAATCTCATTTAAACAACTAGAAAGCTTATCAGACTTCTGGCCAAATATCTGAATTATATGCTACCTCTTTAGAATGCGGAGTAGTTTGTTTTCTAAATGTGCTCTTTGCAAGAAGTTAAAAGACGGTAGTGTTTTCATGTCAGGTCTGAAAAGGTAGTGAAAGGCTTCATTTGCAATAATCAGAGTGTTATTGCATTTATGAAAATACCTTTTTCTCCGACTGCATGTATATTTTTTGATGACCAGGTTGAATTATAAACGGAAGTGTCCAACCACCCCTGAAAATCTCCAGCGTTCAGATTGCCCTGGTAGCTGTTTCAGACGACGTGACGCGCCTTCCCACTTGGCCCTTTGCTGAAAGGATGCGGAGGGGAAGTTAAGTGCGCTTCTTCTTCTTGTCTTTTAGGTTTTTAACTGAAAACAGCAAATAACAGCCAGCGCCCTGAGAACCGTGATTGTGGCAAAGCTGACGTAAATGCCCTAAGGACGCAAGCAAGGATGAGCTATTACGGCAGCAGCTACCGGATTGTGAACGTGGACCCCAAATACCCGGTGTACCCCCCGGAGCACGTGATCGCGGAGAAGAGGAGAGCGAGAAGGCGCCTGCTCCACAAAGATGGCAGCTGCAACGTGTACTTCAAGCACATCTTCGGAGAGTGGGGGAGCTACGTGGTGGACATCTTCACCACGCTGGTGGACACCAAGTGGCGCCACATGTTTGTGATATTTTCCTTGTCCTACATTCTCTCCTGGTTGATCTTTGGCACGATCTTCTGGCTCATCGCCTTTCATCACGGAGACCTGTTGAACGATCCAGACATCACGCCGTGTGTGGACAACGTCCATTCGTTTACAGGGGCCTTTTTGTTCTCCCTGGAGACCCAGACCACCATCGGCTACGGCTACCGCTGTGTCACCGAGGAGTGTTCGGTGGCGGTGCTCATGGTGATCCTTCAGTCCATCTTAAGCTGCATCATCAACACCTTCATCATCGGCGCCGCCTTGGCCAAGATGGCAACAGCGCGCAAGAGAGCGCAGACCATTCGCTTCAGCTACTTTGCGCTCATTGGCATGAGAGACGGGAAGCTCTGTCTCACGTGGCGCATTGGGGACTTCCGACCAAACCACGTGGTCGAAGGGACAGTGAGAGCCCAGCTGCTGCGGTACACAGAAGACAGCGAAGGGCGCATGACGATGGCCTTTAAAGACCTGAAACTGGTCAACGACCAGATCATCCTCGTCACCCCCGTGACCATCGTCCATGAGATCGACCACGAGAGCCCTCTTTATGCCCTTGACCGCAAAGCCGTGGCCAAAGATAACTTTGAGATTTTGGTGACCTTCATCTACACGGGCGATTCCACTGGGACATCTCACCAGTCCAGAAGTTCCTACGTCCCCCGAGAAATTCTCTGGGGCCACAGGTTCAATGACGTCTTGGAAGTGAAGCGCAAGTATTACAAAGTGAACTGCTTGCAGTTCGAGGGGAGTGTGGAAGTGTATGCCCCCTTCTGCAGTGCCAAACAGCTGGACTGGAAGGATCTACAGCTCCACAACACCGAGAAAGCGTCAGCAGCCCGGGGCCCGGGCTCCTCAGACACCAAGGTCAGGCGGAGGTCCTTCAGTGCAGTTGCCATCGTCAGCAGCTGCGAAAACCCCGAGGAGACCAACACCTCCGGCACAGAGGAGAGTAAGGAAGCGCCTTATCAGAAAGCCCTCTTAACTCTGAACAGAATCTCTGTAGAATCCCAAATGTAGCCTTCAGCTGGAACGGTAGGGCTACCCGCACAATCACTTGACTCCTGTAAAACCTGACTTTTAAAGACGAGGTAACGATGATTTATGGCTAGAATGGACGCATAGACTAGGTTAAACCTGATAAAAGGGAAGGAAAATTTCATAGGACACAGTTGCTTCAAATCTTTTTGCTAGAAAAAAAATATATGTAATAGGTTTGTCATTTACAAATGGAATTGAGTGCTTTAAATTTCATTTCCTTTTATTATATACTTGTATCAGACTTTGGAAGAGGAACTCTCAACAATGTGAACAAAGATATGAGCCAGAGTAAACAATAACAGAAAGGCAGTTGAGATGAATATTACATTCTTAAATAGCAGACAGTGTAATAATATGAAAATTGTTAGTATGATGTTCATCGCTAATAAAGAGCACGATGTCAGCCAACCGAAAAACGTGAGATGATTCATGCACAATAGATTGTAACTGGGGATCTTTAGCTGTGAAATCACCAGGCTGCTTTGAGCCCCGATGTTTACGGCTGCTATTGTACTTCTGTTGCTATCAGCAGGCCTATGTGGTAATAAAAAACCGTAGAAAATACTGGCAATTCGGCCAATTCTTCCTCTGCAATGTATGTAGGTATGGATCAGTAATTAGTGAGCACATTGCCGTGGGGTCAGCCTGGCGTACAGCTGATCCTCCGTTAGATTTCCAAGGCTGTAAATTGCATAGGAGGAAACTTCTCACCTTCTCCTCATGGAGGTGCTGGTAGATCCCACCACCAGAGAGACACAGTCTTTGGATAAGTAGCACAATTCTGTAGGGATTACACCACTAGCACTCCCACAATAATTATTTGAAGGATTGAATATACCATGGACTGCTAGGAGAACAAACAGGTTCTTCCTGGAGAGGGTGAGACCAGAATGCTCCTTGGAGGCAAGGATTCTGAAGCTTCCTCTGACACACTTTGGGCATGTTGCCAAGTGAGACCAGTCCTTGGAGAGGGACGTCATGCTTGGGAGAGTAGAGGAATGGACAGTGCAGGAGAGGAAGACCCTCAATGAGATGGATTGATTCAGTGACTGGGGTAACGGGGTAGGTGTGTCAGAGATAATAAGATTGGCACAGGATAGAGCAGGGTTTAGGCCTGTTGTACACAGGGTCGCTACGAGTCGCAGGCGATTCGACGGCACATAACAACAACCGCCTAAGATGTGAAATATTCACATTAATATTTAGAGCAGTATGTGTTTCTTCAATACTCTAGTCACCTCAGAGAAATGGCTTTATATGGAAGAGAAGAAATAAGACCATCAGTGCTCCTTTCTGTTCATGCAACAAAGTGATTCCCATCCCCATCCCTCACCTTCTTCAAAGATATGAGGAAGATGCAGGATAGAGAGAGGGCCCTTATAGCATTGATGAACATCAGGAAACCTTTGGGAGAAAACATTCTGTGCATTTGCAACGGAAAGACTGCAGCCTTGCCGGAACCACTTCAATTTTTTTTTTTCTTTGCAAGAGGTTGAGGCTGGAGTTGTGTGTTTGTGGCAAGAAGCGGTGATGTATGCTTTCTGTCTTGATTACAAGACTCAGATGACTCCAGTTGCAAATTAAAAAAAAAAAACACAACAAACTTTTTTGGTGAACTTGAAATTGTACCTTTAGTTGGTGATTTTGTGAAATAGAATTAAGATTATTTGATCACAAATTAAGTAAATAAACTGAGTGCTATAGACTTGCTTGACATGAGATATGTTTATATTTTCTGTTTATCAGTCATGATTTACTTATCTATAAATCCAATTACATGTTATTGAAACATCAACTTGAGCTTTATACAGAGTTATTAGCTACTTTCAGAATTATCTATGGTGTTTTGTTTGATGTTACTTCTGCAGTGGTTAATACACAAATGCCGTAGTTCTTAATTGTTTTGTACAGAAATTTTTACTCTTTTTTAAAAAATATTTCAATTTCCTTTTCTCCCTTTTCTTTCTTTCTCTCTCTCTTTGCATTTAATTGAGCCACAAGTTAATGGAACCAAATTAAAGTCCAAGATTCCTAATAGAAGTAAAATTACTAATCAATGTAAAACGAGCACGACTCATATCAATCCTATGAACAAAAGGCCTGAAGCCCCTCTACAACTATCGACATTTTTCAAAGTTCATAGAGTTTCCAGAGGCAGGTTGTTTAGGAAGCGGATGCTACTCCTTCTTTTAAACCTGTCTTAAACAAATATACTATAGAAATGCATATTGTTTCTCTTTTTATTCTTCTTTCCCTTTTTCATCTATTTCTTCTCTCTACACTTTTTGCTGTCTTGCTTCAGAAATGCAAAAATCTATTTTTTAAATTTCATGTGTGCTATTGCTTTGAATTGTGTCATCAAGCTACTCAGCTCTGTTTAAGCACCATGGTCTACTGAGGAAACTCCACCACCACATGACGGATTGAGCTTGCTTCATACACTTTTGCTTTCATTTCACTTTTCCTCCTGGACTCTCGCCTCTTTTCAATATTTACCTTGTCACTGTTGGAACAGGGACATCAATAGCTGATGGGGGTCATTCAGCTCTTCTCTGCAGTTCCACAAGCAAGTCTTATCAGCCAGTATAAAATGCATAATTAGCTGTCTATATGCAGTATTTGTCTCAGCTCTTCTGTTTCACTTTGCTATCCCAATTACTTACCTCATAATGAAGAACTTAAAATTGTGCAAAAAATGCACTACTAGTACCTTCCCAGTGATAGAAATTCTGTTTGTAGATTAGTCAGCACAGAATACTGTACACCAAAAATAAGAACTGCCTCCTCATTGAATTAGAACAGAAGCAGTATTGTATAACATTTTTAGTATGTGAAGTAACAGTTGTTTCTGTAAACAGTGCAAGAATGAATTGTGCAAAATGCCATTTCTAGATTTTAAGTCCTCTGGCAAGAGTTGGTGCAAATAATTTGCACTCATCTTTTATTAAGTGGAGCTATTGAAGTCAGGGATCATGGGTTAAAGGAGTTCTGGTGGCCTACTGTAAGAAGCTGTGCTGCAGTCCTGAAGGCACGCAGTTCTAATACACCAACTGCTTCACTGGAGAAGGATGAGCGATATCCCCCTGGGCGATTAAACTGCACCTGAAAACCTGCTAAGGGGTCAGCTATGGGTCGGTGCCAACTCAAAAGTACACAACAACAACAACAACAATTAACTTTTTTTATTAAAGGAGTGGCATCCACTTCCAAAATGACTTGCCTCTGGAAACTCTATGAACAGTGCTCAGGCCTTTCGTTCATAGGGTCGCTGTGAGTCTACGGCACCTAACAACAACAACAACTAAAGGTTGATGAACTCATGCAATGGTACCACAGAAGAAAGTTCTGGCAATCTACTTCCACAAAAACAGGAAACACAATGTGTGGGAATTAGTGTATGCAAATTAATTAAAAAGAAAGTTAAAACCCAGTTGGAGTCGGAGGTGGGGGCGGGGAAGAACACTTAAAACGCAACCAAAAAGTCCTGCGACACGTTGACGTGATTCAATGACACAGTGAATTTATATTAATTGAGTTCATTGAATAGCAGTTGGTTTGGGTTTGGTTTTTGCATTTGGTCAGTAAGCAGATATGTATATATTTGTGTTTAGTTGTTTTTTTTTATTGGATACATCCATTTTTCTTCCTATAAAGGAAATAATTCTGGGATGTTAACTGGGTGGGAAAACGATTTGTGCCTTTAAACATTGTTCCATGTTATGCTAGCTGTCATTTGTGAAGCTGGCTCTTGAGGAAGGAGTGAGCCTAGGGAAGCGAGGAAATGTGTCATCAATTCGTCATCCACCATTAGAAGCTTTACACATTGAATATATTTAATCCCCACAACAAAACAGTGAGGGAGATATTTTTAACTCTCATTCCATCAAATATTTAATTCTTCCTGATTAACGAATTTCCAATTTTATGTAGGGCAACAAGTTCTCAAGTTAACAAATAAAATACAGCTAATGTTTGGAATACTAAAGTTTTCAAGTGGCCATTCAATGCATGGCCTCTATGAGCAATTATTTTGTTATAATACCAAAAGAACTGTAGAATGCCCAACTACCTAGTGCTAAGGAGCTGTGCTGTTATCCTGAAGGCACGCAGTTCAAACCACCAGCTACTCCATGGGAGAAGGATGGGCAGTCTCCTCCTGTGTGATTACCTATCTCTGAAAACCCACCAGAGGGTCAGCTACGGGTTGGTTCATCCCATTGTGCGGTATACAACTGCAACTGTTACTAAGCACTTTTGTCAGAGCTTTCCCTGAAGAATCCTGATCAAAAGGAAAGAAAGGTAGAGAAAAATTTAAATTTTCACTGACTCTAGACTTCCGGGGAATCTTGGTGATACAGTAGATTAAGCATTAAGCTGCTAAGTAAAGTTGTTCGTTCAAATTCACAGTTTACTACATGAGAGAGAGAAGAGAAAGTCCACTCCAGTAAAGATGTACAACTCTGGAAGCTCCATAGGGCAGTTCTGCTCTGTCCTATAGTGTCAACACGAGTTAAAATCAATTTGATGGCAGTGGGCTGCTGGCTAGATTTTCTGGAGCCCTAGAGGGTGAATGAACCTCTGAAACTACTGCCTTGAGATAAACTTTAAACAACAAATACCTCCTGAATTAATATTATACTTGTTTAGCTTGGGGGGGGGGTTGTTTGGGTTTGTTTTTTTTTAATTCTGTGTCATTGCTATCAAGTCAGAAACAACTTACAGCTCAGCCTCCACTGAGTTCCTGACGTAAATCACATAGAAGAAAATTGCCTGTCTTTCTCCTATGGAGCAGCTGTGAATCTGAGATGTGGGCTTTGAGTTCACAGTGAGATCTCTATCCACTATGTCAACTAGTAAAAAAAAAAAAAGTCCACTTTGAGCATTGTGCTCTTTTAAGAACTATATATTGTGTTGTTGTTGTTGTTAGGTGCTGTCGAGTCACAGACGACTCATAGTGACCCTATGAATGAAAGACCTAAGCACTGTTCATAGAGTTTCTGGAGGTAAACTGTTTTCTGAAGTGGATGCCACTCCTACTTTCAAGCTTGTTTTAGTCGGGAAGCTCCAGCAAACACTGTCCACCAGGGGTAACCATTATCACATTTGGCACATCAGTGTACAGTGTTTAGCATCACAGCAACCACAAGTTAACTCTGTACAGCAATGCAAAGGCCAGTGCTATACCACCTAGAAGAATGTTTCACAAAAAACCCCAATTCAAACCCAGCCTGAGGGCCACAGATTAAAATGACCCACCTTCAACTTGGTAGCATAACTTTCCACTAGGCAACGTAGCTCTATGTCGTCATTGTTATAAGAATTATCTATAGGGAACTGAGTTAACAACAGCAACTTGGAAGTTTGTGTAGGATTCTCTTCACGAAGGAGAACAACTGAGCAAAGGAAGACAAGAACGGTATTACACTTGAATGCAAAGAATTGAACATGTCGGAGCTGTTGAACTGGTACATGTTTTGCTGTGTATATTCTCAACAGCAAGAAAATAAATCAAGTTTAGGAAAAAGACCTACAGCCATGCTCCCCTCCCCCACCACCCCATCTGTAGTTGGCACCACTCTGACTGCTGAGATGCCAGCAGACATGTCTTCGTGTGGTCTTTAAGAAAAACCTCATGCAGGCCCTCACTAAACTGGCCCGTTCCTATTAAGGTTTCTCCTCCATGCTTCTCCCCATTTGGACCTCAGTCTTAGTAGCTGGAGTTCCTACATCTCTGTTGTGACTATGAGAACCAATGGGAAGTGGAACTGTAAGAGCTGTTCCTCTCTAGACTGTATGTGCAGATTTCTTTTGCATAAGTGACTATTAATATAATTTTTAGGTGACCCAGTGACCAACCAATGTTCAGGGAATTATTTAAGAAATAAGGCTTGTGAAAAAAAAAAATAAAAGACTATGTACCATTTAAGTCCAGCTTGTCCTTGTACACGATGCTTGATCGAGTTGGTCACTGTGGAAACCACATATTTCTCGGGAGTAGAGGAAATGCCACTATTATTTTAAAACCAACACAAAGGAATTACTTTTGCCCTGGAAATCCCCCTGAGATGCTCGTGCTGAGGGACCCGGATGAAAGGATTAGCCATGCCTGCCCCTTGGGTTACCCTTCCTCCTTGTCCTCGTCCCATCCCCTCACCCCAACAGAATTATACCTCGATTTTCAATATGATTCTCACCGGGGCTATCGATCAGAAACCCACAGCCACTTTGCACAGTAAGTACTGACCAGCTTGGACAAAAAAAGAGAAAATGGTTGCGATTGTGCTTCTGACTTTTTAGTGACACTAAACGTCACCAACTTAGAACATTTGAAAGGACTCTCAATCTACGCCATGAAGTCCAGATTTTTGCATGAAATAGCCGTATGTAAATAACTTCTGAATTATCCAGAAGGCAACAATAACAAAAACACACTCAAAACAAAAACCAATAACACTCCATGTTTTATGATCAAACACCAATTTCTATTCAATTTAAAAGATTTGAATTGAAAGTCTCAATTATCCCATTCATTGAAAGTTTGATTCTTCTGTGTGGAGGCATGCATATAACCCCATAGATTTTCCACCCCTGCTGATTTCATACCCTATAGATGGTAACCCTCAGTTACCAATAAGTAATTTTCATCTTATTACTCTTTTCTTTTTCTCTCTGCCTCAGGGAGCTCTGGTGGTGTAGCTCACAGGCGGCTGCTACGCTAACACAAAGATGGTGCCTTTCTAGTGGTTCAAATCCACCAGCAAGCTCCTCACGAGAAAACTGGACAGTCTTGCCCCGTGCAATTTACAGCCTCTGAAAATTGGCTGGGAGGTCAGTTATGAGTCAGTTCCGACTTGACGGCAATGAATTTTTGAGTCTCTTTCATTGCCCTTGAGCCAGAGGTGACTCATAACTGACCCTCCGTCGTTTTCCTGCACTGTGACATAGCACAAGAAGAGATAGCACAGGCTTCTCCTAAGAAGCTGCAGATAGATTCGAACTATGAGAATGACGTAGCCTTTGGGTTGGCAGATCAGCTCCCTGTGGGCTTTACCACCCTGTGTTTGTCAGAGTAGAGCTGAGCTGCAGGACAGGCTGGAGTTTTGGACGTGGCTCATCAGCTCTCTCTCCTAAGATACCTACTCAAAACAAACTTCTAAACTTTCCATTTGCAAAGGACTCATCTGTGCCACTTAGGAACTGGATATATTATCAAGCTCTACCATCATTCTATAGGGAGCTCTAGTGGCCTAGTGGTAAGGAGTTGAGCTGCCAACCCAAAGGTATGCAATTTGAATCCCAAGGCAAGAAGATGTACAATCTCCTCCTAGGCAGTTTACAGCCTCTGGAAATTCACTGAAGGTCTGCTCTGAGCTGGTTCCAACTTGAGGGCACACGATACCACCACCATAATCTTAATTCTTAGGCCTGGCTCCTATTTGCCTCTCTCTCTCATTTTCATTTTTAAATGAGCAATACAACTCATCTTGAGAAGAAACAACAATGTGATGGTTTTGCACAGATGCAATTGGATTCCTGCAGAGCACGCGGATCAAGCAGCAAGCCAGCACTTGGACAATGCTCTGCACAGGATTTCCTGGAGATGAAGCCTCTGAAACTGAGGAGAGCAAGGAAGGCCTCCGTCAGGAGACATTGTCTGATGAGTTCTCCTCACAGCGTGGTGGGGAAACCTCTGCACTGACTTTATTGCTTTACTAAGCTACCTCCCTGCTTCCTCCCCTTATCTCCAAGTGGGTTCATGGCCTCTTCCTTTCCTTGCTCTTCATTTACTGAAGCAGTTTGTTACCATCCTCAGCAGGTGGTGAGTAGGGCTTCACCTGGGCCACCGTAAGCAGCATCTCTTCCCCCCTCAATTCCCCCACTGCTTCTTTCCTGAGGAATTGCCAGGCCTTTGGGACCTTGGTGCAGAGTTGGGGCACTTAGCTCAACTGCCCTACATATGTCCACATTCAAAGAGTCTCAGCAGCTGAGTATCTACACAAAAGCTCTCCAAATCAACCCATTCCCATCGAGCTGGTTCCAATTCTTGGCCACTCTTCCTCAGGTTTCTGAGGCTGTAAATCTTCATGGTAGGAGACTGGCCACCTTTCTCCCCGCAGGAGCAGCTGGTGGATTTAAACTGTCAACCTTTTGGTTAGCAGTCAGCTTGGTACTTTATGCACTACTCTACCAAAGCTCCTCACGTGAGGACCTAGCAGAGAAAATAAAATCATAAAAACATTATCATTTGCTGTTTGGTTCATTGATCTAATTCCTTCTGTTTTATTGAAAACTGCAAGATAAAAGACCAGAGTATATCTGGAGTCTATCACCCAAGAGAGAAACAGTCACACTGAGATAATTATGTTGGCTACCAAGGAGGGGATTAGAACTCATGACTCTGTGTGAACGGGATAGGATTTCTCCTTAGGGGTCTTAAGACCTTTCGGAAGCAGAGAGGCCAATCTACCTTCTGATTTATAAGAATTCTGATCCATAGCATCTCAGTCAACAGAGGACTACCCAGCAGAGTTTCCAAGGCTCTTCTTTTTGTAGAAGTTTCCTGCTACATCTTCTGGTGTATTGAACAGCTGGTGAATTGAACCATTGTCCTCTTTAGTTAGAAACCCAATGCTTAATCCACTATACTGAACGGAAACCTCTCATTGAGTCTGTTCTGACTCACCATGACCCTCCACTATGTTTCCACACCTGCACATCTCTGTAAGAGGAGATAACCCACCTCTCTCCCATGAGGTGCCTGGTGGGTTTGAACCGCCAACCTTTTGGTTAGCAGAACAATATGCTCTTTCTTAGAGGATTAGTGTCCACCAACACCAAGCCCACTGCGGTGGAATAATTTCTGAATCGTGACAATTTCCTGCCGATTTCTAAGGCTCTCCTTAGCAAGTTGCCCTTCTAACCCAGAGGATACACATCTCTGGTGGTTCAAATCCACCAGTAGCTCAAAGGAAGAAAGTTAGACAGTTTCCTCTTATTACCATTTGCAGCCTTGTAAACATGAACATGGGTGTCTTTGAGTTGAAATGTCAAGTTGAAATCATTACATCAGGGTTGGGGGGAGACTGAGAAGGATGGGATAAATAATGTATACTGCATTGAAACAGATGAGGGAGACAACTGTTGAAAAGAGATACATGATTAGGTATTATTATCATGACAGGAGTCCAGAAGGAAGGCTGTATGGTGGAGTGGACTGAGGGGAGGGATTGTATAACAATGAAAGAATTTTTCTTTTACTTTTCAAAGACAAGAATGAATGAGAGGGGTGGGCAGGGAAAAAAGTGCAACAGTGAATGAATGGACATCCAAAGTCTCTGTAAATGTTCATTAAAATTAATAATAATAATAAATAATACTTAAAAAAGAGAAACACAATAAAAGAAATGAAACTGAAGGGATAAAAAGAAGAAGAAAGGAAACTGCCTATCTTTCTACTACCAAGAGTTAAAAGATAGCCACACAATAAAAGAAATGAAACTGAAAAGAGAAGAAGAAGAAAGGAAACTTCCTATCTTTCTACTACCAAGAGTTAAAAGATAGCCAGACAAACAAGAGAAACACAATAAAAGAAATGAAACTGAAGGGATAAAAAGAAGAAAAAGAAGAAGAAAGGAAACTGCCTATCTTACTACTGCCAAGAGTTAAAAGATAGCCAGACAAACCAAACTCGTAGGCATTGGGTCGATTTTGACCAGTAGTAACCCTCCAGGACAGAGTAGAACAGCCCCTTAGAATTTCAAGGCTAATCTCTGTAGAAGCAGAGGCCGCCACAGCCTCCGTGCATGCTGCGCCTGATGGGTTCCAATCACTGACCTTCCAGTTAGCTGTTGAGTCCTTGACCATTTGTACCACCCAGGGACTCAACAGAGATGGGGGGTGGGGGGCTGTGCTCCTAAATAAATCAGGTAATCTGAGCTGCCTAACCACTGATCTTAGCTTGTCCATGGAAACTTTGCAGCCCCCACAGACGCAGACTGCAAAGAAACAGATGAATCCTTTAAAGCGTTTCAGCAAGCCCAGTCTCTGAAAACCCAAACAAACAGATGCATTCTTGCAAAAGAATGCTTTTTCGCTAAGATATCATTGACCACAGGGCCCCATAAAAACGTCCATAACCACTATCGAAGGAACTTGAACTTGAGGCTGAAAGAGTCCCAAGAGGTTGAGTCACTACAAAAACCTCTTTGCAGAAAGTTATCAGAAACCCTCTCATTTCCACATAAAATACTTCAATCACATGCAGTCCTCACTGTGGTTAAATGCCCTTTCTTTGAATTCAAAGCACATGTTGGAGATCAATTATTTATGTTGCTGCCCCTTGATTCTTTCTGACACTTAGTTTGCCTGGGGAAGGGAGGCTGGCTAGCCATAGGGGCGAGCTTAGGGGCACAGCCAGCTTCTTCCAGCTGCCACTTCATCCAGACCAAAGATCTTAGAGCACCATGGGGGCAGAAGCTCAATTACCCACATCATGCCATTTTATAGATGATATTTTTAAAAAAACTGCCCAATTTCAACCAATAGCGGGGGTGTTTCAGGACCATTTAGCATCTCATTCTTTTGAGCAAGAGATCTTTGTGTGCTAGAGACTGAACTGACAGCGATGAACGATGAGCCAATGAGAAGCCGTTGATGAAAGTACTTCTGGAAATACTGCGATTTTGTGGTTAATACACTTTATTTTTTTAGGAAATACTTAATGAGGACAGAACAATACTCAGTGTCTTATAGTCACTTCTAACTCATAGAGAATCCATGTACAACAGCACAAACCCCGGTCTGATTCCGTGCCATTCTCACACCCTCCACTGGTTCAAGCCCATTCTTTCAGTCCTTGTGTGAATGTATCTTTAAAAGAGTCTTCATTTCCTTCGCAGACTTTCCACTATTCTTAGCATGTTGTCTTTTTCCAAAGCTGAGTGAAATATCTCAGACACAAAAAAGACAAAATACTGTATAATGCCACTGTTCTAAAACAGGACTGACAGGGGACTTGGTGGGAAACTCAGAAAAGAGGGATAAATGATGTACACAGCATTGAAATGGACAAGGGACAGAACTGTACAAAAGGAATATATGATTAGGTATTGTTGGTGTGACAAGAGTCCAGAATAAGAGCTTCATAGTAAATTGGTCTGGGGGAGGGACTGTATAACAATGATTATTAAACTTTTTTTTTAACCATAACGACAGTGAACATTTATTCATATGCAATACTGATCAGGAAGTCTCTCTACAAACACAAGGCACTTTGAAACAGCAAGTCAGGAAGAGGCTAAGGCACAAAAACGAGCTGTAAATACTTTGCAAAAAACATGTGTGAATTTCTTAGTTGGTTGGTGATTATTAAACTTTTAAGTTGACCATTTCAAGGCCCTTTGTTAGATGGAAGTACCAATTTTCTAGATGTGCTGCTAAAGTCTTACTTAGTGATAAATTTTTCAGACAGGCTAGACAGCAGGCCAAAAAAAAAGTGTGAAAGCGCTTGGAAGAGCAATGGTAAGTGAGAATAGCCACCTCTATAATGTAGACAAATGAAGAAGATTGAGTTTTTAAAAAACAAAACAAAACAAACAACAGAAAAAGAGTCATACTTTTTAAGGGAAATGGTAATCTCTGGGAGGCACATCTATGAAGCCACACGGCTTTTCATCTCTGAAGCTATAGCAGCGAATGTCCTAGCAGGCCAGCCTTGGAGAGAGCTCACATCATGAGAAGCGGGAGTTCCCTTTCATGAGTAGATCGTGGCCCATTCTTGAGATCAGGCCACCACAAGATGAGGATTAAGCTGCAGAAATCACACCCACTTGGGTTGACAACATGGTAACATCTGATCTCATAGTTTCTTGAATTGATTCCTTTATAAAGACAAAGGTCCTTTTGGAATAAATTAGCAATCCAGCACAGACTACAGGCATGTTGTTCTTGAGGTGTATAACCCAAATCAACAATCGAGGTAAAGAGACGGCTGTTGGGGAAAGAAACAGAAGGAGCACAAAACGAAACAAGGAACCACCTAAACGCATTGCTTTTATATTGGCAATGAGCTTGAGCTGACCCTCAAAGCAGGTTGCCAGGACTATCAATGGCCAAGAGGAGACTGTCCACCCTTCTCCCTCAGAGCCGTGTGTGCAATTGAACAAGCGCAGCCTTTGAGCTAACAGTGCAGCTCCCTACAGACCCTTACAGAACTCCTTACCATTGGCAAGAGCGGCTTTTTAAAAGTCCGTATGGATTCCAGACTCATGTCAAGACTAAAATGGAATTAAGCCTTCATTTTTCACGCTTTCAAAATGATCCCATTTTCACTCAAACCAAGTACTTTCAAATTTCGACTCTCATACAGTATATTCAGTGTTCTTCCCCCAACACCGTGACACACCGGTTATTTCTCAATCTCTTTTATTTGTGGTCCAGCTTTCAAATATGTACAAGGCAATGAAGACTACCATGACTTGGTGCTTAGCTTTCCAAGTGACCTAGTCATTTTTAACACCTTTAAAGAGATCTTTACAACAGACTTGCCCTTTCAAAGTCTCATCATAATGTCCATCATGTAAAAAGAGGCGATCGCCACATAAGAAAGACTGACACAGTGATTGCAGCAGGGCCCTCGGGCAAGGCAATGAATGTGAAGACGGAGACCAACAAGGCAGTGCTTGGTCCCACTGTCCACAGGGTCACTGGCACCCGACAACAGCAGCGTGTGCTCAATAAACTGGTGCTTCCTGTTTTATTGAACCTGTATCTACAATTGATTGAACGTGCATCTGTGATAGCACGGTCCAGAGGACTCTGAAAACAAAGCAAGCCCCAACTGTGAGATTATAATGCTCTTCTAACTGTGTGACATGCATGATGCAGGGTTTGACCACTAACTGAAAGATTGCAGGTTCCACCACAACTGTGGAAGAAAGGCCTGGATATTTGCTTCAGAAAGGCCACAGCCTTGAAATGTCTGTAGAGGGCGGTTCTGTTTGGAAGAATAATAGGGTCACCAGGTACAGAAAATGTCTGAACGGCAACTGGTTTAATTATCATAAAAAAAAAAATTACTTTCTAAATCTCCATTCTGTCATTTTGATATGGATGTTGGTACCTGAGGTCAAGTTTCTCTAAGTAACTTCTTTCTCCTAAACAAAAGGGATTTTGGTCCAAGACCAGCTATTTAATGAACTACACAAATTGTTCTCTCACTGGTCTGTGTTTCAATATGGTTGTTACAGTAATTGCATCATGATGTCTTGTTGTTGTTGTTGTGTACTGTCAAGTCAGAACTGACCCATAGCTGACCCCGCGGTGGGTTTTCAGAGACAGTTAACTTCACAGGATTGGGGTGGGGGGGCGGTAGATTGCCCATCCTTTTCCCATGGAGTAGTTGGTGGCCTCAAACCATGTGCCTTTGGAATTGCAAGCACAGCTTCTTGCCACTAGAGCACCAGAGCTCCTTATCATGATGCCTACAGAATAGAAAAAGTGATGGTTCTCTCTCACTCTCGTTCTAGAGCTGATCTTTACATTTTTTTCTTTTCTTCTTGGCTTTTTAGGATTTTTATTTGCTTGGCAATCTCCTCCCGTGGAATGTTGTTGCTATTTCTGTTATGTGCCATCGAGTCACAGCTGATGGTCTAATCTCAACATCAGAACAAAAATGGAGTAGAGAGCATGAGAAAAGACCCCAGGTGGGATTCTCAGCGTCAGGCAGCTCTGGTGCTGTCTGTAGACTGCGGGGATTCCGTCTGCTAAAGTAAAGCTGCCCCTTTTGAGGCCACCGGCAATGCTGCAGGTGAAGCATGGCCAATGTCCTTCCTTACAATTTACAGCCCCTGAAAACCTGCTAGCCAGCCAGCTATGAGTCTTCGCTGACTCAACGGCAATGAGTTCGAGTTTAGGATTTCCAATCCACGTCTGGTATGAGGAGCCAGAGAAGCAGCAATTTTCAAACATCAACTCTAATCCTTAACTACAACGTTTCCAGAATTCCTTTTTAAAAAATAGTATTCTCACACTGTGAATACATTTTAGAATCGTTTTGGAATGAGGGGAAACAGATCAGGAACAGCAACATCAGAGACTGCAAACAATGTCAAGTTTTGTTAATCCTGTCTCAGCAATGTGACTTACTGCACAAACTGCACGGCACCCTGGTGCCTAATGAGTGAAGGGTTGCGTTGCCAACTCAAACGCAGGCAGCTTGAATCTACCAGCTGCTCTGTGGGAGAAAGATGGGCAATCTTCTCCCATGAGAGTCACAGCCTCTGGAAACTCTCTGAGTCAGTCTGACTGGACTGGCAAAGAACAGCAAACCACTTTAAAAGCTTAACTTTATCTTAAAGCTGTAGACACTGAATAAAAAGAAGGCTGTGAAGACCTATTTGCCCTTCTGCAACTGACATTTAGGGGAAAACAAGACAGTAACTCTTTTGCAAGGAGAAGGAAGAAGAAATAGAACTAAATGAAAACACTTTGCGATTTCACCAAAGTCTGCGGTTATATTTTAATGTGCATGCATTCTGAAACACAATTATGATCGCAATAATTGTATTAATCATGACAATTATGCAAAAGCCTCTGGTAATTGCAATCCCATTAAGAGCTTGAGAATTTTTGGTCACCACTGTGCCACCTTGTGGTCACAAGAGAACATAAGTTTTTCCATTAAGTAAATATTTTAGGCATTCCCTATCTCTCAACACTGTTAAAGAATAATATTTATGAGTATAACTTGAAAAGCACCTAGCAAAACATGCATATCAACAAAATCTAAGGGGCATCACTCAAATCAAAGATAGATTTCAGTACATGTGAGAAAGGAATGGGTTGTACGTGTGCGTGTGTGTGTGTGTGTATGTGTGTGTGTATTTTCCCTGTGCCACTTTAACAGAGATTGCATGTTTCAAAATCAAATTAGAGCTCATTTCATCTGCCACTGTCGATCTATAACTATAAATAAAGAAGTCTGGGCGATGTTCATTGAGAATCTGATAAGTAATTTAATAGTCTACTTACAGCATGAAAGAGCAACCTGAAGTGAGGTATCAGTTACGAATACGGTATCAGAAATAGAAATATGCTAAAATATACCTACCAGTATTTTAATGATCATAACTTTGATAACATGAGTAAAGATTTGCTCTGTAAATATGCATGTTATTATCCCATAACGCTCATAAATTTCAGGGAGTTACAATATTTGTTTAAAGACATTTTAGGCTTTGCCGATTCCACTTAGCTTAGCATCCAGATGTGAAGAGCAGAGAAAGATATGGTTGGCCACCTTCCTGTAGAGGTTTGCTGGCAAAATCCTAAGTCATATATTTGTAACAACTCAGAAGTTTAATGGCCATCATCTTAGTCTGTCAGGGTTTGGTTTTTATCAAGGCAATCGACAATCATTTGGTTTTGGTTTTGTTTTTATCAAGAATGGCAGTATTAGAAAAATGAAGTTCCAACTATTGTCTCTTTGTAGTCTGTGTACAATCTCTGAGGGAGTTTACTAAATCCTTACAGATGTTTTGACATGCAGGTATTGGTGGGAAGTCTCCACCTCTCAGTCTTTGCTGTCACTTTACTGTCTCCGGTTGCTTTCTCAGTTTCTCTTTCTCCGCCTCTTTCTCCTCTTAAACTCACACTCTGTGTCTTTGTCTCTCCTGTTCTTTTTTTCCCATTTCTTGGCTTCTTACGCTTTCAGTCTCTCATTTAAGTTAAATCTGTGTCTAAACGTAAATCTAGATGAGTCGACTTAGATTTTTCAACCTAGCTCTGTACCTTCCTACCTATGTGGTCCTGGGGAAAACGATTCTAATTGTCTAAGCCTCAGTTTCATTATCTGTTATAGAGAAGTTAAAGTACACATGTCACAGATATATGACAGCTCAGTGGCGCATTGCGTAGGATGGCGTCATCAGTACATGCTTTTTAAAAACTTCTTTTATTCATTCACTCATACTCTGATCATCAGCCGTGGGCCAGGACACACTATAGTCATTGCTAAGTTTCCTTAGTTAGAACTGATTCAGTGATGCCTAAATGCAGGAAATAACAAAGGCAATAATGAACAAAACAAACACAAACAAACAAAAGCTTGTCCTCCTGGACCTTGCAGTATAGCCCTAGAAAAAGTTAAACTCAAGTAAGTCTAACCAAAGGAATATGCTCCTGTAAAAAGTGATGAGGTGGGCTATTATTTTAGATAAGGTACTTATAGAAGGGTCTCACCACTGAGATGACAAACAAGCAAACAAACATTAGACTGGGGGGGGGGGAATTGGGAGCCCCGGTAAACTACTGTGTAGGAAACTGTGCTGACAATCCAAGCCCATGCTCTTTGAAGGCATTAGCTGCCCTGCAGGAGAAAAAAGGTCAGTCCCCTCGGGTGAGATTTACAGCCTCTGAAAACCTGCTGGAGAGTCAGCTATGAGTCAGTTCCAACTCACTGAGTTCCAACACATCATCACCATAATGAAACAGTATCACTACTTCTTAAGTTTTCCTTATTTATTATCTTCCTTTTCCGTATATATGTTGTTGTTGTTGTTGAGTACCACCGAGTCATAACCAAACCACAGCCGACCCTCTGGCGGGTTTTCAGAGGCAGTTAATAGCATGAGAGGAGACTGCCCATCTTTCTCCCATGGAGCAGCTGGTGGATTTAAACGGCATGCCTTTGCATTGGCAGTGCAATTCCTTACCCCCAAGCCACCAGAACTCCCTATATATACATATGAGATGATTGAAAAATCCCATTGCTTTGGTCAGATACACTTTTCTCCTGAAAATGACATCTTTGCTTCTTAACACTTTAAAGAAATCTTTTGCAGCAAATTTGCCCAATTCTATAGGTAATGTGGTTTCTTGACTATTGCTTCTGTGGTGGTGATGGAGAATCCAAGTAAGATGAAATCCTTGACAGCTTTAATCTGTTCTCCATTTATCATGATATTGTTATAAATCAGTTTGTAAGAAGTTTTATTTTCTTTATCTTGTAGGCTGTTGTCTTGAATCTACATCACTCAGTGCTTCAAATCCTCTTAACTCAACACCAAAGGCTATACCATCTACACATGGAAGGTTGTTAGTGACATATCTAAGGCCAACACTTCGCTCTTCTTGATACAGCTCAGTCTCTTCTATTATTTGCTTCACATATAGATTGAATAAATATATTGAAGGAATAGAAATATCTTTATGGGATACATAAATTTTCAAGGATACAATCCTGACATAAACTTTTTTTTTTTAAATTTTAAACCATATAGCATCTCTTATTCTGACTGAAAAATTGCTGTTTGATCTATGGTTCTGCATTAACTGTTCTGGAATTCTCATTCTGCTCAATATTTTTATATCACCATAAATTGATATCACCTATTATTTTATATCAATCACACAGTTGAATGCTCTTTGATAGTTACTAAAGCAAAAATAACCTTCCTGATAGTCTCTGCTTTCAGCCAATGTCCATCTGACACGTGCATCTACAGCCAACTTAATCCAACTACAATATTTGGTAGTTTCCTGCATATGCACTGTTGCAACTATTCTGATTATCTTCAGCAAGCTTTTTAATTTGTGTGAAATTTTAATAATATTGCTTGGCTACTTTCACATTTTATTGGATCATTTTTTTTTTTTGGAACGGACTCAAACATGGATTTCTTCCAGTGAATTGGAAAAGTAGCAGCCTTCCAAAATCTTTTGCATAATCTTTCTTTTGTTAGCAAGTGGTAGACTAATGTGCTTGAACAAATGGTAATGATCCTACAGAAATGTATAAACAAGTGAAGCAGGAGAGGAAATGGTGAAAGAAGTAAGTCCTTGCATAACTGAGAAAAAACAGAATCAAACATACAAGTGGTGGGGATGGTGGTGGTGAAGCCACAGGAACAGAAAGGACAGAGGGTGTAGGTGGAGAGGAAAGGCAGATTTCATGTTGGGATGAAAGGGCCCTGACATGGAAGACATTCTCCTCCCTGCTTCCATTCTCCCCACCCCTGGCATAATGAGAAACCAGGTTGGCAGACAAAGGTATGAGAGTTTTGAGTGGAGGTTAAAAAGACAGAAAATACTTTGACTAAATGTGAATGGATTTTGATCTAGAAACTACTACAACAGAAGCATCACAAGTGGGGGAGTTTAACGAACAAACTGTATCCTTTTACAGCTTAGGAGGCTAGATTCAGATTCAGGTGTTCAAATCCAGATGCCACTTACCTCCCCACATGTCTTGGTTCTTGGGCTTTCCCTGTGCAACCATCTGAGACCAAAGGACCAACTCGACTCTGGCTTTTTTCTTCTTGGTGGTACTGCGGTCTCCCTTTTGCTCACTTTTCTAACCTTTTATCTCTTTTGACCTTAAAGATGTGAGGAGCACATGAAGGAAAATTCCCTTTACGTTGGATCAGAGCTGTGATGAGCCAAAGCGTTTTGCACCCCACTTTTAATCCTTTTACAACTGTTGCGTTTACCAGAGCATGGGGCATCAGTGTATGACATCCACATCACATGATTGCATCCATGTGTTTTGGAGGAGAACACAATTCAGTTCACAACAGCAGTCAACTAGATTACAACTCAGCGATCCTCAAGCAGAGTCAGTTTGCTACATAGACTGTCTATGGGAGAAGATTGCCGAGACTTTTCTTCCACAGAGTGATTGGTAGGTTGGAACCACCCATTCTTTGGTTAACAGCTGAGGACTTTCATTATTATGCCACTGAGGTTTCTTGTGAATAGACAAGGGAAATGGAATTGTTAAGCATTCACAGCCTCCCTTTGAGATTTGTGATCATGAATTTAAAAGTCCACTATGAAACATGGTTCTATGTTTCTCCCTGTATCATATTTTCCATAAAATTTAATTATTACCAAGAGCAACATCTTTTGTTTGATTTGAGCCCAATTTTTGAAATGAACTTGTTTCATTTTTGCAAGTGGCACACACAGTCGTCACACAATTCTATAAAAAGGTAACTGCTTTTACTGGCCACTGGAACATAATCTATGTGGATCTAGGACTAAGAAGCTAGATCATTACAATGGCTCAAGAAGAACCTTTTACTACACAAATATACCAAAGAATGAGAACCTCTGAGTTTTCATGTGTCAGCTCTCTCTCCTTCTATGTCTCTGTTCATATACTACAATCAAGTGCTGAAAGCAAATGTATAAAGTACATTGGGTCTCTTTAAAAAATATTTATCCTAAGTTGCAAATAGAGATACCATTTGACCCCGCAATACCACTACTGGGAATATACCC
>NW_006399798.1:12136898-12146866 GCF_000299155.1 Elephantulus edwardii | reverse complement strand
AAACAGTGCAACAATGAATGAATGAAAAACCAAAATCTCTGTAAATGTTCATTAAAACTAATAAAATTTAATTAAAAAAATATTTATCCTAGCCCTTAGGTCTGTATAAAATTTCAAAGGCTTTGTAGTTTATCATATTAAAGCATAACAAATGACATTGGTCCTAAGTACCTGGAAAACTGTTAAGTCTTTTTTTAGATGGAATTATTCCAGAACACTAGTCATTTGGTTATTATCAAAACTTAATTTTCACTTTGTCAGCCCTACCTATATCCCCTCTTTGGTTGCCCACTTCATTTATAATGGAATTGTTCTGTATTCATTTTTCCTTTGGTGAGATGGGACTGAAGATCTTTTTAAGAAAAAAAAATTAATTGAGATTTTAATGAAAGTTTATAGAGACTTTGGATTTTCATTCATTCATTGTTGCACATTTTTCTTCCCTGTCCATCCTTCCCCTCTAGTTCATTTTTCTCTTTGAAAAGAAGAAAGTTCTTTCACTGTTATACAATTCCTAACCTCCTCCTCCCCAGTCCACTTTACTATGCAACTCTTATTCTGGACTATTGTCATGAACATAATACCTAATCATATATCACTTTTAAACAGTTATTTCCCTCATCTGTTTCAATGTCGTATACATTATTTATCCCCTCTTTTCTTAGGTTCCCCCCAACCCTGATGTCAGTCCCATTTTACAACAGTGGCATCATGCAGTATTTGTCCTTTCGTACTGAGATATTTCACTCAGCATAATCAACAAAAGCTAGAGCAGGAAAGTTAATGATAAGCTGGGTGTTCTCTCTTCCTTGTAAAGAGAGTATTTGAATAGGTGGAAGCACAAAAGCCCTATGTATTTAATATTGAGATTTTGATATTAAAATCAGCTACTATCTTGACTCATTTGGAAGCAGGAGTGGCCTCCACTTCCTAAACAGCATGCCTCTGGAAACTCTGTGAACTTTAATAAATGACAATGGTTGTTGAAGAACTTTGGACCTTTTGTTCATGGGTCGCTACGAGTCATGCTGTACTCAGTGACAATCTACAACAACAACAATATCTTGACTCATAGGATTAAATTAAGCTGATAGAAACATCTAATGAGACTCAGGGAGGAAAGATCAAGCTACTCTTAATTCTTAGAAATGTCTAATCAGAACGAGTCTTTGGTGAGTTATACTGAGGCTCCTAGAGAAAAGTTGGAACAATTTACCATCTCTGGATTCTGGTGGTAAAGCAGTAACTACATAGGAAGTGAAAATATGCATTCTGCTTTTTTATTTGTCCCTGATTATAGAAAGTTATGGCATTTTTATGAGCTTTTCCCTGTGAACCTAATGTAATGCTAAATATTCAATAATGAACTAAAATCTGAGATTTGTTGAGCTTAAACAATCTGAAGTTAAACACTTGAAAGTTTTACAGATTCTCTCAGATCTCTCAGTGGAACATAAAGTTGAAATAATCTATTTAGAGATTTGATAAAATCAAGAACACGCAGATACAAAAACCGAAAAGCAGGTAAAATGTCATTAATCCTCTAGGAATCTAGTTTGTCCTTCATTGATTTTAGTGATCAATATTAATGACAATCTTAATTCTATTTTGTAAACTAAGAAGACACCTATTTTTAATTTACAAAAGAATTTGATGAAAATATATTAACTATAGTTAATATGAAAACATATTTTACAGTCATTATATTCACTCAAAACTAATTGCTGTAAAGTCGAGACCAACTCCTGGCTCCATCTTTGAACTTCCGAGGCTACAAATTGCATGAAAGGAAGTTGCCCATCTTTCTACCTTGGAGCAGCTGGTGAATTTGAACCAGTTGAACCAGTGCCTTCAGGTTGACAGCACAGTCTTTATCAATAAGTCACTAAAGTTCCCTTTATTAGGACATACAAAAGTAGATAAAAATGTTTCACTGGTACTGTATCATTATATTTGTACATATAAGTGTAGATCAGTAAGATTTTTATCTTACAAAGATTCTCACCACTGGACCAATTGGTAGCATCAGGATGGATGGTGAAGAGATTGAGATTGTTCACAGCTTCAGTTTGCTTGGCTCCACAGTCAACACTCTTGGCACCAGCAGCCAGGAAATCAAAAAACGTATTGCGATGGGAAAGTCTGCTGTTAGGGACCTCTCTAAAGTACTCAAGAGCAACGATGTGTCTCTGGAGACTAAGGTGTGCCTGATATAGGCCATGGTCTTTGCAATCACTTGTTATGCATCAGAGAGTTGGACAATGACTAGGGAAGATAGAAGGAGAATTGATGCCTTTGAGCTGTGGTGCTGGAGAAAAGTATTGAATGTACCATGGACTGCCAAGAAAACAAACAGATTCATTCTGGAGAGGGTTAAACCAGGCAACTCCTTGGAGGCAAGGATTCTGGGGCTTCATCTGACATACTTTGGACATGTTGTAAGGAGAAACAGGTCCTTGGAGAGGGACATCATGCTTAGTAAGGTGGAGGGACAGCGCAGGAGGGGAAGACCTTCTATGAGGTGGACTGATTCAGTGACTGGGGTAATAGGGATGGGTGTGTCAGAGGCAATGAGATTGGCACAGGATAGAGCAGGGTTTAGGGCTGTTGTACATAGGGTCGCTATGAGTTGCAAACGACTCGACAGCACATAACAACAACAACAACAACAAGATTTTTATGCCCATTTTAAAGAGGAAGACTGGCAGATTAAATATAATCTTCACCTGCTAAATTTAATTAGCATTTTAGAATCAGAGGGGAGAAGTAGCCAAGAGTTGGAAAACTTTCCTTTTTGGTACAAGACCAAACAGCAAATCTGTTAGGTCTTTTGGGACACTTTTGATCTCTTCCACATGTCTTCAGCGTCACCCTGGTAGCTCTAAAGAAGGAAGAGATAGTATGTAAACAAGTGCATGTGATTGTGTTAAAATAAATCCTGAAGAACTTTGAAATCTAAATTTCCAAAAGTCCCCATGGGTTATAAAATATATTTCTTTTGATATTTTTCAGCCATTTAAAGGTGCAAAAACCATTCTTAGCTTATAGATTGTATATGTGATGAGCCAGCTTTGCCTTGCAGCCTGTAATTGGACACCTCTTCCTATAAAAAACTATTTCTGTATGGATTACAAGTGAGCATAAAGTAAACAAAAATAATCACAACTGAACTAGTAAACAACATCTTAATAAATGAAGAAAAGACATTACTATAGATTTACTTTTCTTAGACTCCATAGTCAATGACCATGGAAACAGGAGTCAAGAAATCAAATGGCCTCTTGCATTGGGCAAATATGCAGTAAAGAATCTATTTAAAGTGCTGAAGAGCAAGGGTATCATATTGAAGCCACAAGCTACTCTGCAGGAGAAAAGTAGCCTTCTCCTGTTAAGATCAAGAGCCTCAAATCTAAATAGATGGAGCCTCATTATGATTCTGAATATATTCAATAGCAATGAAGTGAGCTCATATGCATATAAAAGGTGTACAACCAATAGTGAGGCCTGAAGAATACCCGATGCCTTTGAATTGTGATGTTAGTGAAGAACGTTGAATCATAAACTACCACTACCCAGAGAGCAAGCAAATCTGACGTGGAGGAAGTACAGCCCATAATGCTCCCCAGAAATGGGGTTGGTGAGACTTCGTCTCACAACATTGACCTTGTTTCCAGGAGAGGTAAGTCCCCGAAGAAGAACAGTGTACTTGGTAGAGTATAAGCAAAAATGAGGGAAACACTCAGTGGGATGGGTGGGTGTAGCGACTGGATTAAGCACAGAACGTGGTGTCAGACAACAGTTAACATTCTCATGTATATAGGGTTTCTATGAATTAGAGCTGACTCGATGGTTACCCATGGCCGACAGTGTTTGGTGGAGCTCCCCGATTAAAACAAGCTAAGAGTCAGGAGTGGCATCCACTTCCATATAATAACTTGCTTCCTGAAACCCTATGAATTTGGAGAAACGATGAAAGTCACACAAGGGTTGAGGACTTTTGTTCATAGGATCACTCTGAGTCGTCTACGACTCAACGGCACTTAACAACAACAACAACAACAATGACACCTTACTACAACAACTTCTAGAACCATGGAAAGTGTGACGCTTTAGAATTGAAATATCAGAAAAATCTGCCTTTTTGTTTTGCTGTTTTCTGTGAGTCTTGTCTTGTAAAGATACTTCCTCAGATAACCTGCACAACCTCCAACTCTATTCTGAGTCATTTTCCCATCTCAGATATTTTCCCATGGATTATTCTCCATTCCATAATATTGTTCTTGACCTAGAGGAAGGCAGCATGCTGAGAGCATTGATTTCATAGTCTGACATATCTGACGTGTGCAAGAAAAAAAAAATCACTTCGCATACAAACAATTGAGTAGCCATGAATAGTAAACTCTCCCAAAGATGTTCTATCCTCTGGATTCATCTGCGTGACTGCCCTCCCCACTTTAATTCAGTCCCTCAGCAGCACTTCAAACACATTCACTAATATTCAAATGTTCCCAAGACCAGCTCTTGCTGTTCTAGATCTTTAAGCCTGTTGCCAGGAGGTGTCTTGAAAGTTTTTCCTTGAGGAATTGATGTATAGGCAGCCAGGAAGGAAGAATACTGCAGATGGAGAGGAGGAACTACTCTTAGTGGAATGGTGCTTGAGGAGTAACTGCCAAGTCACAACAGAATCTTGAACTATGTTAACCACGCAGCACCTCCAAGACCAGGAGCCAAAGTGTCACTTCTTCAGTATACTCACTTTTGCTTCTGTCCTCCAAATAATGGAATATTCCTAGAGAAGAAAGAGTAGAGAAGAGGGCCAAAGGACTATTGGGTGGGAGAGATCTGAGAAGGGGATCAGATAGGCGGGAAGGAGTAAGCCAACTTTTGAGATTTCAGTTTTCTAGCTCTCTGGGTAACTTAGCTGGAGGATCAATTCAGGATGAGGAGAAAAGGTATCGAAGCTTCTGTCTTATTTAAATTTTGGCATATTTGGTCTTTCCCCAAAGGAAAACAAACACGTGTCTTCTATTTCTCCTCAACTACCTTTCTGTTGTTCATATATTCCTCTGTCCGTATTTTATCAAAATGAAAAGGGTACGGGAGAATGAGAGGACACAGCCCTACATTTGATTAAAGTCAATAGACCGAGGAACTAATTTTCTACTAAAGCTGCTCCAGGGGCTTTTAGCTACTCCTAGGTATCATAGGGCCGCAGGAACTTCCCTTGCCTGACTGCCACCAAGGGGAGCCACCATGGAGATGCCAGCCATCCCGCCAGATTAGCCAGCTGACTTCCAGAGGTCGGTGACTCTCCTCCACGGCTCTCAGGCCTGCCTGTAATTGTTTTTGGTGAAATATTCTTCTAGGTCGTGTAACCCTGGTGTGTCCACTTGCTGTACAGAGGTAACTCGTGGTTGCTGTGAAGCCTAACACTGTGACACTGATGAGTCAAATGCGTTAATGGTTCCACATGGTGGACAGTGTTTGGTGGAGCTCCCCGATTATAACAAGCTCGGTAGCAGGAGTGGCATCCACTTCCAAAATAGCTTGCCTCCGGAAACCCTATGAATATGGAGAAAGGATGAAAGTTATACAGGTGTCCAGGACTTTTGTTCATAGGATCTCTATGAGTCACCTACTACTTGACAGCACTTAACAACATAACAACAACAGGTATCATAGATCCGATGGTACCTAACAATAACACAACTCCTTCTGGACTCAAGGCCTCTGACTATTCAAGTCAACCCCTTCATGGCAAGTTAAATAAGGACAAAGGAGTTGTGATTCTGAAATCTGTCGGCCAGAGCCAAGTTAGCCAGAATCACATTCAAATGCCCCAGATCGTTCCTTGGGTTGATAGTTATTTGTTCATGGTGCAGTGAACCTTTTTCAATCCCTTTGAAAGAACTTTACGCGCAAAAACATCTCTATCTGCAGGCTTTTGCCAACCAGAAGGAGCCTGAGATCATCTGTGTTGAGTGAGAACATGTTATTTTAGGGGGAAAGTTTTTCAGACCAGAAACATTAGTTATGGAAGTTGTCATTGTTGTTGTTCCTTGCAAGGAAGAGAATAAAAGTGCAATCGCACTAGGTCATGTGTAAATTTATGCTGTTTTTACTGGCTCTTAACCCTTTTCCTTCCAGGAATTGTTAAGTTCCTCTGCAGTCATAGATCAGCTCTTGGGTCGGTTCTCACCAAGGGTGACTATTGACGGTAAGACCCTTCAGTAGACCAGTAGAATAGAAGTCAGGTCAGGGAACCGGGTCCCTGGAAATTACGTAAGAGGAATAAATACCTCGGTATTTGCACAGAGAGGAAATTATGACATTCTCATCCAGCATGAACTCATAGACTCAAGTTCTCCTGTGAGAAAATGTTCTCGATCTAAGGTGGCCCTCAATGGAGTTAGGGGTGAAATCTTCTCAAAGAGAACGCTCCAGATCCAAATCGTATGTTGTTTGAAATGGCACAGGATACTGTGCCTTCTGATGCAGGCTTTGAAGAAGGTTCAGGGGACAAGAGAGAGAACAGGACATCCATCAGTGACTAGTTATTTTCTTTTCTCTTCTTCCTCTTTATTTGGTTTTCTATTCTAACCTGTAAGTTAACTCATAGTCAATTGCTTTCCATGATGGAGAAATATTCTTTTAAAATATTTTTTTCCTAAACTGACTGAATTGCTTCATCCTTCTGGGCATGGGTTGGTTTTGTATTACGGAGTATGCTTGGTTTTCTCGGGGACATGCTGCTTTGATAGGTAATGATTCATTATTGAGCCGGAGTCAGGCAACTTCTAAAGTACATTTGCAGAAATGAATCAAATGCCAAATTGTGGCAGAAAAGCAATTCAGAGTGCTCCCTCAGAATCACCAACGAGGTTGAGGTTCCAATCTTCTTTCTGTGTGACCTGAAATAATTTATGCACCAGGGGGAAGGAAAAGACATAAAGGTGATTAATGCATAAGAACAAAAGATAAAACCAGAGAGAGGACTAAACTAATTTCTATGCTTAATTCATTTACAGAAGAGCCCAGGATTAAGGAGACCCGCGTAAATTTACTGCCTGGACTGTGACTTTATGAACACGGCACTGGAGACTAAATCTGTTGTGTTACATGATGCCTTGATCAGATAGATGTTCGGGTTACTTCTGCAAGGAAGTAACAACGACATTTTCACTGTCTTCTCCCAGAAGGGTATGTTCTGTTTGCTTAACTAATGTTTTAGAGAAAGGCTGGAGCTATTTGGCTTCAGAGCTGTATAGATTTGACTTTTGCCCTTGTCATTATCTACTCTGACTTTCTCATATTCACAAGGCATTAGACATGTGTGTACAAAGGAGAGTAGATGATTTTTTTTAAGTTGTGAAATATAACTGGCCCCTAAGCAAGATGAAGTGATATTCAAGAAAGTGGATCACTGAGAAAGAGAATCTCAGAAGTGATCTCAGAACTACGTGTTTGCAAATCACCCTTCACCTTCTTCATCTTCTCTGAGGTTTATGGATTTGTTATCAACAGGTTAACAGATTTGTGTGTACGTGTGTGTGCTTGCAAATAAACTTCTTGATGGACGTCTATCTGTATGCTTTGAATGTTGTTGTTGTTGTTATGTGCCATCGAGTCGCCTGAGACTCATAGCATCCCTATGTACAACAGCCCTAAACTCCGCTCTGTCCTGTGCCAATGTGCTTACAGCTAATTAATTTATGAAGGACATTACTTGCGTCTTTACATCTGTTCTAAGCAGGCAATGTATTTTATAACAGAATAAGAGCAATAGTTATGGAGCTTGACCTGTTTTCCCCAATGAAGAAATTATCTTGCTATTTTTTTTTAAAGCATTATAGCCTGTGTTAGCACATGAAAGAGGTTTAATACTACTAAATGGTAATACTAGTGCTGTTTCTTTTTCTTTTCTTTACTTTTTTTCCCCATTTTAACTGACCAGGTACAAGAGGAGTGGCATCCACTTCCTAAACAACATGCCTGTGGAAACTCCATGAACTCTGATAAATGTCGCCAGTTGTAGAGGGGCTTCAGGCCTTTTGTTCAGAGGGTCGCTACAAGTTTGGCTTGACTCAAAGGCAACCAACAACAAGAACAACAGGTCACACACAGAGCAAGGGCAATTAGAGTCTTAAAATGTATTATTTATAGTTCCAATTCTTGCCTTTCAAAAATGTGGTGATTCAGTTATGAAAACCATATAGAACAAGAGAAAATTTGATATAGGTTTTTAAATGAGATTTTCTTGGCTGATAAAGGGATCAGAAACTGACATGGTGGTGACAGAATTTAATTCTGAATTTTAAATTCAGAGCTTTTATATTTTCAAGTCTAAAAACATTTTTCTAAAGCAATTATTTATAGCGTTAATTATTTTGAATGATTGAACCATTTAAAATAGACTGGATGGAGATCAAGTCCAAACATGAGAGAAGAACTCTTTGGAGGAATATTTTAAATGCAAATTAATACACTTAAAATATTTTTAAGCATCAATAAAATGAGTAGTGATAGAATTTTGCATTTTGTCTTGAAAATGACATAATGCTAATAATGTTAGCTGTGTTTATTAGTAATGAATGTTCTCTATGATTATTAATATCTGATATTATTGGTGGTCATCAAGCACAAGCACAACATTTTATTTCTGCATAGCTGTGGCACAAACTTGATTTACTTATGGCTTATTCATGAGGACATTGAATATTAAAGTGTAAATTTTTTTAAAGCCTGGAGTTAAATTTCAGTTGAATATATATGCCTACATATTTGTCTGGGTAGAGATGCAATGGAAATTTACATTCTTCTACAGAGGGCAGAGGAAGAAACCCTGGGATTTGGACTCAATAAATAGGTCCAGCATATATCCCTACAGTTTCCACGCACATGAGGATTTTCTTGGAAGAGAATTTCTTTGTATCTATTCCTTTATAAAATAAGATTAAGATTAGGTAAATCATATGGGGATAAAAACAAACAAGAAAAGATAATGAAGGCTGCAGCCAGAAGGAGCAAATGAAGAAATGTCAGATTAACATCCCAGCAACCCTATTTACTTCTCCTGTCCTTCTCACTTCTCTGTAAATCTGTCTCTGTTTTAGGAATAAATTGCCAAAGTCTCATCTTGTCCTGAAGAGTCTGAAACTTGGTGCATGTTTCATGTTCAGTCCTACTATTCCTTTATTCATGAGTGCATTCAATTGCTCACCATTAACTGAAAAAATACATATCACTTGGCTTCCTTTAGGAGGTTCTGACAGATTAGTGCATGGGGGGTTAAGGTATGGACCCAAAGCTGATTTGAATACAGCAGCAGCTCTGGGCTATCTCTTCTTATGTAATTTACAGCCTTGAAAAACACCAGGAAGTCCAGCTAGAACACAGCTCCATCTCAGTGGCAGTGGACTGGGGTTTCTGGCCTATTGCTTAAAGCCAGTCACGTTTAGCAGTTATCAGTTAAAAAACTCTTTGAATACTTATCTTTCCGGGTCTGACTTTATCATTTAACTTGATATGGTAATGCACTACTATTCTTTTGAAAGCGACTTCTCCTCTATGTTTGCTATTCCCCAACTATCTTGTTTTATTTATTAACCTGATTATAATTTTCATTATCACCAGTAGTCACAGAAGCAGTGTTGATATGAGTAATTACTATTGTTTAGGTAATCACTAGGTGTCAGGTATTGTATATACAAGAGTTTGAATCCCTGTCAGCCTTTCACAGCCAAGATGTTGCTGAACAAGGCTGGGAACATGTAAGCAATCTGATTCAAAGCCAAATGTCTTCCCATTGTACAAAGTTTCCACTATTGTTAGGGTCATAGTCATACAGCGCATTGGAGTCAGATCTGAAAGAATTGTGGGTAGAAACAAAAGAAATGAAAAGGTCATTCTGTTTGACCTGGCAAATCTATGGGTAAAATAAAGCTAATTGCCTGTCCTAAGGGGGGGGG
>NW_006399798.1:12100469-12134858 GCF_000299155.1 Elephantulus edwardii | reverse complement strand
GGTGCATTTGTCAGAATTAGAATTAGATCTTTTTTCCTGGATTCCTCCAGGTGAAAATTGCCAAACTTTAAAGCAGCAGCCGCGCACTTAAAGATTTAAGTTGCAGTCTGAAACATTTTGGATTAGAATATAAAGCAAAACAAACCTCAGACTGTTGCAAGATCCACACTGCTGCCTCCTCGCTTCTCTCTCACAGCCATGCTCCCCAGGCTTCCACTGGTGAACTTAATGGGAGGAGCCTGCCTGGCTTTCCCCTGGGGGTTGAGTCCTCTGGGAGAAGATGCCTACAGCACTGAAACAAGGGAACCAAAGCGCCGCAGACAGTGTGCGGAAGGAGCAGTAGAAGGCAGTGTTTTCCTTCTGCAGTGCACAGAATTGAAGGCGACGCAAAAGGTATTAAAAACTATATTGGTGGCAATAAGGATTTATTTTAATTGTTTGTTATGTTTTCTTTCATTATTAAAATTTTACCTTTGACTTAGAGAAGACATTTCCTACTAGTGAAAACAAAATATACTTAACAAATACCCTGAATGTCAACCATCTAGGTACACATACCTTTTCCTTCCCAAGTATTGATGCAGTGTTGCTGACATTATGTAAAATATGTTTGCATTTTCTTTATAAGCAATTTGTTAGTTTTTGTGGTTTGGGGTTTTGGCTTTGGGATTGGGGTTTGGTTTTTTGGTTTGGGTTTTTTTTTATTTTTTTTTTTTTGGGTTTTTTTTTTTTTTTTAGTTCTGTAAAAACTCAAGCTCCAGTAGTCTGTGGATCCCCAAAGAGGTATTACTGGAGCAAAGAGTCCTTCTTAGAAGTAGTTTTACTTTGTTTTGGGATTCAGAACTTAACGAAGGCAGCCCTCTTTGGATGTATTTCTCACAGGGCTGTGGAAGGAAACGATAGATTCTGGCAGTACGCTCAGTATTACCTGGCCACAGACGGAGTTTGTGTCTCCTTTTAAGTCAAGCAATTCCCAATGATCTTTCTTTATTTCCTCTCCACTCTCCATCATCCCTGCTCTCGCTCTTTCCTCTTTCTCCATTTCCTTGTTTTCTCATTCAATACTGAACAACAGTGCATGAAAAAAATGACTGAAAAATGCCATAGTGCATGAAGTCCTGTGAGCACCAGAGCAGCACCTTCTGTCTCCAAACCCCTAAATCCGTGCTGGCATATTAGTAATCCTCTCATTCATCTTTCAGGGAGCCTTGGTTTAGTGGTAAGGCGTTGCACAGACAATCCAAAAGTACAGGGTTCGAATCTACCAGTTGCTCCCCTGCAGAAAGATGAGCAGTTTCTTCCTGTGTTGTTTACCGCCTCTGAAAACAAACCTGCTGGAGAGGTAGCCATGAGTCACTCCTGACTCAACAGTACATTATTATGTACAACGTTAACATTCCATTATTATTGAGTGAATATCATACTACCAAGCTCACTAATAAGGCAAGTCTTTATTTTTCATGGAGGTAGAGAAGAATTTATATATAATGTTTGTTATTTTCTCAGCATGCTAGTCTTCTAGAGAAGACCCTAAGCAATGCAAATGTTTAACATAGTTGGCTGCTAACAAAAACAGAAGTTTGAGAACCCCTAGAGTCCACTCCAGGGAGCCCTGGTGGCCTAGTGGTAAGAAGCTGTGCTTGTAATTCCAGAGGTACGCAGTTCAAATCTACCAGCTGCTCCACAGGAGAAGGATGGGCCAGCGTCTCCTATATGATTAACTGTCTCTGAAAACTCGCTGGAGGGTCAGCTATGGGACAATTGTTAATCGACGGCATATAACAACTGAGGCCACTTAGAAGAAAGGCCTGCCAATGAACTTTTGGAAACTTTCCTGAGCACAATTATACTTTGCCATTCAGAAGGTCGCCACGAGTCTCAGCAGGCTCAATGACGACTCTGATTATTCTTATTACCTTGGTTCTTCTTCCCCACCCCCTCACTCTGGAAGGAAGTTTGGTGTTTCATCAGAAAGCTGAACTTTATAGAAGTTCATAGAAGTTGCGTATGACCCAGATATTTCTCTCCTTGGAATATACACAGAGAATATGAGAACTGAGGCACAAACAGACACTTGTCTGCCAATGTTCATAGCAGCATTATTCACCATCGCAAGAACATGGAAACAGCCCAGATGTCCAACTACAATAGAATAGAGTAGAATAGAAATTATGGTATAGTCACACAGTGAAATACTATACAACATGCAGCAGCAATGATTTTGTAAATCACTACCCACCATGGGAGGGACAGGATAGCATTATGCTAAGTGAACTAACCTAGTCCCGTAAGGACAAATACTGTATAAGACCATTATTATAGGACATGTATGAACATCCAAGAGGGGGACGAGGGTGAGAGCAGAGAGGTGAGGATAGGCAGAGGGCATAACATGGGGTTGCACAATTTGATGGGTGGAGGGAAAAGCAAGAAAAGGAAGTGGGAATGATCAGGTGTGAAAAACAATGCATATGAACTTTGTAAGTAAACCAGTGAAAAATTTAAAAAAATGATATATATCTACAAAATTTAAAAATGATGCATATATATGTGTGTCTCTCTCTCTCTCTCTCTCTATCTATCTATCTATCTTTTTGACAATTCTTATAACCAAGGGCCTGTGTGTCTGGTCTAAGACTCAGCTCATTCAAGGAACTGTAATGTGGCAAAAGAGAACGAACCCGAGCCTTTTGCAGCCTCATTACCTCTAAAAGAGCAAATGTTCCCCAAACAGCCCCAATGAACTAATCCTCATAATCACTGTGTTAAGAGTCATCATAATGTAGGGTCTGGCTCTGAGATAAATACGGTGCTTTCAGCGTGCAATCATCTCACCCACGTGAGGCAGATGAAATCCTCCAGCGCATACCAGAGGGGATAATTTCCTAGAAAATCAGTAGGCTTCCTTGGAAAGGTGAACTTCCCCAAGAACAATCTCATATTGTTGTTGCTTTTCATATATTCAGGGGGCAATTAAAGGTATATAAATGAATACAGCAAGCACTCAACAAATACTTACACTATGTTAAATATTAGGATTCCATGTTAAAGGCATGATTTTTAAAGCCAAAGCTGCTTTTCAATGGGTACTAATATCAGTGTCTTAAAAATACAGGCATAGATGGCTTGCCTCAGCACAGCATACTGCAAGCCCATCCTATTGCATTTCAAGCTAATCTGGCTTTTAATGGTTATTGTTACGGTGCGTCATTTAGTTGCAGCTGACTCATAGGTGATCCTTCAGTGGGTTTTCAGAGCCTGCAAATCACATAAGAGGCAACTGTTCATCTTTGTCTGAGCAGCTGATAGATTTGAACTCCTTACCCACCTTAGTTTTGCTTCAGATCAAGGATTGAACGCAATATGAATTGAAGCTCAAAACCAAGAAGACAAAGATACCACCGGGCCAACTGGCAGCACCATGATAGATGGAGAAGAGATTGAGGATGTTGACAATTACAGCTTGCTTGACTCCACAAGCAACACTCTTGACATCAGAGTCAGGAAATCAAAAGATAAATTGCACTGGAAAAATCTGCTGTCAGAGACCTCTTCAGAGTACTGAGAAACAACAATGTTAGTTTACAGACTAAGGTGCGTCTAATCCAGACCACGGTCTTTGCAATTACTTGCTATGCGTCAGAGAGCTGGACAATGACTAAGTATGAGAGAAGAAGAATCCATGCCTTTGAACTGGAGTGCTGGAGAAGAGTCTTGATCATACCATGGACTGCCAAGAAAACAAATAGATCTGCCTTGGAGATGGTGAAATAAGTTTCTCCTTGGAAGCTAGAATTTTGGAGATCCATCTTATGGGTAGATGGCCAGAAGGGACTGATCCTTGGAGAAGGACCTCATGCTTGAAAGGGTGGAGGGACAGAGCAGAATAGGAAGACCCCGGATGAAATGTATTGATACAGTAACTGGGACAATTGGGGTAGGTATGTGAGAGTCACTGAGACTGGCTCAGGAAAGGCCAGGCTTCAGAGCTGCTGTACATAGAGTTGCTATGAGTCACAGGTGACTCAACAGCACATAACAAGAATAACTTGCCTTTGGGTTGATAAGCAACTTCTTACCCATTAGGCCACCAGAGCTCCTATAAAAGTTATTCTCTATTTAGTTGTTATGTATTTTTGGTAGGTCCTGATTTGTGGGTACCCAACAAACAACAGATCAAAATCTTCCCCCGTCCTGCCCCATCCTCACAATCTGCTCTTCTCAGGCTCTTTGTTACTGCCAATCCATCTCGGCGAGAGACTTCTCTTTCTCTGACTTTCTACTCTTCCAAATTATGATGTATTTTCCCAAGGAGTGGGGCCCCTTGACAATATGTCCAATGGATGTGAGATGAAGTTTAACAATCCTTACCTCTTAGGGGCATCCTAATTTTACTTCCTCCAAGACAGATTTGCTTAAAGTCATTGCCACTTGCATGGATTCCAACTCCTGGGGACCCAGTGGGATGGAATAAAACTGCCTCATCGGTCTTCCAAGGCTGTACATAGTTTCGGGAGCAGATGGCTTCACTCTCCTCCTGCAGAGTGATTGGTAGCTTTGAACCATTGACCTTTCTGTTAGCACCTTAACTCTTAAATCACCGTACTCCTAGGACGCTGAAGGTGAGTAAGTGGTTCTTAGTACTTAGGGTTCTATATCTGCTCTTGGTTGTCTTCAAGTCAAGTCTCAGTCATGGTGACCACATATGCACAAAGCCAAACTTCTCCTTAGACTGTGCTGATGGCCAGGCCTGAACTGTGATATGCCTCTGGGTAAGTTCCGGCCAACAACTTTTTGGCTAGTCATTTGCACCCCCCGGGGCCCCTTTTTTTCCCATTAATTGCAAGGTTGGGGGGTTTTTATTTTTTTTTTTTAATTTTGAAATTGGACTGTATATGTATCATATACATGGAAGTCTGAACACCTTCTTTTTATCAGGTGCAAACCTGAGGGGCTTCTAATTTTTTTTTATATTTTGAAATTGGACTTTATATCATACATGGAAGTCTGAAAAAAAAGTTGTCTAATTACTGGAGAGCTTTCTATAAGTGCAAAGGAAAGAGTTAGGGTGCAAATGGAACAATGAGTCTCTGCGTCACCCGGCCATTCACAATCTGACTGCAGATCTAGCTTGTGACTAATAATCTGGCTCTCGCATTGTAGTTTGTCACCATGAGGAGAATCAGTAAAAGCACAATTGTCACTTCCTTGGAAAAAATTTATCCACAGATGGATCCCAACACCCATCTGCACTGGCACCCCAAACTAATGGGGCTTTTTGCTAAATAAGGACCGACTCAGCCTAAAAAAAGACAGATTCTGGCAAAAAAAAATAAAAAAATAAAATAAATCTGTATTATGCATTGCTCCAAAAAAGCACGTTTACTCTAGCACTGAACACTCAAACTGTCCTCATAGGAGCTTCGTGAAGTGCTATTTATTAATTAAAATACACATTTGTATTTTGCCTCTTGAAATTAAGCCATGAGACTATGCAATGTTTTCATGTATTAAAAAAAATAATTAAGTTACTTATAAAACCCACTGCTTCATGTTTGTGTAGTTAACTAAATAATTAAGATAAAATTGTGTCCAAATTGAAAATATTCTTATTAAAATCACTAGATTTTTTCCCCCGAAGCCTCTATCTCAGGAGAATAAATCTTGCTACAGATCTTTATAAGGGGGTGAGGGTGATATTGATGAGAAAGGGTGGGGGTACATCTATTACTGCTATAATTGTATTTATATGTATAAGGCAGCTGTGGTGGCCTAGTGGCAAAAAGCTGTGCTGCAATCCTAAAAGCTCACGGTTCGAGGACACCAGCTGCTCCACTGGAGAAGGGTGAGCAGTCTTCTAACTGACTCTGAAAACCTGCCTGGAGGGTTGGATCCAAGTTGACATTAAACAACAACAACAAGAATTTATACAAAGAACCTTATAATTTATATTCATCTTTTAAAAAACATAAAAATATAGTTAGCACTTTATTCTATAAAAGAAATAAGATCCTAGTATCAATAAAGGATTTTTAAAAGTAAACATCATGAACATGCATTTTCAGAAGAAAAGGCTTTAAAACCTTCTCGTCTACAAAACGATCTTGGTCAGCAGTGTATGCAATTTAATTAGAGAAGAACATTAAAGGGAAGCAGTTTCGCTCCATGTTCCAGAAAAAAAAATGGCATCCAATTCTGTGTGACTGATTTTAAAGAGAGCTCATTACCCGGAAATAAGCGTTGCCACTCTGAATTTACAAAGCTTGGAAAATTCTTAGCAATCTAAAGGTGTACAGACTGGGTTGAAACGAAATAGGGAACTCTGGTGGTCAAGTCAGCGGGAAGTTGAATTGCTGACCCGAAGTCTGAGCCTCTTTGACTGGAATCCAGCAGTGGTCCTGCGAGGGACAGATGGGCAGTCACTGGATATTGTTGTTGGTAGGTGCTGTCTAGTGGACTTCAACTCATAGGGAGCCTATGGATCTAAACAGTGGCACATCCTCTGCCGCCCTCACCACCTCTTCTATCCGAGAGCCCATTGTCACAGTCAGTGTATCCATTCATCTTGTTGAGCGTCTTCCCCTTCGTTGTTGACCTTGCACTGTTCCAAACATGCTGTCCCTTTTAACAATATGCTCAGATTAAGTGAGATGAAATTTCACCACCTTGACCTTGCAAAGGGCACCCTGGCTGCGTATACATCCTAAGAAATCCAATGTGGAAGGGACAACTATGAGTTAAACTCATAGTGGCCACTCAAAAGTTATGAGTTTGAAAGAAAATCAGTACATCATTAATCACCACACCCCACCCCCTTTAAGTTTAGTACATGTTAGGGATTTATTGTATCTCTTCTACTCTACAGGGAGTTTTGGTGGACTGGTCCTCAAGATGTTGCATGCAAACCCAAACGTAGGGCGTCCCTTGAAGTTCAAATCCATCAATGGGTCTGCAGGAGAAAGAGGGGCAAGCTTCCCTGGTGTGATTTATAGCCAGCTCAAGGGTCAGCTTTGACTCAACAGTCATGAGTTCATATATTTTAATATATGTTGTTGTTGGTATGTGCTGTGGGGCCAGAACCCACTCAGAGAATCTGCCAGTGGATCCTCAGAAGCTGTAAATCCCAGGGAAGGAGATTACCCATTTTTCTCCAGGCTGTGGATTCCAAACACCTGCTGGGTTGTGAGTACAACTCCTGACCCATTAGCTCACCACAGGGTCACTTAAAGTCAGAACCCACTTGGCTGCAGCCAGGTTTCTTCTGCTTTGGCCTGTCTGGGAGAAGAAATGCATGAGGAAATCCTTTCCAAATGCTGATTGAAGCTGAAAGTCCGTTATATTTCTTAGGCTACATCGCTGTCTCACTCCAGTGCCTGTCAGCTCGGGGCTACTGCCTGAATCTGGATATGTTCATCCTCTTTACAGAGTTAATTCACGCTGCTTATAAATAATGCATGACTTAATAAATGTTAAGCTAGATCTCCACTGTGTGCAGCATTATTCATTCCCACGTACGCAGCTTTAAAAGGCAGCACAGAGTCGGTTGCAGGGCTTGGAGCAAGCTGAACCGTCTCATCTCCACAAATGGAATGCAGCAGCCCAGCTGGCTATCAGCTCAGCCACCACCGCGCGCAGGACGATACCACACCCTATTAATTTAAGAATCTTACTCATCTAGGGAAAGAGACACTTTTGCTGGCCAGGGGTTAAACACAGCTCTGCAAATCGAAGCGTATTTCACTAGCACCTCCTAGGGGCGGTGTGAGGATATGAGGTGGAGACCAGTTCTGATCCCTTTGCTTTCAGTTGTCAATTTCACCTTTGCGCAAGAAAGCACTACCCGGGGCTGTGGTCTGCAGGAACGCCAGCCAGCGTGTTGTTGGCGGACTCAAAGGTGCACTTGACACTTGAGGGAGGGAACCCCCTATATAGATACATATTTCAAATGCACAGAAAGAGGGAAGATCTTGCCCGTTGTATCGTGTCCTTTCAAAGTTTGTTGTTTTATTTTGTTTTCAACGGCACAGGAGTACCCAAAGAAATATGCATTTATTCATGGATTCATCCACGCACACGGATTAAGCTGCAGAGTTGGCCCACTCCAGTTAATCGCGAAGTTCACCCCGATTTTCCGAGGACTCTTAGAGTTTTCTTGCCTGAAATGAGGGCTGGGAGGCGCTGGTGCGAGGGCAGAGCTGAGTGTCTGGAGGAGTTGCTGTTCCAGAGAATTCATTACACTCTAATTGCTCTGATTTTAGATCAGCAGAGTGTGCCGGGCGGTGGTGGAGAACCAGATTGAGGGCGGACAAGGCGAGAGGGAAAAAAGCAGTTCACCGTTCAGCGGACGCGGTGAGCTTTGTAAGTAATTCACCAACAGTGGGGAGCAGAAACAAGCCGGGAGCTGGGGAACCGCCGCCTTTGGGGTCCCGCGCGTCTTAATCATGTTGCGTTCTGCGCTCCCATCCTGGGTCCCTGGCTCCCCATTCACTCGCCGCTGCTCAGTGCCAAGCTGCTCTCCCCTGAATTTCACGGGGTGCAGGACTGGGAGTGTGAGGGAGAGGAGAGGGGGGACACGCGCCCCTGCGCAGATATGCAAAGCTGCCCATTGGAGCCAAAGTTTCATCCCCATCAGGGCATGCCCCTGGCCCCTGGAGGAGGACACAGAGCGCAGCAACCTCCTCCAGGGAGAGACCCAAAAAAGAAAAAAAGAAAAGGGCAAAAAAAAAAAAAGGAAAAAGGGAAGCTGGGGCTCGAAGAGGGAGAGGAAGTCTTGCCCAAGGCCAGGCTGCAATTAAACAGCCGCAAAAGCCCGGCCGCCGAGCTTCCCACCTGCTGCTGTCCCAGCTGGGACGCCACTTCCTCCCGGCCAGCGCAGGCCAGCCCCCGGGCTTGGCTGGGGCTGGGCGGCCGGAGGGGGAGGAAGCGGCGGCAGGTTCCCGGCGCTGGCAACGCGGGGCCGCGGGTGCAGCATCCTCCCCTCCCCGCCGCGCTGCCCCGGGGCCGGCCGCGAGCCCGGCGCGCTGCCATTGGTCGGCTGCGAGCCCGGCGCGCTCCTATTGGCTTGGAGCGGCCGGAGGAGGCGCCAGGCGGCCCGGTATCTGCTTGGCTGCCTCAAAAGAGCCCAGGCGCCTTGCAGAGCGCACTGGAGCCTCGAGCAGCTCACAGCCTGCCCCGCGCCGGCCAGCTGGCTCCTCTTGGAAATTCTGGTCTGCTTTGGCTCCTTGGCTTTTGACAAACTACTGGATCTTACATGCCTCTGTACCCCTCACCTCCACTCCATGTCCCCAGGCTGCTGCTCCAGCAACAGGTAAGGGCTACTGGGGGTTTGCTTCCTTCCTTGTCTCTCGCTGCTTGGGTATCCTGGGGGCTTGGACCTGAGCGCTTGCCCTCGCCCTGCCCTGCTCCACAGCTCCAGAGGTGCCCAGCTGTCACTCCGCTGCAGCGCTCACCCACGCTCGGGAGTCTCAGATCATGTCTATGGAGTTTGTGTGAGCCCTAGAACCATCCTGAGAGCTAAAAATACAGAGACATGCTTGGAACAGTTGAGCAATAGAAACAGATTTTTTTTTTTCTGCAGCATCTGTTTGTGCTCATAACTTCCAATGCACCAGCTGTAGCAAGATACCGATTTTGGAGGCAGAGACGCGGAGTCTGTGTGTGGTTCTCTCTCAGGAAAAAGCCAGGGGCGAAGTCTAAAAGCACTGGTCCCAAACTTGACAAGGCATGCGATCCGTCACTATTTTCTCTTCTTGGGAGACTTTCTTTTTTTCTTTTGTCATTGCTTCAAGTGCAGCTTTGACTTGTAAATAGAAGGAACGTCTCTTAAGCGCCTTGCTGGTTTAGACTGGGAGCCCCAGTAGGAAAAGGAGTCGAAAGACCATAGAATTTTCCCATCCTATGTCCCTCTTCCCTAAGCCATTTGCTTTTCGTATTAATAATAGTTTTAATATCTAATTGGAAGACCGTGTGGCTTCAGGGAAGTACAGTGGTCAAAACGATTTGCTTCTGTAATAACATTGCATCATAACATGGTCGCAGTGTGACAGTTGAGAGGAAAAAAAAAAGAGAGATAGGAAGTGACCCATTTAATGTTCTGTCTTGAAGAGCATGTCCGTGGTATGATAACTTGAATCAGACTGTGGATCCTGGGGACACTCAGAATTTGTCTGTGACACGGAGACAGGGCAATATTTGCAAACATGTTTTAGTAAAGTGAAGCATGCAGATGCCTTTTTTACACCTTGACAGTCAAAAGGCAGTTCAATGTCCCTTTGCTCACCAATGTATGTCTCCAGTACACTATCTTTTCATTTATTCCAGTTATTCCTTCCTCATTTAAGCTCCCCATTCCCAACTGTTGTACTTGTATTTTCCATTTTCCGGAAGAATCTCGATAATCTGAAAGATGGTGGGAGGGAAGGAGGTGGGGGTCAAGGTCGTTTCACTTTGCTTTCTGCACCTCCCCCTTGATGGCCCTTTATTTTTATGTTATTTTATCCTTAAAGAGGATTTGTTTTAAACTGTCGTGATTTTGAAATTGCTGCAGGGGAAAGATTGAAAGAACGCACAATATTTATAGGTCCTTCAACTCTTTCTCAGTTGACAGAATCTCCAGTTAGTTCTAGAAAACCCTGTATGAAAGATTGGCCAAAGGTCAATACATCTTTACCTGAACAGATTGGCTAATGATCTAAGATTGGAGTGTGTGTGTGTGTGTGTGTGTGTGTGTGTGTGTGTGTGTTGTGTTTTCACTCACCAGATGTGCGTCTTTCAGCATATGCAAACGTTGCGTGGTGCTTTGTATAAGTCTAGTTGAGTATAAATGTTACTGACCGTGCTAACATGGGTAAGTGGATATGCCTTTACCCTCCCCTCCCTCTGCAGCTTCCCCCTCCCGTCTTGTGTTTACTGATCTTCTAAGAGGTTGCTTTGCTAGGAGTTGTGCTCACATAGCAACATGCACCCTGAGCACACTCAGGCTGGTCTGGATGGCGTCAGCTGGGGAATAGCTGCTCCAACCTCTCATTAGCGGCCCTCTCTCAGCCTCACACACTCTCCTTTACTATCTGTATTTCCTATCCGTAGACAGAAACTTTCTGATTTCCTGCCCACCTGATCGTATTATGCGGCACATTGAGTTTTCATGATTACATGTTTGTACTTAATTTTGTTTTTCAATTAAAAATTAATCATTTGCTAAATATGTCCTACCTACTAAAATACTTTAGAGGCCTTTGGATTCACCCATCTATGCCCTGTGACCTCTATGACCTTGTGTCTATCCATAGCTCTCGCTCCTAACATCTACCTAAGATCGAAGCGCTGAACTATTTTTTTCCCCATTGCTTATGTTTAATTTTGGCTCAGCCTATAAATAGTCTTAACATGAACATCACCACATGTAGACTCTCAATATCCCAGAAAGACTTTCCACTTCGTTGGTTATGGCCTGGGTAAAAGGATGATTTGTTTCCATTTAAGTTTGCATCCAGTACCTTAAATATTTTGAGTGAAAGGAGATTTGCTTGTACTATCTATCACACCAAATACTGATTATCCTTATTTGTGTTAATCCAAGTGCTCCTATTACTTTATTTTTCTCCTCTACCTTTCATTGGCTATTTCCCAAGGAATAATTTTAATTAAATTCATAAAATAAAGTTTCATGAATGTCCTATTCCTAATCTAATGCCCTCACTCCCTGTGGACCATGTACTGACAATTATGAGTGACTTGGTGAGGAATTTTGCTCCTTGTCTAAAAGCGACAGGTCAGTTTGATTGGAATGGTAGTCTTTGTGGTTAAATATTAAGATATCACTTGCCTTGGGCGGGCTCAAGGTTTTTGCTGTGTCATCAGCTCCACAGAAATTGAGGGCATGTATTATGCGTGCGCACGTATCTCTTCTCATACAAATCTGTTTTGGAAGGATCTATTTCCTCAGTGACAAAAGTTTTTCTTTTGCCAAGGAAACCTCCTCCCTTTTATCCTTCTACCCTTCCTGGGCTGAAGTGACAGAATTTCTACAAGATGCTTTGCACGTGGAACAATTCTGTCATTAGCCATGGAATGAAGACAGTTATAGTCACTTAAGGGAGAGTATTTATTTTCAAGGTTCTAAATGTGGGAAACAATTCCTAAAGAACCCAAACCCCACTACCATTGAGTCAACTGTGAGTCACGGTGATCCTACAGGAAGAAGTAGAATTGCCCTTAGGTTTTCCAGAATGGTTGGCATCAGGGAAGCAGACTGCCCCTTTCTTCTTCTAGGGAGCAAAAGAGGATGTCATATGATTTCTGGAATCCAAACTAACAACCTTGATTCAAGATTTTTGGAATGTTGTGCTTTGGTCTTTTGATTCCATTCAGTTCTTAGATTTTAATCAAGTTAGTTCATCAGTTCAGGTAAGGATTGAGCTTTAGCCAATCTTCTATGCTACTAAAAAAATCTTCTTTAGCTTGGAGAAGAGCTCAGATATAAGGCAGAAGACATTTAAGACTGGCTTATCATGGCACTGTGATAACTCTCAGAGAAGGCTGTTTTGAATCAAGAAAAGGAAATGTCTTGGTGTCAATTTGTAAAGTTCTGAAATCAATCTAAGCCCAAAGATACAAACACGCTTAAATGAGACTTCTCGTTGGTCTTAGCAAGCCCACCTGCATTTGGCATTCTGCAGCTATCTGCATCTGTCTGTGTTGAAAAGTTTGGTGATTGTGTGAGAGCCAAATCAACTGACAACCTCTGCTTTTAGACAGTCCTTTCATGTGCAAGATCTAGAACCCTGGAGAATAACAGTCTTGCTTCTATGGTCCAAGTGCAAACTTCACAGGGAAGCAGACAAAACATCGAAGCAGGTGGAAGGTTAGAAAGGCACAGTAACTTCTTTTTATAAAGTAATTCAAAGGCACTTTCAATTCGGGCATCATTGAGGTGTCAAAAGCTGCCAAAATGTAACACACATTGCAATTTTCACAGATGACTAATCTCAGGAAAAATGTGTTGAGGCACATTCTTGCATAATAACTTGGGGGGAGAGAGAGAGTGAGAGAGAAAAAGAGAGAGAGAGAGAGAGAGAGAGAGAGATCAAAAGACAGTATAAAGCATTTTTCAGAGGCAGTGCACCTTGCTTTTCTGTGAGAAGCTGTCAAAACTAAGAAACAGGGTTTCTCTCATTGGCTTGCAGTTGGTTTTGCTAACTGTTCACTCTTCTTGTACTTTGGGGGATAAAGAAGAATAGATTAGCTTTGTCAGAGATCCAATATATTTCTGGTTCTTTCCATATGTTGTCCATTGACCCTCCTAAATGCAGAAGATGGGTTTCTTAGCATGAAAAGTCAGAAATCTAGTTAGTCTATCTTTTCAAGGCAATCAGAGCTTTATTTATGTAAATTTGGTAAATTCTTCCACTTTAGGCTTTTGCTAGGAAATCAATTGAAAAACACTTTCTTCTTTGTGAAGAAGGAAATGTAAAGGAAGTCGCTTTTACCTGGGGGAGGATGAGGCAAGAGGAGAAAACTGAACCCTACTATTTGTTCATATTATGTCAAGGTGAGTGCCTTCTCCATAGGAACCGACAGCAAACAAGAGCCCCGGAAGTGAAGGCGAGCTGAGTGACGCTCATTAACCACCCTGAGAGAGTTGTCTTTTGGGGGAATAGGCATCCGACCCACAGAAAAAGAGTTCCTGCCTTATCTCAACCCACCGAAGACCTGGCTGTTAGCACCACGATGCTTACTTCTTAGCTTGTCATTACACATGGCAGTTCTATCCTGGGAGAATTTCAGGACTCTTATCTCTAGGCAACAGAATCTCTCTCTATCCCCCTGAGCAAATCTTGCCTTCAAGTCAGAATCGCTGCACTAACAGAGATGTTATCAGGGGTTTCAGCATCCTGGCTGCCTGGAGTATGCCAAGGGATGGAGCAAGCCCCAGCAGTGTCTAGAAATTGGGCTTCATTTCCGATGATCAGAAGAGCTGTCTGCTCAGTCAGATCACTTAAGCAAACTGGTCTGCCTGCGTGTTTTGATGATGAGGGTTCTAATATTCTTCTAGAATGTCATGCATTTTAATGCATCTGTTGCTTTTGTGTGAAGTGTCCTGTGAAGATTTCCTAGTTCCTAAGGCTTCATGACAAGAGTTTGAAATCAGAAAACCCTTCTCCTGTATCTTGTTGTTATGTGCTGTCAAGTCACTTGTGACTCAGAACGACAATAGCTCAGAGCTCTGCTCTATCCAGAGCCAACCTCATGATCTCCAACACACCCACCTCCGTTACTCCAGTCACTGAGTCAATCCATCTCATTCAAGGTCATCCTCTCCTGTGCTGTCCCTCCACCCTCCCAAGTATGATGTTCCTCTAGCAACATGGGAAAGTGAAAGAAGAGAATAGGAAGTAAGGAATATACCTGGAAAAGGGAACATTCTAGAATCCCTGGCAAAAACGAGGAGAAATGGGGACCTGAAATGTTGGTTGAACACTTGCTGTAAACAATTGTCTTTTAATGGCTTTAAAGAAAAGAAAATGTTTGCCTTAACATAAGATTTGAAATAAAGAGAAATAATTTAAAAACCACTTTATAATTCAATGCAAGATATATTTATATTTGACATCTATCTTGTTGGGAAGTACCCCTTTGATAATGACTGACCCTGTAATGAACAATCTCTCTTTTTTCCTTGCAGGACATGTTCCCTGGACGTCATTAAGTCACCAAGGTCACTCTGCAGGTGACTCAACAGCCCTTGGTAGACGCCCAACGTTCCCGGAGACACCCATCTCTCATCATTTCTTTTTGCGTGTGTGTCCTCACCGAACATTCAAAACTGTTTCTCCAAAGGGTTTTGCAAAAACTCAGACTGTTTTCCAAAGCAGAAGCACTGGCGTCCACGGCAGAAGCGATGGGCAGTGTGCGAACCAACCGCTACAGCATCGTGTCTTCTGAAGAAGACGGCATGAAGCTGGCCACCATGGCGGTGGCCAACGGCTTTGGGAACGGGAAAAGCAAGGTCCACACTCGACAGCAGTGCAGGAGCCGCTTTGTCAAGAAGGACGGGCACTGCAATGTCCAGTTCATCAATGTGGGGGAGAAGGGACAGCGGTACCTGGCAGACATCTTCACCACGTGCGTGGACATCCGCTGGCGATGGATGCTGGTCATCTTCTGCCTGGCCTTTGTGCTCTCCTGGCTGTTTTTTGGCTGTGTCTTCTGGCTGATCGCTCTGCTCCACGGGGATCTGGACGCCACCAAGGACAGCAAAGCCTGTGTGTCTGAGGTGAACAGCTTCACCGCCGCCTTCCTCTTCTCCATCGAGACCCAGACGACCATAGGCTATGGCTTCAGGTGTGTCACCGACGAGTGCCCCATCGCCGTCTTCATGGTGGTCTTCCAGTCGATTGTGGGCTGCATCATCGACGCCTTCATCATTGGCGCCGTCATGGCGAAGATGGCCAAGCCCAAGAAGAGGAATGAGACTCTGGTCTTCAGCAACAACGCTGTCATCGCCATGAGGGACGGCAAGCTGTGTCTCATGTGGCGGGTGGGCAACCTCCGTAAGAGTCACCTGGTGGAGGCTCACGTGCGAGCCCAGCTCCTCAAATCCAGAATCACTTCCGAAGGGGAGTACATCCCCCTGGATCAAATAGACATCAACGTTGGCTTCGACAGTGGCATTGACCGCATATTTCTTGTGTCCCCAATCACAATAGTCCACGAAATAGATGAAGACAGTCCTTTATACGACCTGAGTAAACAGGACATTGACAATGCAGACTTCGAGATTGTTGTGATATTGGAAGGCATGGTGGAGGCCACGGCCATGACCACACAGTGTCGTAGCTCCTACCTGGCGAATGAAATCCTGTGGGGTCACCGCTACGAGCCGGTGCTCTTTGAAGAGAAGCACTACTACAAAGTGGACTATTCGAGGTTCCACAAAACTTACGAGGTGCCCAACACGCCCCTTTGTAGCGCCAGAGACTTGGCAGAAAAGAAATATATCCTCTCCAACGCAAACTCATTTTGCTACGAAAATGAAGTTGCCCTCACAAGCAAAGAGGAGGACGACAGTGAAAATGGACTTCCCGAAAGTACTAGTACAGACACACCCCCTGACATTGACCTTCACAACCAGGCCAGTGTACCTCTAGAGCCCAGGCCCTTACGGCGAGAATCAGAGATATGACTTGACTGACTCCTTCTCTGGAATATTTACTTTTAAACACAGTCTGTTGGTCAGCGGCCCAAAAGAGTTCTAGAGACGACGGTACTGGTGACGAGGTGGGTTGAGGCGAAGGGCCACAGGGACTGAGGCGAGCAGGAAGGTTCCGCAAATAAAAAAGACTGAGAGGGCGAGAAGATCCGCGCGAAGCTCCGACATGCCCCCTGCATGACCTGATGGCACATATATGTTGTAGGATAAGTTATGGGTTTTTATGTTTTGTTTTGTGTTTTGACAAAACTTGAACTTGCAGGCAAGCCTTGGTTGGGTATTCGACTTATCCAGCATGCTTCTCTTTGGGGAACAAGAATGTTTTTAATGGCATAACAAAGGCAAGACTCTGCCTTAATTTTTGAAAAGCTGCTAACTACATGAGCACAAACCGTATTTGTGTGTCAGTGTGGTTTTTCTTTTGTGTAATTTAAAAAGTCAGTGTTGAACTTTGTGGAAAGCTCATGATACGCTTCGAAGTGGCAAGTATTTGGCTATTAGCTGCCAAAACAAGAGCCTGATTTTTTAAGGCCAGTAATTTGTTTGCTAGAATTGATTATTTTTCCCCCCTCTCTCTGTCTTTGGTTACATAAGGGCATTATGTAACACTAGCCAAATGGTAGCCTCCAGGGCTTGGTTGTTTTGGTTTTGTTTTTTTTGTTTTTTGTTTTTTTCTCTCTCCCTTCCATAAGGCTAATGGGTTATCTCAAATTTTAAGTCAGACTACCTAAAATGAATACCAAAGATAAATGCACATTTTTGCACAGCGGAGCTTGGACTTAAAAGGAAACAAAGCCCCCGTGGGCTGCCTTGGAATCAAGAGACAAGTAACATTGAACCTCAGCATGACCTTGAACTATCATTTTGCACCTTGTTTAGAAAATGGAATATCACCCATGCGTGTGTGCGCGCACAAATACACACACATACAGAGTCTTTCAAGTGCAATTGTTTCTCATGTCTTTTCTTTCATGTGACTTTCTTATCTGAAGAGGGAAGTCAAATTTTCATGAGCACGGACACACACACACACACACACACACACGCACACACACACGCACACAGAGGCATTTTTCTTCCCCTTAGCTAAGGCTGGCCAAACGAAAAAGAAAGTCAGGGACGGTGATGATGTGCTGGCTAGGTATTCCCATTCTGCACATTCCAAAATTTACTCCATGAGAGAAGAGCCTGGCTAAGTTTGGTCAGAGTTAGTCAAGCTGAACCAGCCAGAGTGAAAAATGAATAGGTTTTAACCCTTGGGACTGAATTTGTTGTTTTGGTTGTCAAGAAGACATTTCCGTCTTGATTTTTGCCACAGGAAGGATGCCACACCTGGCCTTTTGGCTAATTCTTCTCATCAGGCTGAGAAGAACTAGGTTGAACCTTACGCGGTCAGAGGGCTGCCATTGCCTGAGAGGGGAGGCAGGACAGCGTCGACCAGTCACTATGATGCAGCCCTTAGTTCAAGTATTCAAGAGAGAGAGAGAGAAGTTGCTTTTTTAATGGCAAAGGGTAGGAATGAAAATGTGCCAGTATTTTAGGGCCAAAGGAAGCCATACAAAGTTACCACCACCACCACCACCACCACAAGTAAAGGTACCTTTATGTGTACGCACTCATGTTTGAACGCAAGCCCAGCAATGTCTCCTGTGAAGCCCTAGAGCAGGTCACTAGGAAGCACTGTTTTCCAGAAGCTTTTCTTGTCTGTCTGACTGCCTGCCTTGCAAGGAGGTGGGTTCCCCTCCCCCTTGTCACTCTAGCCTTTGTTGTTATTGTTGTTAAAAGTCCCCCATTTGTGAATTCTGGGGTTACTGACTTTTCTTCTTAATAGAGAATCTCAAAATCAATTATCTTGTGGTATTATATCCCTGTATGCCATTAAAAAACAACTTGTTCTAGAATCATAGGTTGGTAACACGATGTTTGTGATGGTCTCTGGTTCTTCTTGATCAGCCATCTCGGAATGAGGGGCCGGCAATAATAGGACAATGTTGTTGTATTTCAGCATGCAAAGTTGAGGAGTTTGAAAACTGTGATGTTCTTTTAATGAAACTGCGATGGAGATGTCAAACGCGTGGATACTATTTGAAATCCAAGTTGAAGGGCAGGCTTGGAAAGTGGTTTTCAAGAGTTGGAGGATATGGAGATTGAGAAAGAGAAATTATAGAAGAGGCAACAATTTGGCCATTGTCAGTGAAAGAATACTGAGGACTTCAGTGCTGCTATTATGATGTTTTGCAAAGAAAAATAATCAAACCAAAGAGTATTCAGTGATATGTAAATTATATGAAGATTCAGCAGAGAATGGGGGTAACCCTAAAGGAGGCTCCCCCAAACATACAGTGCTGCCACACACAAAAAAGACTTACGCTGTTGGAAAAGGGGTGGTTATGGGGTGACAATGAGGGAGGAACATTTTATGCTTATTTCTAAAAAAGAGGAAAAAATTTAAAATTTCTGGTGCACAGGTTTGTTTTTTTTTTCCAAGAAAATTTTGCAGAAGCTATGTTTTTAAAGTGTACATTTTATAAAGTTTATCAGATATTTTCATATTTAAAGCCAAATGTAAATAGGAGTCTGTAAAAGAAAACAAAACGCCATAGAAAGTATAATTTCAGTGCAGCAATGTCTGAGAGCTAGTACCTATATGCTACCGGTTAGCATGGTTTTAGCAAATATTTACCAGCCTTATAAGGTTTGTATTGCTATGTTCTTCTGTTATTTATTTCAGCATGGACTGTTCATTTGAAAGCTTTTCCTAGTTACTAGCATTCTTAACAGTTACAAGCTTTAAATGGCAAGTTTTTGTCCTGTTTCATTTTGTGTTTGTCGAGAGCCAAGACACAGGTAAGGCACACCACGTTTTGCTGCATTTTACCTTCAAAACACTTGTCCTTATTCACTGGGTTGCTTTTAGCACCCATGCTGTCAGAATGTGGATGGAAGGGATCACCTTGACTATCTGGGGTCTGTTCCCATATATGTGTTGCTTCTCGAGCGCAAGCAAATCCCAGATGAATCTACTTGGAATATCTTCCCTTTTAAAGCGTTTTGCCCAGATATGTACGGGCAGTCTATTTTTTGTGGGGGGAGGGAGTGGGAGAAAGGGCATAGATTACTTATTATCCTATTTTTAAATAAAAGTAGAGAGAGCGAATTCTATTTTGATTATTGAGAAAGGAATAGTTTTCTATCCTTCTAAGAGTATACTTGAATCTGACATTTTCAGGATGTCCCTCTAGCACTGTAGTCCTTTCTAAATTTCTGGAGGCAGTTTGTTTATCTTTTATTGTTAGTAGTTGTAAAATTCTGTTCATGCATTATTTCTTCCCTCGAGGTCCTTTCTTCCCCGTCCACTCACATCCCAAATCTGGATGTTTATTTGTTAAAGTAAAATCACCTTCCCTTAAATCATGGTCTTCTTGCGGATAAAATGTTTGTCACTTTGTTGTTTTATAGCAAACTACTCAGTGCAGGCAAAAACTGCTTGTTCTGGGGAGACAGAGTGAATGATTTTTCACTCTGTGTTAAGCAATGTTAAGGTGAAAAAAATTTTTTTAAAGTGTTGCATAGTTTTACCCTTCTCTAATCCCTCAGCCAATTGTAATCATGTTTCTGTAATGTTGGCATTTCAGCTCTGGGCTCTGACGAGTTGAACAATTCTGGCCTTTGACAATCGTGATAGTAATTATTGATTTCCCATTTGCCCATCTTTTTGTATCTAAAGTCTTTCTAATGTACTGCACAAACCATGGATTGTACATAATTTTTATATATTATGTCTTATTTTATTATTTCTAAATAAAAAGTTTAAAATGGAAAACAAATTGGTGCAAGGATCTTTGTGCTTCCTGTCTGGTGACTGCAGAGTCGTTGAGACATAAAGCAAAGGCTTCCAAACAATAGGGCAGAAACCGGGTGGTTTTGATGAATGGAGCCATGGAACTGGGCTCAACGGACAGGTGCCGTGGGCTGGCAGATTAGTGTAATCCCAGTTAGAGGAAGTCAGGCTCATATTTTGTTTTCGGACAAAATGGTCTGGGGAACTTGAGAGCATACAAAAGACAGAAAATCAAGCAAATGAACAAAAGTAATAAAAATAGTACTCCTTTATATATACAGAATCTCTATTTAATGGTAATAGCAAACTCAAACCAGTAGCCGTCATTTATTGTCATTCTGTGTCAGAGTGGAACTGGCCACCGGAGGGTTTTGATCTTTTGGGAAGTTACTTGCTATCCAAGACTTGCTTCTGAGTTGGCTCTGCGTGGATCTGAACCATCAGCCTTCACCACTAGTAGCCAAGAGCTTAACTATTTCATCACTCAGAAACTCTAAAGGAGAATACTATTTACCAAGCCTTTACTATGTGTATGATTCTCATCTCATATACAAATAAGCCAGACTATTATTACTTCCATTATTACTTATCAAGGGTCAGCAAATATTTTCTTAGATAGTATTTATTTTATTATTTTTTTTTTTAATTTGCAGACCAGATAATCTCTTTTGCAGCTATTCACTCTGCCTGGTCACAGTTGTTATAAAATAATGGACATGGTGTGTTCCAATAAAACTTTATTTGTAGTTACAGTCTGAGTTCTAGATCTGACTCAGCCTGAAGTTTACCGTCCTTTGTTTTAGACAAAGAAGTTAAGGCTGAGTTGGTGAACCATTAAATTAATATCTATATTTTGGTTTTATCTACTCCCAAAACCTACTTGTGTAGTTCTTTATGACACATAGTTACCAAGAATATGGAGTCTCAGAGAAAATGCTACCAAGCAAACTTAGAACTTAACTAAATATTTTTCAAGCGTGGGAATGTTGGAACGTTTAAGAACAATTGACTTCTGTGGAATAGACTTTTTTTTCTTTAGCAAACATTCACAAAATCTTTATTATAGTTCAAACATGTTTCTTAAGCTCGTCATAAATATTAAATAATTTAATCTTGATAGAAAATCAGTAGGGAGCTTGGATGGCATAGTCAGTCCTGCTGCTGACTCACAGGTCATTCCTCCTCGAGGTTGAAAGCCACGTTGCCTGGACCTCAGTGAGGGAGGGGCTAAATGAGTGAATTGCTTTTGGCTGCCCTGAAGTCGAGCCTCATGCAAAGGAGAACGGTTTTCTCAGCTGTAATCTACAGAGGCGGGTCTCCAAGTCTTTCCACTGAGGAACCACCAAATGGGTTTCAACTGTCAATCTTTCTGTTAGCATTCAAGGTGTTGTTTCCCCTCTCAAGAGATGAGAAAGCTGAGGTCCGGAGAGATGGAGGGCCTTGTCCACGTACACCAGCTAGAAGGTAGGAAGTAGCATTAGAATTTCATCTAGGCTCACGCGTCCTTCAGCACTGGGCTGTGATGTTTCTCTTTACTCTTTGAAACCCCAAACACACTGATGGCCAGTTGATTCTGACTCATGGTGACCTTCCAGCAAGTTTCAGAGGCTGTAAATATTTGTAGGAGGACACTGCCTGTCTTTCTACCAAGGAGAAGCAGCTGGTGATTTAGAACCACTAACCTTTCAATCAGTGGCCTGCTACATTGTGTACTGTACCACAGGGCCCTTCCTTTTGGTAAAAACCTTACTGTTTAGTCCTAAGGCCTTTCTGATTATCGGCTTTTGTTCTTTTCAGGGATTAAGAATACAGTTTTCCCCACCCAAGCTGCCACTGTATAACATGCTGCTCAGTTCCTCATTTTAGTTCCTGGAGAGTGGGAGCAATTCAAAAGCAGTAGAGTAATTACCAACTTAAATATTGGTTGCTGGGGTTTGGGTAAATTTCAAACTTTAGATTAATTTTAATTAAGGAAGAATTGCTTAGGCCTGTCTTGAGGCAAAACCCACAAAGCTCCGTTACTAACCAGCGTGCTGGCACCTACCACGTCCCAGACTTCTGTTTTCTGTCCACTATAGGCAGCCAAAGGGGAAACCTGATCTTGTTGGTGATGGGATCAATTAAGCCAGACATGTACTGGTAGCACCAGGCTGGGAGCTGAATCCCACAGAGGGAGGCCTCACCTTGATGATTTTACTTATCCCTAGCCTCAGAGTCAAGCTGTCTTTTGAGTTTCAGACTAATCCAGACCTACACACTCTCCCATCGTACGTAGGCCGCAGCTCCCCAGAAAGAGGAAATACATTTCCCTCCAGGAATTTCCACTTTTAAAAATGGCAAAACTGATTAAACCAGTCAGAATTCTTTTTCCGTATTAAACAAACAGATAAGTAAAATAAAGTCAAAACCAAAGTATGTTACTAGTATCATTCAGGACCTCAGAGCCTCCCTCCCTCCTTCAATAATTCAGATCTCAGAGCTCAGTGACTTAATGGTTTAAACTGCTGTGTGGTGATAATTGTAACATTTTGTTGTTTGTTGCTCCCCCACCCCCCAACACTCCATGGGTTACCAGTAGGGGAAACTACCATGGGTTACAGTTGAACTGTTAACTATAAGATGGACAGTTCAAATCCACCAAATTAGGCAGCCTGTTCCTGGTAAAAGGAGGAGCTCCAGAACCCAAAGGAGGGTTGCCAGAATTGGAATTGACTGTATGACTGTGGCTTTTTTGGCTTTATTTTGGTTTATGTACCTGCAAGATAGAGGTGATTTTATGACTTTGTAATAGAGTGACCAAATGTCCAGTGTTACCTGAATCAGAAAGGACTCAGGAAAGTTCTGGAGAAGTCAGTAGAATCCATCATCTTCCATTAGGAACGAAGCAGGTGTGGGGTAGATGGTGCAGCGAGAGAGGGACGATTAAGAAGAATGTGGAAGGGAAGAGTTTAAGAGAGATGAGGCAGATTCAGCACGTGAGTCGTGCTGAACAATAATGACGTATAATTACACATAAGTGGTTCTCGTTAAATAACTAAAATTTGCTACCTCGAGGGCATTCATTATTTTAGAGGAATGGTTTTTTTTTTCCTGTAAGATTATACATTTCTCTGCCTTATTTGAAGAAGAGATACATTTTCTTCTATGATTCAAACTAATGTATACATTACTTCTTGCTAGATCTATGCTTTACAAGAAGTTTGCCTTACTTAATATTATGCCTGGAAAGAGACTATTAGGTTCAAGTATAGGGTCATCAGAAAATAGGGAGACCTACAGCAAGATGGATTGACAGACACCGTGGTTGCAATGATGGGACTTAAGCACAATGGAAACAGTGAGGACAGAGCAGGACCAGGCTGTGTTGTGTTACATTTTAGGGATCACCATGTGTGGGAACTGACTCAATGGCACCTCAAAACCTCATTTGTTGTTAAAGAATTAGGTGATACTATTATACTTTTTATTCCTGCTGTCAGAAATTCTGTAAAACTATTTAGGTCTTTGCTTCTGATCTGCTGAGTCAGAGACATGAGATGTTGTTGCTGTTACGTGCTGTCGAGTTGCTTGCGACTCATGGGGACCCTATGTACAATAGCCCTTAACCCTGCTCTGTCCTATGCCAATCTCACGGTCTCTGACGCATCCACCCCAATTACCCCAGTCACGGAATCAATCCACCTCATAGAGGGTCTTCCCCTCCTGCACCATCCCTCCACCCTCCTAAGCATGATGTCCTTCTCCAAGGACTGGTCCCTCTTTGCAACATGTCCAAAGTATGTTAGATGGAGCCTCAGACTCCTTGCCTCAAAGGAGAAGCCTGGTTTAACCCTCTCCAGGATAAATCTGGTCATATTCTTAGCAGTCCATGGTATATTCAATACTCTTCTCCAGCACCACAGCTGAAAGGCATCAATTCTCCCTCTATCCTTATAAAATCAATATGCCTAATATCCAACTACCAGTCAGCAAGAAGGTCCAAATGAAACAAGAGAAGATCTAGCAAGAATATAGAGTTTTATTTTGGCTGATTTTGATGATCAGATTTTTTTTTCAGTTTTGAATTTTTATTCTAAGAGGTAAAGTTTCTTTAATTTGATGTCTCGGTTTTTTTTTTTTTTTTAATTTGGCCACAAATATATTGAGAAATCATTACATGCCATCTATGGAGCTGGATTATGGGCACTCGAAGTTTTCTAATTGGAACTTGTCCTTAATAGTTTGCAGTTTGGAAAGTGAATGATATATTTATATAATTATTCTCGGTTACTGGAGAAATGCAATTAAGTCTGTTGCAGGTGATAAGATTGGCTCAGGAAAGGGCAGGTTTCAGAGCTAGTATACATTGGGTCCCTATGAGTCGCAGGTGACTTGATGACACATAACAACAACATCTGAAAATTAAGGAAAACCTGAAATACATAGAGAAATTTGTAACTACAAACACTGAATCTGGAGCGATGGTGGTGTAGCCTGTAGAAAACGGTGCTGCTAACCCAAAGACCTCACTTCTATCAGCAGCTCAGGGTGAGAGATGGGTAGTCTTGTTCCTTGTGACTTACAGCATTGGAAATCGATTGGAAAGTCAGCAAGGAATTGATACTGACTTGGTGGCAATGAGAGAGATTGAGATTATGTATTTGGCACCGTGGAAATGAAATGCAATTAATTGCCTTGTGGAAGAAATTTCACTGTCAACCCCAAGACATGTGATTTAAATCAGCCAGTTGCTCTAGGGGAGAAAGATGGGCAATCAACTTCCACGTGATTTATTCCATCTGGTCCTAACTCAGTAGCACACCATCACCACCACAGTCACACACAAACACACATAAATATAGCGAGTTCCAGTGGTTTAGGGATAAGGAGTTGCACTATAAACCCGAAGGCTCAAGGTTTGAACCCACCATCTGCGCCATTTTAGAAAGCTGGGCAACTTCCTCCTGTGCTATTAAACCGCCTCTGAAAACCTGCTAGAAGGTCAACTGTGAGTAGATTCCAACTTGAAAGCACATAATGATAACATGCATAATTATACCCTTGGAAGATTACGTGAATTGTCAAGGAGGTTGTCACGAAAGAAAATATTTTCTGTAAGGAATTTTATAACTGCTTACTTGGAATTATTTTCATAGGACAATTTAAAAAGATAGTTTAATTGCGGCAATATTTATATCTGTTTGGCTATTTTTTACTATTAGAAATTCTCGGAAGCCAGTAAGGATGGCCTTCCAGTGACAAAGGTAAATAATTAAGATTGCACAGCCAATTTTCTACTAAACGACCAATGTGTGGCAATAAAACTGTGTAATAAGATGATTTGGTTGTTAAATTGTTGATGGTTCTAATGTGTCAAAATGGCCCAGGAAGTCTTACAGTATATGGTGTTCCAGAGATATTTTAGCAAGAACTCACCTGATGTGATTATGTTGAAGGATAGCTCACAACTGTGTAAACATCTTGCCTAGCTAGGCCTTTCAGCAATCAGTCAATCAGTGCATGCATGCATCCGTCTGTGAATTATCTACCTGTCTCCTTTACTTAATGAGGACAATTTCTGTGATTTTTATCTTTTAATTCTAGGTAGATAGTATCTAAAGACATTCAAGAAAGTGTGCAAATTTGATGATAAAAAATATCTTTTCTCAGCATAAAGTCTTTACAGTTTGATACTACCCATTATCCCCGCCCCCCAGCTTCTCTTTAACCAACTCCTGGGAATCCATCTGCCATTTATTATGAAAGACACCTGCGTCATTCAACTACTTATAAATACAACTTCCTTGACATAGGAAACCATCATTTGAACTGTATTAATATGAAAACCTTTTAAAGTTTACAATGGTCATTTTATTTTTTTCAAACATTCTCTTCACAGGAATATTGAGATTTTGAATATGTTTGAGCATCTTTTGAATAAATTGTAATTTACTAACAAATATACCCACACAAACTATGAAAGTGATGGTATAAGTGAGACAAAAAGAAATTCATTACAGTTCGTTAGTTTAGGAAAATCTGAGAAGATGAAGTACTGAAAGCTTCAAGTATCGAAGATATTTCAAAAATAGACTGCCTGCTTGCCTGTCCTCCTGCACTCTTCATCTGTTTCTTTCTCTCCATCCTCTTCCGTCTCGTTTTTCCTTTCCTCCTGGCTGTACTCCTTCCTTCCTTTCCTTCCTTCCTTCCTTGCTTCCTTCCTTCCTTCCTTCCTTCCTTCCTTCCTTCCTTCCTTCCTTTCCTTCCTACCCTCCTTTCCACAAATCTATGTGTTTCTATTATGCGCCAGTCCCTGTGTTGATTGCTTTTCTTTTTAGTACTCATGAATAGCTCAACGTAAAATTACAAGGCTATTTGCTCTTAATGCAGGCTACTTAACCTTCAGTCTCGAAATTGAGAGTCTGAGTTCTGAAATGTAAAATTGGTTTTTAAGGACTTTGCTCTCATAACCTTCACTTTCTCCCTCCTGGTTTGTTTAGGTCTCTGAGTTATCTTTGTCTCAACACCTCCCTTGGCCTGACCCAAGAGCCTAAAGACATTCCTTGGGCAAAAAGGCTAGATGCCATCAAGTCAGCGATGACTCACGGTGGCCCTATGTACGACAGATCTGAACCTTGCTCCTTTCTGTATAATAAATAAGAACTCAAGCCTCATGCTTGGCACTCTTACTTTGCTTTCTCAGTGTTTACTAATAAGATTGTCTCTCTGAAGTACTTCTTGCCAGTGCCAGTTGTGGCTGAGTGTCCCTGGAGTCATGGGGAGCCCATGCGGATCTGTGGACTTGTGGAACAGAGTCAGCCTGGGCTGCCTTGGCTGTTGCTGGATGTGAATTAGTTCAATTCATCACCCATCCCCAGGCCTCACTCAGCTTAAATGACATCTCATTCTGGGTAGCATGTTCTGAAGCAGGTAGACCATCCCTCCTCTGACCTTTTCCATCCTATTTTCTCCATCTGCTCTTCTGGTTCCGTCCTGGGCACCATAAAGTACTGGTTCTGCCCCCCACCCCATAGGCCTGCAGGACGTTGCCCACCTCTGCATGCTTGGACCTCTCAGGCTGCAAGGTGTGGTTTACAGGGTTTTCCCAGCAAGAAGCCCTTGGGCCTTTCTTCCCAAGTGCCTCTGGATGGACCCAAACTTTCGATCTCTCAGTTTGCATCTGAGGGTGACACAGGGAAATGTTTCATTAAATGGTATATAGGAAAGAGCTTCCCTTACAATGTGTAAATAACTGTATTGGACATTTAGACCCAGGAAAAGAAAAGGGGAAAGGAAAGGGGGAAGGGAAGGGGAAGGGAAGGGGAAGGAAAGGAAAGGAAAGGAAAGAGGAAAGGAAAGAGGAAAGGAAAGGAAAGAGGAAAGGAAAGGAAGGGAAAGGAAGGGAAATGAGATTATTTGCCAATAGAGAAATTACAAAAACAAGTGTATCCAAATCTTTCACAAGAATATTTCTTAGCAAAAACACTCTCAGATGGCACCCATTCATACAAGATGAGTGAAAGTCGAAATGAACGCAGGTTTTCCTCAGTCCCGCCAGGAGTTATTTTGGGGGCTGTACACTCGGCAGAGCGCTCCTCTCTGCCTTTTCCAGGCGCAGCTGAAAGTTGCAGCCCCATTGGGTTTGCTCTGTCAATGAGGCTGATGAATAAGATGCTCCTGGGTTGCCATAGAAACCGGGAGAAGCATCCAGGCACCGTCTCCCGCATACTCTTTAATTTCATCTGAGTGACTTTATTCAAACACCAAAAATAAAAAGCGCACAAGGATGTAATTATATAAAAAGCTGTGTGCGATGATAAATACAGTATGTACTTGTGCCCCAGCCTCCAGCTCTCTTCTCCCTTCCATTTGAAAGCACTTGAACTATTCAAGCAGGGCATCTTCATCAGAGGTTTAATTGAAGTGAGACCCAGATATAGGGAGATAAGAAAGAGAAACTTCCTTCCATGGTTCTATCTTTCCAGGCCCACTTCGATAGATAAGGCAAGGCGCACAGCCCTCAGTCGCCACAGGGCCTACTGAAATTGCTCCACCTTCAGGCATCTGTAGGCTCAAGCCTTCTCAAGGGTGAATGTCCTTTCTTAGGATAATACAAAGAAACGGATAGGAAAATGTTCCCAAAAGCAATTAGTGGAAAGAGCCAACAAAATCCATCCCCCCTTCTCTGTTGCTACTTGTAAAGAAGAGATTATTTGACAAAAGAAGCAACATAAATGTGCTGTGATCTTAGTGCAAGGTTCATGGCATCAGGAGGTGAAGTGTGTCCAGAAATGTTCTTTATACCTTCTCATTGGCCGGTGGCTTAGATTTACTGGAAGAAAAACAGACCTCTTTCTCCCAGCATTCTTCAGTGAAATAAGAAAATTCTGAGCCTGCACCATGGCATGATTTGAAACGTGCTTTGGCTGCTACTTCTTCCTAATGATTTGCATAAAGCCCTAAGCAATAGAGAATTTCCTTACAGAGGAAAATGCAAAGATGCAAGGTGTGTCTGATGAGCATGAACAACAGGTCCTGTGATCTTTACACATGAGCCCTGCCTGCCTTCTGGATCTGCTGGACACTATGTCAACCCTCCCGGTCCCTTAGCCACTTTACCTGGTGTGAATGTCTATCTTGTGCTAAGACTTTGCCCAGGGCAGATGAAACCTTTATCTGAGATAAAATGTGAAAAAGTTCCATTTTGGAGAACTGGCATCTTGCAGATAGAAACAAACAAACAAACAAAACAAAACCCGAAAACCAACTGTGGCTGGTAAAACGAAACCTGGCCATGCTGTTTAATAACCTTACAGAAAAATGGAACTGAAGGACTTGCCTGGGTGTCCGCACTTGTGAATTTTTATTTGGATGGATATACAACATGCAGATCTGTCGGCAGGGGTGGGAAACCACTGCTAAGAAGAGGTTCCTCAAACCCAGCTTCACATGCCAGAGCCCAGGCATCATTTCTGGCCTTTGTTTGGGTTTGCTTTTTGTTTTGTTTTGGTTTTGTACCACATCAACCCAAAATGAGAACTTTAAAGAGAGAGTTCTGACAAACTACTATCACGCTGTACTGGCTTTCCAGACGACGTTGCTTGAGGAATGAGAGGGAGAATTTCTGGTATATCTTTAGCAGGGAAACAACATAAAGCTTTCAGTGAATATTCTTTAAAAGGAAAGGAAGGCCTTTGAGGAGATGGATTGGCACAGTGTCTGCAAAAATGGCCTTAGGCACAGTGGAGATGCTGAGGATGTCACAGGATCTGGCCATATCACCCTCTGTTGTATGTGAGGCCAGTTCAAGTAGCAGCCGAATCCACAGCACTTGACAACAGGCAAACAGCGATGTTTCTCCCAGGTTCTATTCCTGTGGGCATTTCTTTCTCTTCATTTTTAAGAAAAGCATGCTCTGTCAGATCATACACACCTACTTTTATTTTCTCTGAAGCTTTTAGGTTACTGAACCAAACAAATGGCTTTATAATTAGCAAGACTCTCATTAGACAGTCTTAGTTGTTTAGGAGTACAAATTTAATTTCATTTTATTTTCTATAACAAAAGCGCCACTAAGATTGGGCAGAGTAATGCGGTGTAATTACCATGGTCCAGGGCTTGGCTTCAGTCTCCCAGACTCAGAAATTTTATTTAATTAACATATTATGGACGAGACTCAAATTAACCAACTTTAGAAGACAAGTAGTCTGGGCACAAAATATTCATTAGACAAAATCTGTGGATATTAAGAGACCCTCACATTTGAAGATTGTTTTGTTGGTAGTTGCCAGTGAGTTGACCAACATGACAGTGACTCTGTGTACAACACACCAAAACTTCATCTAGTCCTGTGATAGCTTGGTGATTTTTCTATATATGTGAGCCCTTTGTGGTGGCCACTGCCCATGTCAGTGACTTTCAACCCAAGAGTCACCTTCCAACAGTACACTATACAACATTCTATTGGAAATAAAGACATTTTGGATGATTTCTTTTCAGTGAGAGAGTTCTGGTGGCCAAGGGATAAGGAGCTGCACTGCCGTACCAAAGGCACACAGTTCAAATCCAGCCAAACATGGGAATTCTCCTCCCATGTAATTTACTGCCTCTGCAAACCTGCCTGAAGGTCGGCTATGAGTCAATTCCAACTTGACTCATAATAAAATAAATAACAATTTTCAGTAAGAAATCCCAAAGGTTTTGTTGTTGAGTTGGTTGGTTGGTTGTTTTCCTAGTCTAGAAACTCTGCTGGAACTTGTCTGCATAGGTAGCCCTGCATGGGTGTAAAATATTGATGACATAGCTTCTAGCAACAGAGGGTCACAAGAGCCACTACAGGGTGACAACCTGACATGGTATAGTTAGTACTTCTGTTTCCCACTGTGAGTTTTTCAAGGAACTCAGGATCTGAACAAGGAGGAGTTATAGGAGATAACTGGAATGTTAAACCATTAAGAGTTGATCAGTCTCACGGGCTTTGGGCATGTTACATGGAGGGAGCAGCCCAGGCAAAAGGATATGAGGCTTTGTAGAGTAGAGTTGGTGAGAAAAGAAGACCTTTAAAGAGATGGCTTGACACAGTGCATGCAACATGGATTCGAGCACAGCAATGACTGTGAAATTGGTGCAGGGCCAGACAAAAAAGCTCATTCTGTTGACCATGGTGTTGATGTGAGTTGGAAATGAAGTGAAGACACCTAAGAACAATAGCAACATTGGAATATTAAGGAAGCATCTTGCATCCACCTCCAATGGAGACTAGATTCCACTAGAATCAGCCATGGTGAGTCCTCAGGCTGGTGAACCACACTTCTGTTGAACCATGCTCAGATCAGCACAGGGCGTGTTTGCCTGTACAACTCTTCTTTGTGATACTTACGAGGCTGACCTCTGTCCTTAACCTGCGTTCCCCTCTAGCTTGAACCTTCTCTATTTATATAACTGAATACGTACCGCTAGTCTGAAGTTACATAAGCCAGCAAGTTGTCCTTTGTTTTAATTTCTATTTTAACCATATTTTATGAGGTATATATTACATGTAATAAAATTATTATTTAAGTGTACATTTCTGTGACTGTAACATGCCTTTAAATATCACCTCAATCAAGATAGAGACTATGTTCCTCATACCCAACATTTATCCTAGGTCTCATCTCAGAAACTACGACTACCACATATGATCTTACAATACCATAACTTTTTTTTCTATTATCGATTTAATTTGTCTTTCTGATACTTATCATCCCACCTTTTAAAGGTTAGATATAGTTCTGCTTTTGTGACTTGTGTCTTTATTTTGCCTTCTAATTCTTAGAGGAGACTTAATATCGATATTTTTCACTATCTTAGCAACTCTTTAATGTAGCCCTCATGTGCTCAATATATTAATCTTACTAATCTCCCTACTCAACTTAGATCAGCCTACACACTTTATTTAATTAATTTCTTGGTAAAAGAACTTTATACATAAAATTCAGCATTTCTTTTTCCTCAAGGAAGTCTGCAATTCTAAGATGTTCTAAAAGGTATTCCTACATGGTTAGTGCATAGGATGTTATTTTTCTTCTGTTTTCAAGTATCAACTTAAGAGGCCTTTACCTCCATTTGTGGTGGTGGGGTTGTGTATCGTCAGATCAGAACCAACCCATAACCGACCCTCCAGTGGGTTTTCAGAGGCAGTTAATCACACAGGCGGAGAATGTCCATTCTACTCCAGCAGACCTGCTGCTAGATTTGCACCGTTTGCCTTTGGGATTGCAGCATAGCTTCTTGCCAATAAGCTCCCAGAGCTCTCTCCACTTTGTGAAGCGTTATTTGTGATCCAAGCCTGCTGTAGGAAAAATGGCTGTGAAATGCTCTCTTTCTGAAGTCTTCTTATTTGGAATATCAGAATAAAAACCAGAATTTTGTGAGATTTAAGAGGAAATCGTGAATGTAAATGTTTCATAAATGATGAAAAGCGATATCTGCTTGCTATTCTATATGGTTTGCAGCAGTTTTTCACAGCATATATTGTGCGGTCTTTACCCCAAATTCCAAACATATAAGCCCATGCCAACAAAAGAGCTTTTCTCATGTATCAAACATCAGGCATCCAGAGCAATGACGGGTGTTGAGGATTCAAAGAGAGTTTTGTCAAAGAGCTCTCAGTCAAGGAGGAGAATGAGAACAACAATTACAGTAATCTAATTTTAGATTTCTATATTTGTGCTCTGACCTTAGCAATCAGGCAAAAAGACCTCCAATACAGTGTTGGCTCCAAAGATCTGAGCTCACAGGACTCCACCCCGGTGGAAGCCGCCCCTACCATTGTATCACACTGCGCCAAACGCACACTAGAGCTTTCTTTTTCATTTTTATTTCTTTTCTCTTGAGTTTGTAAGTTTGCATTTGTGCATCTAGACCCTGGCACTACGCGAAGGGAAGGTGTTCTCTTGGCAAAATGCTCAGTAACAAACCTGTCAAATTACAGAGTGGATTTCCTTTATCTTGGGGCATTGGATTTATTTCAGGGGGCAAGAAGGATAGGATTTCACTGCTTGTTTGCACATGCAGGCCATTCCTTCTTCTCGTTCTTTCTGAGAGAAGAGTTAGTCTTCTGGCAAACCTCCGAGTGGAAGCAATGCCCAAACAAGAAGTGCATTTGGTGTCATAGAAGCTTTCTGCTGAACCAGATGGCCTCGTTGGCTAGAAACGCAGCAACTGTTTCCTTACAGCAAGTGGCTGGCCGTTCCTGGAACCGCCAGTCTAACCAGAGAACCTTGGCTTTGGGCAGGTTGGATAGTGTTTCTTCTTGGTATAAGACATTTCTTCTCCTGAAGTCACTGTCCAACGTGGTTTCCTTTTCCTAGCCCTTTAGGTAGTTTCCTTCATCATTCCCTAGAGATATCTTACTTCCTCCACTATCTTTATCATGTTGTTTTTCAGATCAAATCCTGACCAAATTCTCATGTTGCAGAAACCTTTCTCAAAAAACATGTTCAAATAACCCATTCAGTTTTATTTGGTAAATTCTTTCCAAAAGGAAAGCACTATTCTTGGTAAAGAAGTGTGGTGAGGTTCGTTTCATCCAACAGAGAACATTTGAACACACACACACACATACATTATTCACACAACCACACTTGGAACTAATGCATACCAGCATGCAGAGTTCTCCTTTAAGGACTCTGTTTCGTGATATTAATAAGATCAAAAGGGAATATTAAGCCTGAAAATGTGGAAATAGCACATCATTTTAGACATTTGGCCTTATTATTTATTGCCCATGTTATTAGTGTTATTGCCTAGTTATGTTTACAAGAAAGGGAACATTTTTATTTGAATGGTTGGTTATTCCCAGTTTGTTCTTTATAATTTCTTTGCTTTTTCCTAATAAATGTATATTAGTTTTTTTTTCATTTTTTCATTCATTTTGTGTCACCCATGAATGCATTGTTGTTGTTGTTAAGTGCCGTCGAGTCGTAGGCGACTCATAGCGACCCTATGAAGGAGAGTCCTCAATGCTTGGGTGCCTTTCATCCTCTCTCCAGGTTCATAGGGTTTCCGGAGGCAAGCTATTATGGAAGTGGATGCCACTCCTCCTTCCAAATAAATGCATTAAGGTCTGTGAAATAACATCTGAGTACCTCTTTTGCCAAAACCCAGAGTCTTTGTGTTGTAGTATGATTATATCTGGTCATTTCTAAGTAGTTCGTAGTAATACCAGAAGTTATTAAAATGTCTGCTTAGGACTTTTAAAAAATGTCCAGTTAGGTATTTATTTGCTTTATTTTTTGGTATTGGTAGGCTTTTTGGGGGGACAGTGAAGGTATATTTCTTTTCCTTGATTTGGATTTTTCATTTATTGAACTCTACTCAGAAAATATGTACTATATCATGCCATTATAAGCTAATTTTTATAAATATTCCATGATTGAAAGAAAAGTATATTCCTTCTTAAGTGCAAATTTTCTATATGTACGTGTGTTGTCATCCCGTGCTGCCTTTTGAAATCTTCTATTCAACTCTTTAGTATCTTGAATTCTTCCCTGTGCTTTGGCTTCTCTGTGCTCCAGTGCAATTTTCAGAGTATCTTCTGATATCCATTTTGGTCTTTTCTTCCTCTTCTGTCTTTGCAATGACCGTTTGCACTCTTCCTGAATGGTACCCTTGATATCGTCCCACAACTCATCTGGCCTTTGCTCATTAGTGTTCAAAGCCTCAAACCTGTTCCTGAGATGGTTCTGAAATTCTAAAGAGTTGAATAGATGATTCTAAAGAGTTCAATAGAAGATTTCAAAAGGCAGCACGGGATGACAAAGCAAAATATTACAATGAAATGTGCAAGGAGTTGGAGTCAGAAAATCAAAAGGGCCGA
>NW_006399798.1:11988883-12098820 GCF_000299155.1 Elephantulus edwardii | reverse complement strand
TATGAGTCGCAAGTGACTCGACAGCACATAACAACAACAACAAACAACATGTGTTGTAATTATATAATTAAAATAGCCAATGTCCTTTGATACCTTTTATTAATTTAATTTGTTGAGTACTGAGATAAGTCATGTCTTCTAGGACGGGAACATAATCAACTTCACTTATATTTTATATGGAACTCACTTCATGTATATTTCATAAATATATTGCCCAGTAGGAAAGTAGTACTGATTGTTTAAACTTAAGGAATTTTAACTTTTAATTTTTATTAAAAAGAAGCCTTTTTGGGTTTTGTGGGGTTTTTTTGATCTTCGATTTAGTTTTTGGTCATATATTAACTTGATAATAGTGTTTTAGTTTTGTTGTTGTTAATGTGCCATCGAGTCGTTTGCGACTCATAGCGACCCCATGTACAACAGCCCTAAACCCTGCTCTATCCTGTGCCAATTGCATTGCCTCTGACACACCCATCCCGATTATCCCAGTCACTGAATCAATCCACCTCATAGAGGATCTTCCCCTCCTGCGCTGTCCCTCCACCCTCCCAAGCATGATGTCACTCTCCAAGGACCAGGCCTTCCTTACAACATGTCCAAAGTATGTCAGACGGAGCCCCAGAATCCTTGCCTCCAAGGAGTAGCCTGGTTTAACTCTCACCCAGGATGAATCTGTTTGCTTTTTTGGCAGTTCATGGTACATTCAATACTCTTCTCCAGCACCACAGCTCAAAGGCATCAATTCTCCTTTTATCCTCCCTAGTCATTGTCCAACTCTCTGATGTTTTAGTTTACTTATCATTTTTATCCCTTCATTTCCAACTTATACATGTCATTTTTAAAAGAAACAGTACATGCCTGATTTTTTTTAATACCAAAATTTGAGAAGTCTATTTCCATTGACTGTGTATTCTAATAGGTTATCTGTTTTCCTTGTGTTTTGTCACTCTTAGCTTTCTCCCTATTCTTTTTTGAATTGATTGATTTGTACATAGCTTTTTTTTTTTATTGGTTGGTGCTTATACATTCTATTTTATTTTAATTGTTGCCTTTATATATTTAAAAATGGTGCTCAAACAAGTCATTATGAAGACACACATGTTGTTGTTAGGTGCTTTGGAGTTGGTATCAGCTCCTAGCTACCCTGTGAACCATAGATTCTTGCCTTTTTTCCTGCATCATATTCACAAACTCCCACATGCTTGAGCACAATGTCACTGTCATTGTCACAGTCAGTGTGTCAATTCTTCTCATTGAGAATCTTTTCTTTCTCTGACTTTGTACATTTTCCAGCATGATGTCTTTTTCTAAGTATTGGTCCCACCTGACAACATATCCAAAGTATGTGAAATGAAATTTCACCATCTTGCCTCTCAGAAGCACTCTGGTTTCATTTCATCCAAAACATAGTCTTCTGTCATCCTTATTTATTGTTTAACTTTCAGATAAATAGGAAGCCATTGGGGGAAAATATATGGCAGCTTATTAATGAACTGTCCCACTTTCACACCACTTCTCTTTCTTGCTTTTGTAATCCTATGCTTGGAATTTCTGTACCTTGCATTTCGCTTTATAAGAGTCAAAACTGCATACATTTAATCCTACTTTTGTTTTAAATGTGATGAAGCTTATTGCAATATCTTGAGTAAGATGAAATAGATACTACAGAGATTAGCTAGGATAAAACTTTTCTATGTTATCCTCATCAAAAGCATTTAGGATTATGTTATGATTTTCAGGAAATAGGTCAGGTTGGTAATCAGATATTGAGCACAGCTTCTGTTCATGGTCTTGACCACTCACAATTTGCCTCTCACCCAGAATTGCATGTGCTGAATGAAATGAACAATCTAAATGGAAACAGGTTCCCTAAAACATTATGATCCACTGTACTTCATGGACCCCTGCACTTGGCCAAACACACGTGCCTGGGTCAATACTGCCAGAGTTTTTTTGAGTCACTTTGCCCTTGGGCCCTGGAACAATGCACATGGTGTTGATATAGAGACTCCATGTGCCCAACCACTGGTCTAGAGCAATGAATTCTGCCTCCAGTTCCTCGTAATTTGATAGAGGGGTGTGTGTGTGTGTGTGTGTGTGTGTGTGTGTGTGTATAACAAAGAGAGAGAGATTGGAAAATTGGAGGAATCTGTTCTGGAAGACAATAAGAACAGGATAGAGCAGGGTTTAGGGTTGTTGTCCATAGAGTTGCTATGAGTTGCAGGTGATTCAATGGCACATAACAACAACAAGAAACAACAATAATAAAATGGTTTCTAAGGTCCAAGCTAACTTTAGTTTTTGTACTAGTTTTCCTCTTTAAAAAGATTCTTGGATTATTCTCTATTGTTGTTGTTGATTGCCTTTGAGTTGAGCACGACTCATCATGACTCTATGAACAAAAGTCCTGAAGCCTTTTCTATAATCATCGACTTTTATCAAAGTTCATAGAGTTTCTGGAGGCATGTTGTTTAGGACGTGGATGCCTCTCATGCTTGTTAAAAGAAAGCATCATCTTATTACATTTAATAGTGACGTTTAGATAATCACATATGGACTATTAACTTTTAGTGTTTATACACCAATAAAATCACTTGCAAAAAGATATTTCATTTAGGAGTAAAAGATGAGGAGAGAAAGACCTAAAAAGATGGAGAGTCTTTCATGTATGACACATCATTAAGATTTATACGTTTAAGTAATATGCCAACAGTTCACTTCTGTTATATTGTTGGTGGGATTGAAAAGTGGGAGAAGACTTTGGTGACAGAAATAAAAATTGTAAGCATGATTTCAACAGAAAGAATCTGTAGAAAGGACATTCCACAAGAATTCAGTGCAAACCCATATATGTTGTTTTTAGGTGCCTTTAAATTGCTTCCAATTCATAGTGACTCTATTTTCCAAAAAAAGAAACATCAAGTATACAACATGACAATCACTGTGTATTTGAGTCCATTCTTGTAGCCTCATTGACAGTCTTCTTTTTTTCTCTGATCTCTTACTTTACAAAGCATGATGTTCTTCTCCAGGGACTAGATCTTCCAGATAAATTGCCCTAAGGACATGAAATGGTGACGTCCTACCATCTTTACTTCCAACAATCATTCTGACCGTCTTTCTGTTAAGACTAATTTCTTCTGACAGGTTATGGTATCTTTGGTATATTCAACATTCTTCTCTAAAGTCATTATTTAAAGGCATCAACCCTTTCTCAGTATCCTTTAGTCAACAGTCAGATTTCACACAAATCAGAAGTGTTTAAAGACACCATCCATCTCTTGCATTAGGTATATCTTAAACTTCAAAGTGATAAATTATGTCTTTACCCTTTAACAATTTAAAGAGGTGGGGTTGTTTGGTAGTTCTGTGGTTTGGTTTCCAACAGACTGTTCATAGGATTGCTATGAGTAATGCTTAACTCCATGGTAATCAACAACAGACTGTCAAAGTACTATGACTTTTACTTTCTTGACTGATTCTTCTATGGCCGTTGGTTATGGATCCATGTAAATGAAATCCTTGACCCACTTATTTTTCTCCATTTATCCCAATTATCATGATTTTGATTATTGGTTCAGTAGTGAGGGGTTTTGTCTTCTTTATATTTAATTGTAAGGCACATTGAAGGCTTTGCTTTTCTTCAGTAAGTGCTTCAAGTCTTCTTAACCTTCAGCAAATAAATTGTGTTATCTATTGCAGGTATTTAATGGATCTTCTTTAATCCTGGTACCAATGTCTTTTCTGTATTGTCTACATACAAATGTGTTCATAGGGTCCAACATGTTCTATGTCTATTTGTGCTTTATTGACTATTAAAAAGCACTTTACTGTGTGGATCATAACAAGTTGTGGCTGACATTGAAAAGAAGGGAGTCCCATAGCACTTAATTGTACTCATGCTGAACTTATACCTGTACCTATATCTATACCTATACCTATACCTATACCTATACCTATACCTATACCAGGAGACTGTTGTGTGGACAGAGCAGAGGAACACGGCATGGTTTAAAATTGAGAAGGGAGTGTATCAGGGTTGTATTCTCTCTCCATAACTATTCGTTATGTATGCTGAACAAATGGTTCAAGAAACGAGACTCTATGAAGAGGAGTGTGGCACCAGGATTGGAGGGAGACTCATTAGTAACCTGTGTTGTGCAGATGATACAACCTTGCTTGCTGAAAGTGAGGAGGACTTGTAGCACTTGTTGCAGAAGATCAAGGAATGCAACCTCCAGTATGGATTGCACCTCAATGTCAAGAAGACAGATCTTATCACTGAACCTATAGGTTGTACATCCTAATGGATGTAGAGGAGATTTAAACTGTCAACAGCTTAATCTTGCTTGAATCCACAATTAACACCCTTGGTACGAATAATCAGGACATAAGGAAACACATTGCACTGGGGAAGTCTTCGGTTAGGGACTTCTCCAAATTATTGAGGAGCAGTGATGTCAGTTTGAGGACTAAGATGTGTCTGATTCTGACCATTGTCTTTCTGATCACTTGCTATGTATCTGAGAGCTACGATGAGTAAGGATGACATAAAAATAATTGGCACCCTTAAGCTATGGTGTTGGAGAAGAGCATTGAACATCTCATGGACAGTCAAAAGAACAAACAGATAGATATGCCTTGAACAAGTTCCAGCCAGAATGGTCTTTGGAGGCAAGAAAGATGAGGCTTTGTCTCACATACTTTGGACATGTTGCTAGGAGGGACTATTCCTTGGAGAAGGACATGATACTGGAAAGGGTGGCGGGTCGGTGAAGGAGAAGACGACCCTCATCCTCGTAGGTGGACATGGTGACTGCCGCAGTGGGCTCTTGTGTATCAGGAAATGAGGACGACACAGAACAGAACAGGTTCAGATCTTTTGTTCTTAGAGTCGCTACGAGTCATACTTGTCTTGACAACACCTAACAAAAACAACACATACACATGTGAAAAAATATCACGTATGGACATTAGAAGATCTAAGGTATATCCTGGGAACCACAGAAGACATTTTATCTAGGGTGATAACATCACCTTCTCCCCACTTCTGGGGTATTGGACAATGTGTGTAAGCAGTGTGTGTGTGTGTGTTGTGTGCTGTCAAGGTGGAGCAAACTCATAGCTGCTTCAGTGGGTTTTTAGAGGCAGTAAATTAAGCGGGAGGAAACTATCCATCCTTTTCTTGCAGAGAACCTGGTAGATTCAAACCATGTGCCTTTGGTACTGCAGCGCAGCTTCTTACCACAAGTCCACAGAGCTCCTTTCGATAGACAATAGACAGCTCCTTTCGATAGACAATTTGGAACAAATGAGGGGAGGGGATTCTATAGCTTCTGGTGTGTAGAGAGCAGAGCTGTTGCTAAAACATCCTGGTGGTTTAGTAATTCAAGTGCTGGGCTGCTGTTGGGAAGGTCAGTTCTTCATTATCACTGACTGTTCTCCAGGAGAGAGTGGAGGCCGTCTCCTCCTGCTACGATTCAGAACCTTGGGAATCCGATGGAAGGCTGCCATAAGTTAGAATCAACCATGGAGCAGTGAGATTGCATTTTTGTTTTTCATATAGAGGATATCTCCTTACCAACAATAATTTATCTGACCTAAAATACTGATAACCCTATGTTGAGAAATCTTGGTTTAAAGCATATACACTCTTAGGCATTAATGAGAAAATAATACTGGAAAATATCTTGAGGAACTTAGATACCAGGCTAAAGAAAATTCTATTGAGTAGTGAACTACCATTCACATTTCCTGAGCCTTTCAATGATACAGCTCTAATACCCTTTTAAAGATAGAATTTCAATACTAACTGGAGAATTAAGCAGTAACGAAGACAGGAGCTGGGAAGATCAGTTAAATGCCTATGGCAAATGCTCAAGTGAGAAGTAAAGTGTTTGAACTTGAGAATGGAAAGGAAGGGAGCAATTTCCAAGAAGCTGCAGAAAAAGCATGTACTGTGATTTGACAACTGTATCATGGGTTGGAACAAGGTAGCTGGAGAAACTAAAGATTAGGCCACAACATAGCTTAATGACAGATTGCTGTTTCTATTAAGAAACGGGGGTAGGCGAGAGCGGCTCTGCTGAGGGAGAAGAAATACCAGTGGATTTTAAGGCGTGGGCAGGTCATTTCTTGATGGACACATCAAGCGGGGCCGCTAGAAGGGAACAGATTCAAGTTAACACTTTGATCTACATTCCTGAATCCTTCAAACTGAGTTGAATCCAAATCACCACCCTTATGCACCATAAGGTAATCCTTCCCTCTCAGGTACGGTGGGGGTGGGTAACCCTTCAACGACACAACCTGCTCATGCCAGCAGCACATTGCTGGAGTTCATGAAATGTTTAACAGTCGTCAGGGGAAGTAATGGTTTTTGTTTATAATCAATTGTGTCTGCTTCTGTGTGCAGCTTCCATTATTGCCAGGCTGTAAATTTGCAAGTCACATTTGTTTTCTGGGCATGAGTTCACATTTATGCAAATCACCTTCACATGCTGGTACAGATCCCCTCAAGTCGACTGCTCAGCACATCCCAACATGTACATTTGAGAGGTTTCCATGAATTACATTCTTTGTTTTAATCCCACATTGACTCATTCCCGGGCTCTTGCCATCACTCCTGCTGCAACTTGATCCATGGGGCTTTGTTAACCTCGTTATGGAAGTCTGACTTTGCAGTGGGCGCAGAAACCATCCTTCCTCCCCGTAAGCAATGGATAATAGGAGAAGAGTCCAGGAACTAATCACTGCCCACAGCTGATGGGCATGGCAGCCAGAAACAAGCATTGTAACATATTCATTAGAGCAAGTCATGGTCAGCTAATTCCCTTTGACTTTTGCAAGTTACCTTTGCCTCCAGCATAAGATTTGCTCGTTCTTCCAGACCCGTGGAATCATGCAATGCTTGATTCATCTCGTTCACTCATTCCAACCTTTTTGTTGCTATGAAATTGAGTTTGTTCTCTAAAGAGTAAAGAAATATGGTAGAGGGCAACTAAAGTCATGCCATTTGCATGCCGCATTTCCATCTATGTTCTTCTCGTCACTTATCACAACCCTGTACCAGTTGCAGCAGCTTGTACATTGCATAAATTATGTTGGCTGGGCTGGCTTTGGTGCCTGTGGTTTTGAAGGTCATCATCCTTTTTCTAACCACCAAATTTGTCATCAAGAAGATAAAGCAGAGTAATACGCTGTGACTTCTCTGTTTATAAACCATCTTTATATCAAGGTCTTTCTAGAAGTGGGGGAAGGACAATGAGAGGGGATGTTGTTCTAGTCTTCTACCTTCCATATGCCATAAAGATACCAACTGTCAGCCAGACAGATTGCTCAGTGCCATTTAGTCTGAAAAGTGGATGATGTTTCCTGTTGACATATGGACCCCTCATGAACCCAGGATCTGGAGGAATTTATTTACATTTTTTTGAGGCCAATTTTTTTTTTCACTGATGGAGACTCTATCATCGGGATTATTTTGACTCATTTTGTATGCTGAACAAATGATTCAAATACCAGGACTCTATGAAGAGGAGTGTGGCTTCGGGATTGGAGGGAGACTCATTAGTAACCTGTGTTATACAGATGTCACGACCTCGCTTGCTGAAAGTTAGGAGGACTTGAAGCACTTGTTGCAGAAGATCAAGGAATGCAGTCTGTAGTGTGGATTTCACCTCAATGTCAAAAAGACAGATCTTACCACTGGACCTATAGACAACACCATGATGGATGTAGAGGAGACTGTTGTTGTTAGGTCCTATTTGTCACCTATGGCTCCTAATGATCATGTGGACAGCAGATTAGAACCTGCCTCATCCTGCCCTCAGGATTGAACCCGGTCTGACCATCACTGTACCAATCCATTGTGCTGAGGGCTTTTCTCCTCTTCTCGAACCTTTCACCTTTCTTAGCAGGATATAATGTCCCAAGGACTAATTCCTCTTCCCGAAGTGCTTGCTGCTGAGGGTCAAGGACTGCAGCCTTCAGTATGGATTGAGGCTCAATGTCAAGAAGACAAAGATTCTCACCACTGGACCAATTGGCTGCATCAGGATGGATGGTGAAGAGACTGAGATTGTTCACAGCTTTAGTTTGTTTGGCTCCACAGTCAACACTCTTGGCACCAGTAGCCAGGAAACTAAAAGACATATTGCAATGGGAAAGTCTTCTGTTAGGGACCTCTCCGAAGTACTGAAGAGCTATGGTGTCTCTCTGGAGACTAAGGTGTGTCTGATACAGGCCATGGTCTTTGCTATCACTTGTTATGCATCAGAGAGTTGGACAATGACTAGGGAGGATAGAAGGAGAATTGATGCCTTTGAGCTGTGGTGCTGGAGAAGAATATTGAGGGTACCATGGACTGCTAGGAAAAGAAACAGATTCATCCTGGAGAGGGCTTCATCTAACATACTTTGGACTTGTAAGGAGGGACCGGTCCTTGGAGAGGGACATCATGCCTGGTAGGGTGGAGGGGAAGGCCCTCTATGAGGTAGATTAATTCAGTGACTGGGATAATCGGGATGGGTGTATCAGAGACAGTGTCATTGGCACAGGACAGAGCAGAGTTTAGGGCTGTTGTACATAGGGTCGCTATGAGTCGCAAGTAATTTGAAGTCACATAACAACAACAACAATTCCTCCTCAGAACATGCCCAAAGTATTCCTGAATTTCCTTCCATGCCATTTTCACTTTGAAAGAAAACAACAACAGCAACAAAAAGAACCCCGACCCACCAACCAACAGGATTATTCATGGTTCCAAACATTTACAGTAATTGTCTACAAACACTTTTAGAGCATCACATGGAACGCTAGTAAGTAGCTTAGAGGCCAAGGAGACAAAATCTTCATTAACCTCACAAATCTCCAGAGTGAGCTGTCCTTCTGCTGTGCATATTAAGTGGGATTTAGTTAGACAATCTGTATTTGAAGAACAATATCATCAGATAAAAAGAGTGAGATATTAGACAAGAGAAACCTCGGAAATATGGATGCTTATAAATTTACAGGAAAGATAGAGGTTGTTGGTCTCAAAAGATGAGGATGACTGGGCACGTATTTGATTCCATTAGCTCACCTAGAAGGAAAGGGGGACCCCCACGGGGACTTTAGAAGGGCTTCTTCCAGAATGGCATAGGCAGCAAATTAGTTCTGTGGAAGTCTAAAAGAGGAAAATTCTTTTAGACATGCTCTTTTCCTATTCAAGATCTGATTAATGATATCTTTTCTCTTCTACTTGTTTCACCAATCTCGACCATCTTCCCAGAAATATCACCTTGAAACTCTGAAGTCCAGGAGCAGTGGTGCCATTTTCTAACGACACAGTTAAAACCATGCCATCAGTAATATCCTAACTGTTTATGTTGTGGATTAGGACGTCCAGGGTTCTTCCAAGTTTTCCTTTAATGACGTTTATAGTTCTTGGGTTTAGACCTAGGTCGATGAGTTGGTTTTTATATATGGAGTGAGGTGTGGATCTTGCTTGAGTTTTCTGCAGATAGTGTTCCAATTTTGCCAGCATCATTTGTTAAAAAGGTTGACTGATTTCATCTCTTCGTCAAAAATGAGTTGAGTGAAACATCTCAGTCACAAAAAGACAAATATGGCATAATACCACTGTTAGAAAAGAGGACTGACGTGATTAGATATTATTGTTATGACAGGGGTCCAGAACGAAGGTAGCATAGTGGAGTGGACTTAGGGGGAGGGTTTGAATAACAATGAAAGAATTTTTTTACTTTTCAAAAAAAAGTGAATTAGGTGGGAGGGGTGGGCAGGGAGAAAAGTACAACAATGAATGAATGGAAATCCAAAGTCCCTGTAAACTTTGATGAAAATAAATTAAAAATAAAAAAAAATATCCTGACTGTCTGCCAAAAGCTTCCGGTGGTCTTCCAGACACCATAAATACTCCCTTTCCAATGTTATCAGAAATGACCACAAAAAGACTCTAAAAATAATTTTAATCTGATTGTTGCTGCGAGTTACTGACTTGGCTTTGCTCACTCCCCACATATACACAAACACAGACACTAAAATTAGTTCTGAAACAGTTATTTTCCATTGTGTCTTACATAGCTTTCTCTTTCATATTCTCCTCTATGTCAACCTGAGAGTTAAAAAAAAATATTCTCTTCAACATTTTCACCTAGTCTCTCACCAAAAACTGCAAAGGAGGTTTAACTACTACAGATTTAATGGAATTATAAAATTTTTTACTAATCTTAGCATTATTTAGCATAAAACATTAGCACCATTTAAGATCCTTTTTAATAAATCATTTATTCTAGGAGTTTAAAGCAATTTTGTCTCTGTAATTTTTATTGTGGTTTGAGTTAAGGTTTGCAGAGCAAATTGGTTCTTTATTTAATACTTGTGAAAGTCATCCTTAAACTTCTTATGCTAATCTGAAAGTTATTGGAAGGAGAATTATTTGGGTCACTATTTCAGGTCTTATCTGCAGGGAGCATCACTCGCTATATTAATTAAAACACATGAGTCTAAATTATCTCTGTGTCACTATTTGTAGTTACTCAGGATAAAGATAAGGGTTAACTAAATAGTCTTATCCTATATTCATCAGACAGTGAGTATTAAGTAACCGAAGAGAAATATTTTTAATGGCAAGGAAAATACATCTTCAAGGCCACCAAGCCAGTACTTGGCAATCTTGTTAACTTTAGGTCTTCCTTTTTTAAGAATGACAGGAAAGCTTAAATTGTTCAGGATAATTCTGGGCAACCTTTGAAACTTGTTAAAACTTTAATAAAAACATTACTTTTTAAAAGGGCTCTCATTACCTTTGAAGAACATGGTTAATAACACATTTCTACTGACTTTTATACATTCTTGGTATATTTTTTTTTCTTTGTTAAATAACAAGATCCCTGAGGAGTGAATTGCTTCAGCACTATTATAAATTGGCTAAAACCAAACCAAAACAACAACCACCACAACAACAAAAACCCAAAACCACCAAAATCAACCAACCAAACAAACAAAACACACAAAAAACCCCCCGAAAACAACTGAACACTGCTGTCAGTATAAGGATAAAAACCTGTTCTGAAAACTGTAATTTGGAGTTATATATGCGCTACGCCTGTAAAATAGTAGCAGTTGCCTGGTTCTGGGTAAATTTAACATTTTATTACAAGCTTATGAAAAAGGATTTGGAAGTTACTATTAATTCTTCAGTGGATTTTAGTAAACTGTGTCACTTTATTTCTCAGATGTTTTACACTGTGATGTATTTGTAATGTCACAAGTTTTACATGGCCTTTCAGCTCAGAATAGATGAAAAAAAGAAAGCTAGCTCAATCGCGCTAGTTTTACTGAATTTATTAGTTCATAAAGTGGGGTTTTCTTCCTATTAATGATAACTTTTTCACATCACAGAAGCAACTATAGTAAAAAGAAATGACCATTTATGAAACTGTACTATGGTTCATATGATAAGCAGACTACATACAACGGAATCTCATTTAATCCTTGACAAAACTTTTGAAGTAATGTTTTACTCTAATATTTAGCTAAAGAAGCTGAGGTCAAGACAGGTTAAGAAATCTTCTCAGTTAAATTGTCAAGAGCCAGGATTTTCACTCTGGTTGTTTTCACGGCCAACCAGCCCCATCACTACGTTATACCGCCTGCCTATGTGTTGAATTCCAGTGAGTAGATTGCAGCTCTCCATGACTTGTAGGTGAAAATAAGCCTGTCATGCAGGATTCCCAAGGATGTAATCTTTACAGCAACAGATACCCAAATCTTTCTTCCACTGAGTCATAGCAGAGCTTTGAACCCTTGACCTTTTGGTTAACAGTGGAGCAATGGACAGTTGCGCCTTCAAAGCTTCAAAGTATAACATGTTATACTGCCTGTTGTTGGTATGGACCATCAAGTTGGATCTTCCAGTGCATTTATAGAGGTACTTAATCCCATGAGAGGAAACTGCCCATCTTGCTCAGATGGAACAGCTGATAGATTTGAACTGTGTGCTTTTGGGCCATCAGTGCCACTCCTTAGTGGGGCGACTGACAGGTGTGTCACCATGGCTCCTGGTTATACTCCATGGAACCACTGTTTCCAAAACTTACTTAAAGGAGCATGATATCCTCTACTTAACATTTATCTGTATTTCTAATAGCACAATTTTTTTTTTGCATGGACTTGCAAATCACTGATCTTTTCCCTTCCAATATGGATCATGCTCTAAGAAATCTTCTGAAAATTCCCTCTATTATTTCACTTGTCTGATAGCTCTCTCTTTCTCTGTACATGCATGTATGTTGGCCCTCACATGAATTGGTAGGTATTTGTACTTTGAACTCTTATAACTGTTCATCATTTGTTTATTTTGGCAGGGATATGGTGAGTGGCAAATCAAATCTTTAGAAGTCAATTTGACGTTTCTAGAGATGAATCCACCATTTGTTGGTCAGTTTGTGACACTGTGAAAACTTGTATATTTTTGTGGTATAACTGGAAGCTATGCCACCGTTGTTGTTGTGAGGTGCCGTCGAGTCATAGATGACTCCTAGCGACCCTACGCACGAAAGGCCTGAGCACTGTTCATAGACTTTCCGGAGGCAAGCCATTTCAGAAGTGGATGCAGCTGGAAGTTATGCCAGTAGTATTTCAAATATTGGAAGTTCATCTGTGTGGACAAGTGGAGTTTCCAGACCAAGACAGACTAGGAAGCAGGACTTACCATCCACTTTCGAAATAATGACCTTTGAAAATCCTACGGAAAGTACCATGACATTCTCTGAGAAAGTGCCAGAACTTGAGGGCCTGAAGTTAGAAGTTACTCATTGAGGGAAGAGCCACTTCTTCAAAATAAAGAGAACCTATCTCATTATATTTCAAGCAATATAATTAATATCTCATACCATCAAAATATTTTTGGAGATCATTCAAAAGCCACTACAACAGGACATTGATAGGGAAGTATCAGAGGTACAAGCTGGCTTTAGTAGAGGCCATGACACTAGGGATAAATCATTACTGATGTCAACTGGATCTTGGCTAAAAGCAGAGAATACCAGAATAATGTATATTTTGTGTTTTACTGACTGTGTGAACACATTTGACAGCATGGATCATAACAACTTATGGCTCACATTGAAAAGAACAGAAATCTCAGAACACCTAATTATGCTCATGTGGAATCTATACCTAGACCGAGAAGCTGTAGTGCAAAGAGAGCAAAGGGACACTGCATGGTTTAAGATCAAAAAAGGAGGGTGCCAGGGTTGTATTCTGTTCCATAGCTATGCCATCTGTATGCTGAGCAAATAATTCATGAAGATGGATACTATGAAGAGGAGTGTGGCATCAGGAGTGGAGGAAGACTCACCAACAACCTGCGTTATGCTGATGACACAACTTTGCTTGCTGAAAGTGATTAGGGTATGAAACTTTTGCTGCAGAAGATCAAGGATTACAACCTTTGGTATGAATTACACTTTTAAAATTTTTAACTTTTTTAAAAAAACTTAATTTTAATGAAAGCTTACAGAGACAAGAAATCAGAGATTCTCACCACAGGCCCAAATAGTCAACATTATGATAAATAGAGAGAAAAAAAATTGAAGCTGTCAATGATTTTATCTTGCTTGTATCAACAATCAACCCTCTTGGTGCCAGCAGTCAGAATATTGGGAGATGTATTGCTATGGGGCAAGTCTGCTGTTTAAAGTCCTCTTCAAAATACTGAAGAGCAATGATGTCAGTTTGAAGACTAAGGTGTGCCTGATTCCAGTCCTGTCTTTTCTAGTACTTGATATGAGTCTGAGAGCTGGACAATGAACATGGATGCGATGAGAGAAGAAGAATTGATGCTTTTGGGTTGTGGTATTGGAGAAGAGTGCTCAGTTTCCCATGGACTACCAGAAGAACAAGCAGATACGTTCTGGAGAGGGTGCAGCTAGAGTGTTTCTTGGAGGCAAGGATGTCAAAGCTTCTGGTCTCATACTTTGGGCATGTTGCTCTGAGAGGCTATTCATTGGAGAAGGATATGATGCTTGGAAAGAGAGGAAAACCCCTATGAGGTGGACTGACACAGTGACTGCTGTCATGGGCTCAAGAGTACTGGAGACAGTGAGCACAGCACAGGATAGGACAGGACTTAGGTTTGTTGTTCACAGGGTCACTATGAGTCATGCTTGACTCAACGGCACACATGTACAATGACAATAACAACAAAACATAGGTGAATGGTTGGATGGTAACCCAATTTTCTTTGTAAACATTCATTTAGATCACAATTAAAGGAAACAATATCCCTCCTAAAAAAGAAGTTAATGTTAACAAGATAAGTATACTTGCTAGATTATTTTAAAGTGAATAATATTGAAGACATGAGTTATTAGTTATTTTTTATACATTTTCTTTGTAGTTTAACTTTTCCCTCAAGGTTTTTGTTTTATGTCAACTGAGTAGCAGGTAGAAAAGAACTTCACTTTACTCTCAAGATTCTTTGGTTAAAACAGAATTCTCACGGCTGTATGCAACTTGGCAGAGTTTTAGTCATAACTTGGCATCTAAGCCATCTTGTTTTATTTCACTTTGGTAAGCAAGTTTAAGGACACTTACCTTGGGTGACATCTAAATGCAGTCACTAATTCCATACCCATTCAATCTGTCTAAAATCAGTACTGTTAAAAGGAGTCAAAGTATTGGGAATCCTCCAGCAAAGACACCAAAACCAACAAAATTCACAAGAGAAAGCAATGAGAGAAGATGCATTCTCCTCAATGGAACGAGGACGTGACCACAGCTGCAACTGACAGTGAGGGGTACCCGCACTACATGCTGAAAATGGCACCTCTATCTGGGTCAGAATGGGAGCATTGTATTCTATCTTTAACTCACCGACCACACAACAGTAGCCTGTCCTCTGAGTAATCCTAGAATAATCAACAGATATACCCTCCTTTTCACACCTTTTACAATAATTGTTAAAAATAACTGAAACAAACTGAATGTCAGGGAAGAGGCTATCTTTGGATGCTAGGAGGATGAGACAGGAGAACATTTATTTGATCAACATTTAACTGGTGTCAAAATAAGTGTTTTTATTCATGTCAAAGTTAGAAACATACTAACTTTTAGACTCTTATTCTGAAAGTGATACATTTCCTATTAAAACTTTTACAGAGTTTTTATTATTCTTATTATTAATTTTAATGAAAGTTTACAGAGACTTTGAATTCCCATTCATTCATTGTTACCCTTTTCTCCCTGCCCACCCCTCCACACCTAGTACCCTCTTCTCTTTGAAAAGTAAAAGAAAAATTCTTTCATTGTTTTACAATCCCTCCCCCCATGTCCACCCTACTATGTAGCCTTCCTTCTCGACTCCTGTCATGACAATAATACCTAATCACATATTCCTTCTAAACAGTTTTCTCCCTCATCTGTTTCAATGCAGTATACATTATTTATCCCATCCTCCTCAGTCTTCCCCTAACCCTGATGTCAGTCCTGTTTTACAACAGTGGCACCATGGTATTTGTCTTTTTGTGACTGAGATACTTCACTCAGCATAATGTCTTCCTGGGTCTCCCATTTTGAATAATATTGCATGAGTTCCTTGTTTTTCAATGCAGCATAGTATTCCATTGTGTGAATATACCACAGCTTCTCTATCCATTTGTTTGTTGATGGGCACGTAAGTTGTTTCCAACTCCTTGCTATTGTGAACAAAGCTGCAATAAACATGGGTGTGCATATATCTGCTTGGATGTCAGCTATGGTCGCGTACAGAGTTTCTTAAGCTTTCTTCAGTTCAACTTTCACATATGTGAAAGGGGGATAGGAGTTAAGTCATGCAAGCCTGGTACGATGCTGCTGTTATGTGACAATAAGGAAGAACCACTCGTAGCTGGTCTTCTAGTGGGCTTTTAGAGGCTGTCAATCCCACAGAAGCTGAGCGCCTACCTTTCTCCTGAGAAGCAGCTGGTGGATATGAATGGCCACCTTTGGTTTGTGGGGCAACTCCTTACGCCTATGATATAATAATTGTCTATTTGAGCCTCAGTGTCAGCTGGATGGTTGAGAACACTGGGGCGTTTGTGGCTTTCTTTTTGCCCCAAGTGGGTGACCGCAGAGCGGACTTGCCAGATGAATTAGGGGTCTCTGGCCCAGAGTTTGCCAGCGTTTGGGCATGCTGGAATGGTAAAATACTGAAACGTATGGCCACGCCTGCAGGATGAGGGCAAGTGTCTCTCGTGAGTCTCAGTGTCAGCTGGATGGGTACAGCCTCTTGTGCCTGGAAGAGAGGCAAGCAGGGAACGCCTTGGCATTTGTGGCTTTCTTTGAGTGTCCCTCAGGCCTGTTTTTAATTGTTTTTGGTCAAGCATTCTTCTAGGTCGTATAGCCCTGGTGTGTCCACTTACTGTACAGAGGTAACTTGTGGTTGCTATGAAGCTGGACACTGTGACACTGAAGAGTCAAATGTGATAATGGTTACCCATGGTGGACAGTGTTTGGTGGAGCTCCCCTATTCAAACAAGCTTGGAAGCAGGAGTGGCATCCAATTCTGTAATAGGTTGCCTCTCGAAACCCTGTGAACATGGAGAAAGGATGAAAGTCACACAAGTGTTGAGGACTTTTGCTAATAGGGTCACTATGAGTTGCCTACAACTCGATGGCGCTTAACAACAACAACGACAATTTTAGTGTCATGTTGAGCTCTGGAGCCCTTAGCAAATTCCACTACCAACCCAAAGATGGTGACTTTCTAGTGGTCTGAGTCCACTAGGAGTTTGTTATTGTTGTTGCTACGCGCCATTGAGTCATCTGCAACTCATAGTGACCTTATGTACACTAGTTCTGAAACCTGCCCTTTCCTGGGCCAATCTCGTAATTTTCACCAGACCTTATGCCATTTCCCTGGTCACTGAGTCAGTCCATCTCATCCTGGGCCTTCCTGTCCTGCGCTGTCCCTCCACTCTTCCAAGCATGCTATCTCTCTCCAAGAACTGCTTCCTACTCGTCACATGCCTAAAGTATGTGAGAGAGAGTCTCAAAATCCTTGCCCCAAGGAGCAGCCCGATTTCACCCTCTCCAGGACAGACCTGTTTGTTCTCCTAGTAGTCCATGGTTGTTCAACACTCTTCTTCAGCACCACAACTCAAGAGCATTGATTCTTCTTCTATCATCCTTATTTATTGTCTATCTCTCAGATGCTTGAAGGGAGAGGACAAAAGAATGTTCCTCCCTTGTGATTTATAGCCTTCAAAATGCCACTGGACGGCCAGCTGTGAGTTAATTCTAATGTGAAGGCAATGCGTTCAGTTTCTTTTAGTGTAACGCCAGGCACATTGTTAGGATTTGATTACCCCATCTGAGATGATAATCCTTGTTTGTGAACAATATTTTATTTTACTACTATCATTCCCAGAATTCTTCAGAGCTGTACTTTAAAAAAAAGAATATATTAAAGCAATTTTTAAGTTAAAAAATAAAGATCTTCAATGTAACACATATAAAAGACTTCTAAAATGAATGCATTAAAATTAGAAAAAAGCGCTTCCTGGAAATGAAGCATCATCTAATCTGGTTAAAGTGAGAGCTTGTGTTTATTTTCTATAGTTTCTACAACATCAAAAGTGAAGACTTTGGTTTTTTGGCTTTTCTGTAATGTCTCTCCTTTCAGTTATCAGTAGGCTATGGGATTAAAGGTTTCATACACTGGTTTGGGCTAATATTCTGTGCCACTCAAGTTGGGAGATGAGTTCTAGCTGAGACCATTGAAGATTTGGAAGGAACCTGGGTTTGAGGTCAGTGGGAGGAGTTTTCTGTTAGCAGCCCTTTAAGCAAACAGCGCTGGGACTCTGAAGCTTTGTCCACACTGAGTTTTATTGTCTTTCTTATTAATTGTCAATAAGGCAATGATAGCTCATAATGACCCCATGTGCACAAAATAGAACTGCGTCTGGGATTTTCAAGGCTCTAGTGCAAGTTTACCATAAGTAAACACACAAATGAGATGCTTACAAATTAATCTTGTGGATGTCGAGTTGAGATGCTCAGGAATCCATCTTGAATGTCTCTTGAGTGCTGATTCACAAGCCAGTTCTCCAAAGATAAATAGATAGGTTTGCCTGGCCCAGCACCTCTGACTTGTGTTGAAGGTCTAGACAGACCACTGGTTTCTGAGACTCATGTTCCTTTTCCCCCCATAACCTAGCACTATGCACGTGTCCCCTGAGGAGGCGTTGCCAGAAGGTGACTTTGGGTAGGTAGTAAATCTGTGCCGGAGCTTCCAAGCAATGTGGCTTCTTCAGGAATGGGTCCTTTTTAAGGCAAGATTGCTGTAGGTGGTTCTTTTTTGCTCTGACATTGCATTTATATTGGGCTCCACCCCCACATTCTTACATTTAGTTGCATTTTCAGAAAATCAACTCACAAAAAGAGGTATTTTTCTCTGTCCTCTGCTGGGGTGAAACTTACTCTTTATTTATATCTTCAATCTTATGCAGACACCAGGAAAGTGCAGACTGATCTACTTCGGGCAATTCTTTTTGGTGCCCCGGTGGACTTCCCATGCTTCCTGAGGACTTATGAGAAATGATATTCCAAGGAGATGGAAGAAAATACACATTGATAAAAAAAATCTATATTGCTTTTGACAAAATGGAGCTACCTCAGAGGGGCAGATTATAAGGCTGTAAAGTTCACAGGTTTTTTTTTTGCTTTTTTAGAGAGCTCTGGTGGCCGAGCGGATAAGGAGTTGTGCTTCCAACCCAGAGGCAAGTATTTTGAATCAACCACCTACTTCAAGGTGGAAAGGTGGACAATCTCCTCCCATGCGGTTTACAACCGCTGAACGTCTACTGAAGGGGCAGTCACGACAGCACAGCACACAACAGCAACCACCTTTATGGAGTAAATGTCCAGCTCTTTGATCCCAGAGCAACTAATGTGCTGGAATTGCCCACCTTTCACTTAACGGCCTGAGCTTCTAATCACTGCACTGTGGAAACTCCACCAAAGAAACCCTCACACTCACTGCCATGGAACCACTTCCAACTCAGTGGCCTTCTGTTAGATGTCCAGGCTTATAAACAGCGACGGGACTAGATCTTGATCTCCTGGGGAGCTGCTGGTGGTTCAGAGCTGCCGGACAGGTGCAGTGTTTGGGTGAGCAGAATAGTTCCCTAAGGAATTATTAATTGTGTTGTGAATGTGAAATGCTTCTAGGCCTTTGTTTCACGGCCTTCTTAGAGAGCTCTGGGCTAGGGGGCCTTGATTAACATGTGGAGTCTCCTTGGCCATGGTAGGGCTATTATTCTTTTTTTTTTTTTAAAGATTTTATTTATAATCTTTCACCAGGCTTTATCAGTTCAGTAAACCTAGGGTGATTATTTTTTATGCTATGGCCTTGAATTGGGAAAGTCAGCTGTGAGGGACCTCTCAAGAGTACTGAAGAGCAACGACGTCAGGTTGCAGACTAAAATGGTCCTGATCTGGGCTATAGTCTTCGCAATTATGTGCTATGCATCAGAGAGTTGGACAGTGACTAGGGATGATAGAAAGAGAATCGATACCTTTGAGCTGTGGTGCTAGAGAAGAGTGTTGAATATATCATGGACTGCTAGGAGAACAAACAGGTTTGTCCTGGAGAGGGTGAAGCCAGAATGCTCCTTGGAGTCAAGGATTCAGAAACTTCATCTGACATACTTTGGGCATGTTGCAAGGGGGAACTGGTCCTTGGAGAGGGACATCATGTTTGACAGACTGGAAGGGCGGCACAGGAGAGGCAGACCCTCGATGAGATGGATCAATTCTGTGACTGGGGTGGTGGGAATGAGTGCGTTTGAGATGGCTAGGTTGGCACAGGATAAAACGGTGTTTAGGGCTCTTGTACATAGGGTAACTATGAGTCCCAAGCGACTCGATGGCACATAACAACAACAACGACAACAACAACAATGGCCTTGAGGATTAAACTGTGCGGCTCCTTGGAGGCAAGGATTCTGAGACTTTGTCTAACATACTTTGGACAGGTTGTAAGGAAGGACCGGTCCTTGGAGAGGGACATCATCCTTGCTAGGGTGGAGGGACGGTGCAAGAGGGAAAGACCCTCTATGAGGTAGATTGATTCAGTGACTGGGGTAATCGGGATGGGTGTATCAGAGACAGTGAGATTGGCACAGGACAGAGCAGAGTTTATGGCTGTTGTACATAGGGTCACTATGAGTCGCAAGTGACTCGATGGCACATAACAACAACAACAACAACAACAACATGGCCTTGAGTTTCTAAGTCCAAGCACTCTTTACTTTAAGGTATTTGATGCAATCACTTGCTATGCATCAGAGAGCTAGACAATGACTAGGGATAGAAGGAGAATTGATGCCTTTGAGCTGTGGTGCTGGAGAGGGCATTGTATATACCATGGACTGCTAGGAGAACACACAGGTTCATCCTAGAGAGGGTGAAGCCAGGCTGCTCCTTGGAGGCCAAGATTCTGAAGCTTCATCATACTTTGGGCATGTTGCAAGTGGGACCAGTCTTTAGCAAAGGACACCATTCTTGAGAGGGAGGAGGACAGAGCAAGAGAGGAAAACCCATGATGCGATGGATTGATTCAGTAAGGAGGGTAATGGAGGAAGGTGCATCAGAGACAATAAGGTTGGCACACGATAGAGCAGGGTTCAGGGCTGTTGTACATGAGTCACAAGAGACTTGATTGTACCTAACAACAACGACAATATGATGAAACCTTAATCAGGGTAGAGCTCCCTGTTTTGAGACACAAACTAGCAGATTAATTGAATGCTGACATTCTGGGACAGATGTAGAGCTCATGGGATCACATCACATGTGAACTCAGCCACTGACCTATTCCTTTGGAAGAACTTAACGTCAAAATTACAAAATCTGCTGTGTTTGCTCTTCTTTGTTTCCTCTCCCCTGCTTTCACATCCAGTTACACTTCCTGGTTTGATCTAATCCTGGGAGAGCCAAGATGTCGCAAGGAAACCAGAATCTAGCTTTACCAAAAACAAGAAATATTGAAAGGTTGGTGAAAAACAAAAGATAAAAGCTCTTGTTGGGAAATGACTATTAACAGTTCACACATTCGGGAGTTTTTTATTAACTGCTTCTAATGCTAACCTTTCTCCTCCCCAATTCCATGTCATTTACTTTGAAGGAAAAGAAACAAAAAAGCCCTGCGTTTCTTATTCACCTTAATGAAGATACTTCAAGAAAGAAGAAGTTCAAATAAAACACATAGAAAGATCTACATTTTAGCTTCTTAGAGGTGCTCAAGAATACACCTTCAGTTGTGTTTATCTTGAGCAAAAATGCTTAGGAATTCCTCTTGTTTATCTCTGAGTGTTGTTCAATTTAACTCCATTGCTGGCTGATTGATTCTGGTCAATAATTGCTGTGTTGGACTGAGCCTAACAATCTCATAGGGTTGCCAAGCCTGTGACACTTACAGAAGCAGATCTTTCCCTCTTGGGAAGGCTGGTGGCTTTAAATCACGGCTCATTCAGTCAGCAACTGAGCATTTAACCACTGTACTGTGAGAGCTTCTTCACTTCTCCTCACAGGAGACTGAATGTTGTTGGTCATCTGATCCCAACATTATGACTCAAATGACTTATTTCTGAGATGTCAAATGGAGGTTAATTTCTCTTTAAAGAAAACAGCATGCATTAGACGATCAACTCTTTCTCTTGGGCTGTACATTTCTGGTTTATAAATACTAATCTTATAACCTACAGAAGTAATCATGCTAAATGCTGTGGCAATATAGAATTTGGCAGCAGATAGTGTTTCCCTGAACATTGTTTATTTATTGATATAAAAAATGACCTTGTCAACAACCTTTTTTTTCCCCATCAAGAAGCTAGCATTCAAGAAAGATAAAGTACTGCTTTGCAGAGGTCTAATGTTTTTTACTTTTAAGTAGAATTATTTCTTTTATTATCCTATCCAACCTAACACCACCTTTGAATTGTGGCATTGGTGAAGAGGACTGAAGAGCCCGTGGACTGCCAAAAGTACAAAGAGATCTGTCTTGGAGAAAGTCCAGCCAAGGTACTCCTTAGAGGCAAGGATGGTGAAGGTTTATCTCTTCTATTTGGGGCATGTTCATATATCAGGTAGGGCTAGTCCTTGGGAAAAAGGCGTCATGCTGAGAAAGTCAAGTGTCAGCGAAAGAGAAGACAAACCTCAAGGAACTGGATTGACACAGTGACTGGAGCAATGAGCTCAAAGATGGCAGCAATAATGAGGCTGGCACAGGACAGGGCAAGATTCTTCCCAGTTGTGGAGAGGCTGTGAGTCCTCTTGACTCAAAGGCACTGAAGAGCAACCCAGCATAAATGATAGAGACTCCAGACCAAATCCAGTACCACCTCAAAGCAGTTGTCTTTGGGTCAGATTTGCATTTGCTTTGACCCCAGACATGACAGGCCAGCACTGTGCTTTCTGGAGTTTTCAGTGGCTGATTTCTCAGAAGCCAATTTGGAAATCCTTCTGAAGACCCTAAACCACTAACCTTTCAATTCAGATCTATGCCTCACTTAGCTGTTGAAGCCACTCAAGCACTCAAAGCTACCAGTGAAATCAGGATGATTATAGGTGTTGTGAGGTGCCCGAGGGCCAGGTAAGACTCACAGTGACCCCGTGAAGAACAGATCTGAACCCTGGCCTGGCCTGTTCCATTCTCACCGTTTCTGACACACTGGAGTCCATTGCTGCAGGCACTGCTGCAGTCAGTCTATCTCGCTGAGGGTCCGGAACATGATGTTCCTTTCAAAAAGTATAGCCTCTCCTAGCAACATGCTAAAAGTATGTGACACAAAGCTTTTCCATCTTCGCCTCCAAGGAGCACTCCAGCTGCATTTTTTCAAATACATGCCTATTTGTACTTTTGGCAATCCATGGAATTTTCAGTACTATTCTCCCACACAACTCAAAGGCATCGATTCCTCTTTTGTCATCCTTATTCATTGTCCAGAGACCGAAAAAACACCCCACATGGCTTGAATTGGCAAATATTTGTATTCACATTGACAGCATTGCTCTGAAGTAGATCCTTTAAGATTTTACCCATAACATCTCAACATCACGACTTGAGACTTGACTTTGCTTTTCAGTTCTTTCTGCTTGAGAAATGCTAAATCAGTACTTTCTTTTTTATCCTTTGACTCCTGCTTTTCACACATTTTGTTATAGTATTAGGCTTTGTTTTCTCTGGTTACCCTTTGAAATCTTCTGGTCAGCTCTTTGATTTCAGCATCTCTTCTCTTTGTCCCTTTGTTTTACGCTCTTGATGCTCTAGTGCGATTTTCAGTGTATCTCCTGACATCTACTGTGTTTTTTTTCTTTCTCGTCTGTCTTGTTGGCTCTCTTCATGGATGATATCCTTAAGGTCATCTCATAGTTCCTCTGGTCTTTGAAGCCTGTTCTTGATGTTTTAATTCAGATGAGATGGACTAAAGATTAATTAGCAACAATGAATTACTTTTCTTTTATCTTCCCTGAATTATCTATTGTATTTAGGTATAAAGAAGTTGGACTCTCATTGCTGTAATATTTGAGGAAGTGGTATAGCTTGATTTTTCTTTTGTCCTCCACATAAGATATCTCAACCTCTGATATATAAAATCTCAAATGATTTTAAGTTTTTCCAATGGTTAGTATGGTAAAATACCAACTACTTCTATACTTCTAAGCCAAATTGCATTTGATTTTTGTTAAAAGTCAACTACAACAGAAAGCTATTTCTTTGGTTTGTAAGAAGAATAAGTCCTATATTTTAACTTTGCAAATTACGGTTATATAGATAAAGTGCTATTATCTAACATCTCATCTTCTAAGTCATTGTTCTTCATAAAATAACCCAAGATTATCAAGCACACTTGACCTCTTTTACCCTTTTAAGCAAGATGGGGCTTCCAAGAAGAGTTAGAAAGTAGAGCTACAATCCAAGTGTCTAACCTACTCTTTTTTCCTTGCCTCTTACACATCTGTTTATAGACCGATTTCACAAGTGTTGTTCTCGGCTGTCTGGTGCATCAGTACAATACAACTGTCCTCTCAGGTTTTCAAGAAGCCAGACAAGAACACAGATATGAGTCATAATTAAAAAATTAGAGTGTTTGTCTACGTATGTAAGTGTGTGTGTATAGAATGTTTCTAAAGAAACACTTTCATGTTTATGGCATTAATTTATGGGTGATAGTATGAGGAAAAAAAATTGTCTACCTTTAAAGTTGTATGTGTAATATTTTATGAGATTTACATGCTGTTATTAGGAAAAACACAGGGTTCTAGCAAAGTACTGAAATTATGTATATGAAATTTCCATTTACTCTCTGTTGGAAATGCTTATGTTCATAATCAAGACACCAAATGATTTGTCAAGGTGTGGATTGTTTTTCCACCAACAGAAGTGTTTAGTAATATTTGACTCAGAGTGAGGGTGTGAATACACACACAAAAAAATCCCAAACAAACCTCAAAACAACAACAAAACCAAGAGAAACCACCATAGCATTACAGAGCAAGGCCGAGGAGGAAGTTATGAAAAATGGAACATGTTTTGAGAAGAGCTGAATTACTAAGCAAAATTTCCTTTTCTGGTGAAAGAGGGTTTTCGTCTGTAGCCATGTTTTTGAGCTCCAAGACTAATGGAACTCTAAAGTACAAGCACGACCTTGAAGATAGATTGCTGTTTTCACAGAAATTTGTTAATCTGTAGAGAAAGATTGAGGTGGTTTGAGGAGATGAATTTAGCCTGTCTCTGCTAAAGCTAATTATATACTGGTGCTTTCATTTACAGAGATAATATTCATCTGTTTTCCTTTTGAACTTTAGAGTTTTCCTTCTGAGTTTTTAAATTCTCTTTTCAAAAACAAGTTGTAGACTTTTATCAGAACTCTGGGTGGTGTGGTCCAGTGGTGATGGGTATAATGCTGGAGTCTGTGGAGAGAATGTTCTGCTCAATGTCGTCTGTACTTTTAGTTTCTCCAAATTCTAGGTCTCAGACTTTCCTGTTCCTCACTTGAGGGGGTAGACTTTTTATTCCTTTCTCTTACAAAACAAAGATTCTTAGTGATGTGGAAAAGTATCCCTGGTTTGAGGGACACTGATTGCAAAAGCTTCTTTACTATCTCCTGAATCAAAAGCATTCTGTACTACAAACAATGGTTATGTCCTAAAGACCTTCTAGATAAAACTCCAAGACAGAGCTGTGATCTTAGGTGACCACAAATGTTCTGCTTTGATCTCACTCTCATCCATGTGTCTGCCTCTCTACTGCAGAGATGGATGTCAGTCTTGGGCTAATAGTTACAGATGAAGACTCTCAACAGGACAAATACACATGGTGACTGTAACAATGGGCTTAAGCATGTTAGAACCTATGAGGGTGGCACAGGGCACAGGATAGGACAAGGTTCAGATCCATTGAACACAGAGTTGCTATGAGTTGTAGTTGACTTGATGACACCTAACAACAACGACAACAGTCTTGAGCATTGTAATGAGGGATATTGATCACAGAGACCTCCCTTTAAAATTTACTCTGTGATATTTTTGGATAATCCACTAAAAATCTAGAAGTTCTTTTTGTAATGAAGCTTCACATTTGGACCTTTCCTCTTTTTGGCACAGAATTTCTTGTCATTAAAGAAAATACCCAACTCTTTGCACGGTTCAAGACAATATTTCACTTAGTCTTCTTGACCTTTCTTTTGAAATCTTCGGTCCAGTTCTTTTATGTCCTCTTTTTGTTAATTTCTTTTGGGTACTCTACATTCAAGAGCAAATTTCAGAAACTCTTCTGGTGTCTGCCTGGGTTATTTGCCTTGCGTTTGATTGATGATGCTAAGTGTTGGATTGTGTAGATCACACCAAATTAAGAATATCGTTATCAAAACCAGAAATTTCAGGATGTTAATTGTGCTCCTGTGGAATTTGTTTATAAACCGAGAAACGGTTATTTGAACATAACAAGGAGATTGATACCATCGATAACATGTGGTTTAACATCAGGAAAAGTGGGTGTCAGAGTTGTATCTCTTCATCATATTATTCAACATGTGTTCTGTGCAAACAATCTAAGAATCTGGCTTTAATTGATATGAATTGAATGAAGCACCAGTATTTAGAAAGATTCATTAATAACCTACAATATGTTTATAACAAAACCTTCTTCCTCTGTAACTATTAGCCCAAGACTGACATCCAGGGTGGCAGGGATCCTGTCTCATTTTGTATCTTATCTTTCCTTAAAACATAGTAGGTGGAGTAGGAGGGTAAAAGAAATGAGGGGATCTGGAAAGGCAGGGTAGTGGTTGGCGTATTTCAATGATGATTAATTTTGTAAAACATAATGTATGAGAATGCATGAATCACACTATGAATGAAGTAAAGTATGAAATACAATGTATATGAACTTTATATGCAAATCAATGTAAAATTAAAAAAACCCAAAACCCCAACAAACCAACACAGTAATAGATGTTCAAATGTATTTAGAGAGGCCTGATGACACACACAGTAGTTAATGGCCATGCTGCTGAATGCAAGGTTAGTTTGGAACCTACCAGCGATTTTTTAAGAGAAAGATGGTCTGGCCTTTCCAAACCTTATGGGGCAGTTCTGCTCTGTCCTAAAAGGCTGTGAGTAAGAATTAGTGTTTGATAGATATTTATTGATAGTCAAAAAAATGGGAATTTTCTTTGTCTTGATTCTCCTCTTAATCTGTCATTTATGTATTTTTTAGTTCCTTTTAGCCACTTTGGTCTACTGCATTTATTTCATCTCTTTACTCATTCTAAACAGATTTCTTGTGTAACTTCATTCATTCTGATAACTTTCAAAATGTACTTTTCCACAATTATTCCCAAATCTCTATTTCTGCACGTCTTTCCTTTGAATTTAAAATTACCTCTCAGGTCTACACATACACATATATAAAAATTCTTGGATGGCTACTTGGGAAGAGAATGAGGAGGAAAAGTTAGGAAATTATTAAGATTGGTGAAGTAAAAGACAATAACCAATAATGGAATTATCAGAACAGTATCATTAAAGGGAAAAAAAGGCATAGAGAGTTCTAAAAGGATAAATGAAAATCAGAATTATAAGGGAGAAATAGGAAGTGTGAATCTGTGGCCCTGAGGCCTGGTTTTAATTGTTATTGGTCAAACATTCTTCTAAGTGGTATAGCACTTGTCTGTCCATTTGCTGTACAGAAGTAACTCGTGGTTGCTGTGATGCTAAACACTGTGACCCTGATGTGTCAAATGAGATAATGGTTACCATGGTGGACAGTGTTTGGTGGAGCTCCCTGATTAAAACAAGCTGGGAAGCAGGAGAGGCATCCATGAAATAGCTTACCTCCGAAACTCTATGAACTTGGAGAAATGATGGAAGTTATAAAAGTGTTCAGGTCTTTTGTTCATAGGGACACTATGAGTTATCTACAATTTGATGACACTTTAACAACAACAATTGAAAGTAATGTTTTTGAACAAAATGTGTAAGAATGGTTAAGTGAAAATTAATTTGCTTTGTAAATTTCTACTCAACCCAAAATGAAAAATGTACCAAAAAGAATTACCTTTCACTCTGAATGTTCATGAACTAAGAGGAGCACGGTAACGCTAGCTCAAGATCCAAAGTGAAAAAGAATCCTAGCTTTTGCCTTATTCATACACTGCTACCAAACAGAATAACTAATTTTACTTGTTTTCATGCTAGAAAATGGAACATTATCCTTGATTCTTTTGTCTACTTTAGTGACTGTTCCATCCCTGCATTTTTTTTTTAAACTTCACCTCCAGATTATCCAGAGTCTTTGCTGAATTCATTCTTATTGCCTGTGTCTCAATACAGGCTCTCATTTCTCATCTGAACAACCTCTTCTGCTTTCTATTATACCACAACTAGCATAATTTCCACCTCCTTCACACTGTGTCAGACAGATTGATTTATCTTTAACACATCCCTGTTTCTGTCATTCTCCTACTTAATAAAGCATTCATTGACTCCTCATTACCATATAATAAATCTCCATAGTGATCATCACACAGCCTCAGCCTCCTCTATTTTGCTCTTAGCATTAGTGCCCAATGAGTGTAGACAGCATGGGAACAGCCATATCTCACCTCTACTAACTCCACAAAGAGGACTGTCTCAATCAGCTACCACAGTACAATACCATTCCTTTGAGGTCAGACATGGTCTTCAACATTCTTGTACCTGCTTCTACTAATTCCATTGTTCTACTACTCTCCTAGGTCCAACATCCATTGCAATGACCATATAGATCTCACAGAACCACACTCACCCATTATGGGATTTATTAAGGAAGTTAACATGTTGGTGGCAGAATACAACTCCTCAGTCCAGAAAGTCTCAGGCACTTGACCTTCAGCCTGATGACTTAGGTCAATGTGACAAAGCCCTCTTAGTCTTACCATTTATGGCGTCTTCCCTCAGTCCTCCCGCAAGCTTGTGCAAAGCTCTCTGGCTCTTGCTCTGTGGAGCAGCAGACACAAGTGAGTCCTGTCTTATGTCAGCCTCTGGTTATTTGCTGAGACTGCTGCTGCTTTCATATAGATCATCATTTGATTGGTGCAGGGTGTTCTGGCCCTGAGGACACGGGCTACTCTCTGTTTCCTCTTCTTTGCAGGTAGTGAAATTCTGACCTTCCTTGCTGAATCCACTCAATTTAACTGGGAGAGATGGGGGAAACGTGGTGGGAGAGAAAGTTCCTTCCCACTCATGTGGTGAAAGTCAAAGTCATTTTGAACAATGAACCCTGGTAACCACCATCAGCCACCAAGTTCTCTGTGTTTCCCTACATACAGCAGATATTCCAAATATTCCTGTAGAGAGCTAGACATAGATTGCTCTAAATGGAAAGAAAGTTATACAAATGCTCAGGTCTCTCATTCATAGGGTTGTTATAAGTCACCTACGACTTGACGGGACTTAACAACAACAACAGCATGGAGAGAGACCAGTTGGCCTAGTGGACAGAAAGTGATGCTACCAAGCCAAAGGTGAGTGACTCTAATCCACTGCCTTAGCCCTGTTTTTGGTTTTGGTCAAACATTCTTCTAGGTCATACAGCCCTCATCTGTCCATTTGCTGTACAGAAGTAACTCTCGGTTGCTGTGAAGCTGAACACTGTGACACTGATGTATCAAACGCAATAATGGTTACCTATGGTAGACAGTGTTTGGTGGAGCTCCCTGATTCAAACAAGCTTGGAAGCAGGAGTGGCATCCACTTCTGTAATAGTTTGCCTCCAGAAACCCTATGAACCTGGAGAAAAGATGAAAGTTTTAAAAGCATTCAGGTCTTTTGTTCATAGGGTTACTATGAGTTGCCTATGACTTGACGGCACTTAACAACAACAACAACAAATATTACATTTACAGAAATGGCATCCCTTACTTCCTAGAACTCTCTCATTGCTACTGACATGGAGCTGACCCATGGCTCACCTCCAGTGGGGCTTTGTAGTCTGTAAATCACATGAAAGTAGATTGCCCATCTTTCTGATGGATTCAAACCAATAGAGAAAGTGCCACCTTTATGTTAGCCGGACAGTTCGCTACAGATTACACCACCAGAGATACCTACTTCTAATAGCAGCGTTAATTTGGTCCTCATTTGCAGTCTCGTGTAATTTTTTTTTTCAAATTTAGTCAATTTAACCACTCAATTCACTGCCATCCAGTTAGAAGCAACTCATAGATGACTCTGCAGTGGTTTTGTGGAGGCAGTGAATCATGCAGGAGGAGGTTGCCAATCTCTCTCCTGTGGCATAACTTGTAGATTCAAACCCCCCACCTTTGGGTTGGCAGTGCAGTTCTCTACCCCACAGGCCACCAGAGCACACTACATAGCAATATCTGACAGTTTTGGAGTGAATCTGACTCTTCAAGTCCAAAACAGTGCCTGACACAGTTAAAATGAACCATTATGTTTTTAATCTAACACTTTTATCGAGTTTAGTATGGTTCAGACTGTGTTTTACCGATATAGTTTTATCTTAGTAGTAATGCTTTAAAAACCCTATAAAAGCAAACAGATTGTTATTGAGTAGGTCCATTTATGGCAAGCCCCCATACTTCAGAGTAAACTACACTTTCCAAAGTTTTTAATAGCTTTGATATTTTAGAAGATCTTAAAAACTTTCTTCTAGGTCAATTTGAACCAACACATTTTTCATTATCAGCCTAGTGTTTCACTCTATCTACCCTTCAGGAGTTTCTGGGACTCATGAAATAATAACAGATAAATGAAGACAATCCTGAACACACTGTCTTGGCTTTAATTTGGGCTTATTGTAACCCTCCACTGTATATCTTAGCCTGTAAAACTCACAGGGGCAGACTGCCCATCTTTGCCTGATTGGTGTATTCAAACGACCAACCTTGTGGGTTCCATACTATGCCAACTGTCCCGACTTTATTTAAGAGAAAACCAAGAAATGTAGATTTTAAGTAACTTTCTCAAGGTTACACATGGGCTAAGATTTGAACTCAGCACCTGAGCTCTTAAATATATAATCTCGTCCTTTTAATGAATGATAGTCCTTGGAACGTGTGCATCAGCAGAGTTTCGGGATCGTGAAGTGTTTCAAAGTAGTTAGTAAAAATTCACCTTTCTTATCATACAGTCAGAGACTAGAATCACCTGAACTTCCCTTTGAACCCAGTGGATTAAGTCAAACAGCTGTTCAGAGGCACACAGCCTTGTGATATCTTCACTCACATACTAAACAAATCAGAACATCTCGTTCCAGCAGAACCTATTCTCTCTCAAAGTGGACGAGATAGCTCATTCTCATTAAGCTTTATGAAGCTACATGCTAAAATGAACTCAAGTTGCTTGGAGACTAGATGTTCTTATAGCTTTCTGTTGCCCAGGGAATTTCCTGAAGCAAAGTTCAAAAGTTGAAAGTCCTCAGCATGGGAGCCACTCTTTGCTTTCTGGATAAGTTGGCCTTTAGCTGGTGAAACAAGTTCCAAAGCATATAGGTTCTACATAAACTAAGATCTTTTTGGATACGTCCTCCTACCCCAACTGATGGGCAACGTGAATGTATGTTGCCTAATGGTTAATAGGTTTGACCAAATATAATCATTTCTCTTTGTATATGGGCTAGTACCCCTCTAATTCATGTTAGGTTAAATGGAAAGAATGACTCTTTGCTTTAAAATCTCAAGTGATCATACATTTCATGCAGTACTCTCATTTTTTTGACTTGTGCTTATAAAACTATTAAGTACTAATTATACACTAGTCAAATATTAGAGAAGAATGCATAATGAAATACGAAAGGCCTCTGGAAACAGCTTCTTAAAAGTAATTTTATCTAACCATTTATGTGGTGGTGTTGTTATAAGGAACCCTGGTGGCACAATGCATGGGTAACCTATGTTCAAGATGTTTCAACAAATGAATGGACTATTGAAAGCATTTTCTTGTCTATGAATCTGTTCATTGCAACATCTCAACTCCATTCTTGCTCTCTTTTGTCCAGTGTCTTCAGTATAGTTTAGACTTTTTCCATCAGGAGCACTGGTTCTTGAACATATACTATCTATACTATAGTGTACTCTATATACTATATGGTTAAACAGATCAATTTTTTGTGTGTGTGACAGTTACTCTGTGTATTCTTTCCATCATGTCATGTTTGTCACTCCATGCAATATTTTGCCAATCATTAGACATGGCTGAGTTGGCTTCCATTTGTAGGTATCCCGTGGGAGAGCAGAGCAGAATTCTCCCCACTCTGTGCCGTTATCACAATCTCTTACCCCCACCGTTGCAATCTCTGTGCTGATCCATCTTGCTGTAGGTCTTCTAATCTTTCACTTGCCCTCTACTTGTCTAAGCATAATGTTCTTTCACAGGAACTGGCTGTACCTCAGAATGTGCCCGAAGTGTTTCAGGTGAATATTCAATATTTTTTACTAATACCACAACTCAAAAGCATATTTTTTCCTTCCTTATTCCTTGTTCACTTGATGCATATCATACGTTATTGTTGTTAGGTGCCATTAAATACAATTCAGTGACTTAATGAACAACAGATCTGAACTCTACCTAACCTGTGCCATTCTCACAGTCTCTGCCATACTTGAGCACATTGCTGCAGTGTCTCCTTATCAATCCACTTAGTAGAAGGTCTTCCTCTCTTTTGCTATCCCTCCATCGTTCTAATCATTATGTCCCTTTCCAAGGAATAGTCTTCTAGCAACATGTTCAAAGTATGTGAGACAAAGCTTTATCATCTTTGCCTTAAAGGAGCACCTTGGCTGCACCTTCTCCAAGACATGTCTCTTTGTTCTTTTGAAAGTCCATGGGATATTCAGTAATATTCTCCAATACCACAGTTCCAATGCGTCAATTCTTCTTCTATCATCCTTCATCACTGTCCAGCTCTCAGATGCACAGTAAGTGACTATAAAGACCATGGCCTGAGTCAGGAGCACCTTAATCCTCAAACTGACATCATTGCTCCTCAGTAATTTGGAAAGGTCCCTAACTACAGCAGTGGAAAATGCTAAGCTTTACATTAAGCACGTTTTAGTCTTTGAAGTTACATCGTTGACTTCTAGCACTTTAAAGAGGTCTTTAAGAGCAGATTTGCCTGATACATTGTATTATTCAATCTCTTGACTACCACAGGTGGTGTTTGTAAGTCTAAGTAAAATGAAATTCTTGGCACTTTTGATATTTTCTCCATTTATCTTGATGCTGGTTGCTGCCTAGTTGCCAGAATTTGTTCGTGTTTGCTTGATGTTGAGGTGTAATTATTACTGAAGGCCATAGTCTTAATCTTCAGTAAATGCTTCAGTCTTTGAGAAGTACTTTTGCCAGTAGAATCTTTTAATACTGCATGCAACTTGAGCCTTGAAATTTTCTACAATTTTTTCAGCTTGAAAAATGCCAGACATACTGATAGCATGTGACAGTGTGGAACTTCTGGGTTGAATTTTCAAGAGTATAACCTTTTTTTTTTTTTTTTTAAGAGTATAACCTTTTTGATAGCAGAGTGACGTATTGCTCTCTGTTAGTGCCTTTGGATGGGTTTGAACTGCCAACACTTTGGTTTGTAGTCAGAAGCCTAACGTCTTGTTTTGTGACCCTTTAAACAACCAAAATCCAAGGTGTTTTAAATTTCTTCCAAATCATTCTTCAAATCTTCTTGTTCACTGTGCTGACCCAATAAGTCACACACAAACTTGGTTATTTCTCTTCATTTCAAAGGCAAAGGAGTGGAAGGAACCCAACTTCAATCAGAGCTGGTGTTTCAATACATCCAGGTTTCACATTTAATTATTTTTATGTGCATTTCAAGACTGCTACATCTTGGCAGCTATCACCCTAAATATTAAAAACAAAAGAAAACAAACCAAGCCAGTACCAAGGTAAATAAAAAAACCCACCCTTGTATAATTTCACATTAAACTTTCATAGAAACATGTTTAATAATTTAGACTAAAAAACAAAAGCACACACAAAGTAAATGTGAAAGAAACTCTGTGACAGGTAAGATAATAATAACCTTGCTTACTTAACTCTTCTTAGATTTTTGCCTCCTTTAACAATTATTTTTTTTTTAACATTTCAAAACCCCTGGAATGATTGTTTCTTTGCAGGGTGTTGCTTTCTTTAAGAGATGCAGAAAAGCTGAAGGACGGTCAGAAACAAATGACTAGTACAGGGATCAGTAACCTGTACACTGTTCCGTTTGTTACCTTATAGAACTCTTCCATAGAGTTTGCAAAAACTGTCATCTTTTATGGAAGCAGACTCCCACATCTTTTTTCTGCTCTCGGGGGCAGTTTAAGCCTACAGGGTCATTATGAGTCAGAATTAGCAGGATGAAAATGGATTTTGTTTTGTTTTTATTTCACAGATAGAAACTGAATGACACTAAAACCAGATTCATGTCTAGGAGCTGGTAACTTTTTTGTATGGATTTGACTCTAGACAAGATACGTTGTAGAGTGTTTCTGATCCAAGAGCTTGAAATCACAGCTACTTTTCTATACTGAATGACAAAGAATCTTCTAACTGAATTAGCCATTTTGTGACATGGTTGAGTGCTTAATAACTTCTGTAGAAACTATTTGGTGCCATGATGGTAACTGGTGAGATAATTGGGTTAAGGTAATTGCTGAAGTTTTGGATTAGATTTCATTAGTTTAATATTTTATGATCAACCGATCATCAATCACTTGTTATGCATCAGAGAGCTGTACAATGACTAGGGAGGATAGAAGGAGAATTGATGCTTTCGAGCTGTGGTGCTGGAGAAGAATGTTGAATGGGCTGCTAAGAAAATGAACAGGTTCATCCAGGAGACGGTTAAACCGGGCTGCTCCTTGGAGGAAAGGATTCTGAGGCTTCGTCTGACATACTTTGGACATGTTGTAAGGAGGGACCGGTCCTTGGAGAGGGACATCATGCTTGGAGGGACAGCACAGGAGGGGAAGGCCCTCTATGAGGTTGATTGATTCAGTGACTGAGGTAATCAGGGTGGGTGTGTCAGAGACAGTCCAATTGGCACAGGACAGAGCAGGGTTTAGGGGTTTTATACATAAGGTTGCTATGAGTCGAAGGTGACTCAACAGTACATAACAACAGCAACAACAGTCATTATGTTAATAAAAACCAAAAAGCAGATAAATCACTACCTTCCAGCAGATAAAAAAGACAAAGGTCACAGTTTCTACAGTGACAATTTTGGAGTTATCAATCAATTTCTGTTGAGTAGACTGCAACTAATGGTGATGTCATGTGTATCAAAGTAGATCTTTGCTTCAGAGTTTGCAATGGTGCACTTTTCATTATTGTTAAGCTTTTCTTCTGAGGCATCGTGGGTGAACTTGAACCTCCAGTCATGTAGTTTGCTGTTGTTAACTGTTTACAACACCCACCTACAACCTTACTCTGAAATTTAGGCATTTGCTGATTCAAAGTTATGCAAATCCCATCACGAGACCAAAAATATTTTTTTAGTTGCACCTATTCTACAGAGTGGATTTGTATGGGTTCATTTTGAACGGATTCATTTTCAATATTCTCTGAGAATTCACTGCTTAAAGGAGCAGGACGACAACATCCTTGGGACTGTTTGATGTATTTGATCATTGTTATGGATAGCACCTTCCTGGGTTTTTTTAACATTTTTTATTATTATTATTAATTTCAATGAACATCTACAGAGATTTTGGAATTCCATTCATTCATTGTTGCACTTTTCTCCCTGCCCACTCATCCCCACCCCCACCCCCAGTTCTCTCCTCTCCTTGAAAAGCAAAAGAAAAACTCTTTCATTGGCACACAATCACCTCCCCACACACACACACACCTCCCCACTCCCACCCCAAGTATACTCTACTCTGCAACCCTCATGCCGGACTCTTATGATAAGGGAGAGAATAGTTTGAAATTAGTATCTTTTGGGGCATTATGATTATCATAAGAGTCCGGCACCTGCCGTTTTAATCAGGTGATTTCTATTGATTTCTGGATATGTTTCTCGAGGTGGATTGTGACAGTAAACTCCAGTTTTGATGCTGCATTTCCTATCAATTGGCAAGGACACTGTCCTGACAGCACGTGGCTGCCCATTGTCTCTTCTCCGCAGCCCCAGGGCATTTTCCATGCGATTCAATTACAGGAGTTTCCATTATGACGACTAACTCCACGGCTTCTGCAGAGCTTTCATCATACAGTGCAATGCTGTGTTTCTTTAAAATAGAAATGCCTCTAAGAAGGCTCTTTATTGTGTTATTATTGTGCTATGTTCCTTTAGAGTGTACGCTCAGCCACTATCCACTTTCTTCTGTGATTCTTCATTGTGTCTGTGATTTCCCTAGTGCTCTAAGCTCAATCCTTTGAAATGCTATGAGAAAGAAATGAACAGTTTTATGAATATCCCAGAGTCCCACCATTGGGAGGGACATTCTTGGTCTGGCCCCATTACTATTGTAGTCCTATCAAGTCAACTACAACTCCTTATGGCTCGTTGAACTACAGATCTGATCTTGTTCTATCCTGCACCATCCTTATAACCTCTGTCAATACTCAAGTTCATTGTGACGATCACTGTGGCAATCTGTCTTGTCAAGGGTCTTCTTTTTCTTTAACACTTCCCCTCCATCCCTTTTCCATCATAGTATCTCTCTCCAAGGATTGATTCTCCAGAGAATATGACCAAAGTGAGTGAGTTGGCTGTGAATCCTTCAAGACACGTTCTTTTGGTAGTCCCTGGGGTATTCAGTACTCTTATCAGTTATGTCACAATTCAAAGCCAAGGTTTCTTCTTTGGAGTTCTTTATTCATTATTTATGCAACTTACAGATGCACAGGAAGAAATTGTAAAATATGATGGCTTGCATCAGACTCGCCTTAGCATTTGAACTGGCATTCTTGCTTTTTAGAGCTTTGGAGAAGTCCAACAGATAATGTCTTTCCATTTCTTGACTGCTGTTACAATGAGTGTTGAGTCTGGATCCAAGAAACATGAAATTATTCACAACTCTAATATTTTCTTCATCTATCATGATGCTGTCATTGGTTCAGAGGTGAGTGTTTTCATCTTCTTGATGTTGAGATATAACCCATGTTGAAGGCTGTTAGTCTTTGATCTTCTTCAGTAACTGCTTCAAGTTTTCTGTACTTTCAGCAAGCAAGGTTTTGTCATGATGCAGGTTATGAATGAGTCTTTCTCCTATCCTGATTTCATATAGTCCAGCTTCTCCAATGATGTGCTCAGCATTTAAGATAGAATAGGTATGAAGATAGGATACAACCATGATGTACACCTTTCTTGATTTTAAACCACACAGGATTCCCTTGTTCTGTTTTGATAGCTGCCTTTATTGTAAGCATTGTGAAATTTTCACTCCAAGAAAGACATTTTTAATGTGGGAATATTTCAAGACCTGCAGAAGGAGAAGATATTCTTTAGTGATGCAAACAGTTAACATTAATGGTAAACCTGGAGATTTGAGTCCACCCAGGGTAGAGCTCTGCTCTCAGAGGTTTCTTCCTTCAGTGGCTTATATTTCAGAAGTAGATCATCCTTAACGAAAGATCTGACAATCTAATTCCAGAACATCAGACAATGAAAATCTCAGGAAGCACAGTTCTGCTCTGGACACCAAGAGAGTCGCCAAAAGTCCAAATCAAGTTGAGGGTGGCTGTTTTTAGGAAAGGGGGAAGTAGTTCATATAGCTCTCAAACTTTGGTATCAATCTGGCAAGAAAGAAAAAGAAATTCTGAAATTAATTATGAAGATGTTGTTGTTAAGTGCCGCCGAGTCGCAGGCGACTCATAGCAACGCTGTGAAGGAGAGTCCTCGACGCTTGGGTGCCTTTCATCCTCTCTCCAGGTTCATAGAGTTTCCAGAGGCAAGCTATTATGGAAGTGGATGCCACTCCTCCTTCCAATTATGAAGATAGATCAAGAAATATCAGTATCTTCCTTACATGGACTTCAAATTAATGTAAGGGCAACATTAAAATAAAGAAATTAGTTCAAGTGATAGCAAACTTGCCAAGATAAATGTGAAGTTCTACTTTGTAAAACTATTCTAAAATATACAGATTTCTCAGTTCTCAGAGTTATAAACACTGTCGAGACGTGGCATGATGAATTAGATCAAAGTTTCCCTTGATTAAAGCTTGTTATCTCTTTCATACGTAAAAATAACTTTACTGTGTTTTTCCCCCATAAAACCTGACAGACACATAATGACAATTGGAAGAAAGAGAAAGAAATACCAAAGAAAATTTTATGCATTAATTGCCATCTTTCTGTATGAGATTGGATTTTTCTCTAGAAAAGAATACAACACAGTTTGGTTAGGTCCACACTTTTACTTGGAAGCTAATGTCATTATTTTTTATTCCTAAAATTTTCATCACTGTATTTCCTTTTACATGAAAACCAAACCAACCGAAGATAAAGTTTTCCACAATCCTGAATCTTTTTTTAAATTTTATTTTTATTTAGCTCTCAGTTTTTCTTAAACCATAGTGAGTTAAGGAAACCTATTTATTTCCCTGGGTAAAGAGTCAATTTGTTAGCACTATTTCCAGAAATCAAATGAGACTTTCTATTATTGATGCTTTCCCTCTCAAGTTTGGAATTGATTAAGCAATTTTTTATGAAAGGGACTTTGTATATCACCAATAAACAAAAAAAGCAAAAAATAAACAAAATGCAAGCTATGTGGCACATGTAAACACAGACAAAATCAACTCTACTAAGTTCATTTCGATGGCACATAACAACAACAACAAACAAGTTCATTTCTACTCACAGCAAGAGAGTAAAACTATTTTGTAGAATTTCTAAAGCTGTAGATTTTTACAGAAGCAGAATTCTTCATCTTGCTTCCACAGAGTGCCCGGTGGGTTTGAACCACTGATCTTTGGGTTAGCAGTTAAATTCTCTAATTTTGGTGCCACCAAAACTCTGCACATAAACACAGAGCACTCACATTTCTAACAGTGAGAAAGTATTTCAAATGACAATGGTTCAAAAACAAATCTATAATTCCCTGGCAAAACATGAATATTTATCCTATCTATTTAGTTTAGTTCATCTTTCAGCAATTGGTAGAGTTCTGATGTATTAAGCCATTGAGTAACAAGTGTTAGGTTACCAACTCAATATTTTTGAACAGTTTGTCCTTACTTCAGAATGGTACAGTATTGTTGGGTTGTTTTGTGGTTTTTTTTTTACTCCTTTTAAAAGAAAAGATTCTTCACATCAGTGCCACTCCCAAGTAGCATCATGTAATATTCTATTACCATGAATCACATTGCAATGAAGATATTAATATAATAAAATGGTGCTGTTCAGTGGCATTCAGATAGAAATTATTCATATTTCCTAGACCAAATAGATTTTCTTTTGTAACATAAATGGTAAGAAAATTGGTTTAAACATGAAGAGCTATGCATCTATAATCTCTCTACCCTTCAAGTGTCCGGTCCTAAAGTAACCTTAGCAAAGAAATTCCCCAGAAATGGGATTTTGCTTAAAGGGTTTTCATTTCTGCTGAGCAGAGAAGTTACGTTGCTTACCAAACAATACATATCCAAGCTAGAACTTTCATTTGTGTTCCTAACTTCTCCTTTCATCATGTTATCGAGTAGATATGATGATACAGCAAAAAAAATGGTTTCTTATTCCCAGCATTCTCATGTTACAGATGTTGTTCCTTTGAAAAGAAGACAAGAAATGAATTTTTTAAAAAAAAAATTACAGCTAGGGCATTCTCTAGAGTCATTCCATAGCATGAACTAATCTACCAAAAGGATTCGTTGTTCAACTTCAATAAAGCAGGGCCTGGAAAGTGCACAGTACACTACATAGAACTGGATTGATGTTAATTATGGTGAACAGTTTACAGAGAAATATATTGCTTTCTGGACAAGGAGCATTGTTTACAGCTATATACTTTGCAAATTATTGCCAAGCATCCTTATTTCCTTGGAAGGGTTTTACTGTCATGGTCAGTTTTGAGGCTTTTACAAGTGTGTCTCACTCAGAATATTACTCTGATAATTTCTGGATTCAATTTCTGAAAGTGTGATTATCAGGGACCCAGAAGTGCTGACTCTTCTAGTTTGTTTGTTTTTAATAGATAAAGGATCTGACTATAGTCTGCAGGTCAAAATTGTCTGGTTTTGCAAAGAAATCTTTATTAGAACAGAGCAAAACTCATCCTTTCGTGTATGGTTTCTGACTGCTTTCATGCCATAGCTGCAGAGTTAGCATGGTCAAAACAGGGAGTCTATGGTCCTCAAAAGGCCAAGATATTAAGCCCTTTACAGAAAGTCTTTCCCCAAACCCCATTAGAGGTGAATAGATTATTTTGATTTAGTAGTAATTAATTTATTAAATACACAGCACTGAGTATTTGCACAGCTTCTGATAGTAAAAGAAGACATGCAAATATTTTTAATAGGACTGATGTTTGTCTAGTTAAGGAAACTAACAAAAGTAAAGAGCCTATTAATATAAATTTTCCTTATTTAAAAGAAACATTCTTAAATGTGTCAATGATTTTCTTTAAGGGGCCTTCTGATAAGGTAGTTTTCCAATTCATGTTACAAATTAGACTGTACTCTGTCAGAATCTTTATTAAATCTCTTTTGGGGAACCAATGAGGCAATCAGGGAAAAAAAAAACACCAAACCACTCCACTTTGGCAAAACAAAAGAGGCTAAGTTCCTTTTTTGACAAACTAGCAAACACAAAATTCCAGGATACATTTTGTCCCATGACAAAAAAGTGAATCTAAGGTATTTGTATTGCCATTGAATTTCAACGTTATGAGAAGTAAGATTTTCATAGATTGTGTTTCCATGAAACCAAATTACTTCTTCAATTTAAGCAAAGTAATGGGGCTATTTTCAAGTCTATGATCCTATTCTTCATGCTACTAAAATTAACACTGTTCTAAGGGGTCTGAAGGCAGAAGAAAGTCATAGTTCGTAAACAATATCCTTCTAAAATATGCCATTCTTTGACAAGGCAATGAAAAGAAAGAGTGTTGGTCCTGTGTCCTATGTTTTGAAAATATCAGAAGATAAACTGGCAAGTTAATAGGATATTCTTTTCACTTGCAAGCTAAAAAATGTTAAAAGATCAACTTCCAGAGAATTGAGTTAGCCAGCTAAACTTTTCTTTGCCAGAACAAACATGAGGAAACCATGTAGAGCTCAGATGAAAAGCCATTCACCAGCATTGTCATAACATAACCTTCTACTCCATCGCTTCATTTCAGAAGATGACATCAAGAATAATTATCATCACTCATACAGAGTTTCAGTCTCTATAGGAGAAAAGTATGTTAATGTGTAAGCTCAAATGAGAAGGAAATGACATTTTGAAATGTTTGGATCCAATGTTCAAAAGCAGGGTACATTTCCCCCAGACTCCTGAAGGCATTTTCAGCACAAGTGAATAAACTCAAGCCCTTTGGAATTCAATCAGTGAACACATACCAGCATGGTTCAGAGATGAGAGGCAAGTGTAAGATTGGAAATACACATATGTGTTTGCGTTCTGTAGTCTTATTATCAAGAAACATAATTAGTTGAGGACATAAGATTGACTAAAATAGCTGTTCCAGTCTTTGGAAGCACCTTCAAGCTGTACTTTCTCCTTGTTTTATGTTTGAGAGTGAACAGCAGTAGACTTCAGCTCTTGAGAAATTCAGGCATTAAGCTTTTCCTTACCCCTCAAAGCTATTAGGATGTTTTTGTAGGCGTGATGTTGTGAGTGTATCATTTAAAATTCTTTTCCTTGCCATCGACTTTGACTTTTACCACATGAGTGAGCAAGAACTTGAAATAAGGTGTATATAAACAAGGCATTACAGGATTAGTAAATTTTCCTTGCTCCACTAAGCTTAGCAGCAACATGGGACTCTCACTACCAGCAAGGAAGAGGAAACAGAGTGTTCCGTATGTGTCCTGTGGATCAGAGATTTCTGTCCTCGTCAGACCAGGACTGAGACCAGCAACTGTAGAGAAACAGAGATCCACAAGACAGAGCCGACTCAGGACTGCTGCTTCACAGAGAGAGAGCCAGAGATCTTCACTCAAGCTTGCTGAAAGACTGAGGGGAAATGTCATAACTGACAGGACCAAAAGAATATTGTAGATGCAGATCAGATCAGTCAGGAGGCTGGACTTTATGAGGATTAGAGGAAGATTCATAAACAACCTGTGTCATGCAGATGACACAACCTTGCTTGCTGAAACTGAAGAGTACATGAGGTGTTTACTGTAAATGGTCAAAGACTATATAGTCTTCAATATGGATTGAAGCTCAATGTAAAGAAAACAAAGACTCTCACCACTGGGCTGACTGGCAGCACCATGATAGATGGAGAAGAGATGGAGATGGTAACCGCTTCAGTTTGCTTGGTTCCAAAATCAACACTCTTGGCACCAGCAGCCAGGAAATCAAGATATTAATTGCATTAGGAAAGTCTGCTGTCAGGGACTTCTCTAGAATACTGAAGAGCAACAACGTCAGTCTTGAGTCTAAGGTGCCATTGTTGTTGTTGTTATGTGCCGCCGAGTCTCCTGCGACTCATAGCAACTCTATGTACAACAGCCCTAAGTCCTGCTCTATTCTGTGCCAATCTCACTGTCTCTGACACACCCACTCCCATCACCCCAGTCTCTGAATCAATCCACCCCATCGATGTTCCCTTCCTGCACTGTCCCTCCACCCTCCCAAGCATGACGTCCCTCTCCAAGTATTTTTCCCTCCTTACAACATGTCCAGATTATGTCAGATGAAGCTTCAGAATCCTTGCCTCCAAGGAGCAGCCTGGTTTAACCCTCTGTTCATTTTCTTAGCAGTCCATGGTTTACTCAACACTCTTCAACACCACAGCTCAAAGGCATCAATTCTCCTTCTATTATCCCTAGTCATTGTCCAGATCTCTGATGCATAGCAAGTGATTGCAAAGACTATGGCCTGGGTCAGGTGCACCTTAGTCCCAGAGTGACACCATTTCTCTTCGTTATTTGGAGAGGTTCCTAACAGCAGACTTTCCTGTCACAATTCATCTTTCAATTTCCTGGCTGCTGTTGCCAAGAGTGTTGACTGTGGAACCAAGCAAACTAAAGCTGTGAACAATCTCAATCTCTTCACCATCCATCCTGATGCTGTCAATTGGCCTAGTGGTGAGAATCTTTGTTTTCTTGATATTAAGCCTCAATCCGTATTAAAGGCTGCATTCCTTGACCTACCACAGCAAGTGCTTCAGGTCCTCCTCAGTTTCAGCAAGCAGGATTGTGTCATCTACATAATGCAGATTGTTGATGTATCTTCCATGAATCCTGATGGTCTTGCAATTACTTGCTATGTATCTGAGAGCTGGAAAATTACTAAGGGTGATAGAATAAATATCAATGCCTTTGAGTTGTGGTGCTGGGGAAGAGTGTTGAGGGATCAGTCCTTGGAGAGGGACATCATGCTTGGAAGGATGGAGAGCCACCACAGGAGAGAAAGACCCAGGATGAGGTGGATTTACTCAGTGATCGAGAAATGGGATTTGGTCTTTTGGAGATGATGAGATTGGTCAGAATAGGGCAGTTTCAGGGCTAATGTACCTAGCTATGAGTTGATGAGTCGCAAGCAACCCAATGGCATATAACAACGACCACACAACCCAAGCTGTTAGGTTGAAGGTTGAAGGGCATGACCGAGTTGCCCAACTGCCCAATCTGTCATCATATACTTCCCCCTAGTCTTTAAAATATGAATTAGAAATAGTTTAACTCTCAGCTGGAAGAAAGAGAATTGTTAGAAGGTCTTATTGAACAGCATTTCATAATTACTTCTGTCCAAGTTCTGCATTGAGAGCATCAAATCAAATGGCCCACGCCTTTGTAATTATTTTGTGAAGGATTTATTGGACTTCATACGGATCACTGCAAATAGGCCATGGCCAAACAAGCATGGACTCATCTTCAACCCAGAAAAGAGCCCCTTTCATTGCATTTTGGTAGTTGCACAGTATCTGCGCCCGGGCATTTCTTTCTACATGCTCTGGTTTGGCCTCTTTCTGTTCATCCTGATGTCTCTATGTCAGACTCTCCAACTTCAAACAGAACTTAGCCCACAGATGTGTTTCTTTAAAGAGAAGCTCCCCTGGGGTTCTTCTCAGCTCTTTTCTGCTTCTGGTGATCCTTGTAACATTTTCTAAGAAAACCTTCTCCAGGTCTTCTTTATTCTCAAAGGTGATACAGAAATGCTTTACGCATTTGAAAAATAAAAAGCCTATTCAAAGAGAAAGCTTCATGTCATCCCAGAAAATTACATATTGATCTCAGTTCTGATTCTTCCTATGGAAGGTATTTGAGGCAAGTTGTTGTTTGGTTTTGAATAGGATTCTCAAGCAGACATGCTTCTTTGCACAGTGCATGTAACGTGGAATCAGAGATGCGAAAAGGAGTGAGAAGCGAAGCACCACTCCCGGTCTGCAGACCCACAGACAGGCTTGTTGCTGTCTGCCACTGAGCCAGACTCGTAGCAGACCTGTCAGTAGGTTTTCAGAGGCTGTAAATTGTATGGGAGATTTCGTATCTTTCTCCCTTGGAGTTGATTCTAATCACCTACGTTTGGGTTGGAAGTACAACTTCTTACCACTGAGCCGCCAGAGTGTGCATTTGACTACATACTTGTAGTCAAATAAAAACTCGGACTGGTGATGCGGACTCCTTATGTGTTGCACCTTCCTTTGTCAGTCATTGACATCTCAACACTCGTGGCAAAGTATTGACCCCAGTGATATATCTGCTCTCCCATAGACCCATGAAGATTCATGAATTGTATATATTCACATTTTAAGCTATCCAAGTTAGAGGGGTAAATAAATAAATGGCTGATCGGTGATAAAACCAAGTCTCTTTAACTTGGGCGAATCGGATTTGTACAGGTCGTGTAAACTATGACAATGACAATACTTAACTTATCAATGTTCTTTGGATAATGTTGTTTTTGTTGATTGTCCTCGAGTCAAGGTCAACTCATAGCAACTCTATGAACAAAAGACCTAATGCTTTTCCATAACTATCATCATTTTCCCAAGTCCATAGAGTGTTCAGAGGCATGTGGTTTAGAAAGTGGTTGCATTCGAAAGTCTTACTGAAACCAAAGAATAATTTCGCTTGCGTAGTAAAAAGAAAAAAAGTCTTTGTGGAACATGATGCCGTTTTAAGAACTATGTTTGCTATGTTGTACCTACCGTACAGTTGAAACTGACCCAGAGTTGACCTTAATGAGGATTACTTGATTAATTGGAGTGTGTAGTCATTAACACATGGAACATTGTGGATAAAATGGTGATTTTCCTTGAATAATTTTGTAGCTCATCTTCTAAGTTGTATATATTGTGGGCACCGCAAATGGATTTCTCAACCTTTTTTCCTGAAGTTGTAGATCCTATTCAGTAACAGGAAGATAGAGAGCTTTCCATTATTCTGTCTCCCAAAGACCTTCAGAAACATATGTAATTTATTAAAAACTAATAGTGAAGAAGCCCAGCTCCCTACAGCTAGGTCACCAGATCTCCCTCGTTATACGCAGCCGATCCAAACTAAGCCATAGCTGACTCTCAGTGCGTTTCCACAGGCAGTAAATAAAAATATAAAAGGGGGAAAAATAATAATGAGGAACGTAACAGTAGAAGTAAAATAAACTGGGCTTGGTAAGAGTTTGGAGAATTCTTGTTTTAATTTTCATCCAAACATAGAAAGTATAATCAGCTTTTTTTCCTTATACAATCCCAGCATAGGAATCAAAGTGAAACACTTCAAGCTTTTAACCACATGAACAGTAATGACACATGCTCAGTTTGGGGTTTTTTTTTTAAAGGATCCAAAAAGACTGTTTAGCGTTAGATGCAAAATTGGTCCAATCCACATTACAGCCAAGTCCCTACTCAACTAGGCCTTGACTAAAATGGAATCAATCTTGAGGGAGGATTCCAAAATCCTCTGTCCTCAGCAACAAATTATTTATTAGACTAATGGGGTGGAAACGTCATGACATTTGCCTTTTAAAACAGGGGGTTGTTTCCTTTCCAGAATTGGAAAGAGGCAAAGTGGAATAAACAGAAAATAAAATAAAACTGATCTTTAACCTAGTAATCTCTAATGTAAGCATAATTTCTTTTTCAGCAAAGCCTTCACTCAATTTGTAAAAAAATATTAACATTTCAATTGATGGGATCAAGAGGAAATGCTTATTCTTACTATGGACTTCTATTACAAGGCTGACTGTGGCATGAAGACACATTTTACATAGTCAAATGGGCATCGTAATCTCTTGCAAAGACTGTGGTTGTTTCCTTCCTGGGAGTGGAAGTTCCAAGAGAGCAGGAGAAAAAGGATACGAATCATCCTGTTAGTCCAGAGGAAGCTCATCCCTGGCCAGGCCAGGGGAGCGGGGCCAGACCACAGTGTTCTGCAGGAAATGAGAATGCCAGCTTCTGTCTTGCTGCTCTCCCGTTTGACGAGCCCTGTGTGTGCGGATTTGCCAAGCTGAGAGCGCAGGAGTGTCAGCAGTAAAGCTGGGAATGCAGAACCTCAGCCCACAGAGCTCGAAACTGAGTCCCACTCACAGATCAAAGCACACTTCTGAGAATTTCCCCAGAAGATTAGACTTGCAAGGTTAGAAATTGCAAGTTTTTCTGTGGTTTAGCAGCCAACTCGGAGCTGAATCATGTTTTGATAACAGTATCAGAGAATCACAAAAATCACAAATCCAACTTGGAACCAGTTTTAATGGATTAAACTCGGCATTTTTTTCTTTTAATAAAATGCAATTGATGTCTGACACAGGCCATGGTCTTTGCAATCACTTGTTATGCGTCAGAGAGTTGGACAATGACCAAGGAGAATAGAAGGAGAAGTGATGCCTGTGAGCTGTGATGCTGGAGAAGAGTGTTGCATGTACCATGGACTGCTAAGAAAACAGATTCATCCTTGAGAGGGTTAAACCGGGCTGCTCTTTGGAGGCAAGGATTATAGGGTTTCGTCTTACATACTTTGGACATGTTGTAAGGAGGGACAGACAGGTCCTTGGGGAAGGACATCATGCTTGGGAGGATGGAGGGACAGTGCAGGAGGGGAAGACCCTCTATGAGGTGGATTGATTCAGTGACTGGGGTAATCGAGATGGGTGTGTCAGAGGCAGTGCAATTGGCACAGGATAGAGCAGGATTTAGGTCTGTTGTACATAGGGTCGCTGTGAGTCACAAGTGACTTGATGGCACATAACAATAATAATAAAGTAATTAATTTCCAATCATGTTGTTCTCATGTGCCGTTAAGTGGATTTCATCTCATTGTAACCCCATGACACAAAGTAGAAATGGTCCACAAGTCTTCTTAGTTTTTAAGTCATTATGTATGAGACCAGATCACTAAGTCTTTTTTCTATGGAGCACTCACTGGGTTTGAACTAACAACCTTAGGTGAGCAACTAAGGGATCCTTTTCCTGATGCTACTGAACTGTTTGCAACTCATCGTGATCCTTCGGTACAGAACAGAATTGCCCCATAGTGTCTCCAAAGCAGTAAGTCTTTCCAGAAGTGAATCGGCTTATCTTTTCCCCACTAAACAGCCAGTGAATTAAAACTACCGTCTATGAGGTTAGCAATCAAGCATTTCAACTGCTATACTTTCAAAGCTCATTCCTTTCCTCCTCCCAGTAATACCTGTCTTCACTGAAATATTAAAAAAAAAATGAACTGAGGGAGGGGTAGAGAAGAGGGAGGAAAATACACAACAACGAATAAATGAAAATCCAACTTTTCTGTAAACTTTCAGTAAAATAAAGAAATAAAAAGAAAATGTAAAAGTATTTTTAAAATAGAAGAAGTGATCCTAAGACATTTTTATTTAATCTGAGCTTATCAATGTTCCATCTAGTACAGAAATTTACATGTGTTTCACGGAAGCTTTATAGAGCCTCAGTTAATCACCTTTCTTTTATTGACTTAAGAAGACCTCAAATATTGTTTTACTTTGGCTGTTTTCTACCTCTTAAACAGAAAAACAACTCAAAATGGCTGCTAATGTTGTATTTTAGGTGTCTCTTCAGAATATTGCCATTCATTGCAAAAGGCCCCACAGGTAGGCGTATTCAATGGTGAACGTCAGCCCAATCTATATATCAGCCACTGCTGGAGAATCCAGTCATCCATTTATCTGGAGAGTCATTTACTTCATCATTTATGTGAAACAGCAGGGGAAAGAGGGTAAATTATTTGGAGGAGATAATTTCCCATGTTTATTTTTAGTGAATAGTCTTAAATATTATTAAAAATTATTAAAACTGAGCGTTTCTAACACTGTTTACTAAATAATGTTGTTCACCCATATGCACACACAAACAGGTGCTCCATTAAGCACAAATCATGCATATCAATTGTAATTTGCTTGTTCAAAGGGAGAACAACGTTAATGGAGAAATTTATAGACCCAACTATCCTAAAGTTGATGATGCAGATAATAAAATTATTGGGGTAGAACATATATATATAGCAAAAAGTTGGCCATTATAGCCATTTTCAATTGTAGAACTCAATGGCGTTAAGTGGAATCACCATGCTGTGCTACCACCATCATCCAGTTGCAAAGGTTTATACCAAGCCCAACAAAAAATTCAGCACCTTTTGTGTTTCCAAGACTCTGTTTTGCAGAGGAGGAGATTGTCAGTCTTTCTTCTTTTGAGCTGCTGGTGGATGTGAACCGCTGAGGAGTCTCCACAATTGTGTTAGCAGAACTACTCCCTACGGACCAGCCCACTAAGTGATCTACTCCGTGGTAGTTGTTCTTGGTTTTTTGTTGTCAAGTCAGCACATTACATAGCTGATCTTCCAGAGGGTTTTCAGAGGCAGTAAATCAGACAGGAGGAGATGGCCTGTCTTTCTCCCTCCCACAGGGCAGTTGGTGAATTCAAACCGTGCACCTTTACACTGGCAGCACAATTCCGCATCACTAAGTCACAGAGCTACGTCTTAAGAACCACCATGCCTCCTCCTCCTCCCATTTCCTAAGAAACACTGAAAAAAACACAAAAAACAGTCATACATTTTAGAATTATTCTCCAACTTATGTTAATGTTAAAATGAATTTACATTCTCTGATGATGTACCAGCTGTCCAGTGGGCTATGAGAAGATGAGTGGGGAAGGGAGAGGAAGAATATTTGGCATCAGTGATCAGAGTAACAGACAGAAGGCAAAACAATGCTTTCAAATGTACTCTAGATTACCTATATAATATACATGCTGTACTAAGACTTTCTTGGGTTCTTGCCCCCACTTGTGTGTGTGTGTGTGTGTGTGTGTGTATAATCTGTATGTTTCCAAAGAAGTATATTTTTCTTTACAAGTAGTTTTCCAAATATTCGTAAAAGTTACATTTCAAATACCTGAAAGGGGTGAGCTCTGATGGCCTAGTGGCAAGAAACTGCACTGCAGTCCCAGAGGTGAGTGGTTCAAATCCACCAGATAGTCTGCTGGAGAAAGAGGGACAAGCTCCTCCTGTACCAGTCAGATCTGATTTGGTGGTACACACACAAAAATAATAAAATAAAAATCAAATACCTAAAAGGATGGTATTTGTTCTTTGTCTATGTATGTAGCTTAGCTAGGAGCTTTATGACTATGGTGGGTGGGTTTTTTTTCAATCATGTAAATGAAATCTTTATACATAAACTTCCTGATAATTTATGTGTTGGATCATGCCTCATTCACTTTCCCACTCAGTTCAGAATGAACCTGGGAACAAAAGAAATGGCAGTATTCTTTTTTACCAGACACTTGTTCACTGGGAGGAGAAATGTGGCTTTTAAAACACGACAATGTATGTAAACTAGCTGGATGGAACTCAACAGTGTCATTTGAGAGTCTTTGGCAAGAGACAGCTCGCAGCGTTGCTTAAGCCACCATCTCAGTAACAAAAGCTATAAGAAGTGTTGCCAGTCGTCCGGCTCCTGGACGGTCAAACTGAAGTTCTCTTTGCTTCCCAGCAAAGTCAAAAGTCCAGCCCAGGAAAAAAAAAAAAAGAAGAAAAAAATTCCTGCTGTTATTGGCTTTGGATAGTGTCGACAATTTCCTCGGGAAAACACCACTTTATTTCAGCTTTCCCTGAATCTGTTAAAAACATGTTTGTTTTGGCATTTTTCAGCGCTGGTATGATTTTTACTCTTCCACCATTTGAGAGGGTTCAATTACACCTTGTGACCAAAATAAAGGCTGGGAATATGCTCACCCCACAGCCTTAGAATCCTATAATTATGGGTTCAAACAGGAGGAGTAAGATGAGTCGAGATGCACATTGTCTTCAGGATTTAATACAACATACTGAGGATGACTTAAGACATATCATATTCCTGTGTTATATACCTGAGGCATATCACGTGGCACCTGTGGCTTAAACATATCATATGCTACCATTTGACAAACACTGCAAGGTTTGTGTACAAAAAAACTTAGAAACAGAAAAGGAAAGAGAAGCCAAACATCCTCCCTCTACAGAGGAGGCACTGTATCAAATGAAATTTAGTAGTTTTCTCAGTTATACAGAAAAGACAACAGAGAAGCCATTAGAACTCAGGTGTGCACATAAAGAAGTGAGTACAATACTAGTGTTTCACACTGGTCCACAGCACACACACCTATACACAGTACACACACCCATACACATTACACACACCACTTTAAGACATAAGGTTTTCAGATGAATTCTGGAATTTGGGGTTATCTTAGATTTGCTGAGCAGAAGTCTATCAAAGTAATCCTGATGACAAAATGTGAACTGTTGTTGGGTGTTGTTGAGTTGGCCCTCACACAGTAACTCCAGGCACAGCAGGACAAAGCTGCATTCTGTGTCATGTTCACTATCTCTGATGTGTGTAAACTCATCCTTGTGGTCAGGTCACTGTGTCAACCCACCTTGTTGGGGGGGTCTTCCTTTGCATCACTGACCATGGACTTTTCCAAACATGATGTCTCTCTCCAAGGACTGGCACCTCCTCTCTCCTTCACAGACCCTGGACTTTTCCAAGGACTGAGTGTCCATTCCTGAGAATGTCCAAATGATTGGGGAGGGGGGAAGGGATACCTGGTAAAGCCAACCTTTGGAACAGGTGAATTAGAACCTTGAGTGTTTGTTTTTTTTTTTATCCTCGTAGAAAGATTTTCTATAATAAAATGAATCAAATATGAAAACCCTTTCCTATAACAATTGTCTCTCTATATACATGTTAGTAATATAATCTCTGAGAGGGGACTCATGCTCCAAACAAGAGAGGTACCCTTCCTGTAAAATAACTCTTTGTCCTGCATGAAAATGAGAAAACCACAAGAGATAAGCACATCTTTACACACTGGTATTTACGTTTTAGATTGTCTATAAAGCCCATGAAATCTTTCCATCCTTGCTTCTAAGGTGACCACACTCCTTCTAAGGCAGATTGATTTGCTCTGTTGACTGTCCAAGTTGCTGTTGTGTCCTGTGGAGTCAGAACCAGCCTATAGCTGACTGTCCAGTGGGTTTTCAGAGCAGTGACCTCACAGGAGGAGATCGCCCACACCTTTGGGATTGCAGTGCAGCTTCTTACCACCAGGCCACTGGAGCAGAGATGCCTATGATATAGTCAATATTCTTTTTTAAACACTGTTCTTCCAAATAGTAATTGTTCTTTAATCTTGCTTTTTTATTTTAAGGCATTTTATCAAACGAGATTTGTTCATCCTGGGAAAGACATTAGGATTGCTAGAATAGAAGGTGGTTGTTGTTATTGTTTGATGCCATCGAGTCGTAGACGACTCATAGCGACCTATGAACGAACAGCCTGAGCACTGTTTGTACATAGAGTTTTTGGAGGAGCTCTCCAATAAGATGGCCAGAAGCCCTTCAATGAGATGGTCAGACACAGTGGCCTGCAGAGCAGTGATTGTGTGGGTGACATAGGGCCAGGCAATGTTCCTTTCCACTGAACAGAGAGAGGGTAGCTGTAAGTCAGAGGTGCCTTGATAGCACCTAACAATCACAATGCATAAAACCCAGAAGGCCATCAGAAGAGTTCTTCATTGTAGGGTCAGTGATTAACATCTACAAATTGAACAAAAGCTCCACTGAAGGAAGCATAACTCGTGAGATGGTAAAATGGTTTAGAACGTGTGTTTAAAGTTTCTTATCAGTAACCACATCACTAAGACTCACATCTACTATCTCTGTCATTTCTTCATATTGTGGTGATTTGGGTGTTCCAATGCTGCAGGAAACTATGCTATTACTAATTCAAATACCAGCATGATCATTCCCTATGGACCAGTTTCACTGGAACCAAGAGAGACTAGGAAGAAAGACCTGGCCATTTACCATAGAAAATCAGCCCGTGAAAACTTTATGGAAAACAACAGGACATTTCCCAGTTTGCTTTTTTGGCAATTAACAAAGGTCAATTGATGGAGAAGGCTACCATTGTCTAGTGATATAGAGAGCTGGCGGAGGTAAGGGAGATCTTCAGGGAGATGAATTAGCACAACATCCACAACATTGGGCAGGTTGATGATTGTGTGAATGAGGCCGGACCAGGCAGTGTCCTGTTACATTGTATGTTCAGTTGTCATGAGTCAGCATTTGGTGGAATTTATCCATCTGTCTATGCATTTGGTGGTGTATGGGGTGTGTGTGTGGGTGTGTGTGTGTGTATATCTATATCTCTATATATCTCTATCTCTATCTCTATCTATCTCTCTATCTTTCCCATCTATGACTTGACAGCACTTAACAATAATAACAATGACAACGTAGAAAGAGCTTCATTGGCATAGTGGACAGAAAGTTAGGCTACCAAGTCCAAGGTAGATTAATTTTATCTGCAGCCCTCAGGCCTGATTTAAATTGTTTTTTGTCAAACATTCTTCTGCATGATATAGTACTGGTCTGCGCATCGCTGTACAGAGGTAAGTCGTAGTTGCTGTGATGCTAAACACTGTGACACTGATGTGTCAAATGCAATAATGGTCACCCATGGTGGACGGTGTTTCATGGAGCTTCCCGAGTAAAACAAGCTTGGAAGCAGGAGTGGCATCCGCTTCCGAAATGGCTTGCCTCCGGAAACTCTATGAACAGTGCTCAGGTCTTTCATTCATACGGTTGCTATGAGGCGTCTAGGACTCGATGGCACTTAACAAACAACAGCATCCCTCTGTCTATCTACCCGCCAAATGCTTAGAAACAAAAAGTTCATCTCACTGTCGAAGGTTAGATCTAAAATGATGCTTCATGGGTAGATCTATTCAAAATGAAGCCTCTTATTGTAAAGGAAAAGAAAGATACAGTGGGGTGTATGTGTGTGTGTGTGTGTGTGTGTGTGTGTGTGTGAGGTGAGAGAGAAGAAGAAAGGAAAAGGAGATGGAGAAGGTGGAAGAGGAGGTCATATTAATGGACTGGATCCATATACTTGAAGGAGAATACATGACTACAAGATTTAGCATCTCCCATTTGATATAATAATCCTATGGAACAGAGACTAATGCTGTCTAAAATTCCAGGCTCAAAGTCACTTGACTTGGTCTGCTGTCATTCCACCTGTCTTTCACAATAATATTCATTTGCTGTCTATTCTTTGGAAGTTGTCCTTTGCTTTCTCTAGTTTTCTATTTCTCCACATACACAAGGAATGGGAAAGAGGAAAAAATATGTAAATTTAAGTAGAAGGTATGGGCAAGATGTTAGCAAAGAGTTTCGTGTCCAGTTGGATAAGGCAAGTACAGAGCATCAAGGTTTTCAGAGAAACCAAGCTTTGTAAGTAAATTAGATTGAACTGTAGAATTTCGGGGGGTCGGGGGGAATGCATTTATTATTGTACAAACCTGGTGTCACAACCTGGCAACCACAAGATTAGTATTAATGACAAATGATAATAGATGTGAGGAAACCGTTGAGAGAGAACAGCATCAGGAGAGAAGATTCAACAAAGAGGTTTCTTAGCAGGTTGTATTTATTCTACCCAGTTCCTCAAGGAAAGGAATGCAGGTATACAGAGAGAGAGGAATGCAGAGGCACAATTATTTTTTTGTTACCTGATACTGTAAACTTGCTGGGAGGAACATTATATGTTATTAGATAGAGGCCATGGTCTTTGCAATCACTTGTTATGCATCAGAGAGTTGGACAATGACCAAGGAGGTTAGAAGGAAAATTGATGCCTTTGAGCTGTGGTGCTGGAGAAGAGTATTGAGAATACCATGGACTGCTAGGAAAACAAACAGATTCATCCTGGAAAGGGTTAAACTGGGTGGCTCCTTGGAGGCAAGGATTCTGAGGCTCCGTCTAACATACTTTGGACATATTGTGAGGAGAGACCGGTCCTTGGAGAAGGACATCATGCTTGGGAGGATGGAGGGACAGCACAGGAGAGGAAGGCCCTCTATGAGGTGGATTGATTCAGTGACTGGGGTAATCGGGATGGGAGTGTCAGAGACAGTGCGATTACACAGGACAGAGCAGAGTTTAGGGCTGTTGTAGATAGGGTTGCTATGAGTTGCAAGTGACTTGACAGCACACAACAACAACAATGGAGAATCCATTTCGTTTTATTAGTTATTTAGATGGATACATTTCTGACCTTCTTGAAGAAGTAGATAGATGACAATAGATAGGCAACAGAGAAAGTCTATTTCCCTGATAGTGAAATGGTAGGATGGTGTGATCTGTGTGGGCCAAGGTCACAGAAGACAAAAAGGAGTGGCATCACTAAACCGTGCTATTTGCTTAAAAGTTTCATTGGAGACTTAATTTTAGATAGTTACTTAGAAATGCACTTTGGAGTATTTTTTTCTTTTCAAGACAGATGAAGATAGAGCATATCCATGTTACTAGAAATACTTTAGTGGCTGCTTCCCAAATCTCACTGAAAACAAAGAAGAATCAACATATGGCCTCTTTGGTTTTCTACCATCCCTGCTGCCTCCTCTTCCTCCATTTTTGTAGATGATTTGCTACTAGAAAATGCCACTTTTCCTCTGAGTATTCTCTTGTTACAAATATTTTTGGTGAGCAATTCTTGATTCACTGTCAGTCACATATACTGGAGTTCAAGAGGTTGGCCCTTTAAAGGCCAGAAACAACTGAGGATGAACTATGCTTTTCACTGAAAGGTATCTCCATATATACTGGTGGCCTATGGGCAAGAAGTTGTACTGCCATCCTGAAGGCAATCAGTTCGAATCCACCAGTTGCTCCATAGGAGAATCATGGACTGTCTCCTCCTGTGCAATTAACTGCCTCTGAAAACCTGCTTGAGCACTAGCTACGGGTCAGTTCTGACTCAACAGTACACAACAACAAGAACAACAGTTAATAGTAACATACAGCAGACTGAAGTTGGTAGAGATCTTGGTAGTTCTGTAGAGTCAGGGTAAATGAAAATAGCTTGTAAATTTTTTCATATTCATCCATTCATTCGAATGTTTAATGATCACTCAAAATGTTTCAGATTTCTTCTAGTATTGGAAACAGAAGAGGGTGCTTTGGTAGTTTAAAGACATTAAAAAGTAGTGAAGAATTGTGTTGCCAGTTCAAAGGTATATGGTTCAAATCCACCAACTGGTCTGCAGGATAAAGATGGTCAATCAACTCCCGTGAGATTTCTTGCCTCTGAAAACCTGGTGGCGGGTCATCTATGAATTAGTTCTGACTCAATGGTACACAACAACAACAACAACAATTGGAAATAGAAACTAAGAAAAAGAGGTTTTGTCTGCCCATAAAAACTAAGGATCCAGCAGGTGATTTGAAAAGCTAGGGCAGAGAGAAGGTGATTTGGGAAAATATTTAGAAGTAGATTCTTGTGTGTTCTACTTATAGTTGGTAACTGACTAGAAATTGGGATTAGGCAGAAGTGGAGGCTGGGATAACTCTGAGATTTGCTTGTGTGCCTGGGTAGATACTGTGTCTTTTTGTGGCCCCTAGTAATACAGGATGAAGGCCATACAGAAGAAGATGATACATTCCGTCTTGGCCACTGCATAATAGATGTCTCAGCGTTTTTAGATGATAACATTCAGTAGGCCATTGAATATTATATTCTGAATCTCAGAAAAGAGAAACCTAACTGAAGACAGATTTAAAGAGTCCTCAGTATATTGCTAAAAAGTATTAGTGAGACAGTGTTTCAGGATTTGTTTGCTAAATGATCAATCAGATGCTGAAACCTGTTGTGACTTACTATAGATCTGGTGAGTTAGTATGTAGGGAACGGTGCTAGTAACCCAAAGGCAGCGTGGAGGCTCGAATCCAGCAGCAGCTTAGAAACGATGGGCAATCTCCTGTGATTTACAGTCTTTGAAAAGCTCCTGGGGAGTCAGCTATGAACTAATTCCAAACGGATAGTAATGAGAGTAATTTCACTATACAAACCCACCATTTAGGCCACGGCGGAAAGAAGTGGATGATTTACAGCCTTAGAAATCCTCTTGACAATTCTAGTCTGTTCTGTAGGGTTATGATGAGTTGGAATCATCTCAGCCGCAATGAATTGAATTTGGTTTAGCATATCGATGGTTATTGAATCCATAAAGGCAAATGAGGTCATCTCTTAGCAGAAGTCACCTGGGGAGAAGGACAAGCCAAACACGCTGGAGAAGCTTTAAGGTGAGGATAGAATGAAAAAGCTGACAACAGAAACTGGGAATGAGAAAACAAAGGAAAGAGTTTGACCCCTGACAATGACAGTCGCTGCACTGCATTGGTTCCCTCATTTAAAACTTAGTTTCATCTTCACCAGGACAGACCTGTAAGTCCTCTTGGCAGTCCATATGTTCATAATCTTCTCCGACACCACAACTCGAAGGCATCAATTCTTCTTCTGTCATTTTCAGCCATTGTCCAGCTCTGTGGGGTAATGATATCTTAACGAAGGTGATTTTTATTGCAAAATACAGGACAAATAGTTGCAGGTGAGCTTGAGGACTTGGAATAATGATGAATTTGCTTTCTCAGTGGGAAAGTGCAGAGATTAATGAGAGAATTTCAAGACAAAGAACCAATTCTTTTGTAGGACAATTAGGGTTCAAAGAGTACATCTGAGGATGAGGTTCATGGAGATTGGTCTGGGAGAGGTTAGACTGTCCTGTGAGTGAAAGGAAGAGACTATGGATAGATCTAGTTTAAAGTTTGAAATAAAGGGCTTGACTGAGCTCCCTTATACTTAATGAGAGTGCTTGACAGGAGTTCTCACATCACAGGTGTAAGCACTTGCAAAGCGAAGGTAGGGTACTCTATCCCACTAGCAACCAAAATCTCCAGGAGAAAGGTAAGCCAGCTCCTCTTCTCCGATTTGTTGTCTGTGAAAACCTGTTGCACCTTCAGCTATGAATTGTTTCTGACTCAATGCTACATGACGACACCAACCAGGGCGCTCCTTACAGGTGAGGATGACGAAACTTGTTATCACATACATCATATACATACATAATTAAGAGGGGCCAGGGCCAGTCCTTGCATAAAGACATCATGCTTGGGAAGGTAGAGGGTCAGAGAAAGAGAAGAAGACCCTCAACAAGATAAGTTGAGACGGAGACTGTTACAATGGCCTTCAGTGCATAAGAGAGCATTAGAATGGTGCTGAATAGGGCGAGGTTCACATCTATTCCTATAGGACGTGATGAGTTGTACTCAACTCCATGACACTTAACAACACAACAACTACCAGTTCTGGTAGATAAGACCGGGTAAGATTTCAAGCTGGTAGATAAGACCAGGTAAGATTTCAAGCTGTTATTCGTAGGATTGCTATGAGATAGACTAATCGATAGCATCCAAGAATAACAACCCCTTCTGGGAGCTCTGATTGCATAACATATTATGTATTGTGCTGCTTACTGTAAGATAGATTGATGATTTAAGTATACCAGTTGCTCCTGGAGAAAAAGAATGGAAATCTTCTCTCATAAAGACTTGAAGAGCAATGGGGCAGCAAGATGAGGGGAGAAATATGAGACAATACTCTTTTTTTTTCATTTCTAAGTATTTTATTTCTTTGAGGGAAAATATCTATTTCAACTGTGAGATAAATTAAGCAGCTTAAAAGATGAATTTAAACATCCTATTTATGAATAATAATGAGTAATAATTTTTCTAACTTTACAGTCTAATCAGACAGTATTGTTCCATAATGATTTAGCAGCTGTGGCACGCCATAGGGCTGTTCTACAGGCCTAAAGGATCACACGCATCATGAGTTGAGAGAGTTGAGACTCGCTTGATGGCAGTGGGTTTGGCTTTTGGGGTTTAAAAAGTGGCTTCAATTTAGAGTTGGACAAATCTCTAAAGCAATCTTACGCACAGAAAGCCTCAGTTCTAATCTTAACGGAAAGTAATCTTGGTGCCACTTCAAATCACAGAAGGGTTTGCCAGTCTTGAGACTGATAAGAGCCTTCAGAGGTGCAGATAAAAAGCACAGCCCTGAGACTACTCTGCAGCATGAAAGCATATTAAAGTTTTAATTATAGAGCAAGTTAAATACAAGAATCTGCAGAGAGTTGAATTCAGAAGCATTGTGAGGGAGGCATAAGTCCCTCAGCTTCAACAGATGGTTAAAAATCACACCTGGGAGTGTGGTGATTCAAAGGTAGAGAACTGCTAACATACAGAAAGGTATTATCCAGATAAAATGTAAGACCACACGTTGTGGAAAATTACAATTTTACAATAGATTCTACTAACATCTTTGCTGCTTATTATAACAATGCAAGTGGTCTCAAGGGATGCTGTTGAAAAACCCCATCTCAACATGTATATTGACATTTTCCTGCGTGGGAAAGTGTAGCATTTGAAATACTGTTTGCATTAATGGACACGGAGTCTCCAGGAATTTCTCTTAAAATGCCAATTCCTACATGGAAAATTAAACATTTACCCTATCATCAATGAATAAAAAATGATTAAAGATTTCCTGGTGCTCAGGAAAGAGGTGAGATCAGACAATTTTATTAAAAAAAAAAAACAAGTAGAGGATTTTTTGCTGATTTGCTGGATTGCAAAACCTTGCACCTGAGAGTAGTAGGTATCGCAAGAGAAGCTGATGCAGAAGCAGTTAGTGATTTAAAAGGAACAGATCATCACAAAAAGCTGGGAAGAAACACACACAAATCATCTCTTAAAAACACAACAACATCATTCCTTCTGAGAAAGCCTTTATTCCCTTTAAGACAATGGATCACCAAACTCAAAGCAAAGATTTTGGCCTGGAAGAGTCTCTTCCAAAATCCCAATTACACTATGCTTTCTGCTTCATCTCGAAGATTATCTGATTGGTTTCTCTTTAAGTGATGAAGTTGTCACAAATCAAAAAGGAAAGAATGTAATGACAGTATCGCCTATCTCTGTTCCAAATAGCAGAATACACACCAAACTAGGATCTGAAGCTCATCTTGTATTTATCAACTAGAATAGTTAGATAAATAAGACCTTATAGTATGTTCTTTCGGTCATAACCACCGACATAATCAAATTGGTATGTCTCCAGAGGTCTGAAATAGTCACCCCAATATTTATGCTCATACACAGTTGATACTACTTTAATAGGTGGTGTGCATTCTGCAGGTAGGAAGATAGCACCTGCAGTTTTCAGAGCTTTCTTTGCCTGCCTCCAGTTGACTGTTCACCTACTCAGCAATGAAGTGGCTTAATAATTCCTCTCCACAGCTGACCTCTGAAGCTTGGGAATATGATGAATGTTAGAAGAACGCCAGGGAATCACCAACACCCAGGATGGGGCGGAGCGGGGCAGCATCAATCTGAGGAATGTATTTTACAGTCAGTAATATCTGACCGCAGATGAAATAAAATGCAGCTGAACCGCCAATGTAAATATTGGTTGGTTCCTATCTCATTAAGTGTTCCTGTTACTTTATCTGAAGACAAAGACGTTAGCCTATCCATCATAATAATACTGCTATTAGCTCTTAAGCACTGTGCTCTTTTCTTTTTCATGTGCTGATGATTTAGAAAGCCTGATTGTTGTTGTTGTTGTTAAGTGCCTTCCAGTTGCAGGCCACTCATAGGGACCCTATGAAGAAGAGTCCTAGACACTTGGGTGCCTTTCATCCTCTCTCCGGGTTCATAGGGTTTCCCGAAGCAAGCTAATATGGAAGTGGATGCCACTCCTCCTTCCAAGAAAGCCTGATTACTTTCCCTTATTATCTTGAAAATATTTACCCAGCTTATTTCGGTGATCATTTCAGAGCCTGGTAATAAAAGAATGTGTTTCTCTAAAGCCAAGGATGATTTAAAAAAAAAAAAATGAAGTGCATATAAAATCTCTGCCTGACTTACTTAGTGTTTTTGGGGAGGGTGACAGAGAGGATTGGAAGATCAACATTGAGGAAATGTTCTTGATGATCAGTTCTATTCAGTGAAACAAAAAGAAAGGTATAAAATCCCCAGATGGTTTCATTTTAGCCCTTCCCACTAGGTTTCTCTTTACCTATACTTTGGACTCTTTCCCCCCCCCCCCTTAGTTTTGTTTTGTCTACTTATTCCTTAGTTAATCCGACTTGTGCTAATCCTTTGACAAGCTAGTTGGACATATAAATATTTTGAATATACTGTAAAAAGAGAAAGGATTGAAGTAATTTGTCTTGTTGGGTTTTTTGTTTTGTTTTCAGTAAGCAGGATGGAAAAAAAGGTAGATAAATGTAGCAAATGAAAGTGCTTTTAAAGGACAATAAATAATAGTGGGAAGACCATGCCAGCTGCTTGATCAGAGGTTTGAGGGACTTGCGCACACACACCTGAGAAGCTGTCTGGTCAAAGAATTGCAACCTGTTAACGAACCAATTTTCCCTAGTAAACCCATAATGATGAGTATAGCCTGTGAGTTTTGTTTGGCCCTTGTGACAGATTGTCAGACCCTTTAGTAGAACAAGAGTCCTGGGAGTGAAGACTGGAGTTAAAGTTGGTAGAAGCATTTGTAGGAATGTGGCGGCATACTTGAACTCGTAGGAATGTGTTGTATGTTGGTGGCGTTTTCAATGGAGACTGTTTTTCTCTCTGTGTTAGGTTAGGGGTCACTACTCTTACACTGGCCATTCTGTCTTTGCAATGTTGAGATAAATCCTAATAATACACTCAGCTTATTTGTATTAAGATAGGGATATTTGATATTAGAAACCTATCAGAATATAGATTAGCACACATATTCAAGTAAATGAACACCTATGTTATCATTAAATTAATGTAATAAGTTAAAAGACTGAACAAAGATATACCAGATTTCTGTCTTTTATCACAATGGGCTAGCAGGAAGATGGTGAAAATGATGAAATGTGTTCCCTTAACTGAGGATGAAACGAGACAATTTCAATTAATAGTGAACAGTTACAGAAGAATGATCTGAGAAAAGTGGTATTTTGAAAAGTGGCCTGATCTGTGATTTTGAGTTTGGATTCTGGAAAAACAGCACTTTCAAACCTACTATTTATTGCAAATAATGACACAGAGACAAGAAGCAGTGATACATCAATGACAGTGATGTGTGAAGACTTTCCTAACAGCTTTTGGAGCGTTAGTGTGATATGTCTCTCTTACTGTTTGGGGTGAATTGTAAAAATGAGGACTACCACATTAGAAGATAATTTTTTTTTTTTTTTTGAGGACTTCAATATGAAGAAAACCAAGAACGTTGGGTTGGGCTGTGTTGAACATTATTTCTTTGTAAACGGATATTGTAGAAATGAGGACTTTGGGTGACCCAGCATTGACTTCTTTCATCACTGCAGTGTTTCTCTGGCTAGCAATGGGATGATGTAACAAACAAGATTTTCTCATTTAATAATAAAAAAAAAAATTGTGAGATGTTTTGCTAAACAAACAAAAAGAAAGAATACAGTGTTAAGTACTGAGAAACTAAGGGGCTGGAATAATATGTTAGGATGACAGGGCTTCTCTAATTCTGAGCTATAGAACTGCATTAAAAATGTCCCTCAATTCACAAGTCCCTCCAGCAAAGTGGTGCCAGTGGGTCTACCTTCGTGTACAGAGTTAGTTTCATTGTACTCTTTGATGCTTGCAAACAGCACATGAAATGCCTGTCACTCTGTAAGGGCTCACACAAGTTTCTGTGAAATGTGCTGTGTCCTCTGGACTCACTAACTCTATGAAGATCAGAGACACGCTGCAAGCTAGATCAGTTGTGTCTTGTTTGGTTTTTAAATTCATGCTTGCATGAGATAAAACATGTAAAGAACTTTGCATCACACTTGATACAGAATAAACTCTCAATGCAGAACAATAATAATAATGCTTAACATATTGGGCTACTCCAATCTCCCAGCTGCTCCATTGGATAAAAGAGTGGTACTCTTTTCCTGTAAAGATTGAAAGCTTTAGAAAACTCGATGGTGGTTTACCCTGAGTGAGAACTGACTGGATGACAGTGGATCTTCCATCCCTTATTGGAAAGCAGTAAACACACGAGGATGAGTATACTGCTCTTCCTCTTTGACCTCCCTTATTTCACCGTTTGTTTCTCTCACCTTTTCTCCTTCTTTTCCTTCCCTTCCACCTTCCTTCATCTCAGAGTGCGAGTGGGTAACGTTTTCTACACAGTGACCAGCTTCTACTTCATTTCCAAGGCACTAGTGACAAATGAAGAAATATAATATTAGGGATCTAACCTTACCGCTTGCTGTCATCTCAAAGCAGTCTTGCTATTGGTAGACTGAGTGGAGTATGCCAATGATGAGCAATGGCTGGATAATCTGTAGCTTCCCAAATGTTGTATGTTTTCCTTTGATTTGTTGTCAAATCCGCAGAACTGTTCATCAGTTTTCTTTTGCTGCCTCTTCCCTAAATTCCCGATAGCTAGCCTACTATCTTCTGTGTATAAGCTGTCTGATAAATGATAAAATACAAGAATGGAAAACAATACAGAGAAGCTCTAGCTGATCACCACTTTTCTTGGTCAGACCTTATCTAGAACCTAATGCTGGCGCCATCATTATCTTCATCTTTAATCAGTTCCTTAACACATGCCAGATACCAGACACTATTTTATATGATGGTGATTAGTTTTTTAAATAATCTCATGAAGCTTGTTGTCAAAATGTAGAAGAGTAAAACAAAGTGTGCAAGGCCACATACCTGCTACTTTGTAAAGGTGCAATTCATGGCCAACTAGACTGTCTCCAGAGCCTGCACAGTCGCCATTGAATCAACTTCAAATCACAGTGGCCCTGTGAGTGTCAGAATAGAAGTTTTTCCTCCACAGAGCTTTCTGTGGCTGTTTTTTGGGAAATGATTCACCAATATTTTCTTCTGAGGCATCTCTGGGTGGACTCAAAAGTTTCCTTTGGTTAGCAGTGAGCACCTTAATCATTTTCAATCCCTAAGCACAGTTAACTACTGGACTAGATAGACTGCACACTCATTCGATTATGGCTGTTGAGATGGAAACGACTCATAGCTGACCCTCCATTGTGTTTGCAGGCAGAGCAGCTCGTGCATTTGAACCTCCTGAGAAGCCTAGCCTCTAAGTTAGCAACACAGCTCCATAGATAAATACAGAGAAAGAAATAGAAGGCCAAAGAAGAATTGATGCCTTTGAATTATGATGCTGTGAAGAATATTGAATATATTATGGACTGCCAGTAAAAGAAACAAATCCATGCCAGTGGAAGTACAACCAGAATGCTCTTTAGAATTTAGGATGGCGAGACTTCCTCTCAGGTACTTTGGGCATGTTATCTAGTGAATTCAGCCAGCCTCCGGGAAAAGATAGCACGCCTGGTAAAACAGAAGGTCCGCAAAGCAAAGGGAAGACCCTCGACGACAGGGATTGGCAGGAATTGCAACCCTGAGCTCAAATACAGCAGCAGCAGTAACTGTGAAATAGCTGAGGACTGGGAAGTGTTCCGTTGTGTTGCGCATGCATGGGTCATGACGAGTAAGAATTGACGAAAGGACACCCCACAAAACCAAGAAGCGTATTTCGCCATCCCAGCTACCTATAACTGGAGCTCTGAAGTGAATAAGCACCCTGAGGCTCCGTCTGACATACTTTGGACATGTTGTAAGGAGAGACAGGTCCTTAGAGAGGGACATCATGCTTGGGAGGGTGGAGGGACAGTGCAGGAGAGGAAGACCCTCTATGAGGTGGATTGATTCAGTGACTGGGATAATCGGGATGGGAGTGTCAGAGGCAGTGCGATTGGCACAGGATAGAGCGGAGTTTAGGGCTGTTGTACATAGGGTTGCTATGAGTCGCAAGTGACTCAACGGCACATAACAACAACAACAACAACAACAAACATTACTGCTTTACAGATTTTAAATCCTCTCTTATAAATAGATACAGTTTTTTCCCTGTTGCTTTGAGAGAGAGAAGTCTTCTCAATTTTCCTACCTTGTTATATTACCAGCAGTTGACTGAATCTTGAGTCTATAGGCTCTGTAGAGGCTGAGGCTAGTCATTCATGAAGCTATCTGTGGCATGAATCTAGTTTTTCCTACCATTTGAAGTTTCTATACCAATCAAGCTCTGCTCCCTTCTTCCTTGCTTCCCATCTAGGGGCTCTGGGAGTGTAACGTGTTACTTGTTGCTTTGCTACCTGAAAGGTCAGTGGCCCAGACCCATCAGCTGCTCTGCAGGAGAAAGAGAAGTGACTTCATCTAGTGAATACTGACAGTAGCGGGAACCCAAGAGAGGGTCACCATGAATCAGAACCCTCTAGATGAAGTGGTGGTTTTGGTTAAGTAAGTGTCTCAGCATATTTCCACACTCATGATTTCTCAAAGTATTTCAAGTTCAGGGTGACATGTCTCTGTTTAGATTTGATAGGGGCTTTTCTGGTAAAGTAATTGTATAAATTAAAATAAGTGAGAGATGAGAGAAAAGATACCCACACTGTTGCTTTTCTAGCTGGCTCTTTGTCATAAAACTGGGATGAAACTCTCGTTTTCGTTACCAAAGCCAGACACATTTGCAAGTACCCACAGCTGACATACCTGTGCTTGGGTTTAGCAATCTGAAATTAAACTCGTTCACCACTTTGGTTTTGAATCTTCCCTTAGAAAAGGGGGGGGGGGGAATCGGTCTCCATGGCATCACACCTCTTTTACTGCCTTTTTATAGATCCAAACCCAATCTCCATCCCTCACAATGATTCAGACTGTGTCTATACAACGCCAACACAACTGGTTATGAAGGGAAAAATTCAGTGGAATATGGCGGTGTTTAGTTGACAAAAATTTAAATAAAGTCCAATTCCATTTACTTCGAGTGTCTTAGAATGGAGGTCTTCCAGAGCCTTGGGATTTTAACTGTTAATATTTAGATATTTTTACTTTTTTCTGTGTTCTAGTTATCTTAATTGAAATGTCTTTTTAAATGCTTGTCAGAGAATTACTTCAGCAATGTTCTATTTCAGATATCTTGAAATGTGTCCCAGTTTGAAATATCTAGCCATGCTAGGTAAAATATAGCCAATATCCCTTAAGGCCTAAAAACAAAAGGAAAGCTGTAAAGCATTCAAGTAAGCTGCTTGAGGCTTAATGGAGGAGCTGACAGAGGAGTCAACTTTAGTACATACGAGCTGGAGGGTTTGACCTGACACCATCAAAAAATATCAAGATCCTTGAAGCATTTAATGAGAGGGAACAGTACAAAAAGTCTACTAATAAAAGGATATAGCAACACCTGATCTTGGTTTTCTTATTCTTGCTAAAGATTCGAGTAGGGATGACAGAAGAAATCCTTGTCTGAGGCTTTGTAACAAGCCAGTGCTGATATATATTTGGCATATAAATGCATACCATTTCTGTGGCCATTGGAATTGTACAACACCACAAAAATCACACTCACATGGGTGCATATACCTATGCAGACACATTTTACATAAACATACACTCTCTCCTACATGCATGAACACACATGAAAGTTCCAGTTGTGAAGTCCCCGGTGGAGTTAGGACAGTTTTCAAAGGAACAAATTGTCAGTTCAAGTCACACAAAATTCCTTTACATAAATATCCCTCAAATAGAAGCAAGTAACAGGAAAAAAAAGCAATAAGATAGTCTAAAATTACTCTTCAGTGAGAGATATGTGAACCAAGCACAATCACTTAAGAACTTATTGTAAATGAAGGCTTTGGGACCTCATTTTAGGCCAACTGAATTGCTACGTGGTTGAACATGATGATCCGTGTGTGTGTGTGTGTGTGTGTGTATCCACTGAAATCTGAGGCAAGCCTTCCCAGGAAACAGGCTACCGGAATCAAGGACAGGTGCTGTCTTTCTCACTCGACAATATTCTCTATCTTAAAGCATCTTTCTGTTGATAGACCTGCTACCTTTGTGTGTGTCTCTCCTATTACTTCACTTCTCTTTTGCCACAGTTTTCATGAAACTGTAATTCACAATAACTGCCTCTATTTCATCATTACCCACAAACTCATTAAAACCCTGCCATCTGGCTTCCTCCTCCTTTACTGCTTTTTTAAAAACGTTGTTAAAAGTCACCACTAACTTCCTAGTGAAACAAGTCAAGGGCTCATCCTCTGTTCATCCATCTCGAACTCTCTCAAGTCTTGTTACTCAAAGTGTGGTTTGTAGACGAGAAGTGCTATCCTCACCTAGGACCTGAGTCGAACTTCAGACTCTTGTTAGTAGCATTGAGTTTACTCTAACTCGTAGAGAAAGAGAGGCCACGTAGGAGAGTGAAGTGATGCTCCAGGCTTCCCCCTGCATCACAATTTCTGAGTAAGCTCACTGGTGTGGACACTTTGCAAATGTACGTTCCCCCCACTGGCCCTGTACTTTACGAAGCATATTATCCTTCTCCAGCCCCTCCCGATAGCATCTCCAAAGCACATGTGCTGAATTCTCACCATCCTTGCTCCTAAGGAGAAATCTAGCTGTAGTTCTTCACAAATTTGCTTCCTCTGTTTCATTTCAGACCTTCTGAGTGACGAAGGATCTTTACTGAAAAGACACGATTGGCCTGTATACATATTAATGCTTACGAAGCACCACTCTGAAAGTAGTATTGACTCTAGCAATCACGTAATGCTGTTGAGATTTTCTCTTGTTTTCTACTTTCCTTACTAACATCTGACAGTTTTCTTCCTAGCTTCTTTCCCTCCTTCATCATGTAAATAAATGCAGATACTCTTCACAGTCTTGACCTTGGTCCTTCTCCCCCACATTTACTTTCTCTAGCTCTTTCTCTGTCTAATCTCCTCAAGTTAATTACTTCTGTTATCTCCCTACTGGTGGCCCAATCAGTAGGGAGTTGGACTGGCAACCCGAAGTGAGATGGGCCTAATCACCTCTACAGGAAAAGATAGACACTTTCCCTTACTACTTATGGTCTTTGCAAACCTGCTGGAGTGTCAGCTATGAGTTGGTTCTTAGTTGATGGGGGCAGGGAGGAAGGAGAGAGAGAGAGAGAGAGAGGGAATATCTCCCTACTAAGTGGTTGACTCACTAACTGGCTGTGCCTCTAAATTGGCTAGGTGCTTGTTAAAAAAAAAGTCAACTTCTGGGAAATCTTAAGTCCTTTATGAGTAGTTCTATTTGGAGATCCAGAAATATGAACTTTTTGATGTAGCAAATTCAGACAGTCTTTAAAGCATCAGTGGGAAACAAATACTCTTTCAGATATAATCATGTATAGATCCTCAATCTTGCTAGAGAAGCTTAGTGGTATAGCGGTTAAGTACTCAATGGTTAAACGGAAAGATTGACACTGTGATCTCAACCCCTAATCCATGGAAGAAAGATGTTGCAGGTTGCTTTCACAAACAGTAGAGTCTTAGAAACACTATTTTGCCCTATAGAATCACTGAGTTTAAATCAGGAAAGATATACTTCAGGGTAGTACCTTTTTCATCATATGTACTCAATCTTTACAGTAATCAAATAACCCGAGAAGATGGACTATATGAAAAAGAACGTGGAAGAGTCATCAACAACCTGCGATAATACAAACGATACAGCTTTTCTTGCTAACACTGTAAAGGACTTGAAGGACTTCTCCAAAAATTAAAATTCAAAGACAATCCCTTCAATACAGACTATGCTTCAAGAACAAGAAAACAAAACTCCTCACAAATGCACCACTAGGCAGCATCATGAGAGGGAACAAGATTGAAGCTGTCAAAGATCTCACCTTGGATCCAGAACCAGCATTCATAGAAGCAGCAATCACGAAATGAAAAGACGAATCATATTGGGCTTACCTGCTGCCACGAATCCCTTGAAAGCCCTGAACTGCAAGGAAGTCACTGTAAAAACTAAAGTGCATCTGACCCCAGCCATAACATTTTCAGTTCCTATGCATATGTACTGAAGAGCAGTGGTGTCACTCTGGAGACTAAGGTGCACCTGATACAGGCTATGGTCTTTGCAATCACTTGTTATGCATCAGAGAGTTGGACAATGACGAGGGAGGATAGAAGGAGAATTGATGCCTTTGAGTGGCAGTGCTGGAGAAGAGTATTGGATGTACCATGGACTGCCAAGAAAACAAACAGATTCATCCTGGAGAGGGTTAAACCTGGATGCTCCTTGGAGGCAAGGATTTTGGGGCTTCGTCTGGCATACTTTGGACATGTTGTAAGGAGGGACAGGTCCTTGGAGAGGGACATCATGCTGGGGAGAGTGGAGGGACAGCGCAGGAGGGGAAGGCCCTCTATGAGGTGGATTGATTCAGTGACTGGGATGATCGGGATGGGTGTGTCAGAGGCAGTGCGATTGGCACAGGATAGAGCAGGGTTTAGGGCTGTTGTACATAGGGTCGCTATGAATCTCAAGAGATGTTGGCACATAACAACTACAACATGCGTATTATGTAAGTTGAGCAATGGAAGTTTGGCAAAGGAAGACCTAAGAAGAATCAATATGTTTGTTTGTTTATTTTGGTTTTTTAAAAAAGATTGTAGCTCTGGAGAAGACTATTGAACATGCTATTGGCTACCCAAACAACAAACAAGTCCATCTCGGAAGAAAAGCCACCAGAGCACTTCTTAGAAGTAAGAGATGGTCGCACATATTTTAGGCATGCTATCGAGTAGCGCTGTTCGCTGGAGAAGAACATCATATTTGGAAAAGCCCAGGATTAGCAAAAGAAGTCCCTCAATGAAACGGATTGACACAACAACTGCAACAATGGGCCGAGCAGAGATTGTGAGGATAGCATAGGATTAGGGAGAGTTTTGTTCTGTTCCATATGGAATGCGCTTGAGCTCTAGTTCATGTGGAGAGCTAGGCAAGGAAGATCCCAGGTGAAACGGATTGACGCAGTGACTTCAGCAATGAGCGCAGTGGGAGTGGTGAGGATAGTGCAGGATTGCGCTGAGATTTGCTCTGTTGTACCTGGGGTCACCATGAACTGGAGACAGCATGATAGTGCCTACCAATAGCAATGAACTGGAATGGACTTGCCAGCATCTATTAACAATCTCGATTGTATTATTCCTTTCCCCCGCTGTTAATACTCTTTTGTTTCTCCATGGTTTGGGGCTGCTGAGAACATCTGCTGCTCAGATTTGAAATTTTCAGAGCTGGGAACTAGTCACACAATGGAAAGACAAAAGTAGAATTGCACTAAATCAAAACAATTCTACATCACAAAACAAGTTCTAGATTATTATTCTAGTAGTCTCCTTTTTCTGATAAGGAGTTTTGAATTCTTTTTTTTCCTCAGCCTCCCTCACTAGACTAGTCAAATCCCAACCCTCCACCTGCACATTGCTGCTTGAATTTTAATTTCTCTCCAAAGGTTATTTTTCATCGCAAGATAGATTGGTTATGTTTGAACTAAATATTCCCACAAACACCACAAACGTGTAAACTAACCATAAAATTAAAGTAACTGACTCTCCCTGAGTTGTTCTGCGAGCACATAAACCGACAGTAGTTGGCACACTTTATTGCCAAAGAACTAGCTTCTCTCTTGAAATTTTCCCAAAGTTTTCATATTGGACCCTTAAAGGTCTTCCTCATTTGTTTTTTTACCTGTAGGTCCAAGACATTGGCCCCACCAGATTTGCTCAAAGTACTTAGACATCTGCATGCATGACTCTCTTCTTGGGGTCCACAAAATCCATGAATGTCCCTGACCTTCCAGGAAGTGTCTCCTTATCATTTGTGAACCAGGTTGATGTTCTTTGTAGAGAATATTGTAGATACTGGCACCGCACAGCAGTTTTACGATTCTTTTTCCCTCATGGGGCTTGTCTGTCCTGATAATTGTGAATCATTCTCAAACATGACTCTGCTATGTGGTCTTCCAAGCACAATTAACTAACTATAGGACAAGGTTCGGATCTGTTATTCACAGGATCACTATGAGTGGTACTCAACTCAACAGCACCTAGGAACAGTGACAGTAAGAAGGATGAAAAGAGTCCTTTTGGCACAAGGACCACTGCTTCTAGACAGAAAGAAATGGCACTTTGCCCCATCAATATTTACAGCTTTGGAAACTCGATGTTGTTTCTGTTGGTTTATGCTTTTGAGTCTGAATGGACTCATGGTTGACTCCCGAGAGGTTTTTTAGAGGCTGTAAAATAACTTGAGAGGAGATTGTCCGTATTTCTCTAGAAGAGCATCCGGTGGACTTGACTATCTGTTTTTCAGTTGACAGTACAACTCTTTATCACTAAACCATCAGAGATCCCTTTGAGAGTCCTACAAGTAAGTCTAAACTATCCTATGTGGTTGCGATACATCAGGGTAAAATTGATTATTTTTTTTTTTATTACAAAGGATGACAGGTTCTTAAGAACCCATATAGAGAACTATGCAATCATGAAAAGTTGGGAAGTAGAAGTATTTGTTGCTATATTCTGGGAAACAATGAAAATCCGGTTCCTTTTTAAAATTAAACCTTCAAGAAGGTTTCATTTAAGCTCCTAAGCTGTCTACTAAATAGATATTTAGAGTTAAAGGAGGAGAAAGACTTTTTCCCTGTTTCTGTGACTTTGAATTGTGTGTTGGATGAGAGGACTGACTCTCCCACGGGTTTCTACAGAACAAACAATACTGATTGGGAGGAAGTGCAATCAGGACACGCTCCTTGGGAGTAAGGATGACGGAGCTTCATCTCACATACTTTGGGCCTGTTGTCAAGAAGATGAGTCTTAGAAAAAGACAGCATGCTGGGAAAGGTGGAGGGCCAATGAAAGAGAGGAAGGCTCTCGAGAGGATGGATTGACACAGTGACTGGAGCAATGGCCTTAAGCATATCAGCGATCACGAGAATGGCCAGGTGCAGATCTGATGTGGACAGGGCTGCTAGGAGCAGTAGCAGACACACGGGCACCTAACAACAGTATGTTTTCTAGAGTCTGGGATGTGTTAACTAGTCAATGCCAACAAATTTGGAAGACAGCTGATTGCAATACAACTGCAAGTCATGTTGAAAAACGACTGACTACAAGAGGGCCATATCTGTTTCCATATTTTTTTTAAAAAGAAGACTTACAGAAGATGCGAATTATCAAGGTGTATCATTAATACCACGTGTGAGTAAAATCTTGGTGAAGGTTAATAAAAATCAACTGGAAAAAAATAGTACATCAACAGGAAATTCTTTGAAATCCAAGGTGGATTCTAAGAAGGTGTGACACAAGGCTGGCATTAAATAGACCTTGGGTGAAAGTAAAGATTACTAGAAAAATGTTCACTTGTGCTTTATTGGGTATGCAAAGGCATTTGACTGGGTGGATCATAAAAAAAATGTGGCTAACAGAATAATGGAAATCCCAGAATTCTTAACTGTGCTCATAGGAAAACTATGTATCGATTGAGAAGCAGTTGTCTGAACAGAACAAGGAAACAAAACATAAGCAGAATATACTTTAAAATAAAGAAGAATGTGTTTTAGAATTATGTCCTTTCTGCATACTTATTCAATCTGTATGCTGAGAAAATCTGAAAAATTGCAGAAGCTGGACTAGACGGAGAAGAATGTGTCATTAACAACCTGCTTTATGTAGAGGACACAAACTTGCTTGCAGAAAAAGAAGCGGATCTGAAACACTTACTGCAGTCGCTCAAAGATTACAGCCTTCACTATGGATTATATCTCAATGTCAAGAAAACCAAAATTCTCACCATTGGGCCAATAATCAAAATCATTACCAACAGAGAAAAGATTGACGTTGCCACTGATTTTATTTTACTTCTATCTTCAATCAACATCTGTAGTAGCAGCAGTCAAGATATCAAAAGATGTGTTGCTTTGGAAAATCTGCCGTCAAAGACCTTTCCAAAGTGCTAAAGAGCAACGATATCAGTTTAAAGATTAAGGGTAAGCTTGAAAAAAGACATGGCATTTTCCGCTGCTTCCTTTGAATCCAAAAATTGGGCAATGAATGAGGACGACAAAGGTAGAATCAATGCCTATGAATTGGGGTGTTGGAGTACTGAATATGTGGATCGCCAAAAGAGCAAGCAAGTCTGTCCTCAAAGTACAATCAGAGTGCTCCTCAGAAACATTAGAGTAAGACTCATAGCGACCCGGTGAACAACAGGTCTCAACCCTGTCCGTGCAGATGGTGACTATTCACGGTCCTAAATGGTGAAACGTCAGCTCACATACTTTGGACATGTTATCAGGAGAGGCTAGTCTTTGGAAAAGACGTCATTCTGGGAAAGGTGGGCGGTCAGAGAAAGGGAGGAAAACTCTCAACAAGACAACTCTCAAAGAGAATAAATTCTGGTTATGCATTAGTACAGCTTTAATGCTTGACCATGTCCTTTGTTAGGTGCTGCTGTGTCGACTCCAGATGATAATAACTCCATGTAACTTTCTCAAAAAAGTTGCAAATAGAAAGAACATTTGACCCAGCAATTCCACTCCTGGGAATTTACCTGCCACCCAAGCAGATATATGCACACCCACATTTATTGTGGCTTTCTTCACAATAGCAAAGAGCTGAAAACAACCCATGTGCCCATCAACAAACAAATGGATAGAGATGCTCTGGTATATTCACACAATGGAATACTATGCAGCATTGAAAAACAAGGAACTCATGAAATATTATGTAAAATGGGTGATCCTGGAGGACATTATTCTGAGTGAAATATCTCAGTCACAAAAGGACAAATACTGCATAGGGCCACTGTTGTAAAATGGGACTGACATCGAGGTTGAGGGAAGACAGAAAAAGAGGGGATGAATGATGTATGCAGCATTTAAAAAGATGAGGGAGAGAATTGTTTAAAAAGGATATATGATTGGGTATTATTGTCATGCCAGGAGTCCAGAATGAATGCTGCACAGTGACGTGGACTTAGGGGGACGGATTGCATAACAATGCAAGAATTTTTCTTTTACTTTTCAAGGAGAAGAGTGAATGGGAGAAAAGTTCAATAATGAATGAACGGAAACCCTAAGTCTCTGTAAACTTTCATTAAAATTAATAATAAAAAAAATAACCCCATGTTAAAAAAATAGAACTTATCCTAGGATTTTCTAGATTGCAGTCTTTACAAGAGCAGATTGTCAGAACTTTCTAAGTAGACCTTCTGGGTAGGCTTGTACCTTAAGCCTTTTGATGAGCAATTGAACTATCCTTGGGTTCTTTGATGATGCTCCTTTTTTGACCCTGCCAAATCCATTGACATACTTTGGTTTATGAAGGAGCTAAGAGTCCCGTGCAGATGATTCTGGAGGAATGCTCATCTTGAGAAAATGATCAGAAGGGTCCCAATGTCGTATGTTCATCTAGTCATTGCAGGCTGCAGCTAAAACCTAAATAGCCAGAAGTGAGCCCTGAGGCATCACATGATACGAGATTTGCTTGCAGTGCAATGAAACATAATCCAGTCTATTGATGTGGTGTTTGGCAATTCAGTGTTCAATACTAACTAAAATACACAGTCAAAATCAATACTGTTCACAGAGTTTGAGGTAAGATCGATATTAATATGTCTCTATGGGCAAATAATTTCTTGTTTCAGCTGATTAAATATTATAAAAACATACTATAAAGGTCAGAAATAGAAGGATCTCTTAAACGGAAAGCCTTTTTTGTTATTGTTCATCTTTTTGTTTAGAGTTTACAGTAAGAGAAGGAGTTCCACTTTAGGGTAGAAAGAGAATGATGTTGGAATTCTTTCTTTGGAAAAGAATTAAGCTCTTATGGTTAAACGTCAAGACGACCTAAAATCAATACAAATAGCAGAATGTCAAGGGACAGGGATCACATAGGCAAATGTCATTTGTACAAATAAATTTTAACTGAAAGGAAAATAAGGCCACATGTCACATATAAATGGCTTCTAATTTTAATATACTTGGAAAAAATAATTTTCCCAAAAGAACAAATTTCATTACACTATTAATTCCTAAATGATGTTTCACTCATTTGCTTGGGTGATGTTGGAAGTTGTTGGTTTCCCTCAAGTCTGCTCTAATTCATGGTGTTATTGTTGTTAAGTGCTGTCAAGTCGTAGACAACTCATAGTGACCCTGTAATGAAAGATTTGAACAGTTGTATAACTTTCATTGTTTCTCCAAGTTCCTGTAGTGTCTGGAGGCAAGCTATTTTGGAAGTGGATGCCACTCCTGTTTCCAAGCTTGTTTTAATCAGAGGGCGCCACCAAACACTGTCCACCATGGGTGACCATTATTGCTTTTGACACATTAGTGTCACAGTGTTTGGCATCACAGCAACCACTACTTACCTCTGTACAGCGAATGGACAGACCAGGGCTATACAGTCTAAAAGAATGTTTGACCCAAAACAATTAAAATCAGGCCTGAGGGCCACAGATTAAAATTACCCTCTTTTGACTTGGTAGCATAACTTTCTATCCACCAGGCCCACAGAGCTCTATGTTGATTTTGTTATATATATAACAAAATAAAGCATCACTCCATTTTTATTGTTTCATAATCCATTGTTAAAAGTTGGTCAATCACAGAGTCAAAATCTTTAAAACGGTTTTTTTTTTCTTTCATGTGGAACTATTGATTTCTATTCATTTGGAAGGAATGAGGGAACCATAGAAGGAACTACAATACAGATTGTCTTTATGAACCACACTGCTTTCTCTACCTTGAGACCTTGAGAAGAAGTAGATTGTGCCTGGCTTCTATTACTGAACATTCTGGTCAGTAACACAATAGGTAAATCTTGATAAAAGGGGAGAGGGAAAAGATGAAGAGAGTTATTGAAACTAGTGAGGTTGAAGGAGTCTCTGAGACTTTTTTGAGTCATTCTTTAAGCCTTGAATTGAAATTATGCCTAAAAGTCCCCTTCAAACGAAGGAATTGTTGTTGTTATGGGCCGTGAAGTCGTTTGCGACTCATAGCGACCCTATGCACAACAGCCCCAAACCCTGCTCTATCCTGTGTCAATCGCACTGTCTCTGACACTCCCATCCTGATTACCCCAGTCACTGAATCAATCCACCTCATAGAGGGTCTTCCCCTCCTGCGCTGTCCCTCCACCCTCCCCAGCATGATGTCCCTCTCCAAGGACCTGTCTCTCCTTACAACATGTCCAAAGTATGTCAGTCGAAGCCCCAGAATCCTTGCCTCCAAGGAGTAGCCTTGTTTAATCCTCTCTAGGATGGATAGATTTGCTCAAAATGTAAAAAATAGTCATACTTGAGTGAGTCTTTTAACCATTTATCTATAAGAGGCAAAATGGGCATCAGTTATTTACAGCATAGATGAGAAGGCTGGAAGGCAGGGACTTTAATCAATGGGAGAGAAACAACTAGAAAAATATAAAGAAAATGTTGAAACAATTTGAACTATGTAATCAATATTATTGGCCATTATGCCTACAAGGTGTTGAATGCAAATGAATTTAACTGTATATATTCTCACCTAAAATAAAATTAAAATAATGTGTGTGTGTGTGTGTGTGTGTGTGTGTGTAATAGAGAGAGAGAGAGCGTGCGCGTGCGCGCACGTGAGCGCTAGCACGTGCTCGCTCTGATGGCCTAGTGTCAAGAAACTGGACTGTAATACCAAAGGCAAGTGGTTTGAGGCCACCAGCTGTTTTGTGGGAGGAGAAGGATGGACAATCACTTCCTGTGCAACTTTCTGACTCTATGGTATACAACAACAACAACAACACACACACACACACACACACACACACACACACATATTCAGGACTTATCAGGAGAACAAGTGGTAATCATGCTTGATGGGAACTTGGAGTAAAGTCATTCTGTTGTGTTGAACTGGAACCTATTCTTGGCAATGTCTTAAGCAAAAGGGATTATAGATCTATTATTGATATGTTGACCTAGCAAGCTTTCATGAAAATGGCATTCTGTGGAATTGAAAGCATATTTAAATTGTCTCTACAGAGGATAAACAACCATGTGGAGGCCAGATACTATTCCGTTTAAAGGCATTCGCGTTCCTCAGCATCTTCCTGTCCACTTACCAGTGAAGAGCATATTTACCTTCACACATTGACCCTTGAGTTGTTTTACTCTCTGTCTGTTCTCCACATCCACCGCTCTCACCTGACACTTCACTGTGAAAAATCACATATTCATAGCTTCTCTTCCTACTTCATTCAAAGTAGCTGCTTTACCACCCTGTAGTGTCCAAGGCAGTCTATGCATTCTGCACACTGAATAAAAGAACAAATTGCGCTGTTTCACTAGTTTGTTGCTGTTTGAAATGCCACAGAAGACACAGAAGATAAACAGGAAATCAAACTTTAAGCTTTGTAAAATAATTCAGCAAATGGATCAGTCTGAACAAAAAAATAAAACTTCTTTTTTGCTACAACATAGAAAGGTTGTTAAGCTAATAGTTGTGTCCCTGAGTTTAGTAAGGTATTTAATAATATTCCATGCAGGTTGTTGTTATTGTTGTTATGTGCCGTGGAGTCGTTTGCAACTCATAGCGATCCTATGCACAACAGCCCTAAACCCTGCTCTATCCTGTGCCAACAGCACTGCCTACAACACACCCATCCCAATTACCCCAGTCACCGAATGAATCCATCTCATAGAGGGTCTTCCCCTCTTGTGCCGTCCCTCCACCCTCCCAAGCATGACATCCCTCTCCAAGGACCCGTCCCTCCTGGCAACATGCCCAAAGTATGTCAGACGAAGCCCCAGAATGTTTGCCTCCAAGGAGTAGCTTGGTTTAATCCTCTCCAGGATGAATCTGTTTGTTTTCTTGGCAATCCATGCTACATTCAATACTCTTCTCCAGCACCACAGCTCAAAGGCATCAATTCTCCTTCTGTCCTCCCTAGTCATTGTCCAATTCTCTGATGTAAGGGGGGAAAAAAATCCACCCAAAAAGAAAACCCCAACAAACGAACGAACATACATAAAACAAAAACAAAACACACACACACCACCAGACAACACACCAATAGATCAATCTTTGTTAAATGTAAGACTTGGCAAAGCTGAAGAAGAAAAAGAAGCAGAAATGTGTTCATAATATTTCCACATTAAAAACTCATTGCTCTTACTAATGTCCTGATGAAAGGAAACAGACAATTCTTTAACTTAACAATAATATTTATGGTAGAGTATACAAGTTCACCAAAACAAGTTCTCTTTCAAAAAGCTGTTTTCCTTGCCCCAACAAAGGGGCTGCTAAACCTAATTTATATCCAGTGTGTTTCAGAGTATTCCTGATGCTAAAAAGCACAGTTCCTTCACCCTGCCCCCACCCTTCCGTCCAGGAAATCTTTTACCAGAGCCTTTGTGGCCCCTGGATACTCCTTCTCAGCAAATTTTACTTGGGAAACATGTAATTTGACAAATAGATTTTAGAATCAGAGTCAACTGGTCAATATTTCAAAGAGAAGGCTCAAAATTAGATTGTACCCTTAGTAGATATAAAGAGGAAATTTAAAGAAAAAAAGTGATGGTAAGTGCTGATCCCAGAAAATCTTTGTAGCCCTGAGATTTAAGTATTATTTGGAAAAGAGTATATATAAATTTATAGGAAAAATAAATGGGTCAGCCTACCGATCATGGCTTGTTGTTGTTATGTGCTGTTGAGTTGCTTGAGACTCATAATGACCCTGTGTACAACAGCCCTAAACTCTGCTCTGTCCTATGCCAATCGCACTGTCACCGACACACCCATCCCAATTACCCCAGTCACTGAATCAATCCACCTCATAGAGGGCCTTTCCCTCCTGCGCTGTCCTTCCACCCTACCAAGCATGATGTCCCTCTCCAAGGACAGGTCCCTCCTTACAACATGTCCAAAGTATGTTAGACGGAGCCTCAGAATCCTTGCCTCCAAGGAACCACCCGGTTTAACCCTCTCCAGGATGAATCTATTTGTTTTCCTAGCAGTCCATGGTACATTCAATACTCTTCTCCAGCACCACAGCTCAAAGGCATCAATTCTCCTTCTATCCTATGTACCTCATGGCTTAGCAAGAAAAAATATCTAGGGATATGCTTTCTACAGTCTTATAAACTCTACAGGGACTGTTATATAGAGTAGAACCCCATAGGTGCACGTTGAATAGAACCAGACAAGGTTGAATCGGAATCAACTCAGTGGCATAACAATTTGTAATGAGACTTATACCAAAAGGGAAAAGGCATCAAACAGGGGGAACAGAACTTACTCATTTGTTCTTCTAGAAAACATTTAGAGCATTTGCTTTGTACCAGGCAGCAGTATTCAAGCTTCCTTGAATATACATGAATTTATGTGCACTATATATACATTCTGCTAGGTCATGTAATCCTGGTCTGTCCACTTGCTGTACAGAGGTAACTCATGGTCTCTCTGAAACCAAGTACTGTTACCCATGGTGGACAGTGTTTGCTGAAGTTCCCCAATTAAAACAAGCTTGGAAGCAGAAGTGGCATCCACTTCCACACTAGCTTGCCTCTGGAAGCCCTATGAAACTGGAGAAAGGACAGAAGTTTTACAGGAAGTGTCCAGTGTTTCGGTCACCTGCGACTCATCAGCACTTAACAACAACAACAGCAATATATCCATATAAAGAGAGGCACATATTCATCATACTAGATTATTGTGAAGTAGTCTATGGTGCAGTATATTGTTCAATGTGGCTTTCCTTGCTCCGTGCTTTGACTTTCTCCAGATACTCATGTGGGGATATAAAGATTTATTTGCGGCACCATCAAGGGGATAGGAGAGCTTACTAATAATGTAAATACAATATATAGCATTTTGAAGGTGAGAATATGCAAATAGGATTTGTAGACTATGAACTGAAGAATTGTTTTGCCATCCTGTCAAGCTTTAATTAAGTACATTCCAAGGTAGAAAATGGAAACTCACTACTATCAAGCAAGAAGTAGAGAGTGCAGCGTATACTCTTGGGCTAGAGATTACTGCATTAGACAGAGACATTAGTCAGACCAACAGCACCAACAGCACCAGTAAAGATGTCAGAGAACCCAAAACTTGCTTAGAACGAAGTTGAACTGGAATTACTGCCCCACAGAGCCAGAGCCAAGAGTCTTTGCCTGGCTTACTGGCAACATGGGACACATGGGTGAATGGAAACCAAACAAACAGCAGAATTAAGAGTTTTGTAACATTGGCCCAAAGCTTCAAAGCAAGGCCTAGTGAGATTGAACGTTAGAAGGAGGTCTGTCTGTGAGCACACCTGAGAAGAAGCTGTTCTGACTGAAGAATTGTATCCAGACAGTTTCTCTCACCTAAATATTATCTTTTGCCTCCTTAATAATCATGATATTAAATATGAGTTCTGTGCAGCCATTGTTATGGCTTAACAAACCAAGCAATGGAGCATTCAAGCTGAGAAACAATTGGTCTAAGAATTGGCAGAAATAGATGAGGGAATTTATTTCATAGAAATTAGCTGTATGTGTTTATGGGGACTTTTTACCTCTGTGGAGTTAGTGGGCGCCAAATGCTGCATGTCCATGGCAACTACACCAGTTTTATAGATCCTTACAGTACATGCTAGCTTGTTGATTGATTGCTTCTATTAGTAACAACACTTGTCTGTCAGTTTGCTGTTCTGGGGTAACTTGTGGGTTGTTTTTTATGTTGGAAGCTATGCCACTGATCTTTCAAATGCTAGCAGCGTCTCCTTTGATAGATTACTCTCAATGGAGTTCCAAGAATAAGATAGAGTAGGAAACAGGATTATCCATCTGCTTCTGAAATAACAGGCTTTCTAAAACTCTAGGAAACATAGAGGAACACAGGTAGATATACTATGAGAGGTAGAGTCAAGTTTGGGAGTCACTGAAAAAAGGAGAAGACTGACACAGTGACTGCAGCAATGGACTCACATATATTGGATGATGAGGATGGCACAGGATAGGGCAGAGTTCAGATCCATTGTTTTATAGGGTCGTTAGGAGTCTTACTTAAATCAATGACAACATTAACAACAGTGAGACAATTGATAAGAACTTGGCTGATAATTGAATGTTTGATGGTCTACCCACAATGACTTAGGACAATAAAGTATCTAGAGGTCTACATTTGTAAAGATGACAGTCTAAGAAAATCCATGCTACCATTATGCAGAATAGAACCTCATAAGTGTGCTTTGAGTAGAACCACATAAAATTACCATGAATCAGAATCAACTCACGGCACACAGGTTGTTTTAAGTTATACCAGAGGGAAAAGGACATGCAACGGGGGAAGACTTACTTAATTCACTTATTTGTTCATTCAAGAAACACTTGGAATATCTGTTTTGTGCCAGCCAGTGATGTTCAGGTTTACCTCCTTTTATTAAACTGCAATTTATTGTGCTCTCTAATATTGCATTTCTTACAAATTGAATGTTTGTTTAAGTCTTGCACCAAACAACTGTATCAGTTTCATTTTTTCCAATAGCTTGTGCTCAGTTTCACATTTTTTTATAATTCTCACACATTTCAAACTTTCTCATAATGTACATTTAGTAGACTATGGTATAGTTCAGATAAATATAACTTTTATAAATACTAAGGAACCAAAACAGTTTATATGATTCCTTTTCTCCTATTTCTTTTACTGTACTGATCTGGAAACAAATCCACAATGTCTACCAAGTATTCCTGTAATGATAATCATAAAGTGTCCTCGTGGAACTTATACTGTCGTGAGGGAAGTGACGACTTAGATGACATTTATTTACCAGTAGGAGGACTACCTAAAGTCAGTCTTATAAATGTGAACATGATAGTTTTTAAAAGTCTTGTGTTGTTAATTCTTTAAAAATGCCAAATCCTAAAATTCTATCAAACCCACCCACCTACCTAACCACCCATCCACCCACCCACTGCCACAGAATCTAGACCAACTCAAAGTGAACTTCCACCAGATTTCCCCATTGTTACTTCTAGGAGTTGCAGGTGGTTTAGAACTTCTGACCTTTTATTAGCAGTCTAACACACTGTGCCACAGGAGCTACTGATCACAAGAAGGAAACATCAAAATTTGGAGTCTCCTTTGATCTTCATTTACAATTTCTACATGTATGCTTCATCTTCATAAAAACGGAACATGACCTTGTATTTTTATTGTTAACAAAGTTTACTTTCCATACGAGAGACCCAGTTCTGATTTATGACCATAGTACTTCATATGCAGTCACCGTTCATCAGCAGCTGATTGGGTGGTATGATACTGAATGGGTTTCAGTAGAGCTTTCAGACTAAGGACGAAAGATCTAGAAATCTAGCTCTGAAAATCAGCAATTGAAATCTGAAGGATAACAGTGGTCCAATCCATAGTCAACCATGTGTATGGTGCAGGTTAGGCGGCGTTTTATGCTATTGTAGGTGGAGTTGCCATGTGTCTGGGAGGGGGGACGGGGGGAGCAGGGTGCTGCTAATAATAACAACACATGTAGGTTTATAAGCAGTTTCTGTTATGATCTCTCCTTATTCTCACCCTGGATACTCACACCCTTGCCCTTCATCTTGACTATCAGAGAACGCTGTGGCTTATTTTTCAGTAATGTGGTATACCACGTCCATAATTATATTACATAAAATTGCAACTGGTCTTGAAAGCAAACTCTCGCTTTCTAGCTTTGAAATTAAGCTCAAACTCATGACTTTAGAGGTAGAACCAACTCTTAGCTGACTTTCTGGAGCATTTTCAGAGGCTGTAAATGACACGAAAGGAGAAAGATAGGCAGTCACTTCCCATGTTTATTTCCAACCACAAAAATCCCATGGAGTGTTACTTATGAGTCAGTTCTGACTTGATAAAAATTTCAGTTTGAAATATATAGATTCCCTATGGTGTAGAAGTTATTATTCCATTTATTAAAAACAAAATTATTTCAATGATAGCCTATTTTGAGCTATGGTGGCCTGGTCAGTAAAGAGTTGTTTTGCCAATCCACGGTGAGCAGTTCAAATCCACCAGCTGCTAAGCAGAAGAAAGATGGGCGATCTTCTCCAGTGAGATTATAGCATCTGAAAACCTGCTGGAAAATCAGCTCTGAGTCATTTCCATTGTGATAACAATGAGATTTTCTTAGTTACTTTGAAGGAGGAAGAGTGCATATACCATAAGGAGATATACAATTATTACTTTTCTAACAATATCTTGAATTGAGTATTTTGCTCAAATCCTCAGAGCAAACACATCTAAGAGTATACAAATTAGTTTCTTTCTACCTGACAATTCTCAAGTATCTGCAGATGGTAAAAATGGTTCCCAGATTCCTGTATTTTCTCTGAGTATAATGCATTTTTTAATCTAAATTCCAGAGACCTTGATGAATAAGAGAGTCTTCTGCACAAAAGCAAGTGTAGCTTTCAACTCGACGAATCCTATGAGCTCTTAACTCCTTTGTTCCTGAGTAATATCAGCCTTCTACTGTTAAAGAGAAGTGGCACTCAGGGTGTCAGAGTCCTTGAAAATTGGCTTTTCTAAGCCACTGTGTTAGCCCCCTTTGGGGAGTATGATCTCCAGCTAACTTAACTGAGAACACATAATCCTTCAAATCATCAACTGTTGTGGGGTCAATATATAAGTGAGTGCTTTACACATTATAAAAAACAGTGGTGGTGGTAGTGGAGAGAGGGTGTGTCAATGCTGTGAAGAAACTCTAGTGCTGCTGTGAGGAAGACTATGGAAATGTATAACCAGAGGAACCCTGGAAATAAAGGGTTAAAGGTTTTGCTTGCTGGATGATTGAAGGGAAAGCTGATTTGTAACCGCTCTGAGATAAAGTTTGCTGAACAATTGAAGATAGTAGAGTTTTATCTGTGCTGCTGAACTGAATCTGGACTGTCACTAATTGAGAAATTGTGTCTTGCGATTAATTGGGCTTGAGACTGCTGAACTAAGCTGGACTTACATTGTGTGATATTCTTTGTCTCATGTTCTCCCTCCACAACCTATTTCCCTAATAAACCTCACAAGTGTGAGTCATCTGTGAGTCAATTTGCAATGAACATGGGACCCAATAATTGGTAGAAATAGGCACAGGAGCATGTAGAGTGGATGTTTGTTTAGTACTATGGGCTCTGGTGACCTAATGATAAGAACCTATGCCGCAATCTGGAAGGCAGATGGGAAGAAGATGGAAGTCTCCTCCTGTGTGACTACTGCCTCTGAAAACTGGCCGGAAGGCCTGCTATGGGTTAGTTCTGACTCAACGGTACACAGCAATGTCATGGATGTTATTGGTGAAGACAGTTCCTCTTTATGAAGTCAGTACAAGGCAGACTTGGCTTCCCCTCTGTTGCATCCTGCTCCTTTCACAAGCTCTAAACCAGAGACTGGCAAACCTGTTCTAGAAAGGACCAGACATTAAATAGTTTAGAATTTGGAGGCCATATGGTTTCTGTCACAACTACTCAATTTTGTTGTTGTAGCAAAAAAAAGCCACAGACAACACATAAACAAATGAGTATGGCAGGGTTCCAACACAGCTTTATTCATGTATGTTAATAGCTGAATTTCATAGAATTTTCTCATATTAAGAAATATCATTTTCTTCTTACCGTCTTTTTCATTCCTTTAATATCAGAACAAATATTATTGTTTATAGATGGAATACACAAAAACTGGAAAAAGGCTAGATATGGTCCACAAGCTATTTGACGCTTCCATGGCTTAAACCATTAATTTCCAGGTTTGTGATGGGAGCACTTCACTGATTTCTAATGAACATGACATTTTTTAAAGCAAGTTAATGCAAATCACACTTATTAAAAATTGCTCTTGTTAACTGCTATCCAGTCAACGGCAACTCATTGTGACGTTTCTAGAACAGAAGGAAATGTTACCCAGACCTACAATCTGTTCAAATTTATCTTTGCAACTTTTGTGTTCGTGTCTTTCACCTACGGTCTCCCATACCCTCCCTGATCCTCAAAATATTGATGTCTCCTGAAGACCAAGACGAGAAGATTGCATAGTGCTTTGTCGTGATCTGTAAGAATTTTGCTGACTAAGTTTCAAGTCATGCCAAAGGATAAGACAGGGTTCAGAGCTGTTGTTCACAGAGTCAGTGTGCATTGTACTCAACTCAAAGGCACCTAACAATAGCGACAACACAATTGAATTTAGCCCTGTGGCTCAACTTTCAGCCAAATGATACTGTTAGAATGTGAACAATTACATCAGGCAGTGAGATACATACTCCTTCAAATAATCAATAATTAAACTGAAAGAGGCTATGGGCAAAATCTTGAATGATCCAGGAAGTATCAAAAGAAGATGGAGAGAATACACAGAATCACTGTACAAAAATAATTGGCCAGCACTGAAATATTTTTGGGAAGTACTATATGATGAAGAACCAATGTTAACGAAGGAAGAAGTTGAATCTGTATGAAGGCATTGGGTGTGTGTGTGGTAGGGGAGGAGATCCTGGAATTGATGGGATAATGATTGACATGTTTCAAGTATATCAGGAAAATCTGAGGACAGCTTCCTGGCTGACTGACTGTAAGAGAGCCATATGTGTTCCCATTCCCAAAAAAGGTTATCCAAGAGAATATAATACCATGAATATCTTATACAAGCAAAATACTGCTGAAGACCATTAAAGAATGGGTATTACAGCTCATAGAGAACTGCCAGAAGTTCAAGAAGGATTTAGAAGAAGCTGCGGCACAAAGAATATTGCTATTGTCAGATAAATCCTAATTGAAAGCAAAGAAAATATATCTATTTGTGTTTTATTGACTGTGCAAAGGCATTTGACTATGTGGATCATAACAAATTATGGAGAACGCTGAGGAGAATGGGAATCCCAGAAGACTTAATCATGCTTTTTCAAAATTCATACCTATACCAAGAGGCTGTTTACGAACAGAGCAAAACCACACTATAAGGTTTAAAATTCAGAATGGTGTGGATCAGGGTTATATCCTTTCCTCTATATCTACTCAATCTGAGTGCTGTGAAAATTATTTGAGAAGCTAGGCTCTATGGAGAAGAATGTGGCATCAGGATCACAGGAAGACCTTATACAGATGACACAGCTTGCTTGCTGGAAGTGAGGAGGACATGAAGCCCTTTTACAGAAGATTAAAGAAAATAGCCTTAAGTATGGATTGTATCTCAACGTCAAGGAGACAAAAATGTTCACCACTGAGCCAAGAGGCAATATCGTGATAGATGGAAAACAATATTGAAACTGTCAACAACTTCATCTTTCTTGGGTCCTCAATCAACACCCTTGATACTAGTAGTGAGAAGACCAGGAGACACATTAGACTGGGAAAGTCTATAGTGAGGCGTCTCTCAAGATTATTGAGGAGCAATGATGTCAGTTTGAAGACTAAGGGAAACCTGATTCAGGCCATGGTCTTTCCAGGCACTTACAATATATCTGAGTGCTGTATTTAAAAAAAAAGAATTGATACAATTGAGTTATGGTGGTGCCGAAGAGTACTGAATATCCCGTGGACCACCCAAAGAACAAACAGATATGTCTTGAAGAAGGTGCAGCAAAACACTCCTTGGAGCCTAAGATGATAAAACTTCATCTCATATCCTTTAGGCCTGTTGCTAGGAGAGGCTGTTCCTTGGTGAGGGACACCATGCTTGAGAATGTTGAGGGATTGACAAAAGAGAAGATAACCTTCAGCCAGGTGAATTGACACAGTGACTGCAGCTGTGGGCTAAAATGTATTTAGAGATAGTAAAGATGGCACAGGATAGGACAAGGTTCACATCTTTCGCTCATGGGGCTATTATGGGTCATACTTGATTCAAAGGCCCCTAACAACAGCAACAGAGCCATCAACCATGCAAGACCAAGAGGGAACTATTTATCAGGGTTAAAGGTAAAAAGACAGGACGGGATGGGGGTGGGGGAAGGATGAGTGGAGAAAGGGAACACAGCGAGGAGATGGAAAGAATGTTTTTACTTTAAGGGGATCACACTGCAATCAAGGTCACAGAACAAAAAAACGTGGAAATGTGTATGAATTGCTGAATGCCACAGCAATTTGCCCTGGAAACTTTCACCCATATCCTTGTAAAATACTGAGGGGAAATTGATCATGGAAGAGAAAAGATAAAAGGGGCAAGAGAACGAAGAAGTAGGTGAGGGAATATTAAGAAAAGAATTAGAACACGTCTTATTGATCAGATTACTCAAAGGTGCCTCGGTTCTAGAAAGAAACCTGTTCATTGATTTACAAGTTTAAACACAGGAGGGAAAAGAATTATTGCTGTTGCGTTGCGGCTGGCTCAGAGCTGACCTTCCCATTGGTTTCCTAAGGCTGCAAATCACATAAGAAGAGCTTACCCATCTCTCTCCTGGGAAGCTGCTGGTGCATTGAAACCACCATAGATAGAGGCCTGGCCTTTGAGTTACCAGCACATCCCACTACAGACTAGGCCACTAGTGCTTCCCCAAACACAAAGGAAACACGGAGTGTTAAGTCAAATCAGTACCACTGGGGTCGATTTCCCAGGCAGAGATTGATTTCCAGCTTAACGCTTTTGTTCAGAGAGTTCTCTTAAGGGATTTACTTGGAGTTTCGAATGTGCTCAAAGATAGATGAGAACAGATCGTGCAGACTTGCTCTACTTGTGCCTCAGAATTCAGGTTTGGGGCCATGGTCTTCTTCACCAAAGTGGATTCATCAGCCTAGACGGGGGAGCAACATATTCTGCTGTGAGATGGCACAGCCTTCAACGAGCATTGCCCTTCGAATCTGTGCGAAGTGGCTGCTGCCGCTTGGAAATATCAAGAAGTGATGAATATGCGTAAAAAGAGCCCTTAAACGTTGGAGGAGGGTGAGTTGCTTGTGACTGAGTGCACATTACGTTAGTGATCCATTTGCTTCCTCGTGCCTTGCTGAGTCTGAAAGACTGAAGTCTTTGGCTTTAGGCTTTTTTCTTACATAAGAGGGAGGCATTCTGGGGTGGAGGAGGGCAGCAGGGACTAAGAGAAGGAGCCTTTCAAGCTGACCCTTGAATAAGAATTCTCAAGGATTCTTGCAAGAGTGGAGCCGCTGCAACTAGAATAACCCACTCCCAGAGCTCTCCTCTGACTTAACTTGCCTAAGGCTTGCTGGTGCTTTCTGAGCCTCCATTAATAGGTCCGCTTCCTTGTTCTTTTGTGAAGAATCATCCGTACTGTCTTTTACTTTGGGCATCCATCCAGTAAAAGGCACAGATCCTGAATTCCCCTCCTGAAGAGTAGAAGACTTAAAATAGCTCTCAAACAGTTTCAGATGGCAGCGTCTCACACAGCATGAGTTACCACAGTCCTCCTTTACAACAATTACAATTAAATGATGCTCATGAAACAATAGCCATGTGTTTTTATTTATAATCACGAGAAAGGAGCAAAATTAAAGAAAAGTTACTGAGATGGAAAGAACTCTCTAGGGATTGTATTTTCATTTCCTGCACCCTTTTATTTGAGCCTTCCCCCTCAAAAGAAAACAGATAGACCTCAAGGAAACCAGACACCCACTGGAAAACAAAGATTTAGGAAAGTGTTCTCAAAGGCTTATGATAAATCTCTCCCATTTAATTTATAACACTGAATGCATGCTGATGTATTAGTAAATGACACAGCTTTTTACATGGATTGAACCCATGGCTTCCTGAGATGAGGGTTGTATGTGGCATGCTCTACAGAAATTATTTTTGTCTTCTACGAGCTTAAGAACTGGCTTCGAACAGATACTGGGATAATATTACGGATGCTTAAATAGACCTGGGAGAGACTTGAGCAAGCTTAAATAGAGAATCACTAATCATAGAAATGGCAGCCTAGAAAGCCCTGTTGATTGTCAGTAGAGGTCACTGAGCTAGGTAGTGGATGTGTTAATTGGATCAAAACCATCTTCTTTTTTCCCCTTCATATTCTAAAAGTGGATCATGTTCTCTGCACTCTGCAAAGATGGCTGTTTATGCAGAGTAAACGAAACTCCACTGTAAGACTACAAGAAAAGGAAGAGTACTTTCCATAGACCCAGGAAAAACATTAAACTCTTGCATTTAGAAATAAGATTTTTCTTCCCACTTTAAGGAAGATGTACATAAGCAGACGATGGTCAAGGAGGGTGAGTTCTACAATCTCATTGTTGTTGTTAGGTGCTTTCAAATCGAGTAAAGTAAGACACATAGCAACCCTATGAACAGAGGATCTGAACCCTGTTCTAAACTGTGCCATCCTCACATACACAAGAGCCCATTGCAGCAGTCGCCGTGTTAATCCACCTAGTTGTAGGTCTTCCTTTCCTTCACTGATCCTCCACCCTTGCCAGCATCATGTCCTTCTCCAAGGAACATTCCCCTCTTAGCAACATGTCCAAAGTATGTGAGGCAAAGCCTCATCATTCTTGCCTCCAAAGAGCACTCCGGCTGCACCCTCTCCAAGACATATCTGTTTGTTCTCTTGGCCGTCTGTGGAATGTTAGGTGCTCTTCTCCAACAGCACAGCTCAAAGGTATTAATTCTTCTTCTGCCATTCCTATTCATTGTCCAGATCTCAGATGCATGGCAAGTAATTAGAAAAGACTATGGCCTGAATCAGATGCACCTTAGTCCTCAAACTGACATCATTATTCCTCAATAATTTGGAGAAGTCCCTAACCGCAGATTTTCCCAGTGCAATGTATCTCCTTATTTCCTGACTGTTGCTACAAAGAGTGTTAATCCTAGATCCAAGCAATCTCATAGATACTCTAAAAATCTGCATTTTGACTAATGGTTTTTAAGAGAAAAATAGTATTTCAAGAGCATGTCTTTTTGACTGCAGTGTTAGTGTTAATAACAATGATGTCATCTCAGGAAGAAGGGTCATAGGGATCTATCTTCTATGAAGTTTGTCATATATAGTCTCAGCCCCTACCATGGGAAGTAGGCAATTAGATACGAAGTATTGAGGTCTAGATAGCACCAATCTTTTACAAATACATTGTCAAATATATATTCACTTTCCAGCTCAGGCAAAGCCTTTCTTCCAAGAGAAAGCACTTTCTTTACAACGTACCTGAAAAAAATTTTCAATATTTTAACTAATTTGGGGGGGGTTTCTTTTTTTTATACTTTTATTGTACTAGTTTATTTACAAAATTAGAATATGTTGTTTTCCAGAACAGATTCTTCCAATTTCCTGCACCCCCTTACCCAGCAAATTGTACAACTCCATGATTAATCCTCCCTCCCCCTGTACATCTTTATCCCTCTGCTTCCCCTCTCTCTTCCCCGAGATCTTTATGCTCATAATGGTTTATACAATATCTGTCCTTGTGATTTTGAGTTAGTTCACTCAGCATAACACTCTCCAGTCCCTCCCAAGTTAGGTAATAATTTACAAAATCGTTGCTCCTGCGTGCTGCGTAGTATTCCATTGTGTGAATGTACCATACTTTCTCAATCCATTAATTTGTGGTTGGATATCTGGGCGGCTTCCATGTTCTTGTGATGGTGATAACACTGCATACAAGTCTCCATTTGAGTCTCAGTTCTCATTTTCTCAGGGTTTATTCCAAGTTTGTAGCTGGGTCATATGGAATCTTCTATGTTCACCTCTTTGAGGAAGCACCAAACTGCCTTCCAGAATGGTTGTACCATTTTATAGATAGTTTAATGTACAAACAAAGGTTTATTTTTCTTCCTAAAATGACAGATAGAAGGGAAAGTGTCATGACTTGAAAATATGTAACTTTACACTGAGGAAGACAGGAAGCACTCTGTTGTTCTGCATTTGACTCCCCCCACCCCCCACCCAGAATACCAAGAATTAAGTCCATTGTGACCTATATTATGTGTGCTAAAGCCTCTCATAGCCAATATTTGTTGACTTTCACTCACTCATCCATTCTCTTTGTTATTCCGAGGCTTTGAGAAGTTTACAAAACTATAAATAATAAAACAAGTAACTCAGCATTAGGAGAATCAAGGCAAAAAAATCAAACTAATGATAAGGCTAAATATAATATTAATTTATATAAAAATGGATACTCTACAATTTTGTCCTAACACTGGACATGAGTTGTATTAGGTTCCAGGGTTTCTAGAAACTCTGTTAGAACGAGTCAGTAATGACTCTGTGTACGTATGTAAGTATGTATGAGGTTGAACACAGTATTAACATACACTTCTTGATTATGAAGCACTCGGTATTCCCTCGTTTGTTTTATTGACTACACTAAGCATAGGAAATTATGGGTAACATTGAGAAGAATGAGAATCCCAGAACACTTTATGCTCATGAGAAACTTGTACATAAAGTATACACATAAAGTTTAGAAAAGTAGCATTTGTCTAAACAGAACGAGGGAATACCGAATGCTTCATAATCAAGAAATGTATGTTAATACTGTGTTCCTTCTTCATACCTCTTCAATTCATACGCTGGATAAATTATTTGAATAGATGGACTATACAAAGAAGAATGTGACATCAAATCAGAAAGCTCATTAGCAACTTGTGTTATATAGATGACACAACCTTGCATGTTAAATGTGAGAAAGACTTAAATAATTCTTACAGCAGAAGATTAAAGACTATATAAATCTTCAGTATGGACATCTCAACATCAAGAAAACAAAAATCCTCCCCATGCATCCAATAGCCATCATCGTGACAGATGGACGAAGGCTTAAAGCTGTTAATGATTGCTTGAATCCATGATCAATGCTCATGGTAGCAGTAGCCAAGAAATCAAAGGACATAGTGCATTGGAGAAATCTACTATCAAGGACCTCTCCAAAGTATTAAAGCACAGTTATGTCAGTTTAAAGACTAAGATGTCCCTTATCCGAGATGTAGTATTTTCAATTGCTTTCTATGCATCAAAAAGTTGGACAATGAAGAATGAAAACTGAAGAATAAATGCTTTGAATTGCATCATTGGGAAAAGTTCTGAATACATTATGGACTGTCAACAGAACAAACAATTCTGTGCTACCAGGGTGCTCCTTAGGGCAAAGGATGGTGAACTTAACTTTCACATACTTTGGGCGTGTCATATCATCAAGCAAGATTAGTCCTTGGACAAAGACCGCAGTGCAGGAAACAGAAAGAGTCTCTAAAGAGAGGATGCTGTTAAACTGGATGAATTGACTCAGTGACTATGGCAATGAACTAGACCATGGCGGAGATCATAAGGACAGTACAGGATAGGGCAGGATTCTGATATCTTACTCATAGAGTTACAATGAGTCATAGATCATTCAAAGGCATCTAACAACAACAACAAATAGAAAGTCTAGAACCAAATTATGTCCCATGTCCAGAATTAATATGAGTTTCTATTTCTATATGAATTAATACAAACCTCATATAATAGCATTTAAAAGAAAACATTACTTTATCCTTACACTTGAATTTTTACTTGATTCTCCTTGGTATTTTCTTTTCAGCATTCATCATTGTGTTAGCTCTTCAAACACTGAGTAATGCAATGCTGGATGAGTGAATGAAGGCCAGTTCGGTATTGAAGACAAACTCTTTATTTCCATTAGAGTGACAGGGTCTTTGTCTGTCCCTCGTTCTGCATGTGTGTGTATCAGTATGTGAAGGCCACTGGCTGAAGGTCCTTGTTTGCTGACCCATGCTTTCTTCTACAAAAAGAAGGGAAAACCAGCTTCTGCTCACAAAAAATTGTTTGGAAACAGCCTGTTCTCCAAGAATATTACATTATATTCTATTAAATATATTCTATTCTAGTCTGTCTAGTCTAGTCTAGTCTAGTCTATTATATATTATAATAACTTTTCCAGAGAACTTTTCTTAACTCATGTGAAATATTTTATCACAACACTTTTTTACAATATTTTAGCACAACATTTGACTCATAATATGCACTTAATATTTCTTTTCAGATAAAAAAATTTAGAAAGCCATGAATCATTTGAAGGCTGAGATTGAGGCTGGAGGCAATGAGACATCAAACTTTGGTTTATGTGAAATCCTTTCAAGTAAAACCTTTTGGATGGTTGTGAGACCAATCCCATTCTTATGAAATAATATTTGACCATGTACTGTTAACAAGAGCTTTGACTGTGACAGGAGGTCAAGAACGCTGTAACAACATGAGTATGAGTGTGTGTGTGTGTGTGTGTGTGAATAAAAGTTAACTTTGATATAATAAAAAGAACTGCTGATAATTTTTTTTAAAGTAGAAACTCATTTCAATGTGAGAATTTCTACCATGTTGGGCTGAGGTCAAGAACCAGAAGTTGGGAGTACAAAATTCCAGACTGCTAGACAAGGAGAAAAGTACATAATGGATTGCTAAGAACAGCGCAAGAATACAGATTCCTCATTTGTTCTTACTTCTGTCTTTTTGCAAATAGATGGAGAGTAGATGTAGATATGTGTCTTGAAGGCAATTTTTGAATTAAAAAAAGCTAGAACTAGAATGTTCCCTTAAAGCATTTTATCAAGTGGGTCATACACCTCCTAGAGTGGTTTCTGACACAGAAACAAGCAACTCTTGGTTCCGTTACAGAAGTGGTCATTCTGAGTCTCTCAATAACACCTCACAACAATACAGATGTGGAGTCTAATGGATGAGAGACAGGTAGGAAGTGATCCATTATAGACAGCATCTGAGAGAAAGACAAAGGTAACGGAAGATGATTGCAAAGTAATAAAAATATGCCAAGACTGTGCTTGCGATTTGTAATCCTTTTACAAAAAAAGAAAGATAACAAATAAACCAAAAGCTTCAGTTCCTTGTCCCTTTATCTCCAATCTTCTAAACTTCAACCAACTTTCCTAATCCTCGAGCTAGCTCCACGTTTGTGTGAGTACACAAATACCTGACGAGAGACTTCCGTAAACTATCTCCAGAAATTCTTTGAGGAGTCGGCGTGGTTATAATGTTTGCTCCAGTGCTCCAACTTGCCCTTCTCCTCTATGATCTCTTTGGGAATATTTATCTTTTATGAGTTACAAAAAAGATTCTTGGCCTTAGAGGAAAGACAGATGAACAAATTAATCCCTAAGGGATTATACTGGCTGCTTTTGGTCATGGTGTTCTACCTAGATAAATCATTCCTTTTCTTCATATCTTTGAGTATGAGGTAGGGTCTAATGAGGTAAATCATCATTAGTTAACCATCTTTTTTAAAAAACAAAACAAAACCAAATTTGAAGATCAAGTTTCTTCTTTCCCTTATAACAGGATTTTTTAAAAAGACTGAAAAACTTGATTATGCATATATGTATTAAAATTCCCTGCTATGTTTTCTGAGATTATTTTATGGTCTCGATTTTGCTGTTTGGTGCCGTTGAGTTGAGTATGACTCAGAGTGACCCTATGAACAACAAATCTGAACCCTGTCCTAGCCTGTGCCATCTTCATACTTTGTTCATGTTAGAGCCCATTGCGACAGTAATCATGTCAATCCACCTAGTCGAGGATCTTCCTCTCCTCCGCTGACCCTCCATTCTTCCAAGCATCATGTCCCTCTCCAAAGAATCACTTCTCCTAGCAACAATGCCCCAAGTATGTGAGGTGAAGACTCATCATTCTTGTCTCCAAAGAACACTCTGGCTACACTCTCTCCAAGACATATTTGTTTGCTCTTTTGACTGTCCATGGATCAGGGCTCTTCTCCAACACCACAACTTAAGGGCATCAATTCTTCTTCTGTCATGCTTCTTCATTGTCCAGTTCTCAGATCAATAGCAAGTGAACAGAAAGAATCAAATGTACCTAAGTTTTCAAGCTGACATCATTATTCCTTAATAATTTGGAGAGGTCTTTAACGGCAGATTTTCCCTGTGCAATGTCTTTCCTTATTTCTTGACTGCTGGTACGAAGGGTGTTAATTGTGGATCCAGTAAGATGAAGTGGTTGACAGTTTTCATCTCTTCTCCATCTATCATGATGCTGCCTATTGGTCCAGTGGTAAGAATCTTTGATTTCTTGACATTGAGATGCAATCCATATTGAAGGTTGCATTCCTTGACCTTCTCCTACATGTGCTTTAAGTCATCTATGTAATGCTGGTTATTAATGAGTCTCCCTCTAATCCTAATCACACATTCCTCTTCACAGAGTCTAGCTTATTGAATAATTTGCTCAGCATACAGATAGAGTAGGATGGAGAGAGAATACAACTCTGACACACTCCCTTCTTAATTGTAAACCTTACGGTGCTCCCTTGTTCTGTTTGCACAACAGAGGTTTCACACGGCCACAATTAAGTGTCACAGAATTGTCATTCTTCTCAATGCCAGCTACAGCTTGTTATGTCCCACGTAGTCAAAGTCAATAAAGCACAAATAGACATTTTTCTGGTATTCTTTACTCTCTCAGCCAGGATTCATCTGACATCAGCGATGATATCCCTGGTGCCACCGCCTCTTCTAAATCCTGCTTGAATGTCTGGCAGTTCTTTACCATCTAGCCATTTTTTCAGTGTTAATTTATCTTATATTTTAAATTGCAAGTGGAATAGTTCAAGATTTAAGTCTGAGCAAATGAATTAAGACTACATCAATGATTCTTCAGACTGTCTCATTCGTGGTAAAGATTCTCCCCAAGATGTGGACTCTCATGTGGACTATTTTTAATGCATTCCAGGGGAAATGGAAAAGGAAGACAATAATGATCTAAGACCTTTTTCCTTTTTTCCTCTCCTCTTCTTCCTTCTAATCTTTTTTGACTTTGATTATGAACCTGATGAAAAATAAGATTTATAAATTTCCTACTGAGTAATAAGAAACTGTTTTTGAAAGTGGATGAGACCTTGAGAGAACTCTCATCTAGTTAAAGTGTACAGTCAGTTCATCCCTATTATGGATTGAACATTCTACCCCTCATGCCTTAAGATCTATATTCAATTATAACAACAGTGCCTGTGAATATGACTTTATTTGGAAACAATGTCATTGTAGATGTGATTACTAAGACGGGACCTTTGGTGGTAGTTGTTTTGAGGTGTCCTCATGTCATCTATGATACACAATGATACCACAAAAAAGACATCTAAACCTCACCCTATTCTGTGCTATTTTACAATCTGCGTGCTCAAGTTCATTGTCGCAGTAAGTGTGTCAATCCATCTCCTCGAAGGTCTTACTCTCTCTCTTAGACACTTTTCTATCCCAGAATACTTTTTTCCAAAGACTGGCACCTCCTGACAATTTGATCAAAGTATGTGACATAAAGTTTCACTCTCCTTGCCTCGAAAGAGCACTCTCATTACACAATGAGATCTTTGGAGTGAGCCTGAGCTCTTTATGACTGTCATTACTTATAAGAAGAGAAGGGAGAAGGATAAAAGAATGAAAGGCAATGACAAATAGGCAGAGAAGGGAAATGACCATCTCACATCCCAAGCAGCGATTGGATGAGACAAGGAAGGGTCTTCCCTTAGAGCTTTCAGAGAGAGCATGGGGTAAAGTTGGACTTGCAGCCTCCGGAAGATAGAAATAATACAGTCATGCTGTGGTTTAGAAGCTATTCAGATTATCTTATCCTGGGAATTTAGTAGAGTACTCACCCATTAGAATGAATGTTGGCCAATTCATTTAACACAGAATTCTGGAGAGTCCATGCTGTTCTAGGCAGTGGACACCATAATAGGGGAAACATTCAGCCGAGAGAGAATTTGTGGAGTTGGGGATTGAGAGGTAGGTATGGGGCTGAGGACAACAGGTTGGTTTTTGGCTTTTGGTTTTTTTGCTACTTTTTCTAACTTTAATTCACGGCCCTTAGGCCTGGTTTTAATTGCTTTTGGTCAAACAGTCCTCTAGGTCATATAACACTGGTCTGTCCATTTGCTGTAACTCATGGTTGCTGTGATGTTGAATACTGTGACAGTGATGTGCTGAACATGGTAACGGGTACCCATGGTGGACAGTGTTGGCTGGCGCTTCCCGACTAAATCAAGCCTGGAAGCAGGAGCGGCATCCACGTCTGAAATGGCTTGCCCCCGGAAACTCTATGTATGAACAGTGCTCAGGCCTTTTGTTCATAGGGTCGCTATGAGTCATCTACGACTCAACGGCACCTAACAACAACAACATAGGAACTTTTAGGTATTTTAACAATCACTATTCATTTTACTGTACCTGAGTACAGTATCTTTTTTTTTTTTTCATTTGGTTATCCAGGATCCCATTTCTCAATGAGAAAAGTTTCCAAATCCAAACCAAGAATACCTCTGGGCTTTTGTTTTGCTTTGCTTTGCTTTGGTTTGGGAAGTGTGACATGAGTGCTTTGCTGTTTTTATTTTTCAACTTTTTCAGTTTTATTTCTGGAAGGAACTGTGTAAACATGCTCTGCTGTCGGTAACAAGTGTTCAAAGGCCAAGTGAGCGTTTGTGAACAAGCACTCAGTGTAGCACCAGCTGCATTGTCCTCCTCACGCTGATAGATCGTAATCTCCTTTGTGGACAGGAACTTCGGCCTTTGTTGTGCTGAAAATTCTCATAAACTCTTGACAGGGAAACGTGAGCAAGAGCAATGTGCCAGTGTCCTCCTGTGAAAAGTCCAGGTCTCCTAGAGTTTTGTTGAGGTCTGAGAAATGCATTTCTCACAGGGAAAGGAGAGAATAGTCATCGTACTTTCAGATGTTCACTGTCTGTGGCTGCAATGCCCGCAGTGTCCTGTAATATGGAGAGCGGCCATCATGCTATAGTGCTGAGTAACCACAAGAGAGGTGCCTTGTCCTCCTAAATGTTCAAAAGATGTTTGAGCAGTTGGAAAACCTTCAAGAAAACCCCTCAAACTTGCTGCCTTTGAGTTGCTTTCAATTTCTAGTAACTCTATTTGGTTTCTTCCTCCCCCCTTTTCTTTCTTTTATTTTATATTAAATGGAATTTAATGATGTTTACAGAGACTTTGGATTTCTATTCATTGTTGCATTTTTCTCCCTGCCCACCCCCACCAATCTACTTTACTTTTTGAAAAGTAAAAGAAGAAATTCTTTCATTGTTATTCAATCCCTTCTCCCAAGTCCACTCCACTATGCAGCCTTCTTTCTGGACTCCTGTCATGACAATAATACCTTATCACATATCCCTTTTAAACAGTTTTCTCCCTCATCTGTTTCAATGTAGTATACATTATTTATCCCATCTTTCTCAGTCTCACCTCAACCCTGATGTCAGTTCTGTTTTACAATAGTGGCACTATGCAGTATTTGTCTTTCTGTGACTGAGATATTTCACTTAGCTTAATGTCCTCCAGGGTCACCTACTTTGTGTAATATTTCACGAGTTCCTTGTTTTTTCAATGCAGCATAGTATTCCATTGTGTGAATATACCATAGCTTCTCTATCCATTTGTTTGTTAATGGGCACTTAGGTTGTTTCCAACTCTGTGCTATTGTGAACAAAGGTGAAATAAACATGAGTGTGCATATATCTGCTTGGGTGGTGGTTTATGGTTTCTTTAGGGTATATTCCCAGTAGTGGAATTGCTGGGTCAAATGGTATTTCTTTTTGCAACTTTTTGAGAAAGCGCCATACTGCCTTCCACAGTGGTTGTACCATTTTACATTCCCACCAACAGTGAATAAGAGTTCCAGTTTCTCCACATCCTCGCCAGCATTTGCTGTTTGCTTTTCTGTTAAATTTTGCTATTCTGACTGTGGTGAGATGGTATCTCATAGTTGTTTTGATTTGCGTCTCTCTTAGAGCTAGGGATTTTGAACATTTCTTCATGTGTTTGCCATCTGAATGTCTTTTATGGTGAAGTTCTATTTGGTTTCTGAGGCTATTGACTTTTATGGGAGGAGATGGAGCACCTTTCTCCCAAGCTCACCTGGAGAATTCAAACTACTGACCTCATGATTCACGGTTTGACGTGTTAAGAAAACCTTTAGGTGCGTCGTTTTCTTCCCTCAGAGATGGGAAAAAAGAGAGGAAACATGAATGAGAGTAGAGCAGACATGGACTCACTATCTAGAGCCAACATTTATCACATGCAGACTATTCTTAGTTGCTCACCAAAAGATTAGTGGTTCAAATCCACTAGAGGCTCTGAGAAAGAAAAGGACAGTTTGCTCTCGTAAAGATGATAGTCAAAGAAAACCCTGTGGGATCAGTAGTACTCTGTCACACTGGGTAACAATACGTTGAAAATAACCTTCTGTTAAAAATCAACTTCTAAAACCACAACAATAGAATACTCCTGGGTAGTGCAACGGTTAGTGGGCTTGTCAACTTACCAAAATGTTTGGGGCTCATGTCCATTCAGAGGTATTTGGGGGGAAACACTGTTTACATCTGAAAATTATACCATGCTGCATTGAAAACCAAGGAACTCATGAAATGCTATTCAAAATGGGTGACCCTGGAGGACACTATGCTGAGTGAAATATCTCAGTCACAAAAGGACAAATACTGCATAGGGCCACCATTGTAAAACGAGACTGACATGGCGCTGGAAGAGACTGAGAAAGATGAGATAAATTATGTCTACTGCATTAAAACAGATGAGAGAGAGAATATTTAAAAGGGATATATTATTAGGTATTTTTGTCATGACAAGAGTGCAGAATGATGGCTGCACAGTGGAGTGGACTTGGGAGGGAGGGATTGTATAACAATGAAAGAATTTTTCTTTTACTTTTCCAAGAGAAGAATGAACTGGAGGGAAGGGGGTGGCAGAGAGAAAAGTGCAACAATGAATGAATGGAAATCCAAAAATATCTGTAAAATTTCATTAAGATTAATAATAATAATTTAAAAAATAAAAAAGAAAAGCCTATAAGCACAGTTCTCCTCTGAGGTCTGTGGTTTGCCCTCAGTGAAAGTCAGCCTGGCAGCACTTGGTGAAACTGGTAAGAATGTACAGTTGTGTTTTGGGTTTTATTTTTTTTTTTTGTTGTTGTTTTTTCTACCCTCTGATAAGTATCTGACTGCTACTCCAAAGGTCATGAATCACCATGCAGGAGAAAGGTAGCTAACCTCTCTCCATTAAGGTTTACAGCTTCAGAAACACAATGGAGGGTGTCAGGGGTTGCGGTCAACTGGAAGCAGTGATTTGGCTTCGGTTTTGTTTGGGAAGGGATTCACCATCTGATCTCTAACAGTGTTCACATTAACTTTCTTGCGTTTATTGTAAGAATTTAGTGTAATAAATGCAAGCAGGACTTGGAATGGATTGGAATTGGACTTGGAAAGGTGCTTTGCTTTTCTCGTTTACAATATTGGGGACAGTAACAGTGTTGCTATGTTTAGGAAGCTCGGTCAAGATGACCAGAAGATAATATGTGAAAATATTATGCTACTTAACACGGCAGTTATCACAGTATGCACAATTTCCCTGTGGATATCTCTACTTGATATTTGAGTGTCCAGGAAAATAAAATTACTCTCTCTCACTGGAATATTCTTTATCACTCAGGTCTATTAAGTTACCAATGCACTTCTGTAACTAGTATGCATGAATTCCATTTATAAATAGGTTACAGAAAACGTTGTTCTCATTTCATTTGCTTTTTTCCATCAGGTATTGAGTACCAATACTTGTCAAACTAGTTATGTGGCTAGAGGCTTGTGAACCCAAGAGGACTTTGATGTTATTTGACATTTACGTTGTAGTGAGCTGTTCAGTTAATTGTGACTCTCAGAAACCCTGCAGAATAGGGCAGAACTGTCCTGTAGGGTCTCTGATGCTGGACTCTTTATAGAAGCCAACTGTCATATCTTTCTCCCACAGAACTACCAATGTTTAGTTAGCAGCTGAGACTACTTTCTCATTGCCGTTGAACTGGAACTATTTCATAACTAAGCCTCCAGCAGGTTTTCAGAGGCTGCAAAACACATGAGAAGAAACTGTCCCATCTTTCTTCCTCAAAGCAACCGGTGTATTTGAACCCGTTGCCTTTGGGTTGGCAGTGTAACTCCTTATCTGTTGGGCCACTAGAGCTCCCAGAGAACATAGACCAGTAGCTTACAATTTAGCACAGAAGTATAGAACACAAGAAATAGAGCCAGTGCCACACGGCAAGCGTTCAAATTGCACAATAAACAAGCAATTAAGAAAAACCCAATCCTCTGGGATCAGAGTGTTAAAACAATCAATTTGCACATGGTTTTCTCACTCAACTTCATTTAAATCTAGAATAAAAAACAAAACAAAACACCTCTGACTTGGGATATAAGAGTCTCGAATTCTCTCTTTACCCTAGAAGAAGCAAATTAGTTTTCACTGAGTCAATCTCGTTTGATGGTGACCTCATGCATATCTAAGCAGAATTGGGGTCCATGTGGTTTCCAGTGACTGGCTTTCCCAAAAGGGATTGATTGCCAGGCCATTGCTCTGAGGCACCACTGGGTAACTAAACTGTGAATAATTTTTTTTTTTTTAGCAGCTGAGCTCTAACCAACTGGCCACTAGCTCATCATAATTTTTACCTTTTTCCTTCTAGTCTTTCCAAACTATGTTAAGTGACATCAAGCTTCAAAATAATAGTAAGCGGCAACACCAGCAATTTCTTGAAAGAAATTAACCTTATTCTGTATCATTCAAAAAATGTCTTCAACTTCTAGAACAGCTCATATCTTAAGTCACACATATCTCACATTTCCATGATTTCCAATTGTGTCTAGGTAAAAATTATGTAGTTTATCACTATGTTGTTTCCTAAATAGGTCATGCTTTCTTCTTTAAATCATTTCTATTTGTACTATATTTAGAACTTTTAATCCAAGTTGCCTTGAGCACACTTGAGAATACATTAGATTTCTAGACCTATCACTGAAGAGAATGAGCTTTCTGAACTTCACCTGGAATCCTATAGGTGGCTAGATACATGGTTAGGAGGAGGATCTCCAACGGCACAGCAGTTGAACACCCAGATGCTAACTGAAAGATTGACAGGACCAATTCCACAGCAGAAATCCAACAATCAGAATCGATCTCAGAGCCCACAACACACTAACACCAGCTTGGGAAGTATGTGACTTACTTTATTTCTTTTTTAGTCAAAACTTAGTTGTTGTTGTTGTTATGTGCTGTTGAGTCAACTACAACTCACACCCTAGGAACAGCAGATTGAAAACTTGCGACATTCTGCACCCACCTCACTATTTCCTACAGGTTTGCACCCGTTGGTATAGGCCCTGTACCCATCTATACTGTTGAGCCTTTTCCTCTCTTTCTCTGGCCGCTTTCCCAGAAGAATGCCCTTTTCAAGGACTGACCTCTCCTTAGAACAAGACCAATGTATGTGAGACCAAGTTCTTTCAGCCTCCATGCCTCTCAGGAGCATAAAGGTTGCATTTCCTCCAGGGTATATTAGTTTGTGTTGTTTTTTTTTTTCCTTTCTCAATATGAGATATTCTGTGTTCTTCACCCACACCACAAGTTTGTTAGGTTACTGAGATATTTTGTCTCTTTGCCTCATTTTATAGAAACAGTTTTCACTAAGAAGACATAGTGAGTAGCTCTTACTGACATCGTCCGCAGGGAGTTGTGATGTGAATCCAAAGGGGGTGGGTGCCTCTCTGATGGTTCGAATCCACCAGTGAATCCTTGGAAGGAAGATAAACAATCTCCTTCTACATGATGTCCAGCCTCAGAAAACCCTCTGGAGGTTCAGCTATGATTCATGTACAACTGGCGGCAAAGGATAATCACAAAATGAGTACTGATTACATCCCAAATCTCTTTTTTACCTATCTCAACTGGCAGCGGTCTGATCTGTCAGTAAATAATGAAGGACCTAGAGTGGTTGGTTGTTATTGTTTGGTTTTTGTTTTATTTTGTTTTTCAGGTGAACTACATCCATGGCAAATAACAGCCCCATGGAAATTTTTGAAAGTTTTCTGCTTACTAACCCTCTTCACCTCTCCTCCTCTCCTGAACTTGTGGAACTATTCTATTCTCATCTCTCACTGCCGTGTGGGAGACCTGCCGACAATACTGAGCATGAATCAGGTACTAAAATAAGTACCACGGTAACTGTGATACTCCTTTTGACCTTCAAATTAATATTTTCTCATAGGCATCTCATCTCGCTCTCTTTGCAAACGCTGCCTCTGTCTTTTCAGCATATATTCACTAAACAAACAAAAAATAGAAACATCGCCCATACTGCCCTTTGCAAATTTATCTCTTTTCGATTTGTAGGAACATGCATTTGTGGAAAACATGATAATTTATTCTGTCTTGTTGTAGCATAAACACAATTTGCAACATAAAATGCACTTTGTGTCTTTGACATTTCATTTTGGGCAGTATCCCTGTATGCCAAGGATGTCAGAATTTTGCTTTGATTTCAAAGAACAGGTGAATCTGTAAATTGAAAATAATACATAAATTTATTTATTGTATTTGACATGGACTAAACTCCATACTTGTAAATGATATCCATTGTTTAAATCTCATTGCCTGGTTGATCAGGCGATGAGAATTTTTGGCCCTTTACGACTTTGATTATGTTACACAAATAATTCCCTAGTTGGTAGGAAGCTGTGGTGGGACCCCCACCTGGTAACTCTCCAGCAGGTCGAATCCGCCAGTGGCTGAACTGACCTGAGTGACAGCAAGTTTGGTTGTTTACTATGTGCAAGTTCAGAATGTGGAGAACAATCTGGGTGAGGGCTTTGCTCTGTTAATTAGAGACAGAGGATTTGGAGGACCCTGTGTTGTTAGGTGCAGTCGAATTGACTCATAGTGACCCAGTGGACAACAGATAACCACTCTGTCCTATCCTGTGCTGTCCTCACTATCTCTCTCACATGTGAGCCCATTGCTGCAGCCACAGGACAATGTGTATCATGGAGAATCATGCTCTCTTGCTGACTCTCCACCTTTCCAAGTACAATATAGCCCTTCCCAAAGAATAGCCTCTTCTAGCAACACGCCCAAAGTATGTAAGGAAAAGTTGCACCATCCTTGTCTCTCAAAAGCACCCTGCCTATCCTTTATCCAAGACATATTTGCTTGGTTTTCTGACAGTCCATGGATTATCCAATGCTTTTCTCCAACGCCACAACTCAAAGGCACAAATTCTTCTTGCCATCCTTATTCATTGTCCAGCTATCAGATGCGTAGCAAGTGATTGAAAAGACAGACCATGGCTTGAATCAGGTGCACTTTAGTCTTCAACTTGACATCGTTGCTCTTAGGTAATTTGGAAATGTCCTGACAGTGGACTTTCCAAATGCAATTATGTTTCTTCATCTCCTGACTGGCTGGTACCAAGGGAGGCCCCTTAGAGTAACAGATACAGCATACTACGGTAGAAGTGGGGAGTGATCACGTACATTGAAGGAAGCTTCTGAGTGTGTAATGCCTCTTCATTTGCAGATTTAGTCTCTGGCTCTAAAAATGTACAGGGATACACAAGGGGAAAGGGAGACTGAGTAATGTCTTTGCTAATGTCTTGTTGTTAGCTCCTGCCAAGTCTTCCCTCAGTGAATGAGAACTCAACAACAGAATTAAATTCTCCCCAGCCCTTTCCTGTACCACTCCCACAGAGAGTCTGCACATAGGATTTTCACTGGCTGGTTGGGGAATGTAGGGTGCCAGGCCTTTCTTCCACTCTCATCTTAATCGGGATGCTTTACTGAAGCCTATTCATCAGCATAGCAAAATGCGAGTCACCTCTAACAGTCAGGGAGGGCTGTGCGTGAGGTGTATAGTCTGAGAATTGAATGTCAGTCCTCTGCGTAGAAGGTGATGCTTCTACCATTGAATCAGGCTCAATTTAGGAAAGGATACCAGTTTTATCCTTCCATAGAATCAACTACTACTCTCTTGAGAAGTGTTTCTTCTTATATTTAAGAGATCTTTGAATCTGAGAATTGAGGACATGTGTGTTTGCAATTGAATTTTTCATTGATCTGATATATTGGAAGGGGAGAGCAGGAATTTTCCACGGATAGATTAGGGAAAGAATGGCTCTTTGGAGCTTACTTTTCATTTGCTTATATAAACAAAGGCTTGGTAAAAGCCTCCCTCACTGATGTAGAGAAAATGAATACACCAAAGAAAATAAATTCAGATGATTAGGTTAGGTTCGTCCTGAAGAGAGGCTCAGGACATATTGACAACAAGTTACAGACAAATCCTTCCACTTGTGCAACCAGGGCTGTTCTTCTTGGATGTCATCCAGCCAGTTCCAACCTACAGTCGCCCAAGTGCTGCAGAACAAGACATTGACCTTGTCCTGCATAATAATCCTCACAGTCATTGCTGAGTTTGAATTCATTGTTATGGCCAATGTGCCAGCCCATCTCATCGAGAATCTTCCTGTCCTTCTGCAAGGAATGATCCCTCATGCCAACATGACTAAAGGACCTAAGAGGATGTCTCTCTCGCCAGCTTCCCTTCTAACAAATATCCTGGCTATACTTTTTCCAAGATTAAATTAATTGATTCTATAGTCAGTAATCTTCATTAGCACCATAATGCAAAGACTTCAATTCTTCTTTTCTCTTTCTTAGACTTTATCTAGGTTTCACATGCATGTGAGGTCATTAAAAACACAATGGCTTATGCCAGGTGCACCCTAGTCCTCATGGTGGCATCTTTGCTCTCTAACACTTTAACGTAGTCTTTTGGACTACAGATTTTCCCCCAATGCAATATGTCATCTGTTTTTGTAGCTACTACTTCCATGGAGGTTGATTGTGGTTTCAAGTAAAATGAAATTCTTGGAACCTTTAATCTTTTCTTCATTTATCCTGATATTGTTTACTGGCCCAGTCATAAGGATTTTTGTCTTGTTGTTCTTTATGCTTTGGAGTAATCTCTACTAAAGTAAACACTTCAAAAACTTTTCATTTTCACAACCAAGTGTATGTCTTCTGCATATAATATATTGTGAATGAGTCTTTGTACAATCCTGATGCCATGTCTGTCTTTGTATACCAAGCACACTTCACAATAAGTTACATTCTTTTCTCCTATTACTAGATAAATCCCATTCCCCCCATACTGTCAGCTTGCCAAACATCTGATCAAAGAACACAGTCCAATAAGTGTTTACTTGTAATTGCAGACTCCCAAATGAAGCTGCAGCTACAACCCAGATCAACCTGATCTGCGCAGAAAGACATAGGAAAAGTCAATGACATTTTCCATTCTCTAGGGTCAAATAATTTGGCTTCAGGCCTTTTGTTCCCAGGGTCGCTCTGAGTCATGTTCGACACGACAGCAATCAACAACAACAACCACACAAGGGTCAAACAGGCAATCAGGAGAGGGCAGATCCTGTTTTGAGAGGAGAATAAACCACCAAGGGCTTAAGCATCAAAGTAACATGAATCTATCAGTTCAAGCAAAACCTGTTACTATCAAAAATACTCACCCCCCCCCCTTATGAGGCTGTAACATTTCAGCAGGTAAGATTCTTTTTTTTTCTTCAAGATCATGATGCATTTGTCACAGTGTCTCATGGAGCACCTTTTATATACTAGATTTTTTTGAAGACTTTGGTGCATAAATGCATGACTGAACAAAGCTTAATACCCCACGAGGAAATGCGTCCAGGTAATCATACTCATTCTCCCACTTGCTCCCAAGAATCCTTTCCTAATCCCTCCCCCTGTATAAATTCCCGATCACATTGTCCTATATTTGGGAGAATAGAAAACTGTCAATGCAGCAGATGTCTGGGCTAGCAACCCAATTGCCTCACTCTTTTGTGCACGCTGCCACCAAACAGTGGATAAGTGCAAAATCAGATGAATCATCGCCGCTTTTGTCAGTCAGTCTGCCCACCTGCTGACAGAGAGAGATTCACTCTTAATGAGAATCATCTCTACTGAATCTCTCTCTCTCTCTCTCTCTCTCTCTCTCTCTCACACACACACACACACACGCACACACACTTTTAAAAACAAAGTTGTGTTCAAGTTGATTTTGACTCCTGAAGGTACCATGTGTGTGAGAAGGAAGGTGTACACCCTGAAGTTTCGAATGACTGATTCTTTTTTTAAATCTTCACTCTGAGGTTGACTTGGTTGAGCACTTAATTGCTGTGAGTCTGCGATGACTCACAGCATAGCATGCCCATCCCATGGGGTTGTCAAGGCTATAACCTTTATGGAAACTGACTTCCACATCGTTTTTGTAGGTCTGAGTTGTCAATCTTTTGAACAGCAGCAGGGCACTCTACCAATGAATCGCTGTAGCTTCTTATGTCACACCCAAGGATTCCTATATGGATTCTAGGAACTTGTATTCTGAACAGCATATTCTGAACCAGTGAAAGGGTCTCAAGAGCTCTTCTGTTGCTGTTGTTGTTAGGTGCTGTCAGGCAACAATGACGCATTGTGACCCTGTGAGGAACAGATCTGAACCTTGCCCTGTTCTGCCTGATGATCTCTGTCCTGCTCAAGTCCATTGTGGTCACGTGTCAGTCCACCTCAGTGAGGGTCTTCCTAGCTTGGGCTGACCCTATTACCCTCTGCAGCATGAGGTATTTTTTTCAAACACTACACCCTCTTGAAAACATGCCCAAAGTATGTGAGAGAATGTTTTCTTCACCCGTGACTCTCAGGAGCACTCTGGTCCCACTTTCTCCAAGAAAGATTCTTTTGCTCTTTTTGGCAATTCCTGATTCATTCCGTACTCTTCTCCAGCACCATATTTCAAAGGCATCTATTCTTCAGTCGTCTTCTTTGTTTGCAGTGTAAAAATTTTATTTTGTTGTTGAGATTTTTGTTTCACACAGCAAAATATGCACCAAATCTATAGTTTCCACATTTAGTGCCCTTAATTACTAAAATGTGAGACCATTCGGGGAGACTGAGAAAGGGGGGATAAATTATGTATACTGCTTTAAAACCGATGAAGGAGAGAACTGTTTAAAAGGGATATATGATTGGGTATTATTGTCATGATATGAGTCCAGAATGAAGGCTGCACAGTGGAGTGGACTTGGGGGGAGGAATTGTATAACAATGAAAAAAATTTTCTTTTACTTTTCAAAGAGAAGAGTGAATTGGAGGGGGGAATACAGTCTCTAAACTTCCATTAAAATTAATTTTTAAAAACAAACACAGACACACACACCAAAAAAAAGATGTGAGACCATTCTTAAACTCCTTTTCTGAGTTTTTCCTCCTTCACTTATATAAATTTGTTGTCTCCTGAGATTCTTTCATAATCTTTTAAAAAGTACTCTATTTTTTTTAATTTTTTTATTCATTGATGCACATTTTCTTCCCCCTTTCCACCCCACAATGCACCCCTTGTTCCACACATCTAATGCCTAATCATATTTTCCTTTCACGGTTCTTCCTCTCATCTCTTTGTTCTATTTCAGAGTGCATTATTATCTATCCACTCTTTTTCCATTTTCTTCTCAAGCCCCTATGTCTGTCCTATTTTATAAAAGTGGTCTTATGCAGTATTTGTCCTTTAGCGACCAAGATATTTCATACAGTAGAGTCTTTCAAAAGGCTCCCCTATGTTGTGTAATGTTTTATGAGTTCACTTTTTTCAATGTTGTTTAATATTGATTGTGTGAAGGTGCTGTAATTTTTCTATCCATTTATTAGTTGATGGGCACTCGAGTTGCTTCCATCTCTTTGTTATTGTGATAGCGTGGAAGTAAACATGAGTGTGCATGTCTTTTGATTTTTTGACTACTGCTATCGTGAGTGTTGGATGCCCTTTTCCAACTTTCAGATGCAAACAAAGCAATTTAATATACTATGACTTAGATTAGGCTCACCTTGCTCTTGAACTTGACTCAGAAAACTTGGGTCTATGGGGAAAATTAGAAAAGTCATGCAACAACAAGACAACAACCTCACTTTCCCCCCTGTTGTTTTCTAATTCGTCAGACTCAAAAGGGAATTTTGAGTTGGTCCATAAATAATTTATGAATAATTTGTAACATCAGAGCATTTTTAATCTACAATATGTAGGGCAGTCTGTTCTGAATCCCCACAATTCTTTCTGGTTTCCAGTATGTTGTGTGTGACATCAGGTCAGAACCAATGTATAGCTGACACTCCAGTGAGTTTTGAGAGGCTGTAAACCACATGAAAGGGAGTTCTGGTGGTCTATTAGAAAGGAGCCGGCTGCCAGGTCGAAGGGAGGTGGTTCAAATCCACTAGCTGCTCTCCAGGTAAAATATGCTATTTATTACCTTTGAAAACCCACTGGAGGGATAGCTAGAAGTCAGGTCCAGTTCAACAGTACACACAACAACAAATCAGAGCAGAGCCCCTGGTGGATTTGAACCACCCGCCTCTGACTTGGCAGCACACATCCTTACCGCAAGGCCCACAGAGCTCCCTTTTTCCAGCATAGTTCGAAAAGGGAAAACAAACCCTTCATGTTTTAATTTTCCTCTCTGGACCTAAAGTGAATATGCCTATGTGACTTTTTAATCATTTCCAGACACAGATACCTGAATATTTATCTTTGTTTCTTTCCAAGACATTTGCTCCTTAGAAATTTGAGGTTCATTCGTATCCTAATTTGTTTGACTGTGTTACGTTACAGCAAAATTACTGACTTTTGTTAAAGTTAGTAAGCTTATGATTCTAACATAATAGATCATAACATAGAAAACATTTGTATGCATATTAAATAACTATAGCCATGATATGCATACAAGTGACATCATACTTTTTTAAAATATTTTAATTTTTTAAAAATTCTTTTGTGTGTGTGTACCATCAAATCAAATCTGACTGGTACAGGAGGAGATGGCCCCTTCTTCTCCAGCAGAGCATCTGGTGGATTTAAACCGTGCACCTCTGGGATTGCAGTGCAGTTTCTTGCCACTAGGCCACCAGAGCTTCCTGATAGCATACCTTTTAAGATAGCACCATCAACTTTACTTCCTTTACTTATTTTTTTTAGGGCACTTCTGTGGCTAAGTGGTAAAGAATTGTATACAGGTATGCAGCTGGAATCCACCAGTTGCTTTGTGAGAGAAATGTGGGCGATCTCCTTTGCTGAACACCTCCTGAAGAGTCAGCTATGAATTGGTTCCAACTTGAAGGTACAGAAGAAAAACTTATTTTTTAATAACTAGTGACTAGCTTGCCATCGTAAACTCTATGAATTTGGAGGAACGATGAAAGCTATACAAGTGTTCAAGTCTTTCATTCTTAGGGTCACTGTGAGTCATCTATGACTCGACCACCTACCACCTACCATCTACCCCCACCACCAACAACAGTGTATACTGTAAAAATGTGTAAATTTTCATTTTCTACTCAAAGAAACAGATTATTTTGCCCATAAAGTACTCATACTTCATAGAATTTTCCTTAGATGTATTTCCAGAAGTAGATATATTTCTAGACGTGTGATTCCCTAGATAAAATCTGTGGATATTTTAATATAAAAAAAATGCTGTTCCCTATCCACTCTAAAATGACTTTCACTAACTTACAGCATCTAATAAGTAAAAGTAATATTTCGTTGACGTTTTGCTTTGCTCCCATGCATATATTATTATATACACATTTCTTTTAATCCATATTTATTTACTAATTTTATGTCTTCTCATAAAAATGCCTTCTCATATTTTTTGTTTAGATATGTTTCAGTGAACTAATTCCTTTTCTATATATTCTTATGATTGTATACAATCTGTAGCTGCTTTTAATCTATTTCTTATCATGCCCTTTAACTTTGTATTCTTTTCATTTTTTTTCAGGTAAATATGTTTTAAATGTTTTAGAGGAGAGAAACTACTGGCTTATTTTCCTTTTTATCCCTTCTCTGCTTGTATATTTAGAAAGTTATTTTTGTTCTAAGCACTTAATATTTATATTCTGATTTAGTTTTTTTATGATCAAATATTTCTCCTTTGAAATACATGGACTTGTTTTACTATGTCCAGAATTTTGATAATCTAATTTTTTTTATTTCCTTATTTTTCTAACCACTTATTTAATTACTGTTTGTTCAAGAACTTAATTCCTTTTAAATAAAACACCTATGCCTTTCTTTTTTTTTCACCTATGCCTTTCTAAAATAAGTGTTAATCTATATCTAAATTGTTGTTGTTGTTGTTA